>NC_138066.1:36410483-37010483 GCF_964194185.1 Rhinolophus hipposideros | reverse complement strand
AAGGGTACGACTTGCTAAGCTTGCCCTTGCAGCTCTCCTTGTACATGTTGGAGTTGAGAGCCAGCCCCAGGCCAAAGAGGGTCCCCAGGTTCTTCAGGAGGCTGGCAAAGGGCGTGGTGTCAATGTGGACCCATTCTGGCCGCTCACACCATCTCTTGGCTTTCTCTAGAGTCCACAAGAGGTCTACACCGAGCCCCTTCAGCAGCAGGTAAAATCCAATGGCAAAACTGAACAGGAAGAAGGTAATGAGAAAATATTTCTTGAGACTGGCATTGTAGATACTCTGGATGTGGCAGAAAGTTTCAGCAACAGCAATGCCTGAGTGGAAGAACAAACGACTGTGAGAAATAGGGAAGACTTTGGACCTTCAACTAGAAGCCAGTTTGGAGCCAGCGGGTCATCTATCCTGCCATTGTGGAATTAAATCACAAATGCTAGTTTAGAGGGTCACCTGGTTTATTCCCATCTGTGACTTCAGCCTGTCCTCAGCCATAGACTCTTTCAGATGGAAGTCATGTCACATACATCCTCCTATTGCTTGCATATTTCCTGTCAGGGGGGTCCTCATGTCTCCACTTCAATACCCTTTGGGGTGGAAAGCTCACTTGGGCTAACTTGGAGAGCTAACTTGGGCAGCCCACTTAATCTTTGAATGGATTTGATTATTTAAAAGTTCTTCATTGTGCTGAGCTGAAATCTGTCCTCCTCTAATGTCATCTGTTGATCTCAATTCTTTCTACAGGAGTCAAGTTGTAAATCTAGAGTCTCTTTAACACATTTGAAGATAGCTATTCTCCTCTCTAACCTACACATTCCAGGTTTTTCGTGTAACATGGGTTCCAGACTCTTTCTCAAACATGGAACCCAGTATTGAATGCTGTGTTACTTTCGTGGTTGCCATGAAAGTATTATCTTCCTTGTTCTCAGCACTGTGTTCTCTTCTGACAAATTTCCAGGGGGAAAATTCCACAATTTCCCTAAAGTTTTATACTCTGGTGCCTCCAACAAAGTAAAAAAATTCTTTCTTATACTTTACCTAAGTCTTTTTAATCTAAACCTTATTAACTGGATCTAAGAAAACACAAATATTCAAAATTCTGAACCTATGAGAAGACAAACTGTGGGTATCTATTAGGTTTGCACAAGAATTTATTTAAATTAAGAGTTTTTCTAGGACACTGTGTTAATTTGTTAAATTTGGTAGAGCCCCTTAAAACAAAACTAGGGGCCACTTCGATTGAAGACCAGTAAGAAATAAAGAACGTAAAAAGCTCAGAGATTTCAAGCTAATTCAATTGGGCAAGTTAATTCGATGTCTTGCCAACATTTCTGAAACATACTTAACTGTGTAGATCTGGGCACATCTATGGAAAGTAATCATTTACCTATAGGAGATTACCTATAGATTACATATAGAAAGGAATCATTTCAAATCGTCCACCCTTGACTTTCAACCCACTAAAATGCAACAGCATTGATAACCACAGAACGTGGTGGGAGTGCCGGGATTCTGTCCTGATTAAGGAGAAATGGGATAGAAAGGGAAGAGGGGGAGAGAGCCAGGGCAGCTGATACCTGACAAGACTCCAGCAACAACCTGATGGGGAAAATGAGCAGCAAGGTAGATGCGTGACAGACAAACGTTCAGCTGCACGGCCCAGAATCCCAACCACAAAAGGACGTTCAAGCACCTGCAATGGAAGAGGCAGCCATAACAGAACCCAGATACAGATCCTTCAGCAAAGAGAACAGTCCTGGAAGGAATGTTGGAGCCTGGATTCCTGCCATCAGTGGAATTTTTGTAAATTGAAGCCCATACTCAAAAGCTCAGAGATGCCTGTGGCTCCTGATGAAGCCTTGCATATGTGAATTTTAACCTCCCTGTTTTATATGTTTGATAGTTAAGGATTTGCACAGTGGCTGCATACCCAGAATTCCCTGTAGTTGGAATGTCCTATGTTTCTCTCTCTTTCTCTTTTTTAAACCTGGATGGGACAACTCGATGGTCGATATAGAAATGGGTCTTTATTTATACCCTGCCACTATCTCACTACCTGATCTCAAGAAGCTCCTTTCCTGTGTTAGGGCTTGTTTCCTTATCTGTAAAATTAAGGGTTGCACTAGTGGGTCTCTTCCAGCCCTAACATTCTGTGTTCACCCTCAGCAGAAATGCCACAACTCTTATCAGTGTCAACCAAAGTGTGGGATGGGCGAGGGGAATGTGAGGAAGAGCATGTGGTGTGTCAGCTACAGAGAGAGCCACCTCCTGCCCTCTACCACCCACACCCCATCTCTGAGTTCTTACCGATATCTGTAGGTCGGCTTTTTCTTGCCCCGAAAGATAGAGAGGATGGAAGTGACCATCACGTAGTATACACCTGCTGTACCCATGGCATGGCCGGAGGGACTCCCTAAAGGGCAGGAAAGAGATTAATAAATGGATTAAAGGTGAAAAGTCTCCATCTGGTAGACTGCTAGGGGGTGTCATCTTCCCATCCATCCATCCATCGATCCATGCATTCATCCATACATCCATCCATTTGTTTATCCATTTAGTCTTCTATTTAACAAATATCTATTGAGCTCCTATTACACGCCTGGCACTAGGCTCTGGGAGGAAGTGGTGAGCAAAACCAGAGAAGGCCCAGCTCTTGTCTAGAGATTACACAAAGAACCAGTGTACTAGATGCATAATTACAAACCAATCTGCCTCCCAACACTTCTCTTCCACTCGCTCCCTGTGCTCCTGCCATGCTGGCTTCTTTGCTCTCCTTTAAACATGCTCCCACCTCAGCGTCTTGGCATTGTTAGTCTTTCTGGTCAGACAGTTCTTCCTCCGGAAATTTACTGGCTAATTCCCTTGCCTCCTTCAAGTTTTTGTTCAAATCTTACCTTCTCTCCCTGACCACCTGATTTGATGCTTCAACCAGTTCCCATTTCTGATCCCTCTACCCTGAGAGATAGAAGGTCTTGAGCTGCTCACCTAGATCCTTTCTGGACTGAAGGACTTATTTTCCCAGCTCTAGAGACTGTGGTCACAGAAACCCTCAACTCTCAGCCTTTTCTGGGCATTGCCCTGGACTGAAGACAGCTATCTTGATCAGGGTTACCTTCTCTCTGAGGGTAGCCCACAACCAATCACTGGTCTACACAGGGGTATAAGGACCTGGTCCTCTTGATCCAATTCAGGGCAACTCTGAAGGGCCATCTCCAGCTTCAGAGCTTCCTGTGGGGTTGGCTGAGACTGAATGGCAACTGGACTTCTCCTTCTGCCCAGTGGCTTCTGATCCTTCCTTCATAAGTATTGCTCCTACGAGTAACTAAACTCCTACATGCTAATCTACATCTGAGTCTGCTTTCCACGGAGTCCCATAGGTAAAGCCTTGCCTTTTCTTTTTCTCCTTCCCTTTCCTCCTCTTCTCTCCTCCTCTCCTCCCTCTCCATTTCCTCTTCCTCTTCCTTCTTTTTCTAAACTGTCATCTTCTAATATCCTATACATTTTACTTGTCTGTTATGATTTGGTACATTATACACAAGTACATATACACACACAGCATTCAAATTTCAGCTCCATGAGGGCAGGGATCTTGGTCCATTTTATTCACTGAGGTATTCCAAGTTACTAGAATAGTGTCTGGCACATAGTAGACACTCTGTGATTCGATAAATCACATCTGAATTAATGAATATCATCCTAAGTGAACAAAGGGTTTGTGAGAGCAAATAATTACAAGCTATGCCCTAGCTTGGGGGTCAGGGACAGGGTTCCCAACGAAGGAATGCCAGCACTGAGACCCAGGGGAGAGCGAAAGGGTTGGATATTCTGATTATTTACTGAAAAACAAAATCTGTCACTTGATTAAACAATACCTGTCTGGCTGTAACTAATAAAATACAGGCAGGATGTGGGCTTGGATGGTCTGCTCAGGAGGACACATCTGCTTGGCCAGGCCTCTGGGAAGGACAGTCGGGGGCTCAGGCCTCTAGCCCTTTTCCTTTCCTGGACCAAGAGGCATGGCACAATCACTCTCATGAGCCCTAAGAGTATGCCCTTGCCTCTCTGAACTAGCAATTTAGGATCCGGAAACATTACGCAGATTTCCAAAGTAACATGCTATTAAGGAAGGCCTTCCTGAAGTGAATTAGAATGGAATTGGACCAAATCGAAGACCATGACAAAAAACTTGGAGTAGCTCTCATGTAACCTCAAAGACAGCTTCATCTATAACACATGTTAATAGGTGTCCATAGCGAGCAAAGTCCACCCAGCTTCTGTCTCTACAGGGGCTGGGACTCTCACCTGGTCCAGTCTCACAGGTGACTGGGAACTGCTTTATCAGCGGCACAGAGGTGTTGTTGTAGTAGTCAGTGTCCAGGACCCACCAGTAGGGGCGCTGTCCAAAGAGAATCCTGTGGAAAAGCAGAATCCGTGTCTGGAGTTATTGAATGAACCCTTGTGCCTGAAGTCCACACCTTTGAGAAGAGAGAGTAGTGTGAAAAGAAGATCCATGTGACTCTAAACAGAAAATCGGTAGCACTGGTGCCTCCCAGAAGAGGGACTGGGTGGCTGGGGAAAGGCAGGGGAAGGAGACTTTTTCTGGTACATCCTTTATGCAAAAAAAGTTTTGCATTTTTAACTTTTTGAATATATTATTTATGCAAATATAAATAAGTAAATCCCAAATCCTAAAATTCATATTCATGGCAGCTATGTGACCTTTTTCTTTTTTTTTTTTAAATTGGGGAAGGGGAACAGGACTTTATTGGGGAACAGTGTGTACTTTCAGGACTTTTTTCCAAGTCAAGTTGTTGTCCTTTCAATCTTAGTTGTGGAAGGTGCCATTCAGCTTCAAGTTGTTGTCCTTTCAGTCTTAGTTGCAGGGGGCGCAGCCCACCATCCCTTGTGGGAGTCCAACCGGCAACCTTGCGGTTGAGAGCCCACTGGCCCATGTGGGAATCGAACCGGCAGCCTTCGGAGTTAGGAGCATGTAGCTCTAACCGCCTGAGCCACAGGGCCGGCCCCTATGTGACCTTTTTCAAACTCCAAGAAAAATTTATCCTGGAAGGATGAGTATGGGACTATAGTTTGCAACTTGGACTTGCATATCCTATCAGGTTCCTTTTCTCTTTCTTCAGGCCGCAGGGATCAGAGAATGAGCCCCAGCCCCAAGGAAAAGCCCCTTCAGGAGATGTGGCCTCTGTTGCCATCAGAATCACTTTCTGTAAGGACAAACATAGCTTCAGGTGCTTGCTCTGTAACCTCTCTGCTTTGTAACAAAATATCTAAGAGCAACCGCTTCCCCTTTAAAAGGGCTAGATATGTTTTTATTGTGGAAACAGATGTCAAAGGTCTGTCTGGATGCCTCCTTTTCCCTCCAGTGGTAGAATCATGATTTCTCATCAGAATCAGGGACAGCGACTCACTCTGACCTCAACCAACTCAGAGAAAATCCATCATTCTTAAACTGAGGTCAGATGTTTGGAATAACCCTTTATCTTTTTATATTTTAGGGTCATGCTGTTGAATAGGAACGTTACAGACAAAACTTAGTAGATTTTTCAATTCCGATAGTAGTTTCGGAATCCCATCAATATGCCTTGGGCTTCTGAGCTCAATATTTTTTTTCTTCTCTAAAGGATTTTTATTGTGTATGGCCAAAGAATATTAGAGTTGGAAGAGATCTTAAGAATCACCTGACAGTAGATATAGATAGCTTTAGGGATGGTAAAGGTCGTAGAGGGCAGCTGGTCCAATTCATTTTCTAGATGAGGAAATACAGGCCAAACCAGCAATGTGCTAGTGTCAGCTGGTACTGGCTGACAATTGTAAAATATTCAGGATTTTTGCAAGCTGGACCCATTGGTAGCTTGAAAGTGGCCATAATGGGAATATATAAACAATAGAAATTGGCAAATGCTAAAATCGGGGTCCCCCCCCCCAAGAGTCTGATTATCAGCGCTGAATATAACATAGTTTTTAAAGAGCCTTGCCTCCAAAGCCAGGCTGCGTGACCTTAAATCCTGCCTCTGCCATTTACTGCCCACGTTGGCCTAATTACAGTATCTTCATCTGTAATACAGTAAGTACCCACAGAAAAGCACTTAGCACATACTAAATGTTCAATAAATACTAACTATAATTATCATTAAGGTCCCAGAGATAAACTAAGTTTACAGATTATAAACAGCAACTCAGAGAGTTGCTATGACTTGCTCAGGACATACAGTTGGTAGGTGGCTGAACAAGGGCTGGACCCAGTTCTCTGGATTACTTCTCATTACCCCACACAAAAGGTTTTGAAATTATCTATGTGTTTCCTTTTTCATACATCATTTTTCTTCCTTCAGACATCCATCTTTATGTTACCTATTCTGCTTTAAAGTAATAAAACTGTTTCTTTGCTTATATTCAGAGATTTCATTCAGTCCACCTGGACTTCCATCCACATGAAATAGCCTTTCCTATATCTTCAACTCACTGACAGGGTTTTCTCTGTCTTTTCTTTATGTAGCTGACCCAAAGTCAGAAGGGGAGTAACCTGTTGCTTCCTGAATAGCATGGAGAAGGCAATTTCCGATGGACAGACATTTCCAGAGAAAATGCCAGCCTCTTTCTTTTCTTGCCGATCTCCTCTCTGTCTGGCTCTTACTCACCACTTAAAGATGAGGTTAAGCCAGTCTCCAATCACAGCTACCCAAAGGAGTTTGATGCCCACAGCTTCTTGAAGATGGAACCAGATGGGGAAGAGGACATAGAAGGCATTCCTGAGGTCTGCAATCACGGACACCAAGATGAACCAATCCTGGGAGTCCTGGTAATTCACCTGGAGGTAGTGTGTTGACTGGATCCCAAAGTCATGGAGAATGTTCATTCCTTCCTCCATCCTCACTGCCTGGCCCCTCGGGAAGCTGTCAGCTGAGTTCTTGTAATTATTTCAGACTTAGTGCTGATTGCTCTGCTATCAGCCTGCGCCTTGCCCATTTTATATACCCTGTAACCAGTCTGCAGGTCAACCCAGCCCTGATCTTTGGACTAAAAAAACACTTTTCTCTAAAATCTATTGATCAAAGGTGCATCATCAGTAGGTTGATGTAAACATGTTCAGGGTGATTTACGTAAAATAGAAAAACAGGCACACAAAAACCGCCTGATCGGCCATGTACTCGGCAGGGCCAATTATTAACTTTGGCATGCTGCTTGACTGTGCCAGGGGCTGCCCTCCCGGCTCTGAAACCCAGCCAGAGACACGGGACAGAGTCTAAACCTCTCACGATGAGTCTTGCACAGATGACTGATATCTTAAGTCTGCAAGTGCACTTATTTGGGGACACAGAAAAGTCTTGGTGCTCTAGCTATTCAAATTTTAAGTTATTAATTTAGAAGATAATAAATTCTATTGTACTGGGTACTGTCACCTTGCTGGGCCTTTCTTAACTTCGTTAGCTAGGAAATGCCTCTAGTTTGAAAGATCAAACCTTCTTCCCATATGGCTCCATAGCTCAGGTGAGGAAAATAATCACCTTCAAATGCACTAATTCATTCATTCATTTCTTGAAAGTTAGGACCTTTGGGATTTTAACACGTAAGTTTAAGCAATGGAATGAATGTGTGTTCATGCAAAAACAGTATGAGGACTATGTGGGTCTAAATGAAAACACCAGCAAATTGGTGATTAGGGGACTCTGGAAAGGGCTTTTGTAGTTTGAGTTTTCTTTCATTTATACTGGGAGAATACATATATGAAAAGAGAGAGAGAGAGTGCCAAAACATGTATACACATTTTAAGAAAGGAAAAAACTGTATTAAAATTGTAATACTCAATATATACCAATAATAACAGATGAATACAAGTCATGTTTGATGTCTGCAATTAAAAGAAGTACTCAAAGTGCAATTTTAATACACCTTAATTTTAATACATGGCATAATTTTAATACAGTTTTTCCTTTCTTAAAAGGCATATACATTTTTTTGGCACGCTATATCTCTCTCTCTCTTCATATAAATATATATATATTCATATTCACCAGAAAGTCAATACAATTTGATTATAGCCATGTATGTAGAAAAAGAATAAATAAAAGTAACAAAGGCTCAGTCACGAGAAGCAATGCTGCCTTCTCACTTGCACAAGACCAAAACCTCACACTTGGATCACTTAGGACTCTGAAGGAAGCAGGGGGCTGAATTGGGTAATAAATTGATGCATTTTCAAGGATAAGAGCCAGTGGCAATAAAACTTTTTAAAACCCACCTGAATTTCCCATCAGTAAGTCCACATTGCCTTGTAAGGGGTAGGTTGGGGACAGGGAAAAGAAACTCAGAGCTAATGAGTTTGTAGCAACGGTTGACAACATTCCATGCTGGAAACGATTAAAACATCATCTAGGAGGTATGATCTGGAGTCTTATCCCAAACCCCGTGAGCTTCTACCCACCTCAAGCAGATGCCAACTGCCTTTGACCACATAGTCTCTGCTGGTCCAAGCAATCCTGTCCTACTGTGACTAGCCTGGAGAGCAGATAATAGTGGTGTTAGCTGTGGGTGGTCTGTAAAGGAAGCATGTACCCGGCAGTTGTGGGGAAGCATGTTCTGTCTTGTCAGGACTGCTAGGCCACAGATAGCTGGCTCCACAAGAAGAGACAGTCCCTTCCCTCCACTCAGATAAGCCTTCCTTGAAAGTATTGAGTAACTATCATGGTGATCCCTGGGGACTGGATTTTCTATGGTCTGAGGTGAGTCAAGGGCAAATAGGGCAAATCCTTTGACAAAATATTCAAAGGCCACTGTCTGGTTTTCCACAGGGCTGCTAGGAACCGGCCAGAGTCTCTGAGTCCACTGGGGTTCCATCATGTTCTCAGTGAATGGGGGTGGGGGGTGTGGGTGGGGAGGTGGTGGCAGTAGAGATCCCTGTTTTCTGGAGGAACCTCAGGGAGAATGCTTATATTGATAAGAAGGTGTGATGTAGCTGATATCTGCACACAGGGCAGAGGAGGAATCCCTCTCTGGAAGGCTGCCTCCCTGGCAGGGGGACCTTTTGGTCAGATCAATTGTGTATCATCATGAGACTGTTTGCTAGTTTTTACCTTCCTACCTTCCAGACCCTTCTGCTGCCTCCAGCAACGTTTTATCATGTGCAGGAAGAGGTGAGGCCCCGAAGGACCTGAGCCCACTAGAAAGTTGACTGAAGAGAGGAATTGTGGAGTACTCAAAAGCTCAAAGGGCTTGTGGCTATTTGAGGTGAATAATGTGAGCAAAGTATTTGAGTTGCTAGAGGTTTTGATGAGAATTCACTCATTTAAAGAACTCTCTCCAGAGAAGGGATTCCATCATCCTCTAACTCCCATTGTCTTCCCTTTCAAGAAGTTCTTCAGTTGAATTCAATGAACATTTCCTGAGCAAAGCGCTACGCCTTGTTCTATGAGGAATTCAAAGTTAAATCTTGGCGGTCCTCAGGGACCTTGACATTCTAGTGGGGCAGGGAGGTTAGACATTTGCACGACTAACTTTGTCAACTGGGGGATCCTTAAATCAAAACTGAATCCATTTGTACAAATATCAGTGAGCTCCTTGTTATTTTGTCCCTGGCGAAGATGACTCAAGACTTAATGATGGCCTCTGGGTAAAGGATCAGCCAAGCCTGTGTAGCAATGAGGATGGAAAGTTAGATGGGCCCCTCTTCAACAGGAACACTAGCTGGGCACTCCTGAGGCACTTTCTCCACAAACAAATTCAGAGGCTTGGGAAATCTTGGTTTGGGAGGAACATGAAGGAAAGGGGCCAGAAAGTACAGTCTGGTTTGCTGTTAATAAGAGCAGCTGGTTCCAGAGTCCTGGCACCTTCTAATCCCAGAGCAAGGTTGACTCAAACAAATTTACATGCTGACAGGAAAGCAAAGAGGGGAAGGAGTCATGATTTATCCTACACTTCATTCCAAAATGACATTTATTACCAAAAAGAAATGCTGACTTTTCCTGTAGCCAAATCCTTTATTCTGGCTGGGGCTCTGGGTTCTACTGAGAGAGGAGCTGCTTTTTGATTCAGTTATATCACTAGAATGGGTCTTGTCTGCACATTGTATCGGGGATGCAAAACCCAGCTTCAAGCCAAGGCTTGTCTGAGCAGCAGGGGAGATTCCTTCTAAGGGTTAAAGCCCAAACTGCAAGATATACAGTGTTTTTATTTCCTTATTTCTTTTTAGGTACCTTTTTTTTTTTCCCCACCAAGTGATCAGTGGGGGAGGTGTTTAGGGGGTAGACAGTAAAAACTGGCTAAATCAACTGCTGTCACCTTTAAGTGAGTGACCTCGTTCATTTTTTGCAAAAAATTTGTTGGGGAAAGCAAGTGAAGGGAGAGGTGGATTAATTATTGTTAGCCAGTGAAAATGGCTAACTAATCTCTAGCATGGTGAGAAAGTTCAGCTTTAGGACCTTGAACTGTGCACTTCTTGTCCAGGTGAGGGGAGCATGCTGCCTGTCTCAGAATGGGCTGGACACTTTGTCCACAGAAAAATACCAGAGTGCATTTGCTTGATTGTAAACAGTCAAAAACTCCCCGCTCACTCCCTTTTCCCTGCCACTCCAGGATCTGCCTTCTACCAAAATCAAATGAATCATTGGAACCTTTACAGGAAGCACAGACTGACCAACCTCTCGGCTTTCTCCATCTTCTTTAACTCCCCTCCCCCAAAAAGCTCTTGTTCCCTCCAGAGAATATCCTGTTTTCCACAAATGGTCAACCAGTTCCCTCACAACCAGATGGTGACACTTCTCCAACTTTTGGCAGTGCAAACTACCCTAGCAGCTAGGAAACATTCTTGCTGTTAAGTTCGATCCTTCCTGCTAGGAGTTAAATTTTGTTAATGGTGGACAGCAGAGGCAGGGGCAAGGGAGGTAAGCCTACAAAATAGTGGCTGGGACTATTTGGAAAAAGCTCATTGCCCCTTCTTCCTGGCCTGTACCCCAGAGGCAAAGAGGGCTTATCTGAGGAGAGACAGGAAGTGTGAGCTAAGGACCCAGCCCCAACATGTTTTCCCTTCTTGCTTCAACTCACGGATTCTTTGGAAGAATTGGGGCCAGCTAAAGAAAAAGGGGAGGGAATATGTCATCAATCTCTCAGTCGTAGCTCAGCCTGGTTGGGTGTGGAATCGAGGTAGGGATTGTGGGTGGGGGAAGGTAATAGCTTGGTGTGTTTTTCCTTGGAAGACCCTCAAAAAACATCCTCAAGCTTCCTGCAGGCAGCCCATGAGACTTCTCCTCCCCCGCTGCCATCACTAGAATTTATAAGGTAAAAAGAAAAAGAATAGGAAGATTAAAGAGCTGTGTGACCTTAGCCAAGTCCCTAGAGTTCTGTGGGTTTTACTTTTGTCAACTGTAAAATGAGAGTTGGTGACTTTCACCCTTCTTTCAGTTCTAAGATTGTCTAACTCTGGGGTACCCCTTTGAAAGTAGCTCCAATGAGGTGGTGCCTGAGTTTTAATGACGAAACAGAAATACTTCATTACTACCAGAAGGACAATATAGTTTTTTAACTAAAATATTTTCAAAAGTAATAAGAGTTCGAAAGAGTATTCATTGAAGTCAGTTTTTCCTACCTCTGGACACCTTCCAAACACTCGTGCTGCCAGAAACCAGCTGAGACCTGAGGTGTACCCAGGGTCAGAGAAGCCCCCTACAATTCTCAATCAGAAGTCAGCTCCCTGCGTAGAATCTGGCGCCCAGCTGAGATCTAGATTGGGGGTGGGGGTCATGCCTTCCACTCTCTTCTCTCCCTACCCATTTTTTCTCCCCCAGCTCTGCCCTCTAGTCCTTTAATCAACTCTTTCTTCAATAGAATTTTCATCCCAACCAAAATTCCCATGTTGTACAGTCAGTTATTGTCCTTCCCTCTTCTGGAGTCCAGTTGGGGGGACATAATTAGGAAATTAGTAGTCTTGGACCCTCTTAACCCACAACTTACTCCTTCTGAGAGTTCTCAAATGAGGGCCATGATGTAGAGGGCCATGAAAGAGGAAGAGGTGAGGCCCTGAATTGTCCTGAAAACACACAGTGAGGTTTTCCCCACCCCCCAGGCCTGGAGAGGGCCAAGGAACTATTCTGAGCTATGAAAACACAGCAGAGCTCTGCCTGGAAGTAAACAGCCGTCTCTCCGCCAACGCCTGTCTCCCTGGACACGAGTCTTCACAGTGCCTGATCTCCAGCCAGTGGGTGGGAGAGAAAGGGAGAAGGGCAAGGAAAGTCTAGCATGCCTCCGTCCTTTAGGATAGAAAGAAAAGCCAGTGTTTGTTTTCAGATTTTAAATATTTTCTTCACTTTAGTAGGTTTGGAGTGGAAGGAGGGCAGCCCTGGGATCAAGTAAGTCCAGGGGATCTCTCCAACCTTGAATTCCAGAGACAGGATGCCCATTGCTGTCTTCAGCTCTGTGCAACTTCTGCCTCCTCTGCTCTTCTGGGAAGTCAGCATGACCTTCTCACTGTCAAATCTGCAGGTTGGCCTTTTCTCATCCTTCTTTTTCCTTAATCTTTTGGCTACATCTGTAACTTTGACAGATAACTGCTTTGAAATGCTTGCCCTCACTGTGCTCAGCAAGCTCTATTCTCCTTTCTTCTCTTCCTCCTCCCATAGTCACCATGATGTTAGACCCCACTTGGGTACCACTGGAATGTCCCATGCATTCCCCAAATGTACAAGTTCCTTCCAGACCTGTTCTTTCTCCAGACTTCTGCTTTGTAAATACATCTTCTCCTCCCCTGCCATCCCATAGTCAAAGAGCCTGGCAACCCTTGAATCATCCTAGATCAGGTTCTGACTTTTGCTTGATTTTCTACTCTTGCTGCCCTTTGTCAATCCCTCTGCCCTCCTACTCCGCTTCTCATGCCCCAACCCAAGCCATACTACGGACTGCTGGCAAAGGAGCCTCATAATACTGTTCTTTTCATTTAACGCATAAAATATATCCAGGGACTCCCCATTGCACACAGAATGAAGTTCAAACTCACCTACAGTCGAACCCCAGGTTATCTTTCCAGCCTTATCTCTTGCAACTTCCCTTCGTGGACCCCTCACTCCAGATATGCTAATGGATTTGGATTTCCCAAGCATGTCTTGGTTTGCCTAACTTGTTCTTCCTTCCACCTGGAATACCATTTTCTCCATCTCCCCATGTCCAGATTTTAAACATATGTCAAGGCCAAGCTAATAAAGCCTTCCTAACCCACTGATGCTTACCCAGGATCAGCTATAAAGGATCACTGTGACCTGAACTCGCCTAGCACTTCACCATTCTTAGGGCACTTAGCATGTTCAAACCTTGTATTACAATTGTTTTACATAAGCCTTAACCCGTTTTCTGCTATCCTGAACCCTGAGGGCCAAGAAAAGATCCCTTCCAGCATCCAGAACTGAGCTCTGCTTGCATACTTGGTGCCAGCGTGGTAAATTGTTTAGGTGGCTGTGATGGTTCCTCCCAGTGCTGCCACATGCCCCTTTGCATTGTGATTTTGCCTCTCTTCCCATCAAGACAGGAAGTTTATGTCTCCATCCTTTGAATCTGGGCTTGATCTTGTGCCTTGGCCAATGAGACATTAGCAGATGTGACACAAGCAGAGGCTTGAAGAGCTTTCACTCACTAAGGGCTTTCCCTCTTTGGGCTACCATTGGAACCCTGGACCACACAGGGGAGAAGTCCAGGGTGGCCTTCTGGAGACAGTTTGCTGTAACATGTGGCCTGTCTGACAGCCAGCCCCACCCGTCAGACATGTGAGTGAGGCCATCTTAGACCATTCAGCCCCAGTCTCTCTGCCAGATATCTGCCTTGAGTGATCCCAGGCAACTCCAGCAGAGGAACTGCCCGACTAAGCCGAGCTCAGAGAGCCAACCTACAGAATAATGAGCAAATAAAACGGTTTATTGCTTTAAGCCACTATTTTTTATGGCGGTTTGTTATGCAGTAACACCCAGTAGATGTTGGTTAATAAAATGCTAAATAATAGCTAGCATTCATTGACCATTTACTATATGCCAATAACTAGTCTTGGAAAATTACACAGATTAACTCACTTAATCCTTATAAAAATCCTGGTATAGAGTTTACTACTGTCCCCATTTTCAGGTGATGAAAGTGAGGCCCAGAAAAGTTAAATACGTTGCCAAGTCCAAACCTCAGCAATCTGGCTCCAGAAGCCACACTATAAACCATTATACCATGTTGCAGAATGAGGAAAACATTAACTCATTGATTTCCTGCCTCAGATACATACATGCCAAATTCTATAGCATTTGAGGGTCCAATGCCCAGCCGATGCTTCTAACCCTCCCACACGATGTCATCTTAGGTCTGCTCCACATACTGGGCCCCTCCTGCCTGTTTCAGGGAAAGCCCAGCATGGGGAACTGATTTACAGACATGCCATCTGTCTGTCTGTCACATCTCCTTCTTACAACCTTTGTTGGGTTGCTGGTTCCAGCGATACAGGTTTCATCTGGAGAGGAAATACTTGGGTTCAACATGTCAGTGTCGCCCTTTTGCCCTGTGTCCCAGTTTAACCTGTGCAACCAGGGATGTTTTTCACTCGGAATCTTTGTACTTTCTTAGATCTCCTTTTTTAGAGGTAATCAAAGGAGAAACTGGATATGAAATGACTTTTTACAAGACAAAGAATTACTTGACTATAACAACTGTTATTGTTTATTTAGATGTTAACAAAGATGTATTTAAGCACCCATAATGGGCATGACACCGTGGGCACCATGCCACCAAGGCCAACAGGATATGGTTCTTGCCCCAGGAAGCTCCGGTTCTATGATGAGGAATGAGGGGAGGACACGTGTAGAGAATGAACTAGAGTTCAGCGTGTGAACATCCATTGGAGAGTTTTGTTTAAAGTACTACGGTAGCAAGGAGAAAAAAGCAACAAGCAGGAAAAGATGGAGGGGGTGATATTTGAGTTGGGTTTTAGAGGATGAATAAGATATCACTAGATGAAGATGGGAGGAAAGGGAAAGAGGAAGGAACCAGAGGAAGAGGGGAGGGGAGTGCATGGATGGAGCCATGAATGGGTGGGGACAGTCTATGTGGGGAAGGGCATGGAGTTGGGACAGTCTGGAGTGCAGGGCATCAAGATGGTAGGGAGTGTGAACCCAGTTTATAGACAATCTAATGTGCCCTGGAGAGTGGGACGCTCTGAAGATTTATAAGGGGCAGCTGGCCAAGCAAAAACTATAGGAGGGGAAAGGAAGGAAGGTGGGATTCGCTTACAGTGAGTCTCTGCTCAGGTAGTTAGACATGAAGTCCACGGCGAGGCTGGTGTGGATTGTGTCAGGAGAGTCTGGCTGTCTCTAGGACACCTCACGATGGTTTCTTGGTAAATTCACCACAGTCCAAAGGCTGCGGTGGTGGCGATGGGGGAGGGAGCTGCCTAAATCAGAAACCAGGTTTATCAGCTCACCAAGGGGGATTGTCTTTCTGGAAAGATCTAAATTTACCAAAGTCACACCTGAAGGTTAATCTTTATTTACAGTAACTGTCAAGAAAAACAATTATGATCAGAATACCAATTCATTGATTTACACAAGAGATTTAACTGATTTGCCCATTTCTTCCCATGAGCAAGGTGTGGTGGAAAGCTGGCCCATCAAGCTGTGAATCAGAATCAGCAGTTGGTCATGAGATAGGTTTGATAGGGCCTGGGGCCTCCATCTGTGTGGCTAATGTGCCTCCAGGGCTGAACTGGCCTTGGGCGGGTCCTCTGCTCCAGACACGGTTGGATTGTCACTGCCAGGGCAGCCTCTATAATGCTCCTTTTCTGTGCCTTCTGACAGACACATTCTTTATGTACCTTAAACCCCTGGCCAGCTTGGAACTGCACGGCTCTCCCAGGGTTTTCTCAACCTTGGCTACATGTTAGAATCACCTGGGGGAAATTTACTTTGCTAATGCCTGAGCCACACCCCCAGAGATTCTGATTTCATTGGTATGAGGTGCAGCCTGGAAATGTGGAGTTTTTACAAGCTCCCCCGTGATTTCAGGTACAATACAGGTTGAGCTTTTGCTTTAAGGCAGTTGTGCATGTTTTGGCTCGGGTCCACTGAGTGTTGATTTTTCTCTTAGAGGATCACTTACCATGGATCATCAGGTGCCAAATGCTTCTCAAGCATTACCTTGTTTAATTCTTTAACCAGGCCTGCCAATCAGTGACGAAGAGCAGTGGTACAGGGGACGGCAATCAGGTATAATTCCACAAAGACCTGGTTTCAATCCCAGCCCCACCACTTAATAGCCAGCTGACTTGGGGCAAGTTACTTAATCCCCCTGAAACGTAGTTTCTCTTCTGTAAAAAGGGAATAATAATATTCGCAAGGTTGTTGTGAAGCATAAATGAGGTAACAGAGGGAAATCAACTAGCTCATCATAGTTTCCACCATATTGGCTCTATTTCAATGGGAGAAATGGGAGAGACTGAGACATCCCATTCTTTGAGGGTCCTCAAGAAAGGGGAGCCCCTATCATATTCTGGTCAAGGAGTTTGAGAAACATGCAGTGGGAAGGTGTCTGAAACCAAGCCCCAGTGAGAATGGTATAATCTATTTCCCTTCACTGGATCCAGATGTGGGAAGGAGGAATGTTACAGAAGATACAGAGCCCACCTGAGCCTGAGCAGAGCACACGGGGCCAACCGTTGGCCACAGGCCAAGTGCTGGAGTGGGGATAGGAGGCAGGCGCCCGTAAGAGGCCAGGCCAGGGAGCTCTCACTAATACTGTGTGTGTGTGTGAGTGTGTGTGTGTGAGTGTGTGTGTGTGAGTTCGAGGCCCCTTCAGTGGGATCTGTAGGTCCTAGGGTCTCTGGAAGGACTGTGTTCCCTGGGTTTCCCTCTCGTTTGTCAGGTTCACGCTAGGTCTTTGCTATTCTGACCCTTTGGATCTCTCTGGGCTGCCTTCCTCACGGTCTGCTTGCTTCTTTCTTGTGGCTGGAAGGATATGTTCCCAGGAGAGCCTTGCAATGGGACTGCCTCGGGGTCGTCTTTTGGGAGTTGTCTGTGCACATACCCCTTTGACGGGCCTCAAGCCTCAGTGGGGAGCCCCACTGCACACACATCGGTCAGCAAGAGAGCCACAGCAGCAGAGTCCCCCAAGCAGCCGAGGGCCACAGGTCCCCTCTCTTCAACCCTGCATCTGGAGAAGCAGAGGTGAAACAGCCAAGAGAAGCCTTCTTGGTTGCCCCATAGCATTTGTTTTGAGGACAAGATGAGAGCATTTACACCCGTCTTGGTCCAAATTTCTTTAAACAAGAAAACACAAGTCAAAACATGATATTTATTTGGGTTGAGAGGGTAAAGAGAAGCTAAATCACTGATCTGACAAGCAAAATAGCAAGAAGAGTCCGCAACAGCAAACCAGCTCTGCCTCAACCCTTTCCCATCCGAGCACTTGTCACCATATCCTGCTGTTATTCTTGAATCGAGAATGTGGCTTCCCTGGTATTTATTCTTTGTATGACGGTCCCTTTGCCAGAACTTAGTTCCTTTCCAGCTCCCTTGGTTGAGCCTGAGGTAGTTCTTGAGGGAACCACAGGACACCCGTGGTATCTGAGTTCCCAATTTGCCATTTCCCTCTGGTCACAAGCTGAGCTGTACCCGGATCTCTGTGCCCTGAACTGCCCTCTTGCCAGGGCCTATTCTGGTCAAGCAGTGTGAGAAACATGCAGTGGGAAGGGCCTATCCAGGCAGTACCCTCCCCTGTGGCTGGGTCAGTGCCCTGGGCTTCCTGCTGAGGAAGAAGCCCCCTCTTTTCCTGACCTCATGCCCCACTTTCTAGAAAAGACACTGACCGAAGTGAGCAATTTATTGAAGCAGAGGTGTGGACACTGCCTACCACATGGATTTCTCTGGCCTGGAGGCACTTAGGAAAGCTTGCTCTTTGAGCCCTACCTCCTCCCCACTTTACTCCTGCTCCCACTCTCCTTTCTGGAAAATATCCCAGTTCTTATTTATGCCCATCCAAAGTCCACACCCCAGGAGGAGCAGCTAGGAAGTGAGGCCCTGGGGCCTGTGGCCTGACCAGGCGGGACTGATCCCCTGGGATGCCCCTGGCTCATATGCATGCCAAGCCCTGTTCGGGCAGCTCCTCACCTGGTTGCCTGAGCTCCTGAGGGTTTTTGGTTCCTGCCTTCGGTGACATTCTGGACATCTATGCTGACTGCTGCCCCTTAATGCAAGCCACAGTCACCGATGGCCCAAGGAACAGATGACCCTTAACATTCACCCACAAAACTCCCTGAACTGCTGCTGTCACGTGACCATCCTAACCCCTCTCATCCTACCCCACATGGTCTATATAAATGGCAGGAACTTAGAAGAAGATTATTTGGCAGCGTAGATAGATGACGAGGTGACAGAAGGAATCTTTTTGTTCAGATCATGAGAGGCAGAGAGATAAGATGAGGAAAGCTGTTCAGGGACAAATGTCACCCACAAGAAAACAATCAGGGATTGTCCTTCTCTCACATAAGACAGCTGCCTGCATGTCTAAGGTTTTTCCAATCCAAGGATGGAGGCGAACACTGGAATTGAGGGATGGGGGGAATTATAGGACCCGAGGCAGCAGAGACATCCCCTCAGGACCTCAGAGGGAATACCAGGGAGTAGAAGCTGAAGTAGTAAGAGGAAGAGGAGTGAGAAGAAAGGGCAGAGAAAGAATGTGCTAAGACAACAGGAAATGAAGACAGAGAAGCATATTCCCAAGATCTGGGACACAGACCCGATGAGGACCCTGCCGTGGGCCTTGAGAGAACAGCTGGTCTCCAAAGGCCTTACCTCCATATTCAAGACCCAGGGCAGAAAAGGAGCTGGGCAGGCCCAAGAAAGCTCCTGAATGTACTTAATGCCACTGACCTGTACATTTAAAAATGATCCAATGGTAAATTTAACCACAATAAAAAAGAAAGGAAGGAAGGAAGGAAGGAAGGAAGGAAGGAAGGAAGGAAGGAAGGAAGGAAGGAAGGAAGGAAGGAAGAAAGAAAGAAAGAAAGAAAGAAAGAAAGAAAGAAAGAAAGAAAGAAAGAAAGAAAGAAAGAAAGAAAGGAAAGAAAAAATGGTGCAGTCACTTTAGAAAACAGTCAGGCAGTTCCTCAAAAGGTTACACATAAAATTACCATATGACCCAGCAATTCCACTCCCAGGTATACACTCAAGAGAAATGGAAACATAAGTCCATTGTGCATGAATGTTCAAAGCAGCAGTATCTATAATAACCAAAAAGTGGAAACAACCCAAATGTCCATCAACCAATGAGTGGATAAACAAAATGTGCTGTATCCATACAACAGAATATTATTCAGCTATAAAGGAATGAAGTACTGATTTATGACACAACGTGGGTGTACATCAAAAACATTATGCTGAGTGAAAGAAGCCAATCACAAAAGACCACATGTTGTGTAGATCTGTTTATATGAAATGTCCAGAATATAGGCAAATCTATAGTGACAGAAAGCTTAGTGGTTGCCCAGAGCTGGGAGGGAGCTGAAGGGAAATAGGAAGTGACTGCTAATTGCTATGGGGTTTCCTTTCCGAGTGAGGAAAATGTTCTGGAATTAGATAGTGGCAATAGTAGCACAAATTTATGAATATACTAAACCCACTAAATTATACATACACGTTAAAAGGTGAATTCTATGGTATTTGAATTATATCTCATTATAAAAAATAAGATTAAAAAATTGTTAGAAAAACAGGCGTCATCTGGGGAAAAGCTTGGCCATCACTCCAAGCTCCCAGCTAGCCATTCCCCTCCTCTCCTCTCTGGGATGGGAACACAGCAGGTTTGGTGGCAACAAAGCTGAGTCCCTGTGTATCAGGCATCACGAGCTCAGGATGCTCTCAGTAGAGAGGGGGATGAAAAGGAGGGAGATGGGAGAGAGAGGAACTTGGGGTCAGGGAGGAGGAGTCCTCAGGGTGTGAGAAAGGAGAAGAGGGCACCAGGCTTCCTGGCCCAGTGCCCACTGCTCCCCCTACCCAACGCCTTGATCTTGGGGCCCCGGACACATTCCCCATCCCAGGCACCGCCTACTCGTGAGAGAAGCCCCCGTGAGAGAAGGCAGGAAGGTCAGGGACACAGGCAGCAGCCTGGGGGAGGCAAGCCAGGGGGTTGACCTCACAGGTCGTAGCGTCCTGGTTCCCCCGGAAGTAGATGGAGTCAGCAGAATCAGAGGAGGGGTCCTGGTCAAAGAAGTTGTAGGGTCGGAGGAAGAAGCCCATACCATTCCCCACAGTCACCGTGTTGGGGATATCCTCTGCATGTGGGATGTGCAGGAAACCGGCTGTCACCCAGGCCACCAAGTCCTAGCAGGGGAGAAGGGAGAGGATCATGAGGCCTGGCTTTGCTAAGGACACGCCTGCCTCCCACAGTAGCCTTGTACGTAAGGATTCAGCTCCCTAACCCAGGAAAAATGTGAAATCATAAAGCTTCATTTCTTAGTGGGTTCTGAAGCCCCCCAAGGCACCTGGCTTGGGAGAGAGTGAAGCGGCTCATCTTTGCTCCCTAACTGACCTGCCCAGCAACAGTCTCATTATTGAGGAAGTCAGTGAAGTCCACGGTCGGTGTCCAAGGGTCGTTCAAATTATAGATGCTGGTGCTGCTGGGCTCCTCCTCCTTCCGCTGGGTCACAGCCAGCTGGTACCTATAGGAGATTTGGATTAGACCCACAGGTCATCAACCGGTCCTATGGTCTGAAGCTGCACTGAAAACACACAGGAAAAATTGAGCACAAAGGTCGCAGGGTAGCAAGCCTCTTCATTATTCTCTGTTCAGTTCCCATTTTATCTCTCTCTCTCTCTCTCTCTCTCTCTCTCTCTCTCTCTCTCTCTCGCTCTCGCTCTCGCTCTCGCTCTCGCTCTCGCTCTCGCTCTCGCTCTTGTAGAGTTTTCACATTTGTTCAATATCCTGTATCTCAAACATCAACTGGCCCATTGTTCAGACTTCAGGTCCGAATGTCACTTGTACATCCAGGTCAGAGCCTGGGCCCTGAATGCTTGTGCACGGACGGGGCCTGGTTCCCATTTTAGTCAATGTCAGTGTCTCAAATGGCTGGATTTTAGGGAATACTCCCTCAGATCTGTGTTTCTCTCTTACTCTTTATTTTTCCCTCCATCTTTTATTGTGAACTTTTATACCTACAGAAAAGTTGAAGGAATAGTATAGTTAACACCTATAACCCGGATTCTACCTCTAACACTTGATTATACTTGGTTCCTTATGCACCTCTCCATTCATCCATCCATCTAGTAGGCTTTATTTTAAATGGCTAAGGATAGTGGCCACAGGACTGTGTGTGTATGAGTGTGTGTGCATGAGTGTGTGTGCGTGTGCATGCTCACCCATAGGAGGTGGCGAAACCTGGTTTCCCAGCAACACGTGGCCCTTCTTACAGTCCATCTTCCCCAGCCTGACACCTCCCCCCCCCATTCACCTTCCCCAGCTGAAGGCTCTCTCCATGGAGCTGTTCTGGGGCAGAGGCTCCCCAGCAAAACTGAACATCTGGATGCGGTAGCCCCGCGGATGACCCCACTTGTTGCTGTGGTTGCTGGCCAGGTATAGGTAGCGAGGGTGGGTGCTTCCCAGAGGGAAGGCGGCCTGCTCCTCTGTCTCTAGCTGCTTCCGGGTCACCTGCAGCCTCTGCATCTGGTGCTCAGGGCTCCAGGGTACCACCGTGGGGACAAAGGCCATGTCCTCAGCCCAGACCCAGTTCTCCAGTCCTGTGGGGAGGAGGGAGGGAGTAGAGGGGGATGAAGGGAGGAAGAGTAGAGTGAGAGCTGGTCATGCAGCTGCCCTGCCCCCACCTGGCTTCAGAGGCGGAGTCAAAAAGAAGCCCCGAACTCAGTGTGCCCCATACTTTCCTTGCCTCGCCCCAATATATTCCTGATGCAGAGATTTGGTGAAGGTCTCTCTCCCTGATGTTGTCTCTGGTACCAATCCTAGGTGCCTTGTGACTGGGCCTTCTCTGACCTCCCTCTGAGGGGCTCCAAGGGGAAGGGGCTTCACCTGAGTTTGGAGCAGTCTAGCAGCAATGTGCAGAGTCAGGATCTTTCTGACCTCAGGAAGGGGTCTGCACCTCATATCTGCAGCCCTATGGCATCACCAGAACCACCTTATCATGAAAATAATAACAGCCATAGCTCACATTTGTTGTACCTGAAGGCGCTCTGCACAGGCAGCATGCTTTACATGTATTGATGATTTACTTGTATAACAATCTTAAAGAGGAGCTACAGTTTGTCCCCATTTTACAGATGGGACAACTGAGGCCTAGAGAATTTAAATAACATGCCGTGTAACCGAGGGTACATGGTTAGTATTGTGGCAGTGCTTGAGGACCCAGGTCTTAGTCTGGCTCTACACTGCCTGCATGTCAGCACATGGCGGAAACAAACACACAGTGGCCCCATCACACATGGACAGTAGACACGTGGGCCAGAGGGAAGGTAAGTGAGACCCTGGGCCCAATGCTGCTGGAGCTTGGAGGTGTTTCCCATAGTTTGGAATTTAGCAAGGAACTAAGAGTAGGGCCAAAGACAGTCTGTTCAACTGAAATTTTGGAGTTTTGAATGATGCGTTACAGTCTAACTAGGTCCCATATTAGAAATTAAGTTAAATGATCTGTGATCAAAGAGCAGTAAACTAAAACATGCTGGACGCTCCCTCCATACCTTCCAAGACCACAAGAGAATAGAGACTGTTTAACCAACCCCTCAGTTCCTTTTGTGGATTCACTGCCCCTAGTTCACACCCCAGGGTTTTCACATGTAGGTGACAATTAAAGGCCAAGAGTTCTTTCTGGTACAGCCACACAAATGGACTCCTGTAGATAATACAACAACAGTTAGTACTTCTCACTATGTGTTAGGCACTATTCCAGGAGCTTTAAGAGTCATCATTGCTTAGATACAGAATAAAGAGATGAGTGTGTCAGTCAGAATATACACATACATATTTTAGCTAAGTCCAATGACAGAGCCAAAGAGCAATAAGATCCCAGTCATAATGAGCACACCTGGGACCCAGATCTTGGTTTCTAAATACTGTTCTCCAATGGAAGGAACCAGAGCTCCTTGGAGAAGAGGTTGATTGACTCCAGGGCTGAAGCAGAAAAAACACAAGATGGAATTGGAACATCTGGTGGGGTCAGAAAATAAAGAAGTGCTCAAAAAAGGGTGGAGGCATGTCAAAAGCACACAGAAACCAAACCGAAAGATCTCCCAATGGCCAAAACTGAAACAATTTAAGAAACAAATAAATGATAGTTCTGGGAGGACTGGATTACAACACTTGGAACAAAATAAATATCTATGAATCCTTACAATTATGAATTAATCATTACATATATAAATAAGTGAAAAGAGAGGGATAACTCTTTCTTCTGGAGAATTCCAATTAATAAAGGTATAGAGAATAGGGAAGAAAATTTAAATTACCAGTAGGGGAACACTACAGTAATAATTGTTGCAGGAAAAATCCACCAATTGATGCTAAAATGAGTGGGCAAGAGTTTGAGAAGAAAAGAAATAGAGTATTTGCATAACATCAAAGTAATTTCCCGCAAGATATTTATTAATTGAAGATGGAAAAATATTAACTTTTACAATGGAGAATGTCAGAAGACATCACCATAACCAAGGGATTGAGGTCAATATCACTGATAATAAGCTATATCGACAGCATGTACCCCTTGATATGATGCATTGAGATGACATAATGACATAACGTCATTTTTCTCCTCCATTAGAATGTAGGCCTCCTGAGAGTAGGAATGTCATTTCTTTTGTTAAATTGTGTTAGTGAAGACCTTGGCAAAAATATGCATTCAATATATGTTTCTTGTTTGCATGAATGATACATTATTATGTAAAAAAACAGAAGTGGCAAAACAAATATACATTATGATCCAAATTTGGTAATAAATAAAAATCTAAATATGTGTATCAGTATATCATATTTACACATAGTATACAATATAGTAAATTCTGTAATTGCAGATGCAATATTTTAAAATACAGAGGAATTTTTTTTTCCTACCCTGCCATTTGACTGGAAACTTTGAAAGAATTTCTTTTAAGTGTGGAAGAATAACTGATCTGCTAAGGGTGAAAATCTCTTAGGAATCCAATGACTTTCACATTTATGTCATATACTTTTACCTTTTTAATGTTTCAATGATAATTTTTAAAGCCTGGCATGGAGACGTTGGGCCACTTTTCTGGAATCCTTGCCCACGGACACGCCTTACCTCCTACATCCAGGTCCACCTTGAAGTGAGCGCTGTGGGTGTGGGCGGTGCCCAGCGTGTGCTGCCCAACCTGGTTCCCGTACCTTCGGGCAGCACCAAAGAGGAACGCTGAGCTGATGTAGCCCGTGGCATGGAATTTGACTTCTATGGCCCCACTGGGGTAGAAGACCATATCCCACACGTAGTCGTAATTGAGCATGGTAGACACAGATCTGACGACCAGCACTGTCTCTGTAAGACCCCCAAAATAGTGGGGGTGAATATCTGAGTGGTGTCGCCTCAAGGGCAAGCCCTGGTTCTGTTCAAACACACAAAAGGCATCTCGTATTGTCTTGGGGGTTTGGGACTCCAACAGGAAGTGCCAGTCCACGTAGGTTGCCAGGTAGGGGCAGTCCACCCCACGGGTCAGGGGCGAAGAGAAATGGCCCAAACCAAAGCCACCATCTGTGTACCGGCTTCTCAGAGCACAAGGAGAATTGCCAGCATAGACCGTCAAGGCCTCCTGGACACTGACTTCATAGGCCACTCTCTCCCCTTGGAAGCGGATGTCAAAGACCCTCGGGCCACTGAAAGCTCCGAGGCCAAAGGAGAAAGTCCACAATGACGAGGCCACTTGACTCCCCTGGACACTGAAGCGGGGGCCCTGAGGATAGAACTGCAGAGGGGGAGCTGGGCCTGGGGGCACCGGGGACTTCAGGGACCAGGATGCACCTGTGCCATTGTCTGGGATCAGCACCACATTCACCAGGCCCGCTTCAAACTGGTCCTCCAGCTGGGCCAGACTCTCATAATAGCGGCCTTGGAAGAACACCTTCCGGAGGGTCCAGCGGGCAGGGTCCAGAGCCTTGTGGTCTACCAGCAGCTCCAAGCCCACGGGGTGCAGGTAATACCCAGCCCCTGAGATGTTGTAGTAGAGGCCAAACCAGGTGGCCCGGTCCCCTGATTGCAGACCTCGGGGGGCTGTATTCATCGTCACGAGGTTCCTTCCTTGGCGTTCGTAGAAGCAGCAGTGATGGAGAAGACCAGTAGCCTGGGGCAGCTCTCTGTCGAAGATCATCTGGTCTATGTCCAGGTACTCTCGCATCAGCACGGGGCGTCGGTGATAGGGCAGGGGGCCCCCGTGACGCTCCACGGTCACATCCCGAATGTAGGAGGGGTGCGGAAGTGGCCCCACCACCAGCTCACTCACGTTGGGCTGGGCCTGTCCGCCAAAGAAGACGATGGCCAGTGCCTCCCGGGGAGGCGGAGGGCGCCCCCGGTCCAGGTGGGCCAGGGCGGCAGCCTTGGGGGGCAGCTGCAGCTCCACCGAGAAGATGCAGTTGTCTGAGGGGCGGGCCTGGGCTGCATCCACCAAGCCTGGGCCCAGCTGCTGGGTCAGAAAGCTCATCACGGCCGTCAGCTCCTCTTGGCTCAGGTCTGCAAACAGCTGGCTCTGGCCAGGGTGTGTCCAGGGCTGGGCACTGGGAGTTATGGAGGGGCAGTGGGGAGGCTGGACAGGTGTACATTCCCTCTCAACTCCTTCGTCACTCCCAGTCCCACCTTCACCCACGCCTATCACCAGAACACTACACAAGCACAAAATAATGAAGACAGCCATAGCTAAAGCTTCTGGGCTGTCTTCAGGTTCTTGATTTGGAATGCAGAATGGGAGACAGAAAGATAAATAAACAGGACCTAGATACGGGATGCCTCTTACAGTCTCTGAAGGTTCCTGGTCTCTGGGTGGTGCTGCTGGGCCAGAGGCATGTTGGGTACATTGAAGACAGTCAGCCAAGGCCAGAGGGTTGGGTGGGGGTAGAGCTGAAGCTGGAGGGGGCCAGGGTCAGGCCAGGCTTGGGAGGTGGGGCCGAGGTAGAACCCTGGACTTTAAGTGGCCCACGTAATCCTCTGTCAGCCTGTTCCAAATCAAACACTCAGGGTCAGGGTTGGGGAACTAAGTGGGGGAGGGGTTGGCTTTGGAGATTACACAGCTGGAGGCAGGCAAGAGGGAGAAGTGACAGGGGCAGAAAGGGCCTACTCTTGGGCTCTTCCTCCACCCTTCACGTCGAACCTTTCTCAACTACAAGGCTACAAGTGAA
This sequence comes from Rhinolophus hipposideros, assembly GCF_964194185.1. NCBI lineage: Eukaryota > Metazoa > Chordata > Mammalia > Chiroptera > Rhinolophidae > Rhinolophus > Rhinolophus hipposideros. The sequence goes on along the minus strand of NC_138066.1, from coordinate 36,984,127 downwards.
ACTCACCTGCCCACACCTCTCCATCAAGATTCCCTCCTTCCTTCCTCTAGTTTGTGGTACAATCCAGGCTCTGTTCCTCGGCAATCTCTCCCCTATCGACCAGAACTCTACCAGCAGCCCAGGGATGCTTGAGAGTAATGCTGAGAACACAAAACACCTGGGAGGAGCTGGGGGTCTGACGGGCTGAGCCAGGTCAAAAATGTGCAGGCCTTGAGCACCCTAAGTCACTGGAGCGTGCAGGGTGTGGGGCCGGTTAGAAGTTGGAGGAGTTGTAAGGGCTGCAGAGTGTAAGAGATACCCACCACCACCACCACCACCACCACCACCTTGAGCTGGACTGATGGGTCAGGTCAGAGGACAGGGGTCCTGGAAAACTGGCTGGAATTAACCTAGCCACCCACAACCCTCAGCTCCAGGAAACCCTCCTCCAAAATGTTGCAGAGGCAGAGAGCAAAGCCGCCTCCATTCTCTACCAGGTGATGTTCAGAAGACCACCATGATTGGGCAGCCAGGTCCTGAAGGGGACTGAAAGAGACGAAAGGTGCCAGACAGGGGACATGCTTCTCTTGTGAGCCTGAGGGAGAATCCTTTCCAAGCTGCATATGTCCAGGAAGACTTTCCTACGAACAGAAATTATTCCGACCTTGCAGACAGAATGCATTCCCATGGCAGAGAATGGGGATGACATTCCAGCTGAAGAGAACAGAAGGTACAGAAACTTGAGACAGCCTCAGCATGGGCAGAGAATGGCCAAAAGGTCAGAGTATTCAGTGTGATGTGAGGACAGGAAGGAGGGCAGGCAGAAGAGCTAAGAAAGCCTTGTGTGGTTTGTATTTTAAGCAAGGTAGGCAGTAGTAATTCAAGGAAGACAGTGAGACATCGCAGAACCTGGACAAATGAAACCAGGTCAGCCAATCCCAGAAAGGTCAGATTCACCAGAAATATTTATGCCACCAGCTCTATTTGGAAACGGAAACTCGACAGGTTTTCTTCTCTCATGTTCTTTAAGCTGTTGAAGGAGTAATGGGGCTCATTCCAAGGTGGTGAGAAAGGCAGGGACCCTTTTTCCCAGGATGGAATTTAAACAAAAAAAACCCCTTCTCCAGGGAGGTCAGCCTTCCCTGTCCTTGGAGAAAACAGGAACTAGCTTTGCTTTTGCTGATCTGGTTAACATGCTCTGCAGATGCTCTTCATGGAGAACAGTATTTTAAATCTTTCTAATTAAAAAAACATTTTTGAAACATTTGGTGAACAGACAGGAGAGAATGGGGCTTATGCAAGGAGAGAAAGTGGGTGTGGGTCAAACCTTCCTCCCATCCCTGCCTTGGCAAGTTTGGCCTCAGGCCAGCAGAAAGTGAGCATACTAGCAGTGGCTGCTGTCAACTGAAGACTAGCCACACATCGCCCAAAGTCCCAGACTACAGAGTTTTACCTAATCCTAAAGATGAGTGCCCTCCCCACACACAAGCATGCCCATAATTGAATTTTGAATTTCCTACCAACCAGGAGAGTTAGGGCACACAGCTGATTATCTCTTATTGAAAAATAAAGAAACATGACATTTAATATCTTCTCCGAATGATGGGAGTAAAATTAACACCCAATATTCCCACTGACTGAGCAGTAAGATGGAAATGAGGGACTGGGGAGCTTCTTGCAGTCAAGATGAACAATAGATTTGCTATAAGTAAGGCAAAAGGGGTCATTGGAAATGGGTCGTGTGATCCTGAGAATAAGGGGGAACTAATGTCAAGAATCTTAATGTCAAGGACTACCCCTGACCACAAGGTAACTATGAGTCTGGGCCTTTGGGAAGTTACATTCTTAGCTCCCAGCTAAGATCACATCGTTAAGATGGCTAATGTTTTTTGTCCTGAGCAGTGTTACCAAGCAGGAGTCAAGAATATTCACTCTGGTAGGGTATCATCAGGCTCTCATGTCGGGGAAGTGTGTGATGATCCAGGTAGGGGACAGCCCTTTGCGTTGACTGGTGGGGAAACTGGTAAATAAAAGGACGCCACCCTGACCACCTTCCCTCAGTGTCCTGCGGTCACATCATTTGCTCTCATATTGTTTTATCCTAGCCTTCACAATCATCCCATTAAATCCTTAACATCTTGTTAAAAAATTGTCCCTTTCGGAGAATTACCCAGGAGACAGGACCACACACTCTGCTACCCCACTAGGTCTTATTTCCCTTTGAGTAAATTTGGCCCCTGGCTCTGGGGGGGCCATGATAAACTCATGAAGATGAGTTTATCCCTGGGAGTGAAGTCCACGCCTCGCCCTCAGCCTGAGAACTGGGCCCAGAACACATGCCTCAGTAGAGCTGCTGCCCCAGAGGTCCTGTGCAGTCAGCTCAACCGTCTCGCACACCAGGTCACATTCTGCTCTGGTCTGCATTCTAGGGAGATGGCTCTGGCTTGAGTCGGGGACAGACTAGAGGTGAGGAGACCAGGCAGAAGGCAAAGGGCCAGGATGAGGCCAGTGCCCTGCTGGACAGAGAGGAAGGCATGATTCTGAGAAATGTTTAAGGGTAGACTTGATAGGACTGCGTGTCCAGTTGGGTGTGGGTGAATAGAGAGGCCACAGTGTCTTACACGACACCAAATTTTCCTGTTGGGTGACTGCATGGGTGGCAGGTCCTTTCACCAAAAGAAGGACATGCCTGAAGAGCAGGAAGTTTAAGGGGGAAACTAACAAGTTTGAGTTTGAGGTGCTCATGGGAAGCCCCCATACAGATGCCTAGGAAAAGGGCAGTCGGCTTTATGGGTCCAGAGTGTAAGGAGAGATGTTGGAGGCTAGAAACACAGATTTGGGTTCAACAACAAATATTAGCCGTTTAAGTATGAGAGTATGAAGTCACGCAGAGGGGAAACTCTGGAGAGAGAAGAGAAGAGGGTCCAGGACAGAGTCCTGGAAAACGCCAAGGTTTGGGGCTAAGTGGGCTAGTGGGTGGAGCACAAGTAAAGGAATCAGCGCAGAAGACTGAAAAGCAGCAAATATGGATGAGGAGAGGTTCAAATACGGGGAAGTCGAGACAGGAGAGTTTCAAGAAGGGAGTAGTCCGTGTTGTTGAATGCCATTGAGGGGTCCAGAAAGTCAGGAAAGGTCTATTGATTTTGCATATAGATGTCACTGGTAACCTCTGTCAGAGCAGTGTCTGCTGCTCCAGAGTCAGCAGAGGGAGGGCACCGGGTTGAAGAGGGACTGAGGGAGGGCAGGAAGTGGACCCAGGACCTGTGGAACACTCCTTGGAGGAAGGCTGGGAGCAGACCACTGCTCAGGAGATACAGCGTCCTGGAACGGCTTCAAAAGATGAGAATTGAGAGGAAGAGCCAGTCAAGAGGGAGAGGTTATAAATACAGGGAGAGGAGTGGATAACTGAAAGAGAATCTTCTGGGAAAAGCTGGAAAGACTGAGGTTCCCCTTAAAAAGGTAAAGAAGCTGCAGAATTAATGAGTCAATTCTCACCACTAAACTCAGTCAAAGAAGCTGTCAGGAGGCCTTCAGACACCCCCGCCCCCCCCTTTTTTTTTAAAAGGGATATAACTTTTTTCCAAACCCACTATGCACTGTATGACTCTTACAAGAATAATCTAAGCAATTATCACATAACCGCACTAACAACAAAGGTGACCGATCGTTGGGTAAGATTGACTTTAATCTGCAACAGACTTTCAAAGTGATCTCATAAGTGTTCAGTGAATATAAAGCTCTTCCATTCATGAGGTCATGGGCTGCACTGAAGCCAAACAGACCTTCCTGGGCCAGATCTTCCACAGTCCTCCTCAAGGCCTCGCTACGCATTCAGGCCACAGTCGTTTCTTACCTCTGAGCCACCTCCCTGTGATGAGGCCTTCTGTAAACTCTATTCTTCATGTCTGGGCCACAATGTCCTAAAGGAATGTCCTAAAATCTGACTCTGTCACTCTCTTGCTTAAAATCCTTCTATGGCTTCCCATTTTTCTTAGGGTAACCAATCATGCTTGCAAGGACCTGTCTCCTCTGTCCTCTCCTTGTTCCTCCAGGCTCTCCTCACAGCCCACCCTTCTGTCCATGAACTGGTGTTTTTGGATGGTGCCATCTTGTGAACTTCCTGGCCTTGGAACATGCTCTTCTTTTTGCCTGGAACATTCTTTCCACTCTTCTTTCTCCCTCAGCCTACTTCTACTCCTCTGCCAGGATCAGTTTAGACATCAGATCCCTCGAGAAGCCTTCCCCAATTCCTAAGTCTGAGGGAGCCCTGCTGTTGTCTTCTTCCCACCTTCCCTCTACAGTCCTTGTCTGTAATTGCCCCTTTACTTGCCTCTCTTGCCCCTGAGGGCAGAAATTGTATCTCTTATTCACTAATATATCCTAGGGCCTCGAATGCTGCCTGGCACTTAGAAGGTACTCCATAACTTTGTTGAATGCATGGAGGAATCCTTCTCTTGCACTCTGAGCTGGAACCCTTCCCAGGGGCTGCAGGAGGGCAGCAGAGGCAGGGGAGCACATCTCGTGCTCCTCACAGGCAGGTTCTGGTGACTACATTCCTGGGGAAGTCCCAGTTATGCCCTCTGACCTAAGCCCGGGGGATCCCTTGTCCAGCTCCTCTTAGGGCAATGGCCTCTGACCTGAGTGCCTTGTGGACACTAGTTCTTTCAGAAGCTGACATCCTCGGTCATTACTCATTCTTATCACTTGACCACAAGTCTGAGGCCAACACTCTAGCCATCCTCAGTTTTTTTTGGGCTCCGGGGTACCGCTGTGGGGACAAAAGCCATGTCCTCAGCCCACACCCAATTCTCCAGTCCTGCCAAGATGGAGGGTGGTGTGGGAGAGGGCGGGAGAGAGGACAGGTCATGTAGCCCTTCTGACCCTAGCTGGGCTGACACTCCCACGATCTACATGTCCACTGAGACATGTGGCAGGTGTCATTCCTATGGTGAGATGCAGAGAGACTCAAGCACAGTTACACTTACATACACACACGCACCCCCCCACACACACATACAAACACTCATACTCTTTGGGTGGAGATAGGTTTCAAGGTAATGGGCCTGATGTTAGTAAGATGGGGTATGAAGAGGGATAGACACCAGCGTTTTTTTATTCCTTTCCTCCATCACTGAACATTGAGTAACTGATCATAAGAAGGAACTATAGGAGGTAGAAACAAAAGGATGTGCATTTAAAGGAGAAGTTGAGTTACTCAGGTCAGAAGAAGAGGAAGCACGAAGTCCGCATCAGAGCCTCATTTGGCCAGGACATTTCTTTTTCTCTCCCATCACAGTTTTCAGTCTCGCTGTCCTCAGCCAAAGACTGTCATCTGTCACCCTTGCTTCCATCCCAGGCTGGGTTCTAAATGAATCCAGCCATCACTGTCCCTCTGCTCTTTATTAAAGTTTTCCTCTCTCCCTGTTCTTTGGAACCTAGTTTCTCTCCAGCTCACTGACTCGACTCCTCTCCATCCACTGTTCCATTGACCTGGAGGTGAACTTGAGCTTTGGACCTCATGCCTGGATAGTAACAGAGGCTGATGTCTAAGCTCCCTGGAGAGATTTCCCTCTGGTCATAAGATAAGCAGTATCTAAAATCCATTTCCTGCACTTCATCTCCTGGCCTGGGGTGAGCTTCCCGCAGGCAGAAGTTGTCCCTCCCCATTGCTTCTCATTGCTCCCTCTTCAAAGAGAGACAGAGAGTGAAAGTGAGCGACAGAATAAGAGAGATTGATTGAGGTTTAACATTTTCTTCAAAGATAACCAAGCAAGAGAAGGCAAAGGAGTTACTGGAGACCATGCCTATTTCTCTCTGTCTCAAAACTTGAGAAATTTGAGTCCCTGGGCCCATACCTTAAGTCACTTTACCCTCTTTACCCCTCATCCAGTCCTAAAAGATGTCAGTTAAAAAACAAAAGTTGGGGACGGCCGGATGGCTTAGTTGGTTAGAGCTCGAGCTCTGAACAACAGGGTTGCTGGATCGATTCCCACATGGGCCAGTGAGCTGCGCCCTCCACAACTAGATTGAAGGACAATGACTTGGAACTGATGGGCCCTGGAGAAACACGCTGTCCCCCAATATTCCCCGATAAAATTTATATATAAAACAAAAGGTCAAGTCCTGTTCGGGCCCATTTATTGTTTAATTTGAATAAGTAACACAGTCACATGGTTCAAAATTCAACAAGTACAAAAGGGTATACAGTGCTAAGTCCCCTCCCTCCCCTGTCCCCAACTTCCCAGTTCCCTCCCCAGAGGCACCAGAGTTACATGGTTCTCTTGAATATGCATATATAAGCAAACACAGAAGGTGCCAAAAAAATGGATACACATTTTAAGAAAGGAAAAACCTATTAAAATTGTAATACTCAATATATACCGATAACAAAAGATGAATACAAGTCACATTTGATTTCTTCAATTACAAGAGGTGCTCAAAGTGGTTACCATCAGCGTCCAGACACTTCTGATTATGGTGAACTACTGCTTGAGTGACGATGACCAAAGTGTCCACTTGTATACATTTTTTGGCCCCCCCCCATATGTGTTTATATTCTCCTCCCTTCTAAACCACAAATGGGAAGTGCATCATACACACTTCTGCACCTTGCGTTTTTCATTGGAAGATTATTCCCTATTAGTATAAGAAGAGATATAATTATAGCTGCATAGAATTGCATTGTAAGGTGGTACCAGAATTTATTTAACCAGTACTCTAGGGAAGGACCATGCAGTCATTTCCAAACTTCTGCTGTTTGTATTAACATATCCACTCCCAGCCCAAGACTTGCAGAGGGATCACTTGGTGGGAGGCTCCTCCCCAAGGGGGCCAGGCTCATTTGCATGCCTGCATGTGATTGGACAGCCCCTGGCCCAGTCGTTTGCAGGAGTCCCTGGCTCTTCCTGCTTCTCACCCTTGGTGCCCACCCAGCCTCCTCTGTTGGCTGCTGCCTACAGAGGTCACTGGTCACACACAGCCCGAGCACAAAAGGACAATTCCTCATGACCACTGCATCCACAAAACCACCTAAAATGCTAAGTTGAGCTGCTACTCTCCCTGTGACCATCCTCTGCTGAGAATGGAAGGCAGTGGTAAACAAATGGGCACAGCGAACACACCTGACCCAGGACTAGAGTGGGGGCAACTCCTACTCCCCATATATGACAGACACACAGGGGCAGACTCTTAAATTCGATGTCCCTTGCACTTTGAGTCTCCCACAGACCTAGGCCTAGGCCTAGGAGAGGAGGCTAAAGCTGAGAAATGAGGGCTAGGGGAGCATTAGGGCAGAGGAACATCCGCTCAGGGCTGGGAGGGAAATCCCAGGATACAAGAATTGGTAGGAGGAGCAGGAGGAGGCAGTAGGCAAGAGGGGGAAGAAAAGAAGGAGGAGGACTTGGATAAGAGGGAATAAGGGTCAAGAAGCCCCTTCCAGCTCATCCATGGAAGCATAACCTTCGCAGGAACACAGCCCTGGGGCCTCTAGGGCACTATCCCCATTGCAGACACCCAAGGCAGGGACTAAGAAGGTCAGGAGGGACCAGGAGAAGGCCTAAAAAGATTTGGGAGAGCCGGAAAGAAAAAAAGTGTGGGGCGGAGCTTTCTGTGGAAAGCTTAGCCACCATCACTCCAAGCTCCTGGTTGGCCATTCCTCTCCTCTCTGGAACAGGAACCCAGCAAGTCTGGTGGCAACAAAGCTGAGACTCCCCTGTGCCCCCCGCCCACAGCATCCCAGTCTCAGGATGCTCTCAGTAGAGAGGGGGATGAAAAGGAGGGAGATGGGAGAGAGAGGAACTTGGGGTCAGGGAGGAGGGGTCCTCAGGGTGTGAGAAAGGAGAAGAGGGCACCAGGCTTCCTGGCCCAGGGCCCACTGCTTCCCCTATCCAACGCCTTGATCTTGGGGCCCCGGACACATTCTCCATCCCAGGCACCGCCTACTCGTGAGAGAAGCCCCCATGAGAGAAGGCAGGGAGGTCAGGGACACAGGCAGCAGCCTGCGGGAGGCAAGCCAGGGGGTTGACCTCACAGGTCGTAGCGTCCTGGTTCCCCCGGAAGTAGATGGAGTCAGCAGAATCAGAGGAGGGGTCCTGGTCAAAGAAGTTGTAGGGTCGGAGGAAGAAGCCCACACCATTCCCCACAGTCACCGTGTTGGGGATGTCCTCTGCATGTGGGATGTGCAGGAAACCGGCTGTCACCCAGGCCACCAAGTCCTAGCAGGGGAGAAGGGAGAGGATCATGAGGCCTGGCTTTGCTAAGGACACGCCTGCCTCCCACAGTAGCCTCGTACGTAAGGATTTGTCATGCCAGCACACCTTCCCTCAGAAGGATCATAAGTCTTTACATGTTTTTCCTACTGGTCCGGAAGTCAAAGCATAGTTAATTTCATATTCATATTGGGATCAACATCTGGCTCCCTGTACCACCCTGTGCTTCTGTCTCTGACATTTTTCATCACATCTCTATCAGCCTCCCCACCCCAAGAGGAATGATAACGCCACAGGCTTCTTCAGCTCCTCTGCTCCCCACTTCCCAAGAGCCCCAAACTATAACTGAGGGAAGGAGGATGGAGGAAGGAAGATCAAAGTTTGGGAGGCAGAAAAGGCCAACATTCAGAAATTAATGCTGTAGTGGCCATGCCAGGAATGAGCTTTAGATACAATAGATGTGGTCTTCCATGGTGACTTCCAGCCCTCCTTGAGTCCTAGGGCCTGAAAAGGACTCAGTCCACAAAGCTGAGATTTGTAGGGCAGCAGGGTCTCGAGGATAGCCCCGGGGCCTCAGCCAGCATCTGCAAATGAACTCCTAGCTTGGGAAGATTCCCTCGAGAGGTAATGATCAGATCCATGAAATAACAGAAGGCAGGAGTCAGCTCCTGAGAACACCAGGCATATTTTAGGGATCCCCAAGAGAAGGTGGGGCTCATCTTTGTGCCCCCACTCCCTCCCTCGGCCCTGGCATAGTCAGCTGACCTCTCCAGCAATGGTCTCATTATTGATGAAGTCAGTGAAGTCCACAGTGGGGCTCCAAGGGTCATTCTGATTGTAGATGCTGGTGCTGCTGGGCTCCTCTTCCTTCCGCTGAGTCACAGCCAGCTGGTACCTAGGGAGGCACTGGTCAGGCCTCTATGGTCGCTAACCCCATTCTGCTGCCTGATTATGATGGAAGGGAGCTGAGCGCATAGACCTCAGCTTTCCTATCTCATTCACACAGTGACTCTGATGCCACCCTGCTGAGTCCTCCATCACTCTTCCAGGTCCTCCTGTTCACCCACCCCATGCACCCCCCATCTCACAGCACAGCCCCTCCCCCATAGGAAAGAAAAGTTCTCAGCCTTGAGCTTTAGCCCTCCACCAGGACGACTTACCTGTCCACTGCGTGTGTCTTTTGATAACCAGGAAATCCTCTGGACCTCTTACCTCACTTCACAGAGTTTGAACTGAGTTTCCAATTGCCCCTCCCAGTGCTCCCTTCTCAACTCTCATCTCCCTGACACCCCGGGGTCTCTCTGACACCCCCCACTCACCTGCCCCAGCTGACAGCTCTCTCCATGGAGCTGTTCTGGGGCAAAGGCTCCCCAGCAAAACTGAACATCTGGATGCGGTAGCCCCGCGGGTGACCCCACTTGTTGCTGTGGTTGCTGGCCAGGTATAGGTAGCGAGGGTGGGTGCTTCCCAGAGGGAAGGCGGCCTGCTCCTCTGTCTCTAGCTGCTTCCGGGTCACCTGCAGTCTCTGCATTAGGTGCTCAGGGCTCCAGGGTACCACCGTGGGGACAAAGGCCATGTCCTCAGCCCAGACCCAGTTCTCCAGGCCTGTGGGTGGGAGGGAGGGAGGGGGGTTGGAGGGAGGAAGAGTGGAATGAGGGCTGGTCATGTAGCTGCCCAGCCCCCACCTGGCTTCAGAGGCAGAGTCAAAGAGAAATCCCGAATTCAGTGTGCCCCTTACTTCCCTTTCCTGCCTCTAAAGATATCCCCAAATCTTTCAGCCAAAGCTGTTGAGCTATAAAATATTTCATCAAGGATTTCATTCATTTATTCACTCCCCATTTATTCATTCATTCGTTCGTTCACTCATACTCATTAGTGGCGAAAGAGAGCACATTTAAGATTCAAGGTTATAGGAAGAGAGGTGGAGGCCGGAAAAGGGGGCCTCCCTGGGCAAATATTCTGCCTGGCCTTAGAAGATATTACCAGCAGAGATGACATAGTAGGGCATTCTGGGCAGGTCACAATATGAGCCAAAGCAAAGAAGCCTGACTGTAACGTGGTGTGTGTGTGTGTGTGTGTGTGTGTGTGTGTGTGTGTGTGCGTGTGTGTGTTCAGGGACAGGGTGGGTTTCGGTGTCGCTAAAGCAGGACACAGAGAAACATCTGAGAGGCCGAATAGGAAGGGCACTGTAGGCTCTTCTGCAGATGGGATCCCATAGGTGATTGGGAAAGTGGGAGCAGTATGAGGGAACAGGCTGGCATGGGCTAGTAGGTACCTCTGAGCACAGAGTGGATTCTGTACCTGAAAGGAAGAAGAGAGGGAATAGCAGAGAGAGATAGCACCTACAGGAGGAGGGCAGAAGGGCCAAATGAGATGTTTGAGACACTTCAGTGGGAGAACAGAAAAAAATCTGATCAGCTCAACGTGGAAAGGAAAGTACAAAGACAGACTCCAAGACAGCTGGGCACCCAGCCAATGAGCTGAATACATTCAGATTCCAACTCTCATCTATCAAGCAAAAGGAGAAGCATGAAACTCCAAAAGTGTATACTCAATTCTCAAATCCTCCTTTCCCTCATACCCACCATAGACCCAAGACAAATAGACATAACTCTTCAGTCCCTCTTCTGGAATCCTTGCCCACGGACACGTCTTACCTCCTATATCCAGGTCCACCTTGAAGTGAGCGCTGTGGGTGTGGGCGGTGCCCAGCGTGTGCTGCCCAACCTGGTTCCCGTACCTTCGGGCAGCACCAAAGAGGAACGCTGAGCTGATGTAGCCCGTGGCATGGAATTTGACTTCTATGGCCCCACTGGGGTAGAAGACCATATCCCACACGTAGTCATAATTGAGCAAGGTGGACACAGATCTGACGACCAGCACTGTCTCTGTAAGACCCCCAAAATAGTGGGGGTGAATATCTGAGTGGTGTCGCCTCAAGGGCAAGCCCTGGTTCTGTTCAAACACACAAAAGGCATCTCGTATTGTCTTGGGGGTTTGGGACTCCAACAGGAAGTGCCAGTCCACGTAGGTTGCCAGGTAGGGACAGTCCACCCCACGGGTCAGGGGCGTGGAATACTTGCCCATGCCAAAGCTGCTATCGATATAGCGGGTCAGCATTGCTGCAGGGGAGTTTCCACCATAGATGGCTACGGCCTCTTGGAGGCTGATCTCATAAGCTAGCCGTTCTCCCTGGAAGCGGATGTCAAAGACCCTCGGGCCACTGAAAGCTCCGAGGCCAAAGGAGAAAGTCCACAATGGCGAGGCCACTTGACTCCCCTGGACACTGAAGCGGGGGCCCTGAGGATAGAACTGCAGAAGGGGAGCTGGGCCTGGGGGCACCGGGGAATTCAGGGACCAGGACGCACCTGTGCCATTGTCTGGGATCAGCACCACATTCACCAGGCCCGCTTCAAACTGGTCCTCCAGCTGGGCCAGACTCTCATAATAGCGGCCTTGGAAGAACACCTTCCGGAGGGTCCAGCGGGCAGGGTCCAGAGCCTTGTGGTCTACCAGCAGCTCCAAGCCCACAGGATGCAGGTAAAACCCAGCCCCTGAGATGTTGTAGTAGAGGCCAAACCAGGTGGCCCGGTCCCCTGATTGCAGACCTCGGGGCGCCGAGGTCATTGTTACAAGGTTCCTTCCTTGGCGTTCGTAGAAGCAGCAGTGATGGAGAAGACCAGTAGCCTGGGGCAGCTCTCTGTCGAAGATCATCTGGTCTATGTCCAGGTACTCTCGCATCAGCACGGGGCGTCGGTGATAGGGCAGGGGGCCCCCGTGACGCTCCACGGTCACATCCCGAATGTAGGAGGGGTGCGGAAGTGGCCCCACCACCAGCTCACTCACGTTGGGCTGGGCCTGTCCGCCAAAGAAGACGATGGCCAGTGCCTCCCGGGGAGGCGGAGGGCGCCCCCGGTCCAGGTGGGCCAGGGCGGCAGCCTTGGGGGGCAGCTGCAGCTCCACCGAGAAGATGCAGTTGTCTGAGGGGCGGGCCTGGGCTGCATCCACCAAGCCTGGCCCCAGCTGCTGGGTCAGAAAGCTCATCACGGCCGTCAGCTCCTCTTGGCTCAGGTCTGCAAACAGCTGGCTCTGGCCAGGGTGTGTCCAGGGCTGGGCACTGGGAGTTACGGAGGGGCAGTGGGGAGGCAAGCTGGGTTCACCCCCAGTTACTTTCCTTCCAGCTAGCAAGACACACACCAAGATAAATATAGTGATGACCGCCAGAGCGAGGAGCACCAGGGTGGTCTTCTGGTTCATTGTCCCTTGAGCAGAGGGACATAGGATTGAACCAGAGTGGAGGCGTGTAATCTCAGGCCAGCAGAAGAGGGTCTCTCTTGGCTCCTAAGTGAGGGGCTCCTGGACTCTGGTTTATGTTCCTTGTATTCAGAGGCATAGGAAACTGAGCGTGGGAAGGACCGGGAAGGCTGGGGAGGAGGAGGCGGGGCAGGCCAGAGCTGGGGGGTGGGCCTGAAGCTGGGCAGCAGAGATTTCCACAGACCTTACATGGCTTTGTCTTCCAGGTTCCAAATCAGACTCTGCTCTCTGGGTCAGGGTTGGAACTGGGGAGAGCTGGGGTAGGGGAAGGGGGAGAAATTTCAAAATAATGCATCTGACCAGCCTGAGCTTGGAAATGCACCACCATCAGGGAACTGGGTCTGCAGCTTCTCAGCCCCCTTCTCAGCCTGCTTCTTCCCCACCCAGGCCCATCTTCCCAGGGCCAAATGTTCCCTTTCCTGTAACTTGGAACTATTGTTCTCCTTCCAAGGAAACCCCCACCCCAGCCTTTCAGCTTCCCAAGCAGCATTCCTTGGCCAGGTCTTTCCCTTGTCCTCCTATCCATTGCTAATTTCCTTGGCCAGAATCCTTAATATTCTCTGGGGTATTCTAAATGCTTCAAAAGTCACATAGAAGAAATTCAAGTAAAAATCTCATAATATTTATTATAAATTGCACATGACATTATTTTTATAAAATTCAATTTATTCTTCCATTTCAATACACATAGATAAAGAAATGTCTGCTATAGTACTCACCAAATGTGAACACTAGCTATCTCTGAGTGGTAGGATTTGTGATGTTTTTGCTTGAATATTTCAATAATAATACCATTTGTATAAATTCATCATTAATAAAATAGAAAACTGGAGATACAAATTAATGAAAAGAATATATGGGGGTTTAGTGTAGGAGAAAACATTAGGAGGGTGGAAGCCAGGGGAGCAGGAAGTGGAAACAGAGAGGAAAAAGGCTCATATGTCTTATCAGCCACCCATATCCACTGTGTGCCCCACCACACCCTTGGGGTTAAAAGTCTTGGTAAGAGAAAGGGGGCAGGTCCGGGATACAGGCTGCTAGGTGGGGGATGCAGGCCACAGGGTTGACACTGCAGAGCCCAGCATCCTGGCCCTTCTCAAAGTAGACACTGCCAGGGGAGAAGATGGAGGGGTCCTCATCAAAGAAGTTATAGGGTCGGAGCAAGAAGCCAACTCTGTTCCCCAGAGTCACTGTGTTGGGGATGTCCTCAGCATGGGGGATGTGCAGGAAGCTGGCTGTAACCCAAGCCACCAGGTCCTGCAGGAAGAGGGAGGAGCTGGAGGACTTTGGAGGAGGGACCCAGAGAACCACTCCTCAGCCACAATCCCCAACCTCCAGCCTCAGCCCCACTTCTACCTCCTCCCGGCCCCAGGCCCACATGACAGGCATGGTGATCCACGTGAGAAGTTGTAGGGTGGTCAGTGTCCCAGGGCTAATCTCACCCCAAGAGGGATGACCCATGTTGGTCGTCAGAGAACTCCGTGACCCCTGAATCTGAGAAGTGGAAATGTACCATTCCCTCCACCCTATGGCCAGGGGATGGGCAGCCAAGACACCAGACACAGAGGAGCCACCCTCCTCTGCCCCTAGGGCTACCAACCTCTCCTAAGAGAGTCTCATTATTGATGAAGTCAGCAAAGGCAATACTGGGTGTCCAGATGTCATTCTGGTAATAGATGCTGCTGCTCTGTGACTCCTCCTCCTTCCTCCGGGTCACCACGAGCTGGTATCTGACCAGGAATGTCGTAAGACAGTGGAATCAGAAAATTCAAAGGCCTTTACTGCTCCAGAAGTCCTCTGGATCAGATCCTGTGCGAGACCATCTCCCATCCCATATCTACTTGGATCTGAGAGGAGGTACAGGGGTGAATGTAAGCCAAGGATAGTGAGTTGGGGTCTCCAAGAGCCGGAATGGGAAAGGGGACCAGTCATTCCCTACCACCCAGGGCCCAGGAATCTCCTCACCTCCCCCAGCTGAGGGCCCTCTCCATGTCGCTCTCCAAGGGCATGTGTATGCCGAGGGGGCTGTGGACTTGGATTCGGTACCCACGCTGGTGACCCCACGCATTAGTCCGGTTACCAGCCAGGTAAAGGTAGCGAGGAAGGGGGCTCCCCAAGGAAAAAGCAGTCAGGTCCTCCCTTCCCAGGACCTGCCGAGTCAGCTGGGGACGCTGCAGTTGGTGCTCTGGACTCCAAGGGGCTGCCACAGGTTTGAACAGCACGTCTTCAGCTACCACCCAGTTTTTCAGCCCTGCCAGGGTGAGGGGAGGGAAAGGAGTTCCACACCAGGTGAGTAGTCTCCTCATCTCTCCCGATGTCTGTGCACTGGCCTGACAAAGGGCAGCAGAACTCAGCAGAGAGCACTCCCCGCTGGGAGCTAGGAGGTCTGCATCTGAGCGCTAGCCCATCTTCTGCGAACCAGTCACAGGTGGCTATTTGCATTGAAATGAAAATTTCAGGTCCTCAGCCACACTAGCCACATTTCAAGTTCTCACTAGCCACATGGAATAGCATATTGGACAGTACAGATATAGAACATTTCCATCGCTGCAGAAAGTTATATTAGCACTGGTCTACCCAAGAGACTTTGGACCCATTGTTTACTTCTCTGATTCTCATTTTCCAAATCTCTACACTGGGCATCATAACAGCTGTTCTATGGTTGAGCTTTGTAAACGGAAAAGCACATGCAGGTGGCTGGTAACATTCTTGTAACTATGAAAGAGATATTTGTCTTGGAGAAGCTGGCTGGAAAAACAATCCCCTTCCACGGTGCCCTGCATACCCCTCCCAACTCTGAGAATTTGCTTTTTTTTTCCTCAACAAGGTGAGGACCATTTTCAGTCTTTTTCAGAAGCGAGATTTACATCTTTAAGTTGCCTGGAAACTCCCCAGAACTCTACTGCATTCGTAACCTGCACTCATTCTCCCCAGTCGGTACTTGATCAAATACTCTTTCTAGCAGGTCCTGGCTGTCAGTTCCTTTAATCGTGACCTATGTGAAGGCACCTGGCACACAGCAGCCAGTGCCTCTGCTGGTTGTCCTGTGCACAGCGGGCCTGACACAGACTCAGGCCCACAGCACCCGCCTGTGCTGCACACGCTAGGGATCCAATAAAAATTATTTGATTTTATTTCCCAAGACAAGGTTCTTTAATACCAAAAATGCTGAAGAGAAACTCCAAATCATAAAATAGTCATATTCGAAACATGTCAAATATGCCATTTCAATCATGCTATTTTCTTAGTTCTTCTCCCATCTGCCCCCATACCACACACACACACACACACACACTGTCTTTGTAAGAGAAAATGTTTCACAAGAAATAGCCTCCGTTATACTTGGGCAGTCAGTCACTTCCTGTCTCATCTTTTCCCCACCCTCCTTAATTTCCCTAACTATAAAATGTAGAGGTCCTAGTGGATCTTTAATTTTCATTCTGGGTTATCGTCCGGGATTTGATAAGGTGGTTATTTTCTGTCCTCAACAAGAACGTTAGAAGCAGCAAGTTCTCTGTGCTGAGTCCTACTCTATCACTCCTTTTTACACTTGCAGCAAGCCTACTGCATGCCGCCATGTCACTGGAGAGCCCACTGTGATGACATGTGCTGGCAGGAATGGGATGGGCCTCCCCAGGAGAGTGGGGCCATTATCCCATAGCCCCAGTTGTCTGAAATTCTGCGGAGCAACTCCCAGCTAGAACCTACCCTTCTCATGCCCCTGGACCACCTCTACTCTGAAAAGCTCTTCATACAGACTGCTGCCTACCTCTGCTCAGGCCCCCGTTTTCCCCACTTCCACTGACCGTCAGAATTAGTTAGGAAGAACTCAAGAGAACCCCAACTCCAGTCCCATTCTCCCTCGGGGCAAATTCACCACCCTATGTCACTCAAGGCTAAGGCAGCCAGGCACAGCCATGACATTTAAACTAATTTCACAATCTCAGCAAGTCAGAGGGGCTGGGTGATCGGGGCTGAGCAAGGGAACCGTTCCTTTCTACGTTTTGCCAGACACCCAGTAAACCCCGTATTCCAGGCTGACTGCACGCAGATGAATCCACTCAAATCAGTCCCCATTCTGTTGCCACAATGAATTGTGGTGCTGGAAGGCCCCCCTCTTGCCTTGTCCGGCTTGATTTGGGGGTCTCCCTTCCCTCTGACCCACCTCAACCCTCAATTCTCATCCCAAGCACTCACCTGCCACGTCCAGATCCAGCTTGAAGTGGAAGGCATGCGTGTGCACGGTCCCCAGCACTCGTTCCCCCACACGGTTCCCAAACAGGAGGCTTTCCTCTCCCCCACTCAGGAAAGCGGTGTTGACAAAGCCTGTGGCATGGACCCGCCCTTCAAGTGCCCCATTTGGGTGCAATACAAAGTCCCAAATGTAGTCATAGTTGCCTACAGATGACACAGACCTGACTACAAGGGCTGAGCCGGCCAAACCACCATAGAAATGACTCTCAAGGTGATTGTGGTGCCTTCGAAGGGGTAGTCCTTGGGCCTCCTCAAATACACACACAGCCCCCGGGAGCAGCTGAACTGTCCCTTTACCCACTAATACGTGGATGTCCAGCATTGTTGATTGATAGGGGCAGTCCACTCCCCGCACCAAACCCCGGCTGTGACGGCCAAGTCCATAGCTGCTATCCAAGTATCGGGTCATCATGGTCTTGGGTGAATCGGCACCATAGATAGATAGACACTCTTGGACACTGACTTCATAGGCCACTCGCTCGCCCTTGAACCGAATATCAAAAATCCTCATGCCACTGAACACCCCGTGGCCAAAGGTAAATGTCCAGAGGGAGGACGCCACCAGGTTCCCCTGGACACTGTACTGGGAGCCCTGGGGTGAGAACTGAAGAGGGGGAAGAGGACCTGGGGAGCTCCGGGACCGCAGGGATGAAGGCCCATTCGGCAGGGGCAGAGGCACTCTAACCACTTCCAGCCGGCCAGCCTTAAACTCCCATTCCAACTGGCCCAAGTCTGCATAGTAGCGCCCAAGGTAGAAGACCTGCTGGACAGCCCAGCGGGCAGGGTCCAGAGCCCTGTGGTCCAGCAGTAGCTCCAGCCCCACTGGGTGAAGGAAAATCCCAACACCTGAGATGTTATGGTGCAGGGCTATCCAGGTAGTACGGTCCCCCGAGCGTAAGCCACTAGGGGTGGCCTGCAGAGGAGCCAAGGTGGAGCCATTGTAGTTGAAGACTGAAGCAAGGAAGACTGGTGCTTTAGGTAGCTCCACCTCTTTCAAATGCTTCCACATCTGGGCAAATTCAGTTCCCATCATGGGGCGCCGGTGATAGGGCAGGGGGCCCCCGTGACGCTCCACGGTCACATCCCGAATGTAGGAGGGGTGCGGAAGTGGCCCCACCACCAGCTCACTCACGTTGGGCTGGGCCTGTCCGCCAAAGAAGACGATGGCCAGTGCCTCCCGGGGAGGCGGAGGGTGCCCCCGGTCCAGGTGGGCCAGGGCGGCAGCCTTGGGGGGCAGCTGCAGCTCCACCGAATAGACGCAGTTGTCTGAGGGGCGGGCCTGGGCTGCATCCACCAAGCCTGGCCCCAGCTGCTGGGTCAGAAAGCTCATCACGGCCGTCAGCTCCTCTTGGCTCAGGTCTGCAAACAGCTGGCTCTGGCCAGCGTGTGTCCAGGGCTGGGCACTGGGAGTTATGGAGGGGCAGTGGGGAGGCTGGCTGGAGCCCCCTTGGCTGGTCAGCAAGACATAGGCCAGGGCAAAGATGGTGATGAGGGACAGTGCCAGGAGCACGAGGACTACCTTGAGATTCATGGTGAGAGCTGCGAGCTGAGTCCTACCAGATGCTCCTTCAAGTTCCAGACATCAAATCAGGGCTTATATTCAGTAGGATGGATAGGAATGGAGAAAACTCCACCCTGTGGGTTGAACAGGAAATTTCTGACCTTGATTTATATAATTCTGTTCCAATTTTCTGTTCTGTGGTTTGGCCTAAGGTACTAGTTCCACGTGCACAGCATCTCCCCTGCCCCTGAGCTCCTACTGGCAGCACGGTCAGTACTCAATACTGGTTTCCATCATTTAGACCAGATTAGACGGCATGTGGAGTAACATTAAACTACCTTCCATCCAAACTGGATCTGGGGAAGCATGCAAATCTCAGATGACCAACCAAGACCTGTGTGCTGCATGCAGGCACTACAACTGTCCATTTTCCTACCTCCTGGCAGACACTACCCCCCAATATTTCCAGGATCCACTGCCCAGTTCAGCAGTAAGCAATGCGTTCTGCCAGTTGTCTAAGGCCAAGCGCTTGATCTGTAGTCTCAGGCCTCTTCTATCTGGTCGGTGAGAGAGAAGTGGTGAGCCCCTGGGCTTAGCAGTCAGATTTGTACACCAATCTCAGGTCCCTAAGCTGTGTGACCTCAGAGAAGGTACTTATCACGAGTCTGTGTCCTCATCTATGAAGAAGGGTTAAGACTACCTATAGATTCATGAAGATTAAATGAAACGTCATCATGCATAGAAAGTGTTTAACAGAGCCTGACACAGGGTAGACATTCAAAAACTGTTAGCTACTGGTACTGATCTCTGAAACAGAACAGGGCCGATGTTCCTCCACTGTTCAAGGCCTTAAGTCTCCTTTGGCAGAGACGATGAGAGGATCATTGGATAGCAGAAGGTGACTTTACAAGGTGGGAGTTGAGGAAACTTTATTTCAGAGGGAGCTAGGGTCCTACATATCTCCAAGTCATTTGAAAACCAAAACCAGGAGTCCCCGGGCATCTCAAGAAATTTAAGACATTATTCATAGGGGAGAATTAGTATAGGGTAAAGCAAACGACAGGGTAGAGTGCTCCTTGAACCCAGTGATTCCTCACACGGAACTAGAGCAGCCTCTACTGGCAGTTCATGGGTATCACTGGGAGAGAGGGAGGGAAAGAAGGAGGGAAGGATGGAAGGAAGGAGAAAATGAAAGAAGGAAGGAGGAAAGGACAGTAGGAAGGAAGTAAAGAAGGAAGGAAGGAAGGAAGGACCTGGGATCTTGGTGAGAGTAGGAACAGAAGGCAGCTTAGGTTTGGAAAGAGCTAACATTTACATAATTCAGACTAAACACAAATGAAGGACCCACCCTTCCCTCTTGGTAGGCAGAAGCCTCAGTCTTTCCATTATACCAGAGAAAAGAGGGTGCTCAATTGGTACAGACACTCAATAGTGTGGCTGGAGGTGCATGTGGAGGTGGGTATCCCAATGTGCACACATTGAGTATGGGTATGTCCCTAGCCACCAGAGCATTGCACCAGGGTCTGCGGCTTTAGAAAGAGGTCCAAGTATCTGCGTCTTTAATAATTTCTTGACATGGTAAAAGAATTTTACATTACAACCATGGGTGGTAGGCTGAGGAGGAGGCGCCGTGGAAAGGAACAACCCAACAAACAAAAAGGGAAATTGAGAAACGCCTGGTGGGAGAAGGGAAGTGTTTTATCCGGAACCGAACTGGAAGGTAGGTACGGGCATTGCCCAACTAAAACGCAATTGGTTTGTTACTGAGGACTATTCATGGGAAGACAGCATCCTGACTCCTTCTCTATAGCACATTGGGAGTAAAAATGATGCATCCAGGTAGAAATATGACTGGGGGTTGGAAGACCGAGACAGGGGAAGAATAAGTCAGAAATAGACATGAAGAGTCACTGGCAGGCTGACTGCAGATATCAACTCCCCAGTAGTGGTAGAATAAAAAAGTGGGGGCTATCTCTGGCAGATTTGAGAGATAGGAGGCCACTCTTCTATGCTTTTGACTTGCCCAGCAGATCTCCACATACACACACCGTGTGCGTACACATACACGCAGTATGTATACACAGTACTGTGTGTACATGCACGTACACAGCGTGTGCATGTGGAGATCTGCTGGGAAAGTGACTGCTTTCCCTGGAAGCACAATACTATAAATAAGAGAAATATTTTTCCCAAAGGGAAAGCCCAGCAAGAGCAGCAGCATCTGGCCCTCACGGCTGTAGACATCCCCACCCCAATTTACAATTGGCCTGAGAAGAGGCAACCAGGATTCAGACGACTGGCCTTTGCAATGACGCCTAAAAGGACCCGACTCACAGAGAAAGGAGCTTCCCCAATCCCTCTGCTTCTCACCTCTTGGTTTTCCTCCAAGTCACCAGTCTCTGGGCATCAAGAGGCTGTATTATCAGGAGACAATGGGCCCCGTGAATGACAACTGAGACAACTGTCACCTTCTCAATGGTGTATGTGTGTGATAGCTCGTGGAAGGGTGGGAGGATGGTAGGTAACAAAGTAGGAAGGCAGATGTGTGCATGGCTGTGTGTGTCTATCATGCACATATGTGTATGTGAAAATTCTAGTTATGAAACATGGGAAGGAACTAGGGCCTTAGCTGAGGTCTAAGGTGTTTCTTGTCATGATCAGGTTCAAGGTGGGAAACCCGAAGTCATCATCCCAACAACTGTAGCAGGAAGGATCCAAAGTCCCACAGTGGCAAGAGATACTAATGTAAGGAAGAGAGGAGCTGGTTCCCCCGACCCTAAAAAAACATCTAGCACTTTCCCTCAGCTTCTAACCAACTAAAAATCAAAAGAAAGAAAACACAAAGCCTAAGACATGGTGGGGGCAGGGGGAAGGTGGGAGGAAACATTTAAGGATTCTTGTGCCAACATCCTGCGCACACAAACCTGGAGTGCTCCAGAAATTAGGTCAGGTGGGGTATGGGGCATTAGGGAAGAAAATAGAAGAGTTCCTGAGGCCTGAAAAAAGAGGTAAACACGTCACAGAACTACATGAGAGTTTCATTAGACTCTAACTAAAAACAGAGAGGTGTGATTACTATTTCCAGCCAGTTTCCCCATCACGATAGTCATGTAACAAACCAAGGCAATGTCGGTCTTGAGCCAGACTCACAGAGTCCCCTGGCTCTGGCCCTGGCCTCAGTACAGTGTCTCTGCATTGCTGCTCCGGGGCCGTTTGATCTTCTCGATATTTTTCAGGATCATGTCATGTAGAGTGACCTGGAAGAAGAAAGATCAGGGAATCACACATCTGTTCTACACTTACCTTAAAAAAATAAAAGCAAGACCCCTCCCCACCAAATCCCCAAGCAATCATTCACATAATTCCAATCTCACTCATTTGAACCTGAATTCAGGGTGACTGACTGACTGCCCTACCTCTCTCATACCCCAAAACTGGGTATACCTGGGCCTAACAATAACTAACATTTATTAAGCACTTAACATACCAAGAGTTGCACTGGTTATCTCACTCATTTTTAAAAACCATGTTTGTGCAGTAGATACTCTAATGTAAGTTCCATTTCAGACATGAAGAAACTGAAGTCTGAGGTTTAACAACTTGCCCAAGGTCACACATTACAGGTAGAGTTGATTCTAAGCCTAAGTCTGTCTAATTCTAACAACTGCATTTTCATCCCTATACTATATTGCACTCCTTCCCACCCAGGTAGAAAGAAGGGCGATACCCAGCTAGACAGCCTCATGACTTCACAGTTCTCAACACTCGACTGATGAACAGAATTTGTTCTAATTATTTTACCTTCGTCCCCAGACAGTGGCAAGAAATTTATCACCCAAACTAAGAGAGGCCAGGGCAACTGAGGCAGGGGCCAAAGTTACTTACATATTGATTCCTTAGTTCTGATATGATGAGGCGAAGGCTGATATATTCCTTCTCATCAATCTCTGTCACTGTGCGGCGATAGTCCTCCTGAAAGAAGAAGCAGAGAAAGGCCAGGTCCCAAGGCCTGACTGTCCACAGACAGCTCTTCCCCAGTAATGGTCACTCCTCCCTATCGTACCACTTCCACCCTCAGGCCACAAAACCCTTACTTACCACATGGGGATATTTAGCTATTTTAGAAACCAATTTGGCTCTTGTAATATAATATCTGGAAGGAGAGAGAAGAGGAAGCTGGAGACCCTGGACAGTGCTTACCACCTCACCAGCCCCAAATCCTGGGCCAACCCCAAGCAGCCCTACCTAGAAATCTGGTCCAGGTATGATGCAGCTTCACTCTCAACAGTCCTTAATTCTGCAACTGTCTCCTCCTGGAAAAAAACACACAAAAAAACAACAACACAAAGTTAGTCAAAAGTCACTTCTGCGTCACTCCACAGCAGACCAAAGAGAAAGGGAAAACAGATTAAGCAGGGGAGATGAAAGCATCTCCTAAAGCTTCCTCTCCAGGGCCCAATACAAGCACATTACCTGAATGGACACCCCAAAGTTGTTCCCATCTTCTATCCTAGGAATCAGGAGCTGTACCCACATTTTGACCTGCAGGGTGAGGAGACCACAATACATGAGGATGTGGCTTTTTCTACTAACGCCATTAAGTATACAATTAATTCATGCTGCTGGGATCAGATGCCAGGAGCTCAGGAGCCAAGATACTTAGTCTGCCAGCACCCATATCACCAACATGCCTCCAACCCCACCATCCATCATTTTTCATAGTTCAAGCCAGGCTGTTTGAAGTCAGCCCATAGGTCACTAGCCTCTGCCTCACCGTGTTGCATTTCTCAATCAGCAGCCGGATCTCAGGTTTCACTTTCTCAATAATGTCGACCAGCTGCTGGTTGCTTTTTAGCATCCCATTGGGCATCACAAACACCTTGGTTCCTGGCAGGGACATGAAGAAGGCCAAATGATTGGGGTGGGGGGCAGGACATAGCACCCCCCGGCCTTTCTTTCTCCCCAGGCCCATGAGATGCCATGACCTCTGCCTTTTATCTGTCACAACCCTATCTACAAACCATGACACCACCAACAGAATCAAACAGAGAAAACGTATGGATTAACAAATGAATGTCTCAAGTATGCTCAAAGTCTGAAGAATAAGAACATTAAAATATGCTCTAAAGATTTAATGTACCAACTATTATTGAAAAGGAAAAAATGACACAAACTGGGACTTCTGTGAAAAATCTGCAATGTGTAGCCACCCTCAACCTCTCTCCTTTGGCCGTTCAAAGTCAAACCCTCCGTTTACTGGAAAATTAGATTGAGAGTGCTAAATCATGACCATGTTTGGAAGACTTGGGAATGGTATCTCTGGGAAATAAAATCAGATCCTGCTTCCAGGCTAGGAGAACACCAGCTCCATCCTGCTTCTCAAAGCTGCAAGCCAGGGCGTGGGTGGGGTGAGGCAGGATGGCTCTTACCTTGGAAGGCCTCTTCACACTCATCCAACCTTCGCTTCTTGTAAGTGGGCTAAGGATGCAAAGAGACAGGAATTAGCCTGCTCTCAACACTTACATCCCTATCACAAGTTACTCTTCAAGCAAGTTTAATCCTTTCTTTGACCCCACAGTTATCTTATTAATTTATGTACAACTTACTAAGCATCCACAAGGCTTTAACAAAAGGTTCTTGCCACAAAGCAACTTACGTTCTCACTGGTAAAACCAACCTTTCAAGAAATATTACCATATTAAGAAATTAGAGGAGATGGGTGGATACTATAAACAATAGGAAAAAAGACCTAGTCAATGTAGGGTAAATAAAATTAAGGGAATATGTACAAATCTGCCGGTTCCACAATGAAACATAATAATCAACAAACATGTATTTAGCCCTTGCTATGTACTAGGAACAATGCTAGGTGCTGGGGATACAAAGATGATTAAGTCAGTTTCTGCTTTTCAGAATTGCAAGTCCTACCAGTGAGACAAAAATGCAGACAAAGAACAATACAGTGTCATCGGTGTTATAGAATGTGGACATATAACTGATAAGGACTGGGCACTAAAGATGCACAGTAAAGATACGGACTACAGTTATACACCAAGAAAAACTACTGATCCCTTAAGACTCAAGACTTCGAAACAGATACGAAAAGTCTTGCTTAGAGCCATGAGGACAGACCAGATAACCTGAGGGAACCGGTAGCTATCAGTCCTACTTGAAACTCACGCTAACACAGAGTAGCATTAGCAAATTCACCCATGCTATAAACGAAAATCAGGGTCTAAAGAGGGTGTATTGGAGTCATCATGTCTGTGAGAGTCCTCATTCCCAGATCCAAATCCCACTGCCTCCTTTGTACACGTTCAAACTGACCAAGAAATAGAGCACAGAAAATGTATTGCTTCAGAACACAAAGATAAATATAGGACACTTACACCGTCCAGTCCATCATGGCTATTGGTGAGAAGAATGGGGTCAGGGACGGGGAGATTCATATCTGAGTGGATCTGAGTTAGGTCGTGGATGTTTAGGATTTGTTCCTAAAAGAGAGCCCACCCCCCAAAAAAAAAACCATTAGTCTTTTCAAGATGAACAAAGAACATGAAGGGCAAGAAGTGAGAGAGCTTTACAGTACAAAGCAAACAGAATCAACACATGATTTGTCCCATTTGACAGAAGGACCAGGGCCCAAAAAATTGGGGAATCTGCAGAAAAGAAAAAGGTCTCTCACCTTCAAAAAACTATCAAGTTCTAACAACTTCTTTGGGAAAAAATTTGCCACCAAGTCTTCTGCCTAAAGATGAGGGAAAATACATTAATAATTGTGGGATGGTCTCTCTCTAGTCATCTCTCCTTTGGGAAACTCCCAATTATTAACCAACACACATTCTTCTATTTATTTCACTCACCTCACTTGTGATCCGCTCCCTGAAAGAATCAACCTAAAATTAACAAAGAGCAATTCAGTAACGGAAAGTCAGTACCTGGCAACAGAGGTATGGGCTGGGTAGGGAAACCCAAATCTAGCTGTCTTTCCCTCACCTTGTTATTGTAATGAGAAGCTGCGAGGCCCCCAGATTGCAAATACTTTATTTTTTTCAGGACCCATTTCTCCATCTCAGGAGAGGGAAGCAGGGCTTGAGGTCAACACCTGCCGGTCTTCCCTCCCTCCCTCCCTCCCTGTGTCTGAGGCTGTCTGAGTCTGAGAGCAGACAAAAGACAAGTAGATAGGGGAGGTGTGAACTCATAAACGTGCCAACCCCCACCCAGACCTAGCCTATGACATGAGGTAGGACTGACGCCAATGGCAGGGGCAGCGGCAGCTTCCGGAGGCGGGGATGTTGCGGGCTGGGGAACATCCAGCTGTCACTAGCATAAAGCACTGAGTCGACCACGTGTCCGCGGAAGTCTCCCCGGGGCTTTCCATCAATCACCAAACGAGGTACTGAGGGCCACCCTATATTATCCTCTCCCCCGAAGCCATCTCGGGAGTGGGGGGCTGGGCTGAGCCTAGCGGAAGCTCAGAGCTGGTGTCCCCAGAGAGACAAAGACACCACGGGGTGTGGGGAGCCGGTCAGATTGCTCGGGGATCGAAGCAAGGGGTACGGAGGCCCAGACCGGTGCCGCTACCTTGAGCTTCACTTCCTGATCCACCTTCAGCAGCGAGGCCATGGCCGGGCCGGGCCGTGTCCGCTCCGCTGGAGACCAGAGGCGCTGTGGGCTCCGGGGAGGGGGTCAGAGAGACGGGAGGAATCTCGGCTGCTCTTGGGACGCGTCCGCCCTCGCTGGCTCACTCACTGTTCGCTCGTTCCCCCCCCCCTCTGCCGTCTGCCCGCCCGCCTGGGGCCAGCTGCCTGCTGCCTGCTCCCTCTTGCTCGCCCTCCCGGCTTTCGCCGCTCACGACGGAAGTTACGTCACAGCCAATAGCCGGGACTCCGGGGAGGATGCGCACGTGCTCTGCGCAGCCGCGCTGAAGTTCGGTGCTGGACTCTCCCGCCCGGCTTACATCTCCCGGGATCTTGTGCCTGGTAAGGGGGAAGTAAGAGGAAGGGTGGTGGAGACTGATTTACTGAGAATTGAGTCTCAGAGAGACTCGGGAACTGTTGGACTCTCTGTTAGCCCGGCATTCGTCTTCACCGAAGAGACCTTAGCCGCTGCCTCTTCGAGGGCAGGACCGACGACGCCGTCGCGCCCCAGTGACGTCAGACCCAGGAAGCCGGTGGTCCCGGCGCTGGCTTCGCGGGGTCTATCCTGTGATTCCTGCTGCCGCCTCCCGTTAGCCTTAGCTCTAGTGTTAGGCTAGGCTAGAGCCAAACAGAAGACAAGTTGTGTTGTCCCAGGCTTCCCCACCTTCCTCCGCCACTTATACACTTTCAGACCTCTGAAATCAACTGCCTCATGGGCAAATTGACGCCCAGAGTCCTGTAGGTTACACAGTGATTCCAGTAAATCCTGGACCAGATACCCTGATCTGACTTCTAGGACAGTCCTGTATCCATTTTCCTAGAGGAAGGCAGAAACTCGGTCTCTTCACTCACCCATTCATTCGGTCTGTCTCTTAACATTGATTACTTCGCTCAATAAAATGGGCCAGGACACTGGTAGGCTCTGGGACAATACTGCCTTAGAGCCTGGAAATTTAACGTGCGTCACTTACGTAAGTTAAAATCTTCTAGTAACCACACTAAAAAGTAAACAAGTGAAATTAATTTTAATCATGTTTAATCCAAGCTATCCAAATATCATTTCAACATATAATCAATATAAAAATATTAATGAGATAACGTACATTCTTTTTTTCATACTGAGTCTTTCGAAATCTGGTATGAATTTTACACTTCATTGCGCATCTCAATTCAGAAGTGCCACATTTGCAGTACCGAATAGCCATGTGTGACTAGTGGCTCCTGTATTGAACAGCACAGCTCTGGGAAATCAAAGGTAAACAGGACTCAAGTTCTCCGGTCTCATGGGGCTTAATACTGGGAAAGGACACCAGAAAGTAAACTGACGACATAATTACAAAATTTGATAAGCGTTAGGAAACAAATGACTGATGTAGAAAATATACCAGGGGTCTATTTTAGATAGAATGGCCAACGAAGGCCTCTCAGATGAAGTGACAGTTATGCTGAGGCCTAAAAGATATAAAGGGGTTAGCGTGGAAACCCTGAGTGGATGAGCCTTCAGGGGTATACGTGCAGCACAGGCAAATACTTGAAAAGGGTCCTATTGAAGAAATTGAAAAACTAGTGAACTTGGGATAGTAAGGCGAGTAGGGTGGGGAGGGTTGTTGGGAAACAATTTGGATTAAGTGCAAAGGCAGGTCAGGCATGTGATTTACATTTTGGGGTCACCATTGCTGCTGAACATTTATCCTGGCCAGGCCTCTGTGCTAAGAGCAAGAGAAATGGTGGGAATACATAGATAAATGAAGTGCAACTGACTATGTCCTTTGGAATCCGAGAGACATGGCTTCAAATCCCATCTCAGCTGTTTACTAGTAAATTGTGATATCTTGGTAAAATTACTGAAATGCTGAGTGTCAATTCCCTCATCTGTCAAGTGGAATTTCAATCATTAGTAAATAATGTGTAATTCTTTAAGGTTGTCGTATTGGAAATCATACATATATAAAAGAACTAGTGCAGTACCAGGACGCAAGGCAGGTACTAGATACATAGTAGCCATTATCAGATAAGCTACCTGTTAATGCTTAGCATGAAGAGGTTACCCCTTAAACTATATAATTATCACCCCTGATTTCAGACTCAAAAGTCCTTTTCCAGTTATTCAAGGCTACATACAACATAGCCCATATTACCTATGTTGCTTATTAATATCTAATGTTTTCCCCTTTTTCCTCTTCTTTCTATAACACTTGTCCCTAGTAATTTTTAAATTCTGATCTGGAACTTCAGGAATGCTTTCCCAAATTAACTTCACCCTGTTTTAAGTATGGCATTATCCTGCATTTCTTTCAGAATTAATAACTTCAACTTGAAAATTTACTGTTTGTGCTTGTTGAAATATGGCTTTGTTCTCAAATAATTGTGTTTTGTCTTCTTCAAGTAAGTTGTAATAAGACACACATTCCTTCTCTATTTCCCTACCTCCTCCCTTATCCAAATGTTTTATATAATACTCTACTCGCTTATTTATTCAGTGAACAATTGCTGAAGGCACCGCTATATCTAACAAATTCTGTTCATTTCTGGGTACTTATGAATCAAACGTGATCACTGATAACTGGTCTCACTTTAAATTCATGTCCACAAACCTCAAATGGGTGCACAACACTACCTGAGATCCTACTACGTGCCTCTGACAGGTTTACTCTTCCACACTCTGAATCTGTCATAACTTCTTATCTCCCTAAACCTCCAATAGCCCTCCTCTCCCACCTCCAATTTATGGTCTTGACTTATTCTTCACTGAGAAAACAGAAGCAAATGAGAACTTCATTTCACCACCAAATCTGCCATCCTGCAAATACTTTCTGCCTTTCCTCCTCTCGTTGAAGGAAACATCCCATTCCCATCAAAAAACAACTTTTCATTTTGTGCGTTGGAACACATCCCCTTTCACTTTCTCAAGATCTGTGCTTCAGTGATTATTCATTTTTCCTGTATTACATTTATCTCTGTCTACTGGACCAAACATGATAAATATCTCCCATCTTGAGAAAAACCCTCCCTTGAACACAGATTCCTCTCGCTATCACTCTGTTTCTGTGCTCTTCTTTATGGCAAGACTTCTTGAATGATACTGTTGTCTCATTCTACTTCCTTATCTCCTATTTACTCCACTCCAATCAGGCATTCCCATTCCATGTTATCACTGAGATAATTCTTGTTAGGTTACCAATGACTTCCATGTTGACAGCACCAGTGGTCACTTCTCCATCTTTCTTGAATCTCTCAGTACTCAACACCAGTATGCTGGTGGTCCTAAATTTATTTCTCCGTTCCTGACCTCTAACAGCTCCAGTTGTCTACTTGACATCTCGACTTGGATAGCCAATGGACATCTCAAACTTAATATGGCCATAACAGAATTCTCAGTTCTCCCACACACCTCTTACTTTCCTGCTCTTTCCCATTTCAGTAACTGACACGACTGTCCACCTAGTTACTCAAACATCTAATTATCAACCTTGATTCCTCTCTTTTCCTCATCTCCCCACATTCTACCGTTAGTAGGTCCTGTGAGCTTTACCTGTATAATGAATCCTGTATGAGTATGCTTTTCTCCATCTCCTCACTTGTTATCCTACTCAAAGCCATTGTCATCCTTTGCTAACACTGTTACAATGGACAATCGAGTCTCCATTTTCACTCTTGCCACCACCCCCACTGATACGTTCTATTCTCTGCTCACACCCAGATTATCTTTTAATATGTCAACCATGGTTATGGTAGTATCTACTAAAACAAATATATAGATACATATTTCTATATATATATCTGTGACTCAGAAATCCCAACTCTAGAAAAATACCCAACAGAAATGCATAAATATATTCACCAAGAACACAAACAAGAATGTTAATAACACCACTATTAACAATAGCCTCAACTGACAACTGTCAACGAGGGTTGTGAGCGAGGAGGGTGGTGCAGGGTTAAGAAAAGACAGTAGCCATGAATAGAGTGTAAGCGGGGCCAAGGAACTCCAGCCTCAAGGACTGGACCCCAATGGGGCATACGCAAAGTTTTTATTACTTAGGTGGGGAAGTAAAGGAGATAAAGCTTGTCAATCTCAAGATCTGTGAATCCCACACATCACAACAGGAAACTGATTCAAGCCAATCACCCCTGCCTGCAGGCAGTTGAACTTTGAGTCTCAGGATGTGTGTACTTCCCCAAGGGACAAAATCTTTATGCATATGAATAGATGGAGAGCACACCATTGAATCTCTTCCCTTGCAGGTTGTGGGAAGGAATGCAGCCACTGAGGCAGAGGCTTTCCTTAGCCGGGGGACAAGGGGGTGCTGTGCCCACCTCTATGAACTTGTGGGTTCTCCTATTGGTCCCCACTCGAGGGCACCTGGCTTGAGTTATCCCCCCACCCCCTGTGGGGAATCTTACTCGTCATTGACTAACCAGCCATCTTTCTGGGGCCAAACAGGGAGACATAAGGTGCAAGCACAAAGGTGAAGCAAAGTCCCTGAAAGGATCCGTGTCACAGACTCTCCTTTCTTTAGGGGCAGGTACATGGAGACAGACGGGTAGGCTGCTGCGTGGCAACAGGCAACTACTCAATGTCTCTCAAGAGTGGCATAGATAACTAAATTTTAATATATTCACACAACAGAATTCTGCATATATGGAGAATAGATGAACTAAAACTATACATAAGATGGAGGAATCACAATACTGAATAAAAGAAGGAGGTTGGGGAGCTGGGTGAAAAAGGTGAAGGGATTAAGAAGTACAAATTGGTAGTTACTAACTAATCATGGGGATGTAAAGTACAGCATAGGGAATACAGCCAATAATATTGTAGTAACTGTATAGTGCCAGGTGGGTACTAGACTTAGCAAGGGGGTCACTTCATAAATTATATAAAGGTTTAACCACTGTGCTGTACACCTGAAACTAATATAAAATATTGAATGTCAACTGTGATTGAAAAAATAAAAATAAACCATAAATGAGTACATACTCTATGGTTCCATTTACATGATGTTCAAAACATTCTATGGTGTTAGAATTGAGGAAATTATTTACCCTTGTGGTGAGCAGCAACTGGAATGGAGCATAGGGCAGGACAGCTGAGCGCTGGTTATATGGGTGTGTTCATTTGTGAAAATTCACTGAACTGTACACTTAGGATTTGTGTCTTTTTCTCTATATTTTATACTTCAAAGTCAGCCAGATTATGTCTCTTCCCTGCTTATCACCCTTAATGGTTTCCCAGCTAACAGAGGCCCCCCTGAATCCCCCAGTTGAAGTAACTCCACCCACCCTAGCCCCCACTTACTCTCTATCACATTATCCTCTATTATTTTCCGCATCATACCTACTATATTGGTTTGTTGCTATAACAAAGTACCACAAACCAGGTGGCTTAGAACAAGAGAAATATATTGTCTCACAGTTCTGGAGGCTGGAAGTCAAAGTAGCCAGTCCATGCTCCCTCTGAAGGAGCTAAAGAAGAACCTGTTCCAGACCGCTCTTCTAGCTCCTGATAGTCAGGTGTTCCTTGGCTCAGAGACAACTATCTTCTCTCCGCTTCTCTTCCCTCTGTTCATGTCTACCTGTGTGTCCAAATTGCCCCTTTTTATAAGAACAGCAATTGTATTGGGTTAGGGCCAACCCTAATGACTTCATTAACTTGATCATCTGCAAAGACCCTATTTCCAAATAAGATCACATTCACAGGTACTGGGGTTAGTTAGCACTTCAACACCTTTTGGGAGGTACACAATTCAACCCATAATACCTACCATTATCTGAAATTTTACTCGTTTATTGTCAAAATCTCTCCTCTAGAATACGAACTATTAGAGCAGTTCACCACTGTATCCTCCCAGACCTAGAAAAGTGGCACATATTAGGTCCTCAATAAATACTTCTTGAATTGACTTGAGGTATGTTGTTGATTATTCCCAATCCCTCAAGCACTATACATGCTGACTCATATATTCTCCAAGCAGCAGGGCACACAGAGGGTTGACTGTTTGCCACTCAATTGCTCTTTGTACCTCATTATTAGATTATTCAATCATCACACTACCCTATGTGACAGACACTATTATGCTCACTTTAGAAATAAGAAAAGGTACAGAGTAGTTGAATAACTTGCTCAAGGTCAGTGTTGGTGAATGACAAAGATAGATTTTGAATCCAGGCCATCTTGACTTTCAAACCTCAGTTATAATGTCTATACACCTACCTCTCTAGAAGCCTATTACATCTCTATGCCTTTCTGGTATTAGTGACAGCCGACCAAGCAGGAAGAAATATAGGACTGTGAACCAGCCATTTGTATATAATCAATATACAAAAATTGCATATAGATTACAAATACAACTGTGTTAAAACAGGAAAAATATTTTAATGGAAAACATAAAAATTATAGTGTGGTGAGATTATGGGTAATTTCATGACACTATTCCCTTAACTTCCTGTATTGTTATCTGTAAAAGTTTAATTTTGTTGTAAATTCATTATAGGTTTATTGTAAAAATAACCTAACAATACAAACTGAAGTCGCTGTCCCATTGTCCAATGAAAGACACTGCTTGTTGCATATCACTTCATATAACATAACATCATATACACCATATACATATTATTTTTTGTATAAATGGAATCATATCATGTATACTGCCTGTAACTTTTCTTAATTGACAATCATCACTTGCCTCAATTCGTGCAAAAGCCTCCTAACTGGCTTCCTGCTTCTACCCTGGCCCTTCTTCAGACTATTCTAAGTAGCCAAATGAACCAAGTAAAAAGCAAGTTTATTCATTCTTTTTAATGGTTGCATAGCATTCTGCTAAATGGATAATACCATAACTTACTTCAACAATCCTCTATTACTGAAGGACGTTTAACAGTGAAAGTTCTTGTACATATATATTTAATCACTTGCATATCTATTAGGAAATTTCTCCTAGAGAGATTTTTATGAGTCAAAGAATATGAACATTTAAAATTTTGATAGACATCTCTAAATTGATCTCCAAAACTATTATGCTAATTTACACTCCCAGCCAACAGTATTTTAGAGTTCCCCAACTGCTCATTAACACTGGATATTATCAACTGGTTCAGCCTTTACCAGTCTCATAAATGAGAAATGTTGCCTCACAGAAGTTTAATTTCCACTGGCTGAATTACAAGTGAAATGAAACATCTTTTTATTTTTTTATCAACCATTTTGTTTTTCTGTGAGCTGTTTTTTCATATTCTTTGACCATTTCGTTACTAGCCTATTCATATTTTTATTAATTGAATAGAGTTCTATATTAAGGAAATTTATCTTCTATCTTAAGAGCTGCAACTATTTTCCACATTTCTCTTTTTACATTTTTTTATAGTGTCTTTGATAGTTCCAAAAGTTTTCATTTCTAATGAGTGAAATTCAGTATTTCCCTTTTTGGCTTCTGACTTTCATGTGCTTAGACCAACCTTCTCCATTCCAAGATTATAAAAAATATTCAGCCATACTTTCATCTAGTACTCTTAATCATTGTATTTTTGATGCTTCGTTGTCCGGGGCGGCCTGCAGGGTGTCAGGTCCCGCTCCCCACATGAGAACGCAGGACAGGGTAAGGCCAAACAGGAACACCCACAGAGCCATAGATAGGGGAGTCAAACCAATATATTCTCTCTGGCGGCTGGGCTGGAGACAGGAAGCAGGAGCCACATAATCTGCAACCCGCCATCCTAACAGCAGTCCGCGCTTGCCAGCCACCATCTTCTTGCTAGCCCCCCATTTTTCCTGCTAGCGTAGCCACGGCAGTTATATTAGTGGCCAATGGCTCACTGGTTACAGCTGACGGCCAACTAGCCACAGCTGATGGCCATCCAATCACAGTTGATGGCTATTTACTACCTGAGCCAGCACCTTTCTATGTGAGGCCGAGAGCCTGGAAACTGCTTTCTGGGGTTCTGTCCCCACATGCTTAAATTTGTGACCAACTTGGAACTTCTTTTAATGTAAGCAGTGAAGTAGGAGATTCAACTCGCCACTGTCTACATGGCTCTTTGGCCCCACTCATCAATTATTAAGTAGTTCATTTGTCCACTGATTTGAAATACTAGCTTTATTATATACTAAAACCTGTATACTTGGTTTATTTTTTTTCTTTTTAAAGATTTTATTGCGGAAGGGGAACAGGTCTTTATTGGGGAACAGTGTGTACTTCCAGAACTTTATTCCAAGTCAAGTTGTTGTCCTTTCAATCTTAGTTGTGGAGGGCGCAAGCTCAGCTCCAGGTCCAGTTGCCCTTGTTAGTTGCAGGGGGCGGAGCCCACCACCCTTGTCCGACTCTAGGAGTTGAACTGGCAACCTTGTGGCTGAGCTCACTGGCCCATGTGAGAATGGAACCAGCAGCCTTCGGAGTTAGGAGCATGAAGCTCCAACCACCTGAGCCACCTGGCCCGCCCAACTTGGTGTATTTTTGAACTTCATTCTGTTTCATTGATCTGTCTATTCCTGGACCAAGACAAAAACGTTTTAGTTTTATACTTTATAATACGTTTCAATATCTGAAGTGCTCGACTTTCCCTAATTAATAACTGAAAGCTTATAATATAAAATAAAACAATGAAGTTCACCTCCTCGCCTTCCCCTCCAAGTGTGTCTATCTTTCTTTCAAGGGCGTTTGAAAGAAAGCCTAGCTCTTCCAAGGAGAAACTTTTAAAACGGATACTGCAAAAAGAGTTAAAAGCAGTTCCGCTCAGAAGTGACAAATCTGAAGAAAATTCACTGAATTAGAGAACGGCGAGACTCCTTTCTTTCCCACTTGATAATCGCAACCTTCGCCCACACACCGATGCCGGCCGCCTTTCCCAATTCAGCCGCTAGGGGTCGCAGCCGTGCCTGTACAAGCGGGTGGACAGGGACGGACTTCCGGGCTGCTCCTGCTGCAGCCGCCTCCGTGGCGTCACATCCGGTCAGGGCGGAAGTCCTCCGCTGGCTGACCGGGAAGTAGCTGAAGACTGGGCGATGGCAGTTCTGGAGGCCTCGCTTCTTGGCAGACCCGAGGCCACGGTGCCCCCGCGGTAGACCGGACCAGGGTGGCGGGCTCCGGGCCCCGAGGTGAAGAGCGTCAAGGGCTGAATCACGACCTTAGAAGGGAACCTGGGAACCCTGACGGCTCTTATTGCACCCCATCCCTGACTGGGCTGTAAACTGCCTCTGCTGGGACTGTCCCGGCAGCAGGTCCAGTTGGTATCGTACCGCTCTTAGAGGGAACGGTGCAGGCAAGGATTTTCTCCTTTAACCGCACTAGCAAGGCAGGTGGTAGCCCCGGACCTGGGGTTCAAGGGCGCCGATTCTCCCTAATATCGCCTCCTCTCCATCGCCGCAGGGATGGAGGGGTCTAAGACGTCCAGCAGCACCATGCAGGTGAGCTTCGTGTGCCAGCGCTGCAGCCAGCCCCTGAAACTGGACACGAGCTTCAAGATCCTGGACCGTGTCACTATCCAGGAGCTCACAGGTCAGAGAGACCCTTGGAAAAAGGGTTGTCAAGATCGTTGAAAGTGGGCAGCTTTGGAGATGTAGGCCTTAAGGTGTCTATCCGTGTAGTCTGCCACAGACGCGTCGTGTAAACCAAGGAAAGTCACTTAATCTGTCTGGCTCCGTTTTCTCATCCGGAGTTCTGACTCTTCGTGCTTCTGAGAGCTTTATATAGCAAGGAAATTTCTTAGTTTTCTACTCCTGCTGTTACAGAGTAAAGGAATATATATATGCATTTGTTGAGAATTTACCCTACACCAAGTGCGTTACTTTGTTTAGTGCCTGCAACGAACCTTTTGGATCATTTTTTAGATGAGGAATTGAGACTCAGAGAGCTTAAATGACGTGAATGTACCCAGTGGTCAACAGCTGGTACATAGAGGAAGAGTCTCATAATCCCAAGAAGTGAGATGAAGTTAGAAAAAAAAAAAAGACTGAATAGGTAGTTTAAATAAGCTCATGGGTCTGGAGTCAGCCTCCTTAGATTTAAATCCTGGCTGTCATTTACTGGCTGAATGACTTTTTTGCAAGTTACTTCATCTCTCTAGGCCTGGTTTCTTAGTTTTTTAAATCTATAAAATGTAAAACGATCTTGAGGAAGTCGTAAGGATCAAATATGATAACATAAATACTTAGGAATATGCTGGGCAAATAATAGTCAATAAATGTTAGCTATTATTACTACCTGATTTTTCTTTTTTGAGGGGAGTTAACTCTTTAATATGTCTTACACTCTTTATTATGAAAACTTTCAAACATACAGCCTAGAGAATAGCATAATGAACTCACTTGTATCAATCACCTGGTTTCAACAATTAGCTACATTTTCTCATTCTTGTGTTCTCTATACCTCCACTCACCTCCCATCCCCACTCAATTATTTTGGTTTTTGCTTTTATTATGGAAAACTTCAAAGTACCTAATGAACCCCATGTACCCATCACCTAGCTTCACAATTATTAATGCATGTTTAATCATGTTTCATCTACAGTCGCATCCATTTCCCTCCCACCCAAAATTATTTTGAAGCAAATTCCAAACATAAATATGTAAATATTTTGGTAACTGTTTTTGAATGATAAGGTGTTGTGTGTTTTTTCTTCTTCATGAATTTGCTTGTCATCCTTGTACAGGGGCTATGCTAATCTCTGTATCATTCCTATCTTGGTATATGTGCTGTGGAAGCGAGCATGATAAGGTCTCTTTTTAAAAACATAACCAAGATACCATTATACTAGAAAAATTGTAACAACTCCTTAATCTGATTTAATGGGAGTGAGGGGGAGAAGGCAAAAGAGTCTTCTTTCTATAAGTGGTAATTTAAGAAAAAAGTGGAAATGGGGGTAGTGATGAGGATATTTCCAATTCTTTTCCCATACTTTCATACCTGCTCCTGCTTTAATAAGGTTCTTTCTGACTCAATATTTTTCTTGTCCTTAGCTCCATTACTTGCCACAGCCCAGGTAAAACCAGGAGAGACCCAGGAGGAAGAGGCTAACTCAGGAGAGGTGAGAAAACACTGGAATGCAAACTGGATTTCTGCAGCATACTTGGTACTTCTAGAGCCACCATACTTTTGGGATTTCTGATTAACAAGAGACATTCCACATGATCAGGTCACTGTGTATCATTAGAGGTACAGAAGTATACCTGATGTCACATGGTTACTGAATGAGGCATCCACTTCATAATGTGGAGAGAGACTCTTTATTTGAGGCAGAATTATAAGCCATTATAGGTGGGAGATGGGATAACCAATGTATCCAGGTCATCCCAGGGCATTTCTAGTTAGGGTTAGGGTTAGTACATCTGTTGTCCTAGCTAATTATTAATATCCACTCCTCTCCATTCTCAAAAGTATCTTGGTTTGGGCAGTGAATTGTATGATTACCTTAGCGAGAAAGGATTGTCTGTGTTAGAAAACATGTCATTTTTAAACAGTGATCATTTTCATTGCCAAAGATAGATGTCATAAGATTTTGATCACATAAATTATATCATCGAAGTATTTAAAACGTATAAATTATCTACTTTGTTTTATGCCATGGCAAACTTCATTGCAGTCTGATCTGGCTTTTTCCTTAGGCTATGATTTAGGGCATTTCACCCCTACCCCTGACTAGGAAGTGTTGAGATAATGCAAATGTAACTATAGTAGAGTAAAACACTTAGGGAATGCTGTTCCCCACAAAAAATTAAATGGGACTTGGGGTTTGTATGTACCAGGGGTCCTTTCTTAGTGCATGTATCCAGGGTTGGCTACATAATACCCATTTCTTAAGTCGTTGTGGTTTATCAAGTCTTATGGTTATAAATCAAGGGTAAAGCCAAATAGGTCTGAGGCTCTTTGTGAAATAGACTCCACCTTTAAACTTCCAGAATTATAATGCCCTCTTATTTCCTTCCCAGGAGCCATTTATTGAAACTCGCCAGGATGGTGTCTCTCGCAGATTCATCCCCCCAGCCAGGTGCCTACTACTCCTCAGCCCCCTGCTCCTTACCAAAGACCAGTAGAATTTAAACTGAACCCAGAATTGAGACCTGGAGCAGGTGATGGAGACAAATCATCACCTAGCCTTTTGGCTCTTCCAGGGAATATGTGTTCCCTTATACCTGGCCCATCATCTTCCATTACTGATTGAGTTTTTCCGATAGCCATTCACTCAGTGGGAAGGGCTTTTGTGAAGAACTGAGAAAAGTTGAGGGAGTGATTGACTAATCAAAGAGATGGGCATTTGAAACATTTTTAAATAGTAAATGTTAGATGTTCAGGTCCTTAGTTATTGATGCCTGTGAAGGTGGCTGCAAAGGATGTAATATTACAAAAAATGGTCTTTCCTGATTCTCCTTCCTTTTCTACTGTAGACACACACATAACAGTTTTTGATGCCCCCTCTCCCTCCTTAGTCCATGCAGGCCAACCTTCGTGCTGAGTGCCCCTCTGGAAGACCAGCATGGCCTTCCCTTGGGAGAGAGGTACCCTTGGGAGGTCAGTCGGGCTAGGAGTGGGTATGCACCTTGAGGCCCCTCAGCTGGTGCTTGAGAGTCTCTGCCACTGGCACCGCAGTAGGTGGAGGAGGCCTCTCTGCTCCCTCATGTGGCCCATGGGCGGGGGGCTGTCTGCAGGATGATGTCTACAGAAAGTGCCAACAGCTTCACTCTGATCGGGGAGGCATCCGATGGCGGCACAATGGAGAACCTCAGCCGAAGACTGAAGGCAAGTCGGCCTGATTCCAGTGGCAAACAGTGGGCCTGGCTGGTAGAGGGGGTGTCTGGGCATGTAGCGTGGGGAAGACCCTATCTAACTTTCCCACACTTCCAGGTCACTGGGGACCTTTTTGACATCATGTCTGGCCAGACAGATGTGGATCACCCACTGTGTGAGGAATGCACAGATACTCTGTTAGACCAGCTGGACACTCAGCTCAACGTCACTGAAAATGAGTGTCAAAACTACAAGTGAGTGTCTCCAGAGCCAGGGCCTGGCAATAGATCTGGGTCTTAGAGCTTTTACTGTTATGAGACTGCTTAGCTCTTACCCAAGAGCTATGTATGCTCCACTCGGGAACAGAGTAACAGTTTCCCTCTGGTAAGCATACTCTGCTTGTGTCCTTGGCAGACGCTGTTTGGAAATCTTAGAGCAAATGAATGAGGATGACAGTGAACAGCTACAGATGGAGCTAAAGGAGCTGGCATTAGAGGAGGAGAGGCTGATCCAGGAGCTGGAAGATGTGGAAAAGAACCGCAAGATAGTGGCAGAAAATCTCGAGAAGGTCCAGGCTGAGGCTGAGAAATTGGATCAGGAGGAGGCTCAGTGAGTGATCACCATGTTCTTCTATCTTCCTGTCCTCAAGGCTCCAGGAGGGGAAATGGCTTCCAGCTGAATGTGTCTGATTACTTTGTAAGCTGCAGTCAGCTGTCATTCCACAGCCTATCTGCTCTGGATCCTGCATATTATTTTCAGGCCGTTTCTGGAGGTTCGTTGGGAGGGTTAAGTCTGAAGGGTTAGCATGATTAAGTGAAAAAAGCATGTTGGTTAAATAGAAAGCAGAGAACCAGGGCTCTGGTCACAGCTCTGCTGTACGAACGGGGCTCATTTGGGTAAGTCAGTTGCTGTACCCGGCATCCTCCTCTGCAAAGATGAGCATATTGGCCTACATTCATTCTTTCCCAATTCAGAAATTTCATTGGTGCTCTTGACCTGAGAGAACCCTCTGTCTATTGGAGGAGACACAGTGTCCACACTAAGTGAAGTTGGGCACATGAAGGACAGAGAAAGAAGTTAATTTTTCACAAAGTAGTGTGACAAGTTCCATTGGAAATGGTGTTTACTAACTATTTAAAGGACAATAGTATCCAGAGGTGAAGTTACAAAAGTTCAGTTATGGCCAGTCTGTGAAAGAAGCCACTCTTGACCGACTCACCTCACTTTTAGAAAAGATCAGACATCCAAGTGGCATGTGGTCCTGGTTCGGAAGAATCTGTTTTTCCTCCCCGTTTTGCACATGGGCAGTGGGAATTTGAGACAGTTCTGTCCCTCCCAGGCAAAATGACTAGGGCATGTGCGTTCCTTTGAGTGGGATCTGTGCCAAATCTAAAAGATGCTATAACTGGATAGAACCATAATCACTAACGATAAATCGTTAAGAGGGGTGGTAACAGAGAAATTTTAGCCCCCAAACTAACAGCCACTTTGGCTGCTCACAGGTATCAGAGGGAGTACAGTGAATTTAAACGACAACAGCTGGAATTGGATGATGAGCTGAAGAGTGTAGAAAACCAGATGCGTTATGCCCAGATGCAGCTGGACAAGCTGAAGAAAACCAACGTCTTTAATGCAACCTTCCACATTTGGTAATGAGGGCTGGAGGGTGAGGAGCATCTGGGAAGCACTACATATCTGGACCTTAGCTGCTCACCACTAAACCAGGGGGCCCACCTCCCACAAAATAGGACTGTATGTCATTTTCACCCCATCTAGGTTTCTTTAACTCCTTGTGATTGGATAGGCACAATCAGGGATTGGAATTCTAGAGTTTGGTGACATCCACTCTTCCAAGGAAAGGGAAAGATCTGAGCCCTCCAGCCACATGAAATTGTGGTCCTCTGCCTGGAGCTGGGTTCTTACCTCCGGAGTCATTCGTGTATTCATTTATTTGACGTTTTATCTATTTAACTGGTATCTGTTGAACATCTACTGTATGGTAGGCACTGCTAGCACTAGGAGGGCAACAGCAAACTATGCATTCTACCTTCTTGCTTATAATCTAGCGGAAGAGATGGATAAGTAATAGGCGATTGTAGTACAGTGTGATAATAGTTAACCTAGGATGCTGTGGAAACACAGAAGGACACGTTTCCCAATGTGGGGAGGCCATATGGAAAGTTTCCCCCAGAGGAGGTTGATGTTTAAGCTGAGATACAAAGTAGAAGTCTGCAGAGGAGGGCGGTTGTTCCTGGCAGAGAGAACATCATGTGCAAAGAAACAGGAAAGTGGGAGTGGTGAATTCAGAGAACTGAAAGGAGCTTATTGTGAGTGAAGATGGAGTGTAAAGGGGAGAATGACATGATATGAAACTGGAGCGTTATCAATTCCTAAAGGATCGTGTAGGCCTCTTGAAAGGATTTGGACCATATCCAAAAAGCAGTGGGAGCCACAGAAGCATTTTAGGCAGGGAAGCGACATAATTACGTTTGCATTTGTGATGATAGCTTTACCTGCAATGTGAAAAATGACTTGGGGGAAGAGGGTAGTATTTTTGATAGGGAGACTTGTCAGTAGCAATCTAAACAGGAAAAGAGAGTATGGCATTGAGTTTGGAAAGAAGTGGACAGACAGATTTAAGAGATTTAGGAGGTGGAATCAACAGTTTATTGTTTTTTTTTTTGCGGTGAGGGAGATGAGAGAGAGCATTCAAGGATGATACCCAGGTTTCTGCTTTGACATCTGAGCAGCAGGTGGAAAGATGACTCGCGTTTTAGACTAGTATTTAAACTACCAAGTAGAGCTTGGATATATGAATCTGGAGATAAAGAGAGAGGTTTATGTTAGGTTTTAGGTGAGAGCAGAAAGTCTCAGAAGTTGCTAAGTTCTCCCTGTATTTTTCCCTGCCCTTCTGCCTTCTATAGGCACAGTGGACAGTTTGGCACAATCAATAACTTCAGACTGGGTCGCCTACCCAGTGTTCCTGTGGAATGGAATGAGATTAATGCTGCTTGGGGCCAGACGGTATTGCTGCTCCATGCCTTGGCCAATAAGATGGGTCTGAAATTTCAGAGGTAAGAAATATAGCCCTTTGTTGGGGTGTGGTATGTCTTTGATATAATCTATATCTCCATCCTGGTACTGCTCTCCACCATGGCAGGAACCCTTGCTCCTAACAGACTGGGAGTTTTCTGTCTATGCAGACGCTCTGCTTCTGGTTTTCCCCTCACCAGCTTCTGGCTCTTTCTACTGATCAGGCAGATGACTTGGGGGAAGAGGGCTGCATGACCATAACAGTGGTCCCCGACATACTGTCTCCAGAACCTGAATGTTCCTCAAACTATTTTCAGTTTTTGTTTTTAAATCTAAACCAAAAATATATTCGTCCACAAAGGCCCCGAGACAATTATATAATAAATGTCCTTTGTTTGGTAAACAAAATGTTAAGCATGGGGAGGTGAGACAGAGAGGTGGGAATAATAAAAGAGGTCCTTGGGTAGGATGAAGTCTGAAAATCAGTGGGTTCTAACATCCCAATAATCGCTTTAGGAATAGTCCTGTATATCCATCTCTGTGTGCATCTCCTTTTTAGGTATCGACTTGTTCCCTATGGAAACCATTCATACCTGGAGTCTCTGACAGACAAATCTAAGGTACTCTGAGAAACTCCATTTTCACTGGAATACAGAATTCTTGCACCTCCTAATGAAATGGTTTGCTTTTGATAGTGGCATTATTGTTTCTTTCTTAGACTTAGCTATCTCATGAAGAGCCAGTGTCTCATTCAATGTCTTGTCGAGTTCAGGATTAGCTCTTTGAGGCCTATAGGGAAAACTGGGTTTTTACAGTCTGATGAAAAGGTATATGGGCAGATCAGAGGAGCATGTGTGCGCTAGGAAGGGGAAGGCATCACTGAGGTAGGTGTTGAATGCATTTCCCGTGGAACAGTTCCAGTTGCATTATTTGCCCAAGGTTACTATTTCCAGTGGAATACAGGAAGAACATGACTTGAGAGACTGATAGGATTGGGAACAATCTCTGATCACCTGTCTTGGAGCCACACCCATAGCCAGTTTTCTCTTGGGCAGGAGCTGCCGTTGTACTGTTCTGGGGGGCTGCGGTTTTTCTGGGACAACAAGTTTGACCATGCAATGGTCGCTTTCCTGGACTGTGTGCAGCAGTTCAAAGAAGAGGTTGAGAAAGGCGAGACACGTTTTTGTCTTCCTTACAGGTCAGTATCCCCCACTGCTGCATGAACCTGGAGTAGGACCAAATTCAACAGAATTGTAGGGACAGTTAAAATGGCGGCAAAACATAGTATATAAATAGTGGGAAAGCAGAAAATGGTGCAAAAATCACATGACACTGATGGGCAAAGATGGATCCAACACTGCAAGCAGGACCGAATGTGACCACCTGGTCCCTGGAGAAAAAGAATGTTATCTTAGATGGTTTGGGGGATTTTCTTGGCACAGAGCTCAAACCAGCTGTGCAGTTTCAGGGAGGTTTTCCCTTAAGCCCTTGGAAATATACAGGAATGCTTCCTTTGGTCAAATTGTGTAGGAACCCAGTGATG
Organism: Rhinolophus hipposideros; assembly: GCF_964194185.1. Taxonomy (NCBI): domain Eukaryota; kingdom Metazoa; phylum Chordata; class Mammalia; order Chiroptera; family Rhinolophidae; genus Rhinolophus; species Rhinolophus hipposideros. The sequence continues at coordinate 36,940,940 of NC_138066.1, read as the reverse complement.
GATGGAGACCTTAGTTCAAGAGAGTAAGGCTGAGCTGCTTCTGTCAGCCCAAAACAAAGCGTTTCTTTTCTTCTGCCTCTTTTCTCTCCCCATGAGTTCAGGGATGCCTAGGAAAACAGTGAGGAGTACTGTAACCCTCCCTTACCCTCTGCTCTGGGCTTGTCATCTGTTTGGGTGTGTGTCCTGTCCCTGTACTCCACAGTGACAATGAGGCTCTTGTGACAGCCTTCTTGATTTTTGGCTTTCAAGCAAATCCAAAATACACTACCGTTCCTCACCAAGAGTTCTTTAATAGATAAAATGACGTGAATGGTCCCATGATCAAGTCCCTGCCCATTTGCCTGAACTGACTGAACTCGGATCTCAGTTACTAATGAGCTCTGCTGTGTCCGTCTGTAGGATGGATGTGGAGAAAGGCAAGATTGAAGACACAGGAGGCAGCGGCGGCTCCTATTCCATCAAAACCCAGTTTAACTCTGAGGAACAGTGGACAAAAGCTCTCAAGTTCATGCTGACGAATCTTAAGTGGGGTCTTGCTTGGGTGTCCTCACAGTTTTATAACAAATGACTTTCTTTTTTCCTTAGGGGAATGTTTGCCTTAAAGGCTTTAAATTTTGTTTTGTTTGAAAAAAAGTGTTTTAAATTAAATTCGGGTACTATTAAACAGCACATGTTTACAATACCAAAAAAGAAAAAAAATCCACAAAAGCCACTTTATTTTAAAATATCATATGACAAATAGTTTTCAGAGCTATAACATGCCATGTATAGCTTACCAGCCTTTGTTATAGTTTTGACTCTTAACCTCATGCCTTCCTTTCCCTCTCTCCCCTTAAAACAACTAATTTAAGATTGCTTCTGTTTTTTTTTTAACTGAGTTGAATTGAGATCGATGTGTTTTCACTGGATTTTATCTCTCTCAACTTCCTGCACTTAACAATATGAAATAGAAACTTTTGTCTCCACTGAGACGATGAGATGTATGAGACGCACAGTTGGATAACGTGAGAAAATGACATATAAGTTTCGGTCACCATGTGATGTGATCAGAAGCTTGAAATTTAATACTTCTCCTCACTCGATTCTAGTACTGAATGCCTACACTGCTCTGTGTTAGTGATATGAAATGGTGTTTGATACTGTTTGAGACATTATGGAGAGATTTAATTATTTGTAATAAAAGATTTGCTACAGTCTGATAACTGCCCAAGGTGCACTGTTGGGTTTTTCTTTAACTAAAATAGAGTACTTTGTATTCTGGGAGAATTGAGTTCAAGTGCAGGTATGTGGAAATTCTGTTGAAACAGGTTTAGAGATGGGTTAGTGTTACTTTTTAAAAAGACTGGTGGAAATAGACAGCTGTAGGGAATGCCCTATTTGTGTAGATCTCAGTAACAGAACAGAGATGTTAAATTAACTTTAAGGGGAAATAAAGGCTTCCTCCTTGCTCAGTCAAGGTCACCCAGATGGCCTCGTTTTTTGAGCCCCTGGTTAATACTAATCTCCATGTCTGATATTCTCTCTTAATGAAATGAACAATTAAAGAAAAGCCATAACTATCTTGTTAAACAAAATTGAACCAACTTCACTAACATTCTCTTTCTCCCAGCTTTTTACATTTTCAGTCTGATACGACAAAAAAAAGACATGTTCATCCACCTAAATTCTTTCTCTGATGCAGAAAAATAAGCGGAAGTTGGAATACAAAACATGGTTCAAAAGATACTTGACACTTTTGTACCCTGAGTATGAAGTAAACAGGGAGGGTGAGTGCAATGACAGAAGGCTGTTTATATTTGGTGGATTCAGCCCGCCTCATGTGTTGGAGGAAACAGCAGCCCTCAGAGCTCTGGCTGCCAGGTGGGGAGGAATAGGCTGCTGTGGCCCTGGAGTGTTGGCTCCCACGCTGTGAGTCAGGATTGCGTAAGAGAAGGCGGTGATACTCTCCAACGTAATGCCGGTGATGCTCTGCAAATGCCCCACAACCTTCAGAAACAGACAGATTTCTTAGTACTGAATCATCTCAACATGTTTTAGTACACAAACAGACAAATTGCTTGTTCTCTCAAGCCAAACAGAAATTTTTTTTCCGTTTCTCTGAATTTACAGAGAAGATTAAATCCAGATCCCAGTGTTTGCCAGTGGGCAGATGACATTAGGATACCTTTGCCCTGATGGTGTTAGTGTGGAAAGTTTCTGCTAGGCGTTCACTCTGCTGGAGATAAGTTTTGTGAATTGTGAGAGGGATATTTGGGCCTTGACATTTTCTCCCTTTGGGAGGAAATACTTATTGGACTTTAGCATGATAGCAGATTATCATCATAAAGGGAAACGAACAAGCTGAATTGGGCCTCCATTTCCGATTTCAATGAGAGGAAAAGTGGAGAATACTTTTCAGTCCTAGTTTTTCCTCTTCCCAAATCCTGTTTATTCATCCTAATCCTGGGTCTTGGCACTTACCTTTTATAGGTTGTCTTCTGTTTTCCTTTAACTAATGGGAGAATGCTTTCTATTAAATGAATTCTGACCATGCTGGTCCTGCTCAATGGTGCGTACCTGGCTCCAGCACTCATGGTTTTGGATGAAAGCACTTGCTGCAATGATTCCCACTGCCAATAGCATGAAATCTTCCTTCACTGAAACAAACTTTTCCCTGAGTGATTAAAACCATTATTAATTTTGGAGCTAGAATGAAACTTGATCTTCCAAACCCTAGGGTCATGGAACTTCACCTATTAGCTGTTGATGTTGATCATCTTGGATTTTTTAGATATGGAAGGAAATAGTCAAGTAATAGCTAATTGACTCCTCTCCCAACCTCCCCCAAATCAACTGGGATTAAAACATGAGCCTCCTGTCTGAATGGTTTGTAGGCCTTTTGTTGTTCCATCTGTCTCCCGAACAAATGTAACTGAGGCTTTTTACTAGTCTGACTTTACAGTAATCAAACACTTTTGTCCAAGTTGCAACCCTGTGACTGGCTTTTTTTCTAAGTGACTATAAAAGCAGTCCAGTAATCTCAAATTATAAACAGCTATAAAGGAAGCACTAGGAAAGGAAGTATGTTAATTACTTGAAGTCATTTAAGTTTAAAAGTAAAAGCATTTAGGTTTTGCTGAGTGGGCTGTCACCCGCATCCAGGCAACATATAGATAACCTATGCAGGTTATCTGTGGACTGGATGCCTTGCTAGGTAAATTCCATTCCCCAAGTTCTCATGCTGTGATAGCATGAGAAGGAGCCTACCCTGAAGGAGTTGCCTTACCCTTGCAGTTGACTGGGTGTGGAGTTCTCAATCGAAGCCCTCAGCAAGCTCTCATATATGGGTTCACGCAAAAGATAGACTAGGTCCAGCAGGGTCAGGCAGGTTGCGTGCAGCTGTGTCGTTGGGACCAAACAGCCATTGTATCCTAGATGGAGTATGGATGTGGTAAAGAGCATTATGCGGGTCTTTTCTGATTATAATCACAGTCATGTAACATAAAGCTGATGAGCTGCTAATGTGCTTCCTGGTTGCTTTGTTTTACTATAAGAATCCTCTTTAGCTGGAGGTCAATTTTAAAGGATAAAGGGAGAGGTAGGGAAACCTCCCATCTACAGTATACATGTACAGTTAGAGTATATTTGTTGGTTCCCCTCTTAACTCATGCCTCTATAAAATCAACACTTTGATCCCGCAGTAAGAGTACCTAGTGAGTCCAAACAGAAGCCAGCGGCTGAGACCTGAGTTTCTTTCCCTGTGACAAGTACCAGAGGGAACATTTTTCTCCATCATCTCAGGCTTCCCGCTGTTCCTGGATTCTGGTGTATTCTGCCCACTGCTCCCAAATCTGCCCACTGCACATTCTTACTGCCTCCTCTGGGAGACTCCATCCCACAGTCCCTGGCACACTTAATAAAGTACCTAGAACCTCCAGGAGCATCTCCACATAAGCCAGGGGAGTAGGCAGATTGATTTGGAAGTTCAGGGACTTCAAAACATCAAGCTCTGACTCCAGCAGTTCTTCTTTAGTGTGTAGATACCCTAGAGCTTGGAGGAAATTCAGGACTGTGATGTTGCTGATTATCTGAGCAAAGAAAAACAAAACAGTGAGAGGGAGAGAAGGGTGTCAGAGTAAAAGGTCATACGTCTTGGCATAGTATACAAAGCCCTTCACAATCTAGCCCATGCCTTCATCTCGTCTCCTCTCTTGGTAATTCCCCCTTACACTTGATGCTTGTCATCTAGAATGACTTGCAGTTCCCAAACTCCGAGCCACCACCCATGCTGTTTACTGTATCTGGATCTCCCTTTCCTCTCCCTTCTCTCTCCCTGCTTTCCTTAACTTCTCTCCCTCTTCCCTTAGGATCCACCCATCTTCCACACCCCTTCCCCCTTAAGAAGTCATTTTCTTTAAATACACTTCCTTTACTCTCCAAGGCTGATGAGGTACATTCATAGCCCTCTGTATTTACATGAGTTGGAACACTTTCCCACATTATTTGCCTGTGTGTCTCATTAGATAATAAGTTCCTTGAGAGCACAGACAGTATTTTTACTGTTGCAGCCGTTGCACCTAGTGCAGCATCAGCCCACAGAAGACAATAAATATTTGCTGAATGATATTTTGTTAGATAGGCATTGGGTAGTGATGTGGCGAAAAAAATTGATGCTTTATAAATGTAATAGTTTGCCTTTAATACTGATAAGTTTGTTGGCAATTCAGACACCTTATGTAAACTGTCCTTGAGTCCAAGGGGAGAAAAGGTGACCTGTATGAATGATGGCATCTGTCCAGCAGTTATACTTTGGGAACAGAACTTCAGGCTATTTAATAGTTGCCTCTGTGTGACTGTGCGTGGGGGTGGGGGTGAGGGTGGGAAGATATGTTTAGGAAGCATAATTACACTCTGGAATTTCTACATGAGTAGTATCACCTCGCCTAGGAGTAGGTTTCTCACAGTCACCTTTGGAAGAGCTGGTTTCTTTCTAACACTCAGGTGCCTAAGAGCAACCCCAGCTCCTTACTTTGTAGTGGAAAGAAAGTTTGCTCGCCAGCTGAACACATGACATAAGACGCAGGATAAACTTGTTGAAAAGCTGTTCTTTCAGAGCCCTCCAATTCTGAGGCTCTGTCTTATCTCTCAGCTGGATTGTAGCTTGCCTGCAGATATTCTCTGCCTGCTTAACCATAAACCTATAAAGAAGGGAAGGCGAGAGTAAACAATCCACCTTCAAACTAAAGGGGAGTTTCTGCTTCAAACTATGCTGTGTCTTATCCTCTCCAATAGCAATTGCAAGCTAAGAAATTAACATTTGTAAGTAACAGAGGGTGCAAAACCAGGTCTCATGGTAAGGGGCAACTAGAACTTTTTTTTTTTTTTTTTTTTTTTTAAGATTTGGGTACATTAGCCATTCTGAGAGGTACCACTTACAAAGGCCTTATGCTCAGTGCTTTACCTTTCTAGGATTTCTACAGCTTGGTAGCTCACGGATTTCTCCAGACACCATTGTTCAGACAGGAGAAAAACAAACTCTGCCAAAATAGGAAAGAAGAGCCTAATTCACAAGGTGCAACCAAAACCACTCTGTGAACTCTTGGCTAAAAGCCATGATGGGGCTGAGGGAAGAGGGTCAGGAGGTGAGAAAGATGAGACTGAAAAAACCCAAGCTGAGCTTAGTTCCCTTTGCTGCCAATAGGCAGATCAGAGGCATGAAAAGTGCGCTGACTGAGTGCCAAAGACAAGGGCTTACCAAGCCCCCTCAGTGACCCTTAAGACTTCCTGTGGGTCTCAGCTGATAAAAGGCTTAGCCAGCTACACACAAACACACCAGCTGGTCTAATTGGCCTCTACACCATGCTGGGAACCACCAGCTTCAAGGGAGATTCTTGGGATGGATAAAAACCTTAACCCCTATATTCTGTTTGCGGTGGAATGTTGACAGGAACAGAAAGATCCCTCCTGGAGATTCAATATTCTTTATAATACTGTTTGTTTAGTAACCACCCTCTGGAGAACTCCCACTGCTTTACAAACACAATTCACCTTAACAGCTGGACACCACGTCTCCACCACCAGTTTGTTGGGTAAATCTGTGGTGGCTGAGCCTCTCAGGAGCAAGTTTGTTACAGTGGAGTGGCTTGTTTTGAAGAAACATCCTCCAAATCAGGGAACATAGCCCAATTCTGGGGTGGGGCGGAGTCACTGGGAAGGTGGGAAGGGCAAGATACCTTGGCAAGATTTTAGGCTGCCTGTTTCTCTTTGAAAGAACCGCCCCAGATAGAATTCTATTTAGTTTGCAATATCATTAGAGGGTAGAAACAAGGGTAAATGTACTTCTCAAAAAAGAAAGCCTCTGCAGAATTGGGAACTTTTAGCACTGATCAGCAAAAAATTACATACAATCAAATTACCATATCTTCAGAGAAAATTTGACTTTTTTAGGAAAAAAACCTATAAAAGTCAAGCTAGAACAAGATAACTTAACAATCTACTCGACACGTTACACAGAGGTATATGTATTAAACCTTATTGCTATAGAGACTAAAGCTCTGCTAGCAGTGTCCAATGAAGAAGAGAATTAGTTGAAGCAATTAAGCAAAATACCCTCGAATACGTAATTGTGTGTTATTAGCCAGTCTTTTTATTTGCTGGAGTTTAGGCTTTCTTTGTTTTGTTTTTGTAGGTATGCATAGTTGTTTGGTTTGGTTTTGGTTTTGGCCTGAATTATCTATCCATGCAACTGTTTCTATTTTCCATTTTAATTTGCCAAGAAAACTGAGCTTGGGATAGGTGGAATGAATAAGGGTTATACCTCTTCCTTCTGCTGGTTCCACCGCCTGTACTTACAAACATACTCAGATCTGCATTTAACGAAAAGACCCTCCACTTCTTTCCTTTCAAGCTACGGCTTTATCTCTCTAGTTTCCATCACTTAAATTTCTTGAAAGCCTAGCTTACTACACCTGCTGCTTCCCCTTCATCATTCACTCCCTAATGTTCTGCAGTTTGGCTTCTACTTTTCTCAACTTGCTGAAATGATTGTGTCAAAAGCCAGCAAATGTGTCCAAATTATTAAATATCATGGCCCTTTTGCAATACTCATTCCCGTTGGCCATCTTCATTCCTGTTGTTCATATCCCAGAAGCATCTGATCCCTGCTGACCATCATCCTTCTTGAAACCCCATCTTACCTTCCATTATTCTTTTGGTTCTGTGCCTATCTCCAAAACCACTCCTTTTATTTCCTTCCTACTCTTCTTCCTACTCCAATTCCCCGAACACAAAATGTTTCCCAAGGAACTGCCCTTGACCTTCTCTTTTCTCTTTCTAGGAGCTCATCCTCTGCCACAGTTTCAACAGTATCATTATGGAGCTAACTCGCAAACTTTTAGCTCTAGTTCTGATCTCTCTTCTGACTTACTTTTTAAACAGCCTGCTGGAAACCCTCCTCTGAATGTTTTAAAGCGCCTGAAACTCAGTAGATTCAAAAACCAAAGTTACTGTCTTTCCCAAACAAAAGTCATGCTTCCTCCTGTTTTATGTTTTTTTTTAATGTATGTGTTTCTCTGAATGGCACCACTATATTCCCAGTCTCCTAGGCTCAACCCTTTGGCATAGTCATCTTCGTCTTCTTCACTTCTTAAGTTCGTCCACTGCAGAACCCTAGATTTTACGTCTGGAGTGTTTTTAATCCATCCTCCCTTGTCAGTCCCTCTGCCCCATCACCTAAACTACTAACACAGACCTACCTCCCCTCTCTCTACTCCAGTTCATCCTTTACAGCACCGCCAAAATAATTTTCTTTTCTAAGGCAAAGGTTACAGTTGCATCACGCCCATTATGTAAAAAGAAAAACCTTCAATGCCTTCTTGTTTTCCTACTACGCCACGTATAAACTCCTCACCTTGACATTCAGAGCTCCACAGGGAATGTCTCCACACTGCCTTCCTGATCTTGCTTTCAGCTGCTTTTCCACCTGCTTTGGCCAACGTGCACTACACTGTACTCCCGCTCACCCCAAGCATCCCTAGTGCCATAGCCTCACGCATGTTAGAAACGCTCTTCCCTTTGTCATCTTCCCCAACTCAAACGTCATCCTTCCTTCAAGGTCTACGTCCAATGCCGCCATGCCCGGAGGACCCTTAATTCTTCCCAGCCCCACCTCACCCCGTCACTCTTGTCAAGCCCTATCACAGCTTGTTTTATCTAGTATGCCACTTATCTCGCCATGCGTGTACCTACGCATTTGTAAATTTGTCCTAATGTTCTCCAAGGATTATATACATGGTTTGAAAGCAGGGAGTACATCTCTATTTCATCTTTCTGTCCCAGGCAGTGTGGATAATAAATACTCTATACTCATGGAAATCAAGGGTGAGGTGCGGGTGTGTCTTGTTCATCACCATGTCCCCAGAACCCGGCACACAGTGGGTACTAACGAAACTTATTTATGTGAATAAAGTACACTGAACCTCAAGGCCGGTGCCTCAAAGACAGACGCCCGGGTCTCCCCTACACCCGGCTTCCCGGCCCTGCGTCCACACCTACGATCCGGGTCTCTCTGAAGCTGCCCATGCGTCCCGCAGCCTCCTGCACTGCTTGCTCATTCTGCTGGGCCAAGTGAAGCAGAGCGTCTTCGATCGTCTCTGTGGGAACAGCTCCAAACCGAAAGTCACTGTGTGAGGCCAATCTTGGCCTCACAGGTGCGTCCATTTTCAGAAGACTTTTGGGACACGCAGACGGCTCACTGGATCCATAAACCTACCCCCTTATCTTCTCTTCAGAGCCTTCTGCCACACTCTGGCTTCGTTATCGCCTTCTGTGAGCTTGTCCTCACCTCAAGTCTGAGGAAAACCCAATTCCCTCCACAGCCTTTTCCCGCCCCAACGGCTGCGGACCCCTCAGCCAATCAGAAAGCACGGCCGCTTCCCGCCTACTCCGCCCTTCCCCTAAGGCCAAGCGCCTCACTCCGTTCGGATAAGGAAACGTGACTACAATTCCCAGTGTCCCCCGCGGCGGCGACCAAGGTCTAGTCCCAGCAAGCTCCGCGTCCCGGGACTGCGAAGGGCGGAGCGGCAATATGGCGTCTCCCGGGTCTGGTGATTCTGTTGATGCTAAGAGTGAGAAGGCCCCTCTTGCCCAGCGTATCGACCCGACTCGGGAGAAGCTGACTCCCGCGCAGCTGCAATTCATGCGGCAGGTGCAGCTCGCCCAGTGGCAGAAGACGCTGCCACAGCGGCGGACTCGAAACATCGCGACCGGCCTGGGCATCGGGGCCCTGGTGTTAGCTATTTGTATCCATCTGGACTGTAGATTCGGGAGACCGCATATGGGGGCAAGGGAGGGGACCAGAGGCGTGTAGGAGGGCAGTGTGGGGGTGGTAGAAGGAGCCCGAGCAGTGAAAGTGAGTCTAACGCTGAGCCAAGCGTTTAATGTATATTACTTTGTCGTTTAAGATGCTCTTTCAATATCTCTTTCATAATGGAGTCGGGGTCAGGGCCCGGAAGAGCAGAGAGCAGATCAAATCACTGATTTGGGAAAATGAGAGATCGGCAACGGTGGTGGAAGCAAGTCTAGGAAAAGGGAATGTGCATATTCCAAGTGGTTTCCTGAACCCACCTCCCCAGATGGTTACACCTTCTACTCGGTGTCCCAGGAGCGTTTCCTAGATGAGCTGGAGGATGAAGTCAAAGCTGCTCGAGCCCGAGCTGTTGAAAGGGCATCTGGACCCTGATCCAGGTGGGCATCGCACATCTACCTGCTGGAGCCCCTTCACATGACGGATGATGACCCATGACCCTGTAGAAATTGAAGCCTGCTCACAGCATCGCTGGCCATCCTACTAAACTTGGACGATGACTGAGCCCAAGAAGCCAGAGATTTATGCATTTGGCCATCATCAAGGGAACACTGCCCACCTCACACTCTCCGTGTGGTGGCTGAGCCCTTGTAGTTTGTTTCCTTGTTTGAAAGGTATCCAACTTTGGTTTTTCCCAAGCTTTCTGACTTTGTGGTTTATCCCCCTTCACCTCCCAGGGTCTGGGAGGAAGGAGGACAAGAGGTGGGCTGTTAGGGGAGTGGGTGTGGCAGCTCTGCAGTATTGAAGCCCATAGGAAACACGTGGTCAGGTTGAGAATAAACTTGTGGCATCTCTCTTGGAGTCAGATGGTGTGTTGGGGCTGACACTTCACGCTGGAAAGCTCCACAGGCAGTAACTGCAGCAATGGCATTGCCCCAGGGAGCTGTAAATGTTTAACTAGAATTGCTTTTTCCGTGTGATCTTTCCACCTGATTTAAGGGAGAGATCATGGTGGGTCATTGGGCTGTTTGAGACTGAACCACATCTTGGGGGAAGGTCACTCTTCTGTCCTCTATCCTCAACAACACTCTACTCCAACTTTACTGCCTTTTCCCACCATTAGAGAGAGGTAGATGAAGGATGAGGGACAAGCAGCTTTCATTTTCTTAACTTTCACTGGGGCTGCCTGTGTAGGTGGAGTCTGGATGGGATCTTAGCTTGGTGAGGTGGATCACTGACCTTGCAGTTTCCTCATGAACTGCTGGTAGGAAATCAGGCTGGGCAGCTTCCACCCCTACCTCCCATTGTGTGAGGAGAGTTCCTTCTAAATCCTCCCCTTCCTTATCCCACAAGCCTTTGCCCGACATACAAATTCAGAGTCCTAGTTTCCAGCATTTTTATTTGCTGCTACTAATTCTAGTGTGAGAACACCCTCTCCACTTGCCCAGCTGGGAGTGTGCCTTCTGGAAGCATCTGCATTTTGGTGGGATTGCTTAGTGGTTGACTCTTGGCTGGGGAGGTGGCAGGGATGAAGATGGTAGGCTGCAGAATTTACATCCACATACAGCAAATAGTTGCAGCAAATATTTGGCTCTTCCCTATAATGGAACTCCACTCTCCATGTCCCTGTGGACTTTTACACCCTCAGTGCTGAGGTCTTCTTGCAGAGTTGTGTTGGTCAGCAGGTTCTGAGAGCACGAGCTCCCTGGTGTGGGGTTGACACATGGCTCCTGTTCTGAATTCACTGGAGGGAAAAGAAAAAGCACTGAAGAAACCTCCAAGGTGGGAGGAGGGTGAACCTGTAGCCAGTTCCCATTCCCTGGGCTCTCCCTCCCTTGGGCCCGCCCTCACCATCCTGCCAACATCCCCGGCGAATGTCACCCCCTTGCTTGCCCGCTGCTCCTGGGAGCCGGTGCTGCTGCCACTCAGGGAGTTCCTTCGAATGATGCCTGGTGCAGGATGGGGAGGGAGAGCACTGAGTGAGGGAAGGGGCCACGGGAAGAGGGGGCTATTCCCCACAAACCAAAGGCAGACCCCCAGGGCCTGGAGAAAGCTGGATCACTAGGGAAGGGGACTCGGGAAAGATGGGAGCTGGGTGACGACAGTCTCACCAGGGCCTGGGGGCTCAGAGCGCTGCAGGCTGTTGCGTCTGGAAGTGGGGAAACTGCCCTTGGAGAGGCGGCGCCGGCGGCTGGACAGCATAGCAGCCGGGGCCACAATACCCGGTGGAGGCTGCTTCCCAAGCCTGCTGTACAAGTCCTCAATTTCCTTTTTCTGTAGTGTCTGTAATGCCTCTACCTCTGACAAGTGCCTGAGGATGTACCGGGAGCGTGAGAGGGCTAGCCACACACTCTGCTCTCCCAAGTCCGCCTCTTGTCCTCCATCCTCCCCAGACTCACTTCTGCCGAAGACTCTGCAGCTCAGCCCAGAATTCCTCATCCTCCCCACTGCTCTCTGATTCCTCACTGCTCAGACACAGGCTGCTGTAGGAGTAGTTCATCCACACCGGGCTGGGATGGCTCAGGGGTGGGGGGCTGTCCCCGACTCGGGGTTCCTTCCCACTGTCCCCTTCCTCTACTCCAGCCCCCAAGCCCTCGGCTGCACGGTCACTTTCGGCCAGAGCCTCCCTGGCCTCTGGCACGCTTCCAGCACTATCCTCTGTGTCTGAGCTCTCTGAGGTCAGCCGAGGGGTAGGAGGCTTCAGGGAACCAGAAGGAGTTGGGGGTGTTGATGGCAGGGGAAGAGGCTCAGCTGGTTCCTTGGATGAAGTCACTTGGAAACGCCCGACAAGCTGGGGCTTTCCCTCTGTAGACACAAGGATGGAGTCATGGAAGGAGGGAGAGAAATCAGTGGCAAGATATAAAGTAGCCTGAGGATAATGGGCAGGGGAAGGTGAGGGATCAGACACCTCACCTTCAGAGATGGGCGCCAGTCTCGCTTCACCCAGGAGTGGCCGAGTCGGATTTGGGGATGCCTACAAAGTGTGGGTCCATGAGGAAATCATCAAGAATTGAGCCCCCGCCCCAATCATCCCTTTTGGTTTCCTACTCACCTCACTCTCCGTCTCAGCTGTTAAAGGTGAAGGCCTCTCCTGGCCACAAGGAGCAAGGAGGGAAGTGGGAGGGGGCGGGCTTGGTAAGAGACCAGGAGGGGCTGGAGGAGGCTGGGAAAGGAGCCCAGGTGAGGGGGACAGCAAGGACTGGGCCACAGTCATCACAGCCAGTGAGAAGGCACTAGCCAGGGAGAGGAGTGGGGCTGCTGTGCTGGGGGGGAGGGAAGCAGCAGAGGGGCATGGAGGAAAGGGAGGAGGCGCAAGAATGACCTGGGAACAACTGGGAGAGAAGGCGGGTGAACTGGGGAGGGAAGAACTCTGTGGAAACTGAGAGGATGGGAATGGAAACTGGGATGCACTGGGGGAGAATGGAAGTGGAGAGCTGGGGGGTTGTGAAGAGAGATTTGAGATCTGGGAAGAAATTGGGGAAAATGTGGAGGGGCTGGGATGCCCTGGGGGAGAAGTGATGGGGAAGATGGGACTTGAGGAAACAGGGGTTTCCGGAGAAAATGGGTTTCCAGGAGACAAGGGGTTTCCAGAAGATGGGGAGGTGGAGAAGGCCGCCCAGCTGCTCTGCTCCAGGGAGGTGCTGCTCTGGAGCTCTGCTGGGGAGGAGGGTGTGTTGAGATTCCAGTCCTCCCTTCCCTACGCCCTTCCCAGGAGCAACCAAAGGTTGGGATGAATAGGGACAGAAGTCAGTACATACCACTGGATGGGTTGGGGAAGGGGCCCGGTAGAGCAGGCAATGGTGTTGGCTCCTCCTGAGGGACAGAATGGGGCCCAGAGTCAGTGGGGAAGAGCCGAGTCTTAGATGGAAGGTTTCAGACTGGGGTCCTTAAGCTAGGACTCATGGACCTCTAGGAGTCCATAGATAAGTTTCAAAGAATTCAAAGGTGTATTTGCTGAAATTTAGAGATAAAGGGGCATGATGTCTGCAACTCAAGTGGTTCAGAAAATAATAGGTGCACACACTATAATATAGAGAGGGGAAAGAGGAAAAGAGCAAGAGAAAGCTAACGTAGCAAAACACAATTGGCAAATCTAGGTAAAGAGTATTTAGTTCTTTGCACAATTCTTGCAACTTCTTTCTGTAAGTCTGAAATTATTTCAAAATGATAAGTTAAAAGAAAAGTATGCACTGAACACATTTTTCTAGAACAAGGGTCCATGGCTTTCATCAGATTCTCAAATGGGCTAAGAGCCACTGTTTTTAGGTTCCCAGAGATGAAGAGGAGTTAGATCCCAGGCGGTTGATCAGGCAGACAGTCGTGAAGCCTGGAGCAGAGTCCATTCTCCCTGGAGGTATCCAGAGGGGTCTGACCTGGGGGCTCAGGGGGTCTTCAGCAGCCTCCACAGGGCCAATATCTCTCTTCAACAGGGTCTCTACTCGCTGGATAATCTCCCGAATCCGGCTCAGGAATCCGGCTCGTTCCGAAGGCAGAATGAACTCATTATACACCTGGCAAAGGTCAGCGGGAAGGGGAGGGAGGGCTCAGTTATCCCACTTATCCCTCTCCCCCTACTCAGATCTTTAAAACCCAGACCCTCACACTACCTCTTTTGCCAACCACCAACCTAAAACAAGTATTTAGTAAATACCTACTGCGTGCCAGGCACGGTGTGATGGAAGGAGAAATACAGCTTAGAGGAAAGGAGCTAACATTTATAGGCTGCATGTATATCCCAGAGACTTTACATATATTATCACATTTAACACCCAGAACAGCTTTCTGGGGTCTGTATTAACACCCCCATTATAGAATTAAGATAGCCAGTGCTCAAAGAGGTTAAGTTCAGTCTGCCCAAGATCACAGGATTTGCACCCAGATCTGTCTAAAGCCAAAGCCTAAGTTCTTTCCACCGTTGCCTCATGCTTTTGGACACTATTCCCGCTCTCATAGGGCTTATAACATATACCACACAGTCCCCCCCACACACACACAAAGTTAAATCAAAATAAGGCAAAAAATGAACTGTAACCTTCAATTCAATGTGCACTTATTGAGCACATACTATATGCCAGGCATTTTGCTACATATTGTGAGGAATACAGGGAAGCATGAGACAAGCTCCTGGTCCTGATGAAGCCCAAAATCTAGTGGAAGAGACATATATATATACAAAACTCAATATATTGCAAGTCAGCCCGTGGTACGTAAGGTATTTATGATTCAGGGATGGATAAAAATATTATTCTAGGAGGGAGAAACAGAGAGTTGTTGTTTAATGGGTACAGAATTTCAGATTTGCAAGATGAAAAAGTTCTGGAGATCTGTTTCACAACAGTGTGAATATACTTGATGCTCATGAACTGTACACTTAAAAATGGTTAAGATGGCAAATTTTATGTTACGTGTTCTTTAACTAAAACTTTTTAAAATGCTGTTCCAAAGAGAGACAGCAGGTCATACCAGCCTGAGGGAGACGGGGAGCTGGGATGATGGTGTCACAGAGCTGAACCTTGAAGGATGAGTAAGAAAGCAACCCTTTATTGAGGACCTAACGTGTGTGGACACTTCTCATACATTATATTATGTCATTTCCTTTCTCATATGTATTATATCATGTCTTCTAAATTATGTATCAGAATATCTTTGCAAAATAAGTATTATCACCTGCATTTTACCAATAAGCAACCAAGGGTCAGAGAGGTTAAGAAACTTACCCAAGTTCACTGAATTAGTAAATAACAGTGAAATTTGAACTCAGGTCTTACGTGAAAGTCCACCCTTCCCTCTGTTCCATGCTGGTCATCAGGGAGAAAAGGGCAGTGCAGGCAGAGAGAACAGCATGAGTAATAAATAGCTCTGAGGCACGAAAAGGCATGGCACATTCACAAAATAGTGCAGACTTACATATAACTGAGAGCGCTATGACTTCTAAAGGCCATGTTCCAGAATTTGGACCTTACTCTGTAACCACAAATAGCCAGGAAAGATTTGAGGGCAAAAGCAACAAGATCAAATTTAAGTGTCAGGAGAATTCTGCTGCAAGGAGCGGAGGATGGTCTGGTAAGGAGGGAAAAGAGGGCAGTGGATCCTGGGTTCAGGGAGCAGGGTCACTGTGGGTGTCTGGGATCTGAGTAGGCTTGAAAGCCCAATAGAGGAGGCTCTAATGGCGAGTGACCTCTCAGCAGATGGAGGCAGAAGTGAAGTGGAAAGGTGCCCAGCCTCTTCAGAGGACCATTCAGAAACCAGTGTGGTTGGAGGAAAGATTCTGGAAGGGTCAAGTAGTTTGACAGAAGGTGATAGGCTTGTGTGCCAAGAGATACTTTGTCTTTGTCCTGGGCACAAGCTGAATGACATGATGGAGAAGCTTTTCAGGAGAGAGTTCCTGAGGCCTGAAATTTCTCCCATTCCCTTTCCTCCTTCACCCCCGAGGCTGGCAGCCACCGCCCTCACTCCACTGACAAAAGCCAGCCTGGCCTTGCCTCCGGCTTCACCCTATATCACCTCCTTGAAACTCTCTCCTCACTCAGTTTTTACTAACATCATTTGGGGCTTCTTCTGTCTCTCAGACTCCATCTCTGTGTCCTTCGATGACCTATCCCTCTTCCCATTCCAGAACTGTGAGTAGCCACCGAGACACACTTTCAGGTTCTCTATGCCTCTGGTTTTGCAGGCCCATCTCCCTTCACTCTCGATTCTGTACTGACAACTGTCTAGCCCTGCCTGACCCATATCCTGCTCCTATGGAGCATCTTCTCTTGCCTGTCCCTCTGTCATTGAAGCTCACTATGACCCCTTAAAAAGCCTACTTTCATTTCTAACTTCCGCTCTCCTTTGATGGTCTACTCCCATTAGTTCCTATAAGCTACAAGTCACCCCTGATATCTCCTCTCCCTAATGCCCTATCATATGAACACAGCAACCATTTATTGAGCATCTACTATGTACACTTTACTATGTCGATAAATTACTGAATTGCAGAGTAATATATTTTCCTGAAATGACCCTCAGATTCACCTTTTTTCTTCCTCCCTCTCACCATAAACCATCCTCTCCAGTCCACACCTGGCTTCTTGTACCCACCTGCCAACTGGATTCCCCACCCCCCACCCCTCCCACATCCCATGGCAGATTGGTCTTAAAACCTATTCTCACCATGTTACACTCCACCTAACTCTTAATACCATCTGTAATCCAGGCCCACTCTACATGCCCAACCTCACTTCCAAAAGGGCTCCTACTGAACCCTTAATTCTAGTGTTCTCCTCAGGAAGCGCTCCCAGCACCATATTCCAAGTCACGCCCTACTTCCATGCCTTTGCTTATTCAGTACCCCCACTAGACATGCCCTTTTCACCCTTCACTGTCAATCCCACCCATCTGTCAAGACCTACTTTCTCCCCCTCCTGCCCCCTGCCCTCCTTTACTTACAGCCACAGTATCACGTGTGTAGCATGTACTTCACTGTACACTTGTGTATACCCTATGTTAGTTTCAGATTTCTCCAGCTGAGGCTCCAAACCACACTGGATAAACAAATCTCCCCCAAAACAAGGACAGAGATGTCTTCAGTGTCACTGACTGGCCATCAGTGCTATAAAAACCCTTGCTGTGGGATAAGGGGCGGGGGACTTCAGCACCAGGGACCATCAGGAGGGAGACTCTTGTCCCAGACCCAAACACTCTGTCCTTGTCTCGCTCCCCCTCACCATGGCAGCTGCAATCTCTTCCGGGCTGTCCCCATCCAGATCAAATCGGAAGGTCACCATTTTGCTGTTGTGCGTCTGTAGCTGGCACTCAACCACTCTGTCATTCTGGTCTGAGACCTTCAGATTCAAATTCAGCAGAAGGGAGGAAGTCAAGCCCCTGTGCTTATCATGTATTCCCACCCTACTCCAACCATGTCATACTAGCCAGATTGGAACTGCCGCGAAGCAGACCCTGCTCCTAAAGTCTGGTTTTGGAAATGAGGCTGCCTCTTGGGTACATCACACACTGCTGCTCCCCTTTCTAGCTGACTCCCCCGTCCTGACAGTTCCTGCCTGGCCCTGACGGTTATTCCCCATCTCCTGTGCCCCTGCCTTACACTAGTGACCCGAAGCCGAGAGCGGGGTCTGCGTCGGAGATTTCTCCCTGGGGGTCTCCTCAGCCGTCCAATGCCTTCACCCGAGTCGCTAAGGCCTGATGCAGCATCTGAGACATAGCTGCAAACGAGAACGGAGACAGGAGTGCCAGCGTGGACACTGGGACCTCAGAGCTCCGTACGTCTCATGCTAGCACCCCAACTCATACCAGAACTTACGTGTCTCCAGGGAAAAATTCACTGCCAGGGTCAGAACGTGGAATGGACAGGGCAAAAGCCTGAAACAGGATATGCATTCATGAGATCAGGGGAAGATAATTGTTGGGATCCAGGGAGATGGTTTCAAGGATGCTGAGGTACTAAGGGGATGGAATTAAGGAAGATGAGGACGAGTGGTGGATTTCCAGGGACACGGGGCCAGGTCATGGGGTTGGGTTTCACAAGGAGGGAGATACGTCATTGGCTTGGAATGGCTGGGAGCCCCCCATGTGACCCCCTCTCACCGAGGGCAGGCGGAGATGGGACTCATCGGGGCTGGATGGCACCCCTCTAGGGGGATGAAGGGCAGGGTCTGAGACATCCAGGAAGCCGGAGGAGCTGAGGTAGCCATCAGTCTCGCAATCCGCTGGTAGGGGAGGGAGGGGGTCAAAAAAGGGGAAATAAAGGGGAGTGGTGGCAGAGTAGGGGGGCTACTTGAGCAAGGAAGGGCCTGGAGTTTTCCAGAAGGAGTTTCATGGCTTGATGTGGAAGGTAGGGTAAGTGACAGTGCTGCTGAGTTGAACTTCTGGGTGGGGGGCAAAGGCCAAGGGTTCTGGGACCGAGATCCCAATGTCAAAGGTAACTTACAGGTGGTAGATGAATAGCTGGCATGGCGGAAGAGGAAGGGCTGGTGCTGGTCTGCCTCTGGTTCCTCGGGCTCAGCGGGGAAAGCACTGGGGAGACCAGGAGCCATGGGGACAGTTGCTGGTGGGGGTTCTGGCACAGGGGGGAGAGCCTCCAACTCCCTAGCTTTGCGCAGTTTCTCACGCTTTCGCTGGATAGCGGCCACCCGTTCACGCACTGCACGGGCCACTGGCTGGTAATCAGCTTCACAGACTAAACCCAGGGCCACCTAGAGTTGGGAGGGTGAAGAACACAGTTTGGGACCCCCCTCAAAGATCCATCTTTCTTGAGGCATCCAGGATAGAGGAAGGGAATCAAATTTATTGGTTACCTACTATACGTATTAACTGGCAACTCCTTACATCATCATCATTAAATCCTAGCAATGACCTTCTGAAGTAGGTCTTATCAACCTCATTTTAGAAATAAGGAACCAGTTCATGGTTATACAGTGAAATCTGTTGCTCTCAACTGAGGAAAGGGGGGGACATTTAGCAATATTTGCAGACTTTTTAGTTGTCATAACTGGGAGCAGGTACTACTGGAGCTAATGAGTAGAAGTTAGGGATTCTTCTCAACATCCTAAATGCACAGGGCAGCCCCCCAGACAAGGTCGAGAATTCCTGTAAGTCATGGGTCAGGATTTGATCTCAGGTTAGTGCTGTGGAGACCTGCTGTTATTGCCACATTTCAAATACTTTCTTAGGTTCTCGACCCAGATCCACCATTGAAACCTCCACCCTTTCAATTGCCATTTTTCTATTGAGAATTTCACACTCTCTCCCTGCCCCCTCAGGCCTTCCTCAACCAGCCCCCAAGCTTCTGCCCCACATCTTCTACTTCCCACGTATACCTCTCCTAGTCTACCAGCTTCCATTCATCATCTCCTTATTCATTTCAATGACAAGCTTTGCTGAACGCCTAAAGGAGGAGGGGCAGGGTGATCTGGCTTAAAAGGCTGAACAACCTGAGTTTACATCCAGCTCTGTTCCCCCCTTTCCTTGGACAAGATATTCAACTTCTCTGAGCTTTCCTTTCCTCATCAATAAATCAGGACAAAATCATTCCATGCAGGGTTGGTAACAACAATCAAATGCAGGTGAAAGTGCTCTAAGCTTTGTGCATAAGGGCTATTAATGACCTCCTACCACGTGCCAAGCACTGTCAGAGACAGAAAAATCAATAAAACACAGTCTCTGCTCTCAAGGAGTTTATAGTCTAAGAGCAGAGAAGAACAGAAATATATCCTGGTATAAAACAAGACTCATGGTGATGGGTCCTGTAACTGAAGACCTGCTGAAGCGAAAAGCAGCATTTAATTTTGACTTTAGAGGGATAGGTTTCCTGAAATTGACGGTTCTGAGCATGGCGGGGGGGGGGGGGGGCGGGGAGTGGAAAAGAACAAAGTGGGGTGGGAGACGAAAAAAGAGAAAAATAAACGGGTTGATAAACTGGAGGAAAGGGTATTCCAGGAACATCGGGTCAGCAGGAAGTCAAGTGGGAGGTTGGCGGACCCAGGGTCTGTTCTGGAAAAGGAAATCTTCAACGTGTTGAACACAGAATGTGCGTGCCAGTGTTAAAGAGGCAGGGGCAGGGAGACACTGGCAGTAGGTGCCAGAGAAGAGTGGATCGGGCCCTTTCTCATCACCTTTGCGCCCCTCACACGCCCACCCGCTGAGCACTCTGGGCTCCGCTCACCATCTCCTGCGCCACCTCCTCCGCTGCGTCCCGGCCCAGCTGAAACAGGAACTCGATGGCCTGATTGTCCCGTGGGCGTCCCCCACGCCGCGCGTTCTCCATGCGCAGCCAGAGCTTGAGGTCTGGCTTCTCACCGTCGTCCTCCTCCGCCAGCTCCACGTGCACGCCGCGCTCCTCGCGGAAGAAGGCGTGAGCCAGAAGGTCCTGGATGGTGAACCTGAAGGCACACACTGTTGGGCTGAAACCAGCCGCCACCTGCCCCTGCAACCCACGCCCGAGTCCCCCCGTGGGCCCCTCTCCCACCTCTCGTTCTTATCCGTGCGGATGCAGCCTTCAATGATCTCCTTCACCTCGGGCATCTTCACCTTGTAAAAGCTGTTCGGCTTTATGCCCTGGGGGAAGGGGTTACATGAGCGTCCAGCCCTCTGCGCCCCAGCTCTCGGCTTGACACGCCTCCCCCCCCCCCACACACACACACTCGCCAGAGACAGTAACACGTGAGGCAGTCGCAAAAGCACCGCGACAGCTACTGGATTTGATTTCGAATCCGAGATCCCCCATATATCCACCGTGTGACCTTGAACAAGTTTGCCTCTGAGCCAGTTTTCTCTTGTAAAACGCTGGGCAGAATGTTTGCCCTGCTCACCCTGCGGGTGGGGGGGGGGGTAGACAATTGGAAGGATTGGCTGAGGGGTTAGAAATGAAATCATTTGTAAACTCTAGGGAGCGCCACACACATCATTATCCTCAATAGCTTGTACTGGAGGGGGTCGTGTGTACATCCGACATCCTTCAGTGTAAACCAGGGCGTCTTTGTGCCTAGCCTGTTTTCATTAAGGGAAAGGGCATTGACCGCGGGCTGTTTGAGACAGGAAAATGGGAGGCGACCTGGAATCCCCTCTCTCCCCGCCTCCTCTCACCGAGGTGACCTTGCGGTAGATTTGTGCGGCGTTCTGGCACTCGGAGTAAGGGTACTCGGAGGTGGCCATCTCCAGCATGCACATGCCAAACGCGTACACGTCCACAGCTTCGTCATACTTTTCCTCGTACATCTCCGGGGCCATGAACTCCGGGGTCCCTGTAGGAGTCACAACTGGTATCAGGCTGCAGAGCCTCCCTTCTGGCTTCGTGTTCCTTCCCCGCCCCCTTGGGCATACCACAGGCTCTAGGCAGCCCGCGATTTCTGCAGTACAAGTGACCGATCCTTTCCCACTGCTGTATGGGAGAGAGGATGCCATAGGTCTCCCCATATTCCCCGTAGTCTTCTAACTCCGTGAGAGGGGGGGGGGGGCAGGCTCTCTTCTGACGTGGAGGAGGTAGGAATGGCAAGGACCCTTCTGGAGGGACGCACCAATGACGCTCTTGGCAAAGGATGCCCGCTTGAGCGTGGCCAGGCCTAGGTCCCCGATCTTGACAGAGCCGGTAGGGCCCGTGATAAAGACGTTGTCGCACTTGAGATCTCGGTGCAGGATGGGGGGTACCCGGGAGTGTAGGAAATGAAGCCCCCGCAGGATTTGGCGGCTCCAGCGCTGAAGAACTCGGGGCTTCATCTCGCGGAACCGCCTCAGGTATCTGGGGGAGGGCACATAAGGAGGGTCATGGCAGGAAGGGAGCCCTCACTGGGAAGTGACCCCCCAGCCCTCCCCCATACACACACACACACACACACACACACACTGCTGCCTAAGCGTCTTACGCCAGCATTCATCTAACCCTTGGTCCGCGCCCGGATACAGGGAGAAACTAACCCGGGAGGTGTGGTAGGTAGACCTGAGGTTATAGGCTGAGGCCAAGGTGCTGTGGAAGCCGGAAAGGATGACTAACTGCCCGGCGGGGGGGCGGGGGGCGTGGGGAGGGCTCCACAGAGGAAATAACTTTTGTGTTGCGTCTGGAAGGATGAGGAGGAGTTGAAGGGTGAAAAGGGGAAGAGATGGAGATTTTCCAGGCAGAGGGGACACCATGCTCAAAGGCAAAGAGACAGCAAGCACAGGAGAGGGTGGGAGGAGGTGCTGGGAATTTGGTTTGTCTGGAATTTAGGCTGAAGATTAGACTGGATCCTAAAAAAGACTGTGAGCAGTTTAGCGAGCGTGGACTTTATCCTGAGCTCCATGGGAAATCTTGAAGGGTTTTTAAGAAGGGGAGTGATAAGGTCAGTTTTGCGATGGAGAGAGATAACCCCCAAACTGCAGGAAGACAGTATAGCTTGGAGAGGAGGGCAGGTAGGCCCTTTGGGGGGGGGGGCAGGCTGCAGGGCTCCAGACCAGTGAGTTGGCAGTGAGGTGGGGGTACAGATGGGGCAGTGAAAGCTGAGTGTGGAGATGTAAGGGGGGCTTGGAGAGAGACTCATAGGGGAAGGGGAATGCACAGAGTGGAGAGAGAAGGCATGGGGGAGACGCCCCATTTTTGGCTGGAGTGCTAAGTGGACCCCGCAATTAGGCAGGGACACAGGAGGGGTGGGTGAGAGGTAGTTAGCCTGGTGCTGGGCCTGGATGTAGAGTTTGAGGAGCCTGGAAGAAGTTCCAGAAGCAGTGGGGACCTCCCACCACCAGCCCTCCCACCACCCGGCACCACAGGCGCAGAGCTCACGTCTTGAGCGTGCCCGAGGTCATGAGTTCGGTGACCAGCACGATGCAAACCTGGCCCCTCAGCACCGACTTCCACGAGTCATAAAAGCGGACGATGTTGGGGTGCTGCAGCCCCTTGAGCATCTCCACCTCCTCTGAGAATCGCTGCCGCTCGGCTCGAGACAGTTTCCGAGTCTGTGGGGTAGAGGATGGGGGTCAAGGTCTGTCAGGCCCGGGACCCCCACGGAAAGGGGTGTAGGGCACAGGAGGCGGGGCTGGGAGAGGAGCAGCTGTCGGTGGGGGCTGCGCGGGTGGGATCGCTCCCCCGAACCGCTGTAGTCCCCGAATTCCGGTCCGCCCGCTCGGGCTGCTCCAAGGACACGCCCATCCTGAGCCTAGGGCCGCCCCTGGACCCCCCTCCGGACACAAGCTTCTTTATGCAGCCCGGTCCAGGCGCCCTGAGCTCAATAGCGCCTTTGTGGCCGCCCCGGCCGGCCGTGAGGCGGGAGGGGGCGCCCGGGGACTGGCAGCGGGCGGGCAGCAGGCAGCAGGCGGGCAGACGGCGGGCAGAGAACTGGGGCCGGCAAGGGGGTTGGCCTCAGAAACTGAGAACTGCTAAAACCAGACAGGAGGAGGGAGGGCTGCAGAGGGAGGTACAGAGAACGAGAGGAAGGATTCAGGGGCAGACGCCAGGAGCCCGCCCCCTACCCCATAGCCGTCCCGCCCCAGTCTCATCTCCCTCCCTTACCCCCTCCTCCCAATTTGGCTGTCACTCCTTGCCTGGCCTAGAGCCTGGGCTCGGCACTGGCAGGAGCAAGGGGCAAGCCCAGTGCCAGGGCTCCAGGGGAGGACCCTTCCCCCAGGCTCTGTCCCCCAGTCTGAATACGAAGCTGGTCGCCTAGACTTAACTGGGTTCTCCCCCATGGGAGGAAGGCCCTCGGAACTAATACCCCACTAAAGCCCAAGGGGCTCTGTGCCTTTGGGTCTGGGAAGACAGAGCCCAGGTAGGCAGTGGGATGAGCAGCAGAACCGGACTCAGACCTGGGCTGGAGCTCCCCGTCTCCCCCTCCCCTAACTGTGGAGAAGTCCAGAAGTCTGACTGCTCCAGAAGGGGCTTGGGAGGGCCTCATCCTTCCATAACAGCTCCAAATCGTCTGCAAGTGGAGAGGAACCTGCCCCACCTCCTGGCTTCCATCATCCCAGCCTCCTGCAAAGATCCAGGTTGAGGGAGCAGGAGGACCCGGATAACGTTGAGGGTCTCGGGACTCAGGGAAAGTGGTGAGGCCAGCCATCCTTCAGACCTGAACTGGCTCCAGACCCAATTTCCCCTCCTGCTTTCCGCCTCTCAGGGTTGAGTATGGTGACTTTAAGGTGAGAGTGTCCAAACCCATAGGGGAGCCACCACACACCACCTGCCTTAGTTTCTCTCTCTGCAGCCCAGGATCAGCCAGATCCATGGATCATCAGAGCAAGTGGGGACAGGAGTATCTAGACATTTGACTGGAAAAATACATCCCTCCCTTGTTGCTGTCTCCTGGGTCTCCCATCCCAAGACATCCAAAGGGTCCCATCTCAAGGTGCAACTGAGGGGGCGCCCAGCCCCACCTGCAGCTCACACCACGCCACCTCCACTGTGGTATCGGTGTCCAGCCCTCGATACACCGTCTTGAACGAGCCACGTCCAATTTCGATGTCAAATTTGAGGTATCGGCCGTCTGGGGACGTTGCCACAGCCTGGGTCTCCGTGTCCTCCTTTTCCTCCTGCTCACGCCGCCGCTCCTGGGCCGCGGCTTCGGGGACTCTCAGCGATTCCCGGGACCCCAAGCCTCCTGCGGAGCACGCGAGCTCCGGGCGTGCAGAGTCTGAAGACTTCACCGGGGCTCCCCCAGCCCACGTGCCCTCGGGGGGCTCTTCGGAGTTAGGAGGTGAGCTGCTGGCGAGGACGGAACCAGCGGAGTCCGGAGGATCAGGGGGCTCCGGAACGGGTGAGGCTGGCTGAGACCAAGCGTTCAGCAGCCCCAAGTCGACTGAGCTGCGGCGGCTGAGACGGGAAGAGCGCGGCCGGGGCTCAGCCTTCCCGGAGAAGCGGCGCGTCCGCCGAGGAAGGGGCCCGAGGCGGGGTGGCCCAGCGGCAGCGAGAGGGGGCGGAGGCCGCAAGGCCAGGTCGGCCTCCGCCTGGGACATGGGGACCGCAGTCTCTGGAACTGGGGGTGCCAGCATAAGGAAGGGCAGGGCGCCGCAGGGCAGTGAGCCGGGAGGCTGGAGAGGAGGCGGCCTGACAGGCGGACTGGCCGGCTGCGCAGCACTCTGGCTGAGCTACTGGGGCCCCAGCCCTCCACTCGCCCGCCCGGGAGCCCTACCCACGGCCCCGCCCCCGGCCGAGCTCCCGCCCCTACCCCCCAAGGCCGCCCCCTCGGAACTGAGAACGGTGTGGATCCCGGTGCGGGCGCAGCCCCTCACCTCAGCCGTCGCCCCGCCCCCGGCCGCTACCCCTCCTCGCCCCCGCCTCCCTGCGTACCCGCCTCCAGGCTCATTCCGACAAGTCGGGGGCGAGGCCGTGGTGTGTCCTGGCGCACTAAGAGTGCGAAAACCTGTTTTGGGGGGGGCATGCTGGACAGGGAGAGGAAACGTGACCTTGGCTCCATGGCCTTAGAAAGGGGGGTGGCTGGGGGAGGCTACCACCTGCCTGCACGCCCCAGATAAGGTAGCCCCACCCCTTCTAGTCGTCCTGTGTAGCCCCAGACAATACAGAAGTCAATGGAAAGGTCCGGTTTTCTCCAACGCCACTATGCCTCCGGACTGCACAGGGATGGGTTTGTGCACCTCAGGACAAGCCCCACCCCCGAACCAAAGACCCGGTCACCCACCCCTTCCACCTCCCTACCTTGACCGCAGCCTGGCCCTGATGAGAGTGGCTGTTTTTGCTATGTGGGCTCTCCTTCCTCCCCCTTCTGTTTGCCCAAGTTTCCAATAAACCAAAGTCCGTATCCGGTTTACTCCCCCTCAACTCCCCTAGGCCTCAACTACCTCACCCAGACCAGATGGATGGAGGGAGGGGCTTCAGAGAAGTTTGGGACTTTCATGGGGGAGGTGAAGGAAGGAGAAGCCGTTAAGTTACTCCAATTCAGACACAGAAAGCAGTCTGTCCCCAAGCTGTGTTCCATCAGCACTCCCCCACAGAGGCCACCAGGCAGATGTAAAACCACAGGCTCACTGGAGCCCGCCCGCATTGGAGGACCTTTTCATTTACAAAGGCCATAGGCCTTCTCTCCCCTCTCCTAAGCGAGGATTCACTCGGGGGTAACACTTCACAGCCCTCCCCATGCCCATTCCAGTAGTAACGTCAGAGGCAGGCAGTGGGATTGAGTTTTTTAATATCATAAATCAGTGTCTGGCCCCGCCTCTCACTGCCAGGCCCTTTCCTGGGCCTCCTATCTTCATATTGCCTGGAAGGCTGCCTGCAGCCAGGGCTTCCACCATCCCCTAGGAAGGATCCAGCACCAGCCTGAGAGGGGAGGCAACAGCAGCTAAGCGGGTGGGAGAGGTTAAGAGACAGAAGCTTGTGCAGGCGTGTGTGTGTGTTTGTGTGTGTATACTTACATATGTGAACGCATGTGAACTGTCAGGTTTACAGACCCTAGCTCAGGGACAACCTAGGACCAGAGAGGAGGTGGGGCAAGGAGAAACACATCTTTTCTCCTTGGCACCTCAGCTTCCCCTATCCCAGGGACAGACACATGGGGTAAGTAGGAAACCCATCCCTGGGCTGGAGCCCTTTTAAGTCTGGTGGAGTCACAGACCCAGTCTATAGGGACACTGGGTCTGTCTCCTTCTGAAAGCCCTGGAAGGATAGGAGGTAAGAAGTACAGGGAGACAGATCTCTGCTAGAAGAACTTGACACCTCGGCCATCGCTGATAGTGATGATTTCCGCCTTGTGCTCCTGCTGTAGGGCCTGCAGAGCCCGCAGTAGGGTCGCCTCATCCAGCCCATGGAACTCTGGACAGGGAGACATGGGTAGTCAGGGACACTCAGCTACTTGGGGTTCAAGGACTCTGAGAGCAGTCTAGCTGGAAGCTGAGACCTTATGAAACCAGGATATCCGTGTGCCATCCATACTGCTGCAGCTGCCACCCACCCTTCCTGGGTACTCCTTAGGAGTAAGGGGTGGAAGAAAGACTTAGCATAAGTGTTCCTGCTTATTTCACCCTTCTTGGTTCATCTGTCAGACTTAACCCCCACATGCCAACCTCCCATTAGTCTGATGCACAAGAGTAAAACCATTTGCTTGCAAGACACAAAGAGGGGGCCTTAACCATCAAGCCTAGGGATGTCAAGTCCTTGTCACTGGAAGCTGACCCAAATTGCACATCTGGACCCATCAAGAGGACCTGTTCTAACACTGAGAAGTATAGCCATACCTCTGGCAGGAGAGGTCCAGCATAGATATCTGCCCTTTCCTAGTCAAAAGGAACAAAGCTGGGAGCCAAGCGCCAGCTGAGTATCTGGAGATATGGCACGATACTGCAGGAAGATGTGAGAGGCAGGAGGCAAGTCCTAACAGGCTTGTATACCTCACCCCTTGCAGGGCCCAGCTCTTGAGTCAGGCAGCTTACTTTCTAAGGAAGCCTCCAGCTTTACCCAGCCTGAGTGGTGGGCTGGGCAAGGCTGCAACACTGAAGTCATAGGTGATGGTGGGAGTAGCAAGCAGAGGCCTGCAGGGCAAGGGGAAAGAGCCAAAAGCTATAAACTCTGTTGGGGGAACCAGGGTCTGGCAGAAAAGGGAGGCACCCCTTTTTCGCCAGCCAAGACTGGAACTTTTGGTGATCCTAGGGATCAGAATATCAAGTCAGAAATAAAACAGCTAAGAGAGTATTTACACTATGTAAAAACAAAAAAGTATACAAATCCTTGCCTGGCCATAAAACAAAGTATTTCAAATGGTTGGGAGTGTTGGCCCAATCCCTTCAGCTAACGCCCACAAATCTTGAGCCCTCTATAAGAATAAAGGGTGAAAGAAAGCCTGAGTCAGCAAGGAATGAGATTTCAGGCTTAATCTCCTGCTCTGGTTCTTCATTCGGCATCTACACCAGTAATTAACTTTTCATGGGTCACAGATGCCCTTGAAAATCTGAAAATATGTACTCTATCCCTAAAAAAAAAATACATACACATCCCCACAAATGAAAGTTGGGTTTTTTTTGTATGTGAATTCAGGTGCTTTATGGAAATACTGGATATGGGTTAAGAAACTCTTGTTTTATGTTGTATTTGGAATTCAGAGGCAGAGAAATGGAAAGTCTGAATGTCAATTAAGTAAAGAAAGAGGATTCAGATGACAAAACTGGGGGGAAAGGGGAAGGCATTACCCTCATCCTCTGTGTCTTCACCATTGGTCAGTTCATACAGGGTGAACACGGAGTTGTTCTGGCCACTCCTGGAAACCTATGAACATAGAAAATGGGGATTGAATAAGGACCAGGAATCTCCTGGGAGAAGGTAAACTCACCAGCTCCCCCTCACTGACCCAGGAATGGTACCTATTCCCAAACCAGGGCTCAGTCACCTCTGCAGAGGAACAGCTAAAACCCACAAACCGTACAGGTACTATATTTATGTGTGTAAACACACATTCGGAACCACTAAACCACAGGCCTCCACATGTCTGAGGAGTGACCTCTCGTTCTGGTTGTTTTCCTATTCAAGAATGGGTGGTATGTGTTTGTTATATTTGGGTTGTTGATGCTTCTTCCTCTCCTCTCTCGGGAATGTTTAGAGCTGGTGGTGGTTGGGAATTTGGGGGACAGAGTTTGTCCCCACACCCACACTGGTTTAGAAAGTCACATTCATATTGTGGACAGCCCCATAAGGGTGCAGTGGGGGGAGGGGCCCCGTATTTTTTTTCTCCTTCCTTTCCCCATTTATCTTCTGTGGCCAGAGGCTCCAGCCAACAATAGTACTCGTGGTTCCCAGTAGTGCATTCTCCAAACATGGCCTCAAGTAGCCTCTGGCCTCCAACAGGCAAAGAAAGGGAAGTTCTGTGCAGCCAGGGAAATTGAGTCACTGAAAGAATCTTGCCTGGATGACCTACACTACTTATTTTTGCTCCCTCCCACTTTGCTCAGTCTGGATCTGGGAACACCAGGTATCTGCTGAGCAGATACATTTCTCCTTTGCCATGCATGGATTTTTACAGCAGAATAGTCTCACCCACTGATAGATGAGTTTCCCCCATTCTTCTGGCCTCCGCCACATGATCAGGAAGCTAGACTTGTTCTTATCCAACCACTCGAGGTTCCCTGCAAAATAGATACTTATGAAAGCATTATGCTCTAAGAAGGGACAAAAAGGCAAAACCAAGTAGAAAAGAGTGGAAGAGACTCAGCTTTCAGAAAGAGAAATTCAAAATTTGTTTCACTATCTGCAAGGCAGCGATTCTCCTACATCTCTTCAGGTCTTAGAGCACAGATGGAGAGATTTCAACTTTGTATACCAATGAGGGAAAAGGACACGGGGAATTGGGCTCTCTACTGTACAGAGCACTCTGGGCTCTAAGCCAGGGGAGATAAAAAAGTTGTTAAAAGAAAAGACTTGTGTTAATCTGCCCTCAGGAAAACCCAACTAGGCAGAAAAATAAGGAATCTGGGGAACTGAACCCACCTTTCTTCCTCAGTTCCTCTAATACAATCTGGATGGATTCCACAGGGAGCTTCCCTGGTTTAAGGTTAAGGGAATGGCATTAATGAAATGAATTGGGTGGGATAAAAATTCTCAGAGCCAGTCTCATGCTAAGAACCACTTGCCCCCTTCCTCTCCCTACCACACACACATATATGTGCAATGCCCCAACAGGGGAATTGGCATTTCCTGGTAATTGGGGGGAAGAAGTTAAAAAGAAACTATTCCAATTTTTAAAAAGTGGTTTACAAAATAAAAGTACTACCATTTTCACTCTCTATCCTCTCTCCGTCCTTTAGCCTTTCTGCACAGATATTTTAGGTATGAATCAGGCAGCAAAAACAAATGACCCTTACTTCCTGGGAGGAGGAGAGTTGGTGGAGAAAATTACTAAAGGTAGTACCGAGTTTGAGCCTCACAAAGACAAGGACAGGTGATTCAAAGTATCTAATGGGTTCAGGTTGAAAAGGTTGGGATTTGGTTTCAGGGCAGTTTTTAAGACCTGCATGACACCTGGGTACCCATCACTGCCTAGGACGAGAGGGTTTGGTGCAGCATGTGGGCTGGGGGCAGGGGAAGGGTGGTAAGATGGATGCTAGCTACACGTACTTAGTCTTTCTCAGGGCCAGTTCGGGTGGGAAGCTGACTACTGTGGGTGAATAGGGGTGGGGTGTGAAGTCTGGGCATGTGGAAAAGTGTGGAAGTGCATGTGTGTGGGCTGTGGAAGAGCCTGAGGGAGGATACGCTGGAGCTTCACGTTGTTGAAGAGCGGGCTCTCCTGAGCTTCCATCACGGTCATGCTGGACTGTTTATGCAGGCGACAGAAGGTCAGGACCAGCGAGCACCAGGCGGCCAGCTGCTTCTGCCGAGTGTCCACGTTCGGCTGTAACCTGCCGGGTGAAGGGGGTGCGTTGCAGAATTAGAGGGAGTGGGAGGGAGAGAAGCAGCACTTGCCGGAGGCGCGTTTGGGGAAGCAAGTGAGGGGCGGCTGAGAGTGGTGGCGACCAGGTCCTTTCTCCCCCTCCCCATGTGAAGGATCAGGGCTGAGCCCGGGGTCCGAGGGTGGGGAGGGAGGCACAGCGGGGCTTCTCGGGGTCTGAGCCTCACGTAAAGAAGGGCGGGAAGCGATACTGCCACGGCCACTCGAAACTCATCGCCATCGTAGTAGCCCAGGAAACCCGGAACCTCCAGGCAAAGGACTTCCGGTCTCCTCTTCGGCACGTCCGGGCAGAAAGCATAGCAGAAACGTTCCGGACCCTTCTCGGGAGAGAGGTGACCTGATGGGAGTGATCTTCCATCCTCTTCAGCTAGTCCCTTTCCATTACCCTAAAAATCTTCACCGTTTAGAGCAGAAAGCGCCCTGAGAGGTCTTCTGCTTCAACCCCAGAGAAGGGCCGTGACTTCCCCAAAGCGCCACAGTTTGTTAGCAGAACTACAGGTGGAATCCCAGGTCTCCAGACCCCAGCCTAGGCTTGGGTCCACTGTGCTAAGCTTTTAAAAATATAACATTTCTGTCAATTCCCGTTTAAATTAAAACGCTTCACAACTCCCCATTTTCCTCAATTCCTATGTCCTTTGACTCCACCGTTCCTCAGTTTCCTGCAGCATCTGTAGGAGCACATTTGTAGCTTTTGTGGCTGGAAACCTCTGCCTCCGTGATTCGGAGTTGCCATGTTTGACCACAACCCCCTTATCTCTCACCTCTCCCATTTCCTCACCTTTCTAGTCTCAAATCCCAGACCCCTTTTGGTCTGTATGACTCCTTACCCAGCCTAGACTATTCAATTCTGTCCCCATTGCCAATCCACCAGCTGGTTAGTTCCCAAACCAGGGTTGTTGCTCCCTGCCCACCCCCTTTCTTTTTCATTCCTTGGCAGGGGAGTATTACTGAGAGAGGAAAAAAAACCACCAGAACATGCTGACTGAGCCCCAGATTCTCTGACTAACCTCACTGCTGGGCTCTCAGTGCAGCCCAGTGACCCTTTGCCTTTTATTGACTCCCTGTCACATCCCTCAAGGTAACTCTTCAATTGTAATAACTATGTATGGTGTCAGGTGGGTACTAGGTCTATCGGGGTGATAGATGGGGGCAGGGGGGTTGAGGCAGAGTAAAAAAAAGTGAAAGGATTAAGAAATACAAATTGGTAGTTAAAAAATAGTCAGGATGTAAAGTATAAGGAATATAACCAATAATATGGTAATAACTATGTATGGTGTCAGGTGGGTACTAGTCAGGGGAATCACTTCCTAAATTATGTAAATGTCTAACCACTATGCTGTACACCTGAAGCTAATATAAAATAATATTGAGTGTCAAATCTAATTGAAAAATTAAAAAGGGGGGCGAGATGAAGAATAAGAGGTTCAAATTTCCAAATATAAAACAAATAAGTTTGGGAAATGTAATATACAGCATAGAAATATAGTCAATAATATTGGGGTAGCGTGGTACAGTGTCAGATGGTTGCTGAACTTACCATGGTGATCACTTCTTTAGCATAGGGAATATAATCAATAATATGGTAATAACTATGTTTAGTGCCAGGTGGGTACTGATGAGTAACTATGATGTACACCTGAAACTAATATAATATTGTATGTTAGCTATATTTTAATTAAAAAGTCTCGAAACAATTTTAAAAAGGTAACTCCAAACTTCTCTACACTCATTCCCCATCCCTCCTCCACCCCCGCAGAATGCCCTTTCCTTCTATTTTATGAGGTTGAGGCGATGCACGTAAACCTCTTAATCTATGAACCCTCCATTTGTTACCACACTTGATTCATCCCTCAAAAACTCCTCTCCACTTTTACTCCTTCCCTTTGAACTCAAAGGAATAAGTGTAACTCTTCCTTTACAAGGCCAACCCTTTGGCATATCTTCTTGCCTCTCCTTTCCAACTTCTCCAGGACTTCTCTGTGTATCATCTTTCCTCTTTCCCTTTCCCCTGCCTTCTCTCCCCTAGTCTACAAACATGCTGAGGTCATCCCTATTTGAAAATATGTAGTTTCCTTAACTTTGCCACCCTCTCAATTTCCTGCCTGATCTCTAATATCTCCCCCACCCAAGTCCATCCTTCACTGTGCACAGTTTCTGGTCCACAGAAGTGCCCAACAAATATTTGTTGAATAAATGAATGAGCCATTCAATTCAGAATGTTCTCTCAGAGGGTGCTATCTCCTTTGCTTCCATGATCCTGCTTTATCCTTACTCTTTTACCGTCTCTCTGATCTTTCTCTTTGTCTCCTTTTTTCCTCATTCTTTAAATGTGGGTGTTTCCTAAGAACATAACCTCAACCATCTTCTTTTCAATACACCTTCTCTCTTAGAACTCACATCCTTCTCATGGCTTCACAGGGCATTTCTGTGCGCAATATTCCTATAGTCCTATATTTCTAGCTCCACCTTCTTTCCACCACCACCACCAGCATTCCTATTTCTAACTCTCCGTGGAAAATAACAGCTTGTTCTGTTGTTACCTCATATTGTATATCCTTTTCTTCAGGCCAGCTCCTCCTGCTACTGGCCCTTT
This sequence comes from Rhinolophus hipposideros, assembly GCF_964194185.1. Taxonomy (NCBI): domain Eukaryota; kingdom Metazoa; phylum Chordata; class Mammalia; order Chiroptera; family Rhinolophidae; genus Rhinolophus; species Rhinolophus hipposideros. The sequence goes on along the minus strand of NC_138066.1, from coordinate 36,908,221 downwards.
TCTATTATTACTTCCGCCATTGTCCTAGTAACTCAAGTTCAAAGCCTGAGTCATCTCTAACCTGTCCTCTCTGTCACCTCCTTCATATCCAAATCCTGCTGATTCTCTCCCTTTTTAAATCATGTCTCCTACTTTTTAATTATTTTTCATTTCTGTATTCGCCACTCTTTTGGTCCATGTCCTCATTTTCTCAAACCTGGATTATTGCAATAATTTCCTAATTTATCCCCTTTTCTACTCTCTCCCCTAGGCAAATGCACTCCATCTGAAGCCTATTCATATACCAACTCCACAATTACCCTCCTGTGTTCTTATTTTCTGTGATCATACTTCAGCTAGATGTGAGCCCCTCCTTCCTTTGCACTCAGATGACTTTTGGTTTCTATCCCTTGCATGACTCTCATCACATACTTCATTGTTTTTGTTCATTTGTACATGTCAGCTCCCCTACTAGAAAGCCATTGAAAGCAGAAACCAAGTCTTATCTAATTTATCTTTCCAATACAATGTACCATAAACAGTGTCTTATAACAGCATGCCTTTGATATATGTTAATAAAATGCATGAAGGCAAATATGGGCCAAGAAAAGAATAGATATATTCTTGGAGAAGACATGGAAACAGCAAAAATTTATCTCAGGTAAAAACTCAAAATGTCCTAGGGAACAAGTATGTCTCTAGAAAAACAGATATGTCCTAAGAAAAGGAGAAGTGTGTCTCAGAGAATGGATACATTCCAGGAAGCATACAGGTACATATCTATGGAATAGACAGACATGTCTAGGAAATGGACATGCATCTACTCAGGGAAGCAGATATTTCATCAAGGAGGGAAGGAAAGTTCCTGAAGAGGCTTCAGGTGCCACAAGGAATAAACAGGTATCTTTATGGAGAACAAGTTATTCTCTAGATGCTTTTGATGACCTGGCAGGTTTGTCCCAGGGAGAACTGGAGGTGATTTCCTGGTGAGAACTGGGTCTCAATGTCCAGGGGACATACAGGAGTGTCCCTATACCAAAATGGTGAGTCACAGAGACTAGGTATGTCCTAAGAAAGTGGTGTGGACAAAAAAAAATCATAAAGTCCTAGTTAGGCAGGTTATGGTGGATAGTCACACCCCAGGCATGTAACTTTTTAGTAAGAGGTTTATCTTTGCCCTAAACAAGCACTGTCAAATGTTTCTGTGCATCTAGGTTAACATACCTTTGAAATGCCTATTTTCAGACCCGGCCTTCTAAAGATGTAACCATTCTCGAGAGCAAATCTTAACTATCCTGTAATCCAACGCCCGCTTGCTTTCTTCCACCTTCATGTGATCTTTCTTACTTTCCCTCTTTAATTTCAAGTGTATAAAAGAAACTACAAAACTGTTTTTTTCTGGAGCAGAAGATCTTGCTCCCCAACATATGTTATCAGTTTGGGCTCAAATAAACTCATAAAAGTTCTCTACAGGTTTGAACGTTTCTTACGTCAACAATGAGAAAATGTCTTAAGGGAGCATAAGTATGACTTGGGAAATTGACAGAAGGGTCCAGTTAAGAACTAGTGGTTGCTATGGAGATGACAGGTCTCTGACCTCAGGGTCCAATCTCCTGAGTTTTGAGTTTCTTCCACCACTCAGCAATCTTCTAGTTTTTGGCTTTAGTGGACACCAGGGGGCAGTATGCGGCCAGGCTGTAGACCACACCCCCAAGGTCCAGGACAATGTAGGATGAGGGCCAGGGACTTGGGGAGAGAGAGTCCTGTGGTGAACCTAGTAGAGAGAGGAGCCCCCACTGCCTTTGCCCTCAATCCTGAGATGGACTCCAGCTGGTCAGATGAGGGTTCCTATTCCCAGTCCCTGGGAGTAAACAGGTACAGAGAAGGGGAAAATTCAGGGTACCCGGGTGTCCCCCTTCCTTGCAGGAATCACAGCAGAAAGTCCTCCCTCGCCCCTCCCCCCACACCTCCCCAGCTGCTCTCCTGACCGGAAGGGAGTCTCTTCCTGCATGTTTCCTGGAGCTGGATTTGGATAGGGGCAGGAAAGGCCCTGCCTTGGGAGGAAGGAGCAGAGGAGTGTGGTCTTCAGTTGGGGTGTGGGGGTCAGGTGAGTGAACAAAATGGTAGGGCTATCGAGATTCTCCAACTCTGCTGCCCAGAGCTGAGGGTCTGTGGGAATGGCAGAAACGGTGGAAAGACACAGGCCCCACTGGGATGGGGAGGAGGGCAGCGTAACAAAAAAAAAATCTTTTATTTTGAAAATTACAGAACTTGTGCCATGACCCCACCCAGCTTCCATTTCCACCAATGTAAGGATCTGCGGTGGGGGTGGGAATGAGAGAAGGAGGTAGGGAGAGGAGGAGAGAGACCTAGTGGTGGCAGGGGAAAGAAGTAAGATGGCTGCTGAGAAACTCAGGCCACCCTAGGTCTGGGCTTCACTGTCTTTACTCCTCCACACTACAAGGGTGACGAGGAACGGGATGAGGCAGATGGGGGCTATGATCAAGGCCAGAAGCACATCCTCTGGGGGATCTGAGAAGGTGGGCTGCACCAGGGAGCAGTTGGCAAAGTGCAGCTGGTGAGTCTCAATGATGATCCTTTCAGCCCAGGGGTTGGGGAAGCCCAGATCAACCTCTTCTGCATTCCTTTCCAAACAATATTGCAGGGAGCTATAAGGCCTGGGGACATGAGAAGACTAGAGTGAGGAAGGGGTTGGGCCCAGAGAAAGGAGTGCCCCACATTCACTCAAGGCCCACCCCCAAGGAGCAGGCCCCACCCCTGGCCCAAGGCCTTACCTGCTAATTATGGCCCAGTCACACCAGTCTTCTTCGATAGAGTCCATATAATCCTTATATTCTTGCCAGCAAAGTTGGACATTTTTCTTGTAGTACTCTTCCACCATTTGTACTGTGGGCACAGATGCTAGACATTGACCACACCCTGCCCCTCCCTCCAAGCCCTCTGGTCCAGGCACTTCCATGAAAGAACTGCTGTCCCTTGTTTTCAAACGTGGGAACTGCCTGGAGAGCTTCAGAAAGCTTCCCAAGCAAGACACTTCTCTGGCTGAGGCGCGAGTCCCGGTTCAGGAGAATTTTAATGTCTCCCACGTGCACAGCACTTTCCAGCCTGACAAGAGTTTCCACATACGTTTTTTCCGGGGCCTTCTAACCCACCTGTGAGGTGGGCCCGCTCAGAGCTAGGTGGGGGCTTTGACGGAGGAGAGGGAGAAAAATGCAAAGAACCCCAAGAGAGAATAGAGGGGAGTTTAGTGAGGGGTTGAGGCCTGCCTGTGGGAAAGGGACCCTCCCCCACTGACTTGCCTCTCCTCTTGCGGCAAGCCACCCTCCCACAGCTGCTGGATACTCACCTTTTAACTCCATGCTGTCTGGGGTTTTAAGAAGCTGAGCCAGGGACTCCTGGGGCTTCAGGACAGCTGTGGGCAGAAATGGGAGAGGAGGTGGGATGGCTGGGATCTGGGCAGGGGAGCCTGGAGGATGGGTGTCGGTTGGGACCTGAACCCCTTGGAAGTCAGATCTACTCTTAGAAGAGAAGGAGGAATGATTCACCCACGGGGTGCCTCAGTGCCTGGAAGAGAGGGGCTGGTACCAGCTCTTTCTCACTCACATTCAGACCGCAACCCCCTCCCTCCTCGCCAGCCCCGGCGTCCCAGCTTTCCCCAAGTGGGAAGCAGCTGCGCCCTCACGGAGGTGGGAGAGCGTCTGAAGGAGAGCGCTGTCCGCAGCCACAGTGTAGGGCCCGTTCCGGCCTTGGCGGTCCAGCCCCCCTCCCCTCCAGGGCCTCCGGGCGCTGCGCTCACCGCCCAGCAGGAGGAGGAGGCGAAGCGCTGTGGGTCGCCCAGTGCGGGTCGCCCCGATCCGCGGGCCGCCAGCGGCGCTGTGTACCCGAAGCGAGGCCATCGCGCCGCGAGCAGGCGAGGAGGGGCGGCGGCGCTGCGCCGGGCCCGGGCGGGGGCGCCTATATCCCCGGCCCCAGCCGCAGGAAACCGCGCCGCTTCCTCGCAGGGGCTGGGACAGCGGCGGCCACGTGGGGGGCGGGGGCGACGCCCGGGGCCGGCGGGCTGGAGGGGGAGTAGCAGCCCCACCCGGCCCTGGCGCCCGCCGCTCCCTCCGCCTTGCGGGCGATGGCCCACCCTTTCTTCTAGCTCACCCTGCGGGGCTGGACAGCTCCCCTCGTAACCCCAGAACCGGGATCCATTTCCTGGGCTCGGCAGCGTGGCGCCCAGGACTCGCCCAGGTCTCCGAGCATCCGCTCCTGGGATTCTAGTCGCCTCTTCTCTTTCGTCGGGAGGTGGGCAGGGTTGGAGGTAGGGTGAGGAGCGAGCTGCTGTTCAGGATTTGGAGAAGAGGGAGGGATCTGGAAGCTCAGAGGGCCTCGGAATGAGTGTCTAAGGCAGGAGGTTAGGGCTGTCATGGGCCATGGGGGCCTGGAGCTGGGCTCAGAGTTCCCTTTCCCTGGGAACACTCACTGATGTCAGCCCGCCAGCCAAAAGCAGGGAGGTAGAAGAGAGAGCGAGTCGGTAGAAGGCCTGTGGGTAAGGGTAGAGAGAAAACCAGAGTCCCAATACTTTCCCTTGGAGGTACCTCCCGGGGCCCAAACCTACAAACAGGAGTGGGGGGAAGGGCAAAAGTAAGATGACTCCATTCCCAGATGGAAGGTGGCCACAACTCTTCAGGACCAAGGCTGTGAGAAGGGAGGGGTTTAGAACCTACAATGAGTTCAGAAGCTGTGTCCTAATTCTATTTTCCCACTGGAATGACTACCATTACCTTCACAAATTTTCAGTGTCCTCCCATGTAAAATAGGGACAACACCCTCCTGGATACACTGTGGTGAGGATGACATATGTAAAAGGGCATTGCAATCAGTAGATGCTAGTTTCCTTTCCTCTTTCCCTAAGGCCTTGCCTAAGGTCACACTGTTGGAAAGCAGCATGGCTGAGCCTGGGGCCCCAGGGGGCCCAGACTTCTGCCACACCACAGCTGTCTCTGTGTCCTGAGCCAGAGCTTCATTAGCCTGAAACAGTGGAGGAGCCCAGGAGCTGGCTTGGCCATGACATTCAACTCCAGACACAGCTGTCAGCACCAAACTTTCCTAAATTACTCCCAGACACTGACCCTTGGACTCAGCTGCTGCTGTTGTCCAAGTTCACTAATCCCTGCCCACCACAAATTATCTTTCATGATCTCTCTTCAAAATCTTCATCTCAGGGTCTCAGGCTCTTAAATCGTGGCCACTGATAACCTGTTGTCCTCCTCCAAAGCTAGGGTCAAGAGGTTGCTTTAGCAAGGCACGCAGAGGAAGAAGGGAAGTGGCCCACTTGGCATGAACCCCAAAGCCCTCCTGGGGAGGGTCATCTTCTACAGTGTGCAGAAAAGAGCCAGGCAGCCTCAGAGCCACTTCAGGCCAGGGAAAAATCCTTTCCTTCCCTCCCGCCTGTGATGGCTCTTTTCAAAAAGAAAACATGGTCCAGAAGGAGGTTTCTGGATAAGATAGGAGGAGGAAGCAAGGAGGGGCAGAAAGCAAAACCAGCCATTTCCACTGGGTTGGGGCCAGAAGCACCTGAGCCTGCTGTGGGCTAAGACTGGGACGGGGTCAAGATAAAAGATGACAAAAGCAAATGGTGGGTTTTAAATAGCTCAGTATAGTATAATGGATAAAAACAAGGAAACATTGGTTAGGATTCTGAAGTCAAGTTCTGCCTCTATCTTGCCGTGTAAACTTGGGCAGGCCATTTCATGTCTTTGGAGCTCAACATTTTCATATACAAAATGACCTTAGAATCAAAAGGGAAAATATAAGTGACTTGGTAGAAAGTGTGATTTTTAGCCTAGAGTTGGGGTTAAGCTTGCATCAGGATGTGGAGACCTCCAAAGGAGGGCTTGTTATAGTCATTCCTGGATGTGGAAGTCCTAACTCTCCCACTGGAGAATCTGGGAATTTTATCTCCTCCTGATTTTCCTCTTCCCACTTTTTCTTACCATTTAGATGTTTTCATTGACTCTTGGGAACACCCTAGTAACTTGGGGATGGTTATGGGCATCCTTTGGGGTTGAACAGAGATTGGAGACTCCATTTTCATCTTCTAAGTTGCCATAGAAGATAGTCCCATGTTCTGCAGCAAAAGGACAGAGAAGAGCTTCATTAGGGACAGACAGGTTCTTTCATGGGAAGTCCGATTTTTCACTCGCAGGGCTTTTACCTTCCTTTTCTAAACCCACTTCTGCTTTACAATGTATTCTTTTTGCTATAAAAATATACTTTTTAATTGCAAGTAATACATAAGTATATATACTTGTTGCAAAATATTTAAACACAGAAAATTTTATAATCCTATTCCTTTCTCACTCACCTCCTCACATATTTTGGAATTAAAATAAAAAGCATAAATAGGATTTAATATCTGTGTTGTTCAGTAACTTTTTTAACTTGAATATCTTTCTACGATACCATATATAGATATGCCTGTTTCCTTTTTACTGTAGTATAGTATTGTTTTTAGTCTTTTAGTCTTATAGCCAATGGAGTTTAGTCTTTAAGTTCCCTACACACTCCCTTTTTCCTCTGTTTCTGCCCCACTTCCACCTCTAATGCTTGGGAAGACAGAGTCCAGCTGAACACTGACCTGAGATTTCTGGCCCCAACCTAGACTTCTGGGTAGGGATCCTATTGCCATGTAAATTTCCCTTCTCATTACCTACTAAAGGCCATCCTGCCTGGAGCAGTGGGAGGGATGACTCAGTCCTTAGAAGTGCCATATCTAATCCTCAGCCTTCCCCCTACACACACACACACACACACACACACACACACACACACACATACACGCAGGACAATTTAATGAGAAGTGAAAAGCACTGAGGGCTTTCTACACAACGAAATTACAAGCAGAGAATCCTAGAATTAGCATCTCTACAGTGTAGAGACATTCACACAAGCTGGCCTATTCCCCAGCTGTCTGCAAAATAAAGAGCAGAGCACAGGAAAAGAAGTGGGAGAGTCAGGGTCAGGGAAGGCAGAAGTTCTAGCAGGGTGGGGCTGATCCTTTCAAGCTGGAGAGAGGAGACAGACGTCTTCAGAGGGCAGGGAGGCAGTGAAGAGAATCGGGAGAGATGCAGCCAGGGAGCCAGCTGGCTAAGGAGGGGAAGGAAAAGGGTAGGGACACAACTACTGCTTCTCTCCCCAGCCTCCTCATCTCCAGAATGATCTCGTACTTGGAATGAGGAGCATGACCACCTCTCACAGGAAAAAATGGTTATTGGAGAAAACTTTGGCTCTCAGGTTGGTAAAAAGCGTAGAAAATGGTCAAGTTATATTCCTCATCAACTACTGATGACTTGGTAGTAGCTACCATTTATTGAACAATTACTGCGTGCTGTACAGTGTGTTCTCTGACACATGGGCTGGGCGTTTTGTACAAATTTCTTCAAAGCTTACCACCATAACATCAGAATTATCTTGTCCGTATGTGAAATGGGAAAACAGGAGCAGTTTGCCCACGGCTCAGAGGTAGTAATTGGCAGCACCAAAATTTGAACCCAGAGCTGCCTGATGCTAAGCTTCATGTCTTAACCGTTATGCTTTGTCACCTCCCTTCTCACTCCAAATCAGAATATTGATTCTTTATTGGGTCTTGAAAGGAAGGGAGGATAGAGTTTATTCCAGAACCAGATTGACCCCTCTAGAAATAAGATCCTGCACACAACTTACTCCCCCTCTTTCCCTGACCCAGGCTGGACCATGACGTCACATGGTGGAGGCTGTTTTTCTGAAGAAAAAAAAAGGAAAAACCCAAGGCAGATTTACAAGAACATCTATCAGAAAGAGGACCTTGGCCAAGTGACCACAGCACACGCCCAGCAGTACTGAGAACACTGCTGGTCCCTCAGCACTTGAGGCTGACTCATGATTGCTGTCAGGACCCAATGCTAGATGCCAAGATTGCTTTCACCCTTCCTCCATTCCTGGACTGTCCTATGAAACCATCCCCAAGAACGCTTCTACCCCTTCCCAGCGCTCTAGGAGCCTGGATGTTGTATAACATGGGGACGCCCTGAGGATGGCATGCAGTGTGCTCAATACTTCATACAAAATGTTTCATTTAAACTCCCAATTAAATTAGGTACCATAGCAACCCACTTTACAGATGAGGAAACTGAGTGTTAGAAAGGTTAAGTAAGGGGCGGCTGGGTGGCTCATTTGGTTAGAGCGTGAGCTCTGAACAGCTGGATTGCCTGTTCGATTCCCATATGGGCCAGTGGGCTGTGCCCTCCACAACTAGATTGAAGACAATGAGCTGCCGCTGAGCTGCCAGAGGATGGCTCAGTTGGTTAGAGAGTGGGCTCTTAACAACAAGGTTGTGGTTCAATTCCCACATGGGATTGTGGGCTGCACCCCCTGCTACTAAAGATTGAAAAACGGCAACTGGACTTGGAGCTGAGCTGCATCCTCCACAACTAGATTGAAGGACAATGACTTGGAGCTGATGGGCCCTGGAGAAACACACTGTTCCCCAATATTCCCCAATTAATAAAAAAAAAAAAAAGAAAGAAAGGTTAAGTAACATATCCAAGGTCATGCAACTAATACGGATAACCAGGTCTCCTTGCTAAATCCTGGACACTTTACCTCTGCTCCACAATACCTGGTGGAAGTCCACCTGCTAGCCGACTTGCTAGACACAGTCAAATAGGAAGGGATGAGGAAGCGTGTCCAGAGAGCAACCAGACAGGGCTCCTTATGGCACAGAGGGCCTTCGCCTATCAGTACAACCCCTCTCCTGACTATGCCTGCTTCACCTACAGACAGTAGCTTTTCACATTCTTTCCCCCAAGACCTTAATGCATTAAATAGACAATGAGAAAAACCCATGACACTCTGAAATAAATCATTTTTCTAGATCATAACAAGGATCCAATATATGTTAAGCAAATATGACACTAATAATGCATGTGTTTTAACACGTGTAGTGTTTGTAATGTGACCTTGAGTAGTACTATAAAAGGCCATGTTTTCCTCTTCTGTAAAATGGGAACAATAATATCTATAAGTTATAAGAGTTAAAGCTCTTAGAGCAGTTCTTTACAGACTCAATGTAGATTGCTATTATTTCTATTGCCTTAGTTGTCAAGTGCATACACTTGGGAATCAAGCAGACTTGAGTTTGAATCCCAACACCATCACTTTTTTAGCTGTATGTAACCTGTGCAGTTACTTAACTCCTCTGAACTTGTTTTCTTATCTGCAAAAATCGGGTTACTAGCATGTATCTCACTGAGCAGTAGAGATAATGCATGTAAAGCGTTTGATCCAATGACTGGCACTAGCAAGCATGTGATCAATGGTAGTTACTATCATAACGTATAACACGTATAGTTACAACAACTATATTGCCAAGATATTCTAGGATCCTTCCAGTTTTAGAACTTTGTCCTTTTCATTACTTCACACTCCTTTTATTGAAAAGAATACAGACTTTGTTGTCAAACAGACCCTGCCTGGGTCTGAATTCCAGCTCTCCTATTTTCCAGCCATGTGGCCATGGCCAATGTTGTCAATTTCCCTGAGTCTCAATGTCCTTCTCTGCAAAATGGGGATGACAATATCTATTTCTCAGACATCTTTCAAGGATTACATGAGATGATGTAGGTTCACATCCAGTCTAACGTCTAGTGATTATGTGAAGGCTAAAGGCAACTTGTTAAATAAATAAGTAAGTGTATTTATTTTTGTTCCTTTACATGCAGTGTCATGGATATAATCTGTAGCTGTATGTATTGTACTTTTCTTGCTCCAAAAGAGTCTCTGTAGCCTCGTATCCATCCTAGCCACAGTTGGGTTCAAAGGGCCATGGCATCAGAAGCATGGGACCCTGCTGATAAGCCAGGGAAGACAGAAGGGGAAGTCACAGAACCAAGGGGCACTCCCCTTTCCTGTCTGGCTAGGATTTGTTTGTCTTCCACACAGCCTGTTCCCTGCTGATATGACGGTCTGTCGAGTGTCCAGCTTTGATTGGTATCTCCAGTACAGAGGAAGTAAGGAGCCCCCTGCCTTTCAGGAACTATTTTCCTCTGGACTTGCAGAGTAGAGTCCCAAACACATTTATTTCTCTTTCTGGCACCACTGGTGAGAGCAGAAAGCCATGGAGAGGATCCAGAATCATGATGTCAGAGCTGGAAGACCTCAGAGAAAGGAAGAGGTCGAGTGGAGTGGTTCAGAGCATGGGTTTGGAGGTCAGAATGACTGGGCTTAAATCCTGGCCACACTGTTTACCAGCTAGGTGATTTGGGGCAAGTTCCAGAATCCCTTTAAGCCCTAGTTTCCTCATCTGTAAAATGAGGATGAGAATATTATTGACTTCATATGACATGAGATGACCCATTTTAAAGCACTTACGCACACTGCCAGGCAAGTAATGAGTGGTCAGTATTTGAAGGCCATTATCATTTTTCTAGTTCTGCAGTTTTACAGTTGAGAAGCCTGATGGCCAGAAAGGAAGCACAGCTCATTAGCTGTCCAGCCAATCAGGGTTATTTCCCAGGCAGGGCCGTGCCAAAGGCGTGTCCCACTGTGGGATCAAGGCCCTACATTAACTGTGCCGAGAGAGCAAGAAATGGGCAGCACCGCCCTAGCTGTGGGGTTGGAGCTTTCAGAGTATGTACAAAGCAAGGCATAGCTCCCACCCCAGTGAGCCCCAAAAAAGAAAGTCCCTTCCTATTGGAATTATTTATTTTGTAATTAACGAAGGCTAAGGAGGCCCTTTCTAATATTCTGGCTGGGAGGTTCGGAGTTTAAACTTATAACAGCCATGGACAAAGGTTTATTGTGGACCTGTTGTTACTTGCTGAATCGAATGCATTATTATGATCCCGGAGCCACTAGGGGTCAGGAGCTAAGTACCTGGGGGTGGAAAGCTGTGTTTTTGAGATCAGAGGACAAAATGTCCAGGAGTGGAGAGGCAAACATTGAGCCATGTATCCAGGCTCAGTAACGTCCAGGCCCCAACTTGCTTTGGAGCTGCCTTTACCTCTAAGTGTTCAGGGAGGGATCTGGCACTTGAACTGGCCCCACCAAGTCCTAAGCAGCAGCCCCAGTTTCTGGTGATCTTTATACAGGCTTTTAGGTTGTGCTTCGCTTTGTTTTGTTGTTTGTTTCCTCCCAGCAGGGTGGCCTTTCCTTGCTTCTGGGTGGGAACTGGGGGAGGGAGGATGGTTTGCTCCCATCTCCACAGCTGTGTTTACACTTCCCTGTCAGGGACTGTCTGGGGCCTCAACCTTTCCTCAGTCCTCTGCACCCCCTCAGAGAAATGCTATTTGATATCCCTGTGGGCTTTACATGGGAGGGGCAGAATGAGTCAAGGGGTCACCATCCAAAGGGGGCTGGAAGGAAGCAAGGAAGGTTGTCAGGGAGGAAGGAATGGTGCAGAAAGTTCTGTTTGAATTCTGGGAAGCATTATCTCCTTCCCTTTCTATCAGTGGCCTAAACACCAGCACGGGACAAAAGTACACTTAGAACTTGCCCACCCCAGAAGGAACAGAACGCGTGACATGTCATTTCTAACCACCGGGTAGAACAAAATCTTGCTTTGTGATGGGAATGTGAACACACAGAGCAGAACAGTCTTCCCTAAGGGTTCATTAGCGCCAGTGGTCAGAGATACAACATGTTAAAGCCAATAAGATCATGCTAAAATACACAGAAATTAAAAAGGATTTAAGAAAATGGTCAAATAAGTAATTCTCTTCTCCAGGGAGCAAGCTGAGCTGGTATTAATCAGTATACTAGTGTTGCTGGACTTTCTGCCAAGCCCAGGAGAATGGCTGCCAAGGCAAATCAGGCATCAGGTTTCAGAAATTAAACACATAATTTTATTTTTCCGCATTATGGAACTTTCACAAAAAGAACCAGCTCTATTAGGCTACTCAGCACACTTTGTCCAGTTTCTTTCAGCCCCAAAGGCCTCCAATTTAAGAGCAAAATGACCAACTGGAAGCCAGGAGTGACAAAGTTATTCCTTTCTCCTATTAACTGCCTGGGGGTGGGGGGGGTCGGGCTGGAAGGAGTGGGGCAGAGGTAATGGTACTGTTTTTCAGAGGTCCAGTTGCTGACCACTTGCCAACAGTTTTTCTACGAATTTATAGGACAAAGACCTAAAGGGTTGGAAAAGAAAAAGTTGTAGAGGAAGAGCTGGCCAAACAAAGATTGGCTGATAGTTTCGCATGGACCATGGTTAGCTAAGAAAGAGCCTAGTCTCAGAAAAACTATCTCATCACAATAAGGAGGAAGCAGTCCACAGACAAAATTTCCCCAAGAACCCAATGCTTATTGGCAATGTGGAAGGTTGTTTCTATAATCTCCCAGTGAACAAGGATTAGTCCTATGCCAAGCTGTCGTGGTGGATATGAAAAAGATATACAGCATGGTAGTGAGTGCAAAGTGTCTTAGAGTTGAAGCACGGGAGACCCAGGAGGGCTGGAAGGCTTAATGAAGATGTGGAGCTTGAGCTGGGCTTCAGGGCTCTGATCTACAACTTTGACATAAATTTCCTCACCTTCCTTCTTTTCCACCTCAAAATATTTCTATAACCATATTTTCTTTGTTATTGCAAAATTTCTTTGTATCTCTTCTCTTGTCACTTGGCATACTCTCCTAAAGCAATGTTGTCCACTCCCATGGTGTTAGTTACCATCACTATGTCAATGGTTCCCAGATTTCTCTCCAGTCTCAGTCCTGACATTCAGGTCTTCTGAACATCTCTCCTTAGATACCTCGCATTCTTTTTTTTTTTTCCAACAGTTATTTATGTGGTATAATGGTTCTCAAACTTGGTCACACAGTGGAATTATCTGAGATGCTCTTAGAACTTGTGAAGCCCAGGGCATTCTCCAGGCCAATTAATCAGGCCCTCTGGGGGTGGGAGGAAGGCATCAGTTATTAAAGCTCCTCAGGTTATTTTCAATGTCAGCCAATTTTGAGAAGCAGTGATCTAGAAGGCATTGGGAATGGGAGGAAACATTGCAAATTGCCAAGTACGAAGGAACTTTGCCTTTATTCGGCAGTTATTAGACAGAAGCAAGAGAAAAACAGCAAAGTCAAAGTTTCTAATAAAAGGAAAAAAACACTAAATTTGGATTCCAGAGACATGAGTTTAAGACCTGACAGCAATTTTTTGTCTGTGTAAGGCAAGTCTTTTAACTCCTTTGCACCAGAATAGCCTTGTGTGTAAAATGAAATCCTCTCTGCCTGTTTCATAGAGTTGTTATGAAGATTATTTGGGGGGAAAATAAACATTATAGGCTTTTATAGTTATACAGTTGGAGATAAATTTAAGGTAATGCTTTGTGTTTTAAGTTTTAATTTTTTAACTTTATATTTTGAAATAATTTCAGATTTACAAAAGAGATGCAAATGGTAGAGAGTGCCTGTAGACAATTCATCCAACTTTCTTAAATGTTGAGGAAGTATAATTGCCAAAACCAAGAATTAAGATTGACAACATATTATTAACTAATCTACGGACTGTATTCTAATTTCATTATCCCACCGGTATCCTTTTTCTGAACCAGGACTCAATCCAGGATCACACGTTACATTTAGTTGTCACGTCTCCCCCAACCTGGTACAGTTCCTCACCTTTTCTCTTTCACGATCATGCCATTTTTTGAAGATACTGGTCAGTTATTTTGTAGGTTGCTCCTTAGTTTGGAATTGCCTGATGTTTCCTCATGATTTAATTCAGCTTATGCGTTTTTTTTTTTCAAGAATACCACAGATGTGATTTTGTGCCCTCATTGCATCATCTTGAGAGGTACCCAATCTAATAAAAATATCTCATCACTAGCGATGTTAATGTTGATCACTTGATTAAGGTGATGTCTGCCAAATTTCTCTCCTGTAAAGTTAGTTGCCTTTGTAACTTCTAGGTATCTTCCGAGGAGATACTTTGATACAAGGCTAATTTGAATCTAGGTGACTAGAAAAAACTATTGACAGAAATGGGGGAGACAGGTGTAAATAAAGCAAGAAGGGTAACTTAGAGCCCATATGAGTCTTTAAGGGTATTGGTACGTGTGAGGGATCGGTATGAAGGGGTTCCAAGTTGGCTTCAAATACTGAAGTGAGATGTGCCTTGTCACCGGCACGTGAGGATGGTGCAACCCTGGATAAGGTCTTCAAGAAGATATTAGTGGCTCCTCGAAGTTTCGAAAGAGCTCTTCCTGTCCCCAGGTAGCGCCACCTTGGAAACCATCGGGCTCGGGCTGCACCACCTCGGACTCCTGAGTTCCGGGTAATGTTGGCGCCAAATGACAGACGTGTGAAGAAGGCAGCTCAGGTGGCCCAACCTGCAGGGCGGGCGGCGCAGTGCGCACGCGCAGGTGGAGGCGCGGGGCGGGGCCGCGGCGCGGGGGCGGGGCCGCGGCGCGCAGGCGTCCTAGCGGCGGGTCCCTGCGGCTCGGGATGGAGGGTGAGTGAGTAAACAAGCCCGGGCCGGGCTTTGGGGCCGGGCCTCGGCACCTCGCCACCCGGGACCTGAGAGAGGGAGAGGCAAAGGGGTCAGGGAATTGGGAGGAAGCGGAGGGGCACACTGCCTGCCTGGCCGGGGTTAGCGGGGCGCCCACACCCGCTTCCGAGGACTTGGGGCAAGGGGGCGACCAGCGGAGAGAGCCCCTGGCGAGAACGCTTCTGAGGCCGGGAGGGCGGTGTGTCCAGGAGGAGGAGCGGCGGGGGCGGGCCCGGGGACGGGGAATCCCGTTGGAGGGCGGGGTGGGCCGGGTGGGCGGGAGCCCTGGCTTCTGGAGGTCGCGGGTGGGCGGTGGCACCAGCGGGGGCCCTTAGCGAGGTGGACTCCCGGGGCCCTCGGGCTGTGCTCCCTGAGGGCCACACACGGGTGCTCGGCTTGCGGTGACTTTGGGGGGTGTGGAGGAAAGGGTGTCGGTAAAAACAGCGTCGGGACGAGGGTGACGTGAGTGCGGTCCTGAGGTGCGAAGTGTAGGGGACGCTCGCTCGGGACCGAGCCCTGAGGGTGTGCGCCCTGGGCGCCCCCGAGCCTCCCCGGCCTCAGTCCGGAGTTAAGAGGCGGCTGCTCTGCAAATTTGGTCCCGCGCCAACCCCTGCCCACCCCGGAATTCTCCCGGGGATCAAAGGGAAAGCGCCGTGAAGCAAAAGCAAGGTGTTGTATCTGGGACACGCGTGTTACCGTGGGAAATGTGGGACAGAATCATTTAGGTAGAAAGTGACTACTGAGAAAGTGTTTCGGGGGCGGGGAGGAGGAAGGGATTTGGAGGGAGGTTAGTGCCGCGCGGGTGGCATCTTGAGAGCCGGTTTTTATGGGTGAAAGGTAAGATTGTAAACGGAGTAGTCCAGGGCCAGAGGGGTGAGGATGAGGAAAGGAGCCCAGGTGACGGAACAGACTGCCTGCGTAGGAGGGCGGCGCTCATAGTGTGGTCCGCGCCTGGGGTTCGCTGCCCTGACGTCTTTGAAGAGAAAAATCCCCCACCCGGGGCCTTGAAGTGTAGGAAACTGGCGTTGAATGAAGTTTCCAGCCTGGAAAGGTGCTGTCAGAGGTTGGTGTGAGAGCTTGGCCCCGTGAAGCCTTGGAATCCCCAGGGCTGGGTTGATGTGGCATTGGTAAGAGATTGCTTGCTTCCATAGAAGAAAGTGTGTGTTAGAAGATACGTACTTTTTTAAAATCACATGTATAATAAAGGAAAGGACCATATATAAAAATGCAGTGATAGTATTATCGTCAAGGTTTATGGTAAGTGTGTGCGTATCACAGTGTGAATTAACTCTCCCGGGCAGGGATGTTTGTTTTATTCACTGATGTACCCTAAGCACCTAAAATAGTGCTAGGCACACAGTAGGTGCCCAGTACAGATCTGTCGAATACATAAATAGTAAGCAGATCTCTGGGGCTGGATCCTAATTCTGTTAGGAACTGGCAGAGTACTTGTAGTCCAGTCATGGAACTTGATGCCAAGGTACAAGTTTTGTTTTTTTTTTTAAGATTTTTTTATTGGGGAAGGGGAACAGGACTTTACTGGGGAACAGTGTGTACTTCCAGGACTTTTTTCCAAGTCAAGTTGTTGTCCTTTCAGTCTTAGTTGTGGAGGGCGCTGCTCAGCTCCAGGTCCAGTTGCCAGTTGCAGGGGGCACAGCCCACCATCCCTTGCAGGACTTGAGGAGTTGAACCGGCAACCTTGTGGTTGAGAGCCCACCGGCCCATGTGGGAATCGAACCAGCAGCCTTGGGAGTTAGGAGCATGGAGCTCTAACTGCTTGAACCACCGGTCCCCCCTCCCACCCTACAAATTTAAAACTCCCTGAGGTTGAAATGACCTCTTCATTAGGGTATTACTTTAATTCTCTTTGAAACAGCACTAGAATAAGGAGCCTGGGATTAAAAAATGAAAATTTACTCCCAAAACGACTTTTGTGAGAAGGGGAAAGGTGAGAAACTGTAATCAGACTTGTTTCTTTTATCTTACTTGCCATTGAATTAGCACGCCTTTAAAAAACTATTTAAAATACTAATTTTGTCTGTTTAGTTTTTGATATCTGAAATCTGGCTTTTGTAGTCTTGTGGGTAACAGTTACTGCCCTTGATTTGTGCCTTATTTGAAACATGTAACAATTCATTTAGTTAAATAGTATAACTTTTTCCTCTCTTGGCCTAACTTTTAAAAGTTTCTGCTTTGTTAACTAGTGACTTCCCCAAAAAGGTTTGAGGCAGCAACACTAAAAACACATTACATTTCTACATAGGGTAAAGTAAAGAAAAAAACGAAAAGGCATGTGGAGAATTATTCCGATTAGATTAGGATTGCAGAGGAGGGTATATGGGGAAAAACTGCTTTTAGGGAATACCTCCATTCCAGAAAGTCCTCAGCTTTTTTTTCGTTTGTTTCATTTTTAATTTGTTCAAACTGTGTGTTGGGCTCTTCCTACCTCTTTGGTCCATCAACCTGTCGGTGGGATTTCAGGGCTCCAAACTTTAAAATTAGGAATTTCTTAATGGGTAGTTGGAGTTTGTGGTGTGTTGTGTTCGCTGACACACTTGCCCTAATACTTTGATTCAAAATGGAATAACTAAAAAGTCCTGATTTTGTTGAATGGTAATGAGCAGTCACTAAACATTAAGCTTTATGCTAGCTTAGTACAGAACCTAGGTAGGGCTCTAGCCTGTTAGGAGATTGCTTTATCTCTTCTAAATCAGCATTGTATATCCTAAGGGCCAGCATATTCCTTTGTGTCTCATAAAAACTAATCCTGCTTTGATTTTTATCACCCTTGTCTCCAGTGCACGTGACTTGATTCTCTTAATAAAGCAACACTGGACAATATTAATGCTATAACTTTATTTTATATAAGAAGTCAGGGTCACAGCTTCCTGTTAGTAAAGTTTTTTTCCTATGTGTATAGTGCCCAGAAGCGCAAACTAGTAACAAATATAAATACCTTGGAGAAGTGGAAGGATACAAATTAAAGATGTGCTTGATAGATACTGATTGATCTGTCATTGTGTGCACTCCACTACAGAGTTGATTTTAATGGGGATATTGAAATTGGCGATCACCAGAATGACTCAATTGTGTGTGACTAGAGTTCTTTGCAGAGGTAGGTTCACCCCTACTGTTTATGTTTCAACTCCACCATGAACTGAAAAGGAAAGAATGGCATGGAAAAGTTAAAAGTCTACAGTGCCATCGCCTCCAAAGCCTTACTTAGCCTGCTGGTCAATAAAATTATTTGTTATAAAAGAGAAAGTAGTCAAGACATTGAACTTGCCCCTAAGACAAACTATTTCTGCAAAGGGGCAACTTTATGTGAATAAAGGAACTTCATAGTTTGGAACTTTTATATTCTGCTCTCAATCTCTGTAAGTTTAAGAATATTGTTTCTTAAATGTTTTATCTCAAAACATTTCCATAATGTTTTCCCATTTCCAGCTAGCGACAGACTACATTCTAGTTTTAGCCTTGGAAGCAAATTGAGATCCAATTTTCTAGGGAAAGATTTCCAAGTTTTTATAGCTTTCTTTTCCTATAGAGATTTAACATGTAAATAAGATAGTTCTTATTTCCAATTATCATTCTTTTTTAAAAATAAACTTTTTTTTTTAGAACTGTTTTAGATTTACAAAAAAAAACCTGTAGAGATAGTACAGGGAGTTCCAGTTAAACTCCACATCCAATTTCCCCTATTAGTAACATATTAGTATACATATAACAGTTTTTACAGTTAATGAACCAATTTTGATCATTCTATTATTCATTCTGAAGTCATTCAAGAGTTTTTTTTTAAAAAGGTAAAATTGCCTACAGATTTTTAATAGTAAGTCTCTAGAAAATACTGGATTGATTTATCATCAAGAAAGACTTTTTTTTTCTTTAATCAGTTTTATTGAGGTAAAAATTTATATACAGTAAGTTAATCATTTTACATATATAGTTCAGTGAGTTTTCACATAAGTACATAGTCAAAATAACCATTACCATAACCAGTGTATAGAACATTTTCATCATCACAGAATAGTTCTTTAAGCTTCTTTCCTTTTAATCCTTTTCCCCAACTCCAGCCCCTGACAACCACTGATCTGCTTTCTAGAAAAATGTCATGTAAATGTAATCATATAGTATGTAATTTTTGTCTCTAGTTTCTTTCACTTAGCATAATGCTTTTGAGACGTGTTGTGCATGTTTAGGAACTGTTCATTCCTTTTTATTGCTGAGTATATTCCGTTGTATGTATATACTGTACTTTGTATCCATTCACCAATCCTTAGATATTTGTCTTGTTTGCACTTTTTGGCTATTATGAATAAAGATGATATGAACATTTGTGTGCATGTCTTTGTGGGGACGTACATTTTCATTTCTCTTGAATAATTAAAAATTGTGTGCCAGGTTATAAGGTAAGAATATATTTATTGAAAAAAACCCCCAAAACTGGCAAACTGTTTTCCAAAGTGGCTATACCATTTTGCATTCCCATCAGCAGTGTATGAGGATTGCTCTACATACTCACCAGCAATTGGTATTATCAATTTTTTTTATTTTAGCTATTATGATAGGTGTGTAATAGTACATCACTGTGGTTTTAATTTGCATTTCCCTAATGACTAATAACATTGAGCATCTTTTGTGTGCTTGTTTGCCGTTCCTGTATCTTTTTTGGTGAAAGCTGTTCAAATTTTTTGCCATTGTTTATTGCATTGAGTTGTAGGAGTTATTTATATAAAGACTTATTTTTTTAATTTCTTGACCAAAGCAGCATATGTTTTGGAGTTTATTTTCACTGTGTAGGTGAACATAATGAAAAGCTCTTAAGTAGTAGCTTAATGCTTAATTGGAATATAAATGCTGTTTTGCATGTCTAAGTCAGTGATCTAGTAGATCTAGTAGAAATATAAAGTATTTTTTATGTGCCATTCCCTTTGCCCAAGACAAATGAACCCACTTCTTTAAATCTGTCCTGTTATAGTTAATGCTGAGTGTTCTGTTTGTTTGCTTTTTTTTTTTAAAACCTTTGAAGTGATAGTTGTTGGTTAGTGTCCAGATGCTATCAGAACCCGTCTTATGACTGTGTTTCAGGTGTTTATTTTAATCATACCTATCTGTTCCAAATAGTACATCTCATCTTTCTCATACACCCAGTGGGGACTGACCAACTGCCAAATAAACTTTCAGAGATGTTGAAGACCCATTAGAAAGCTAAGCAAAATAAATATTGACTCATGGTCATATGAGATTCAAATATCACTTTTATTGTAAAAGAAGGAAGTGTGGCTTATTTTATATTATGATTGGTTAAAACTCAATGGCATTTTTGTGTAGCTGTGTATACTCCTCTGGCCAAATAAAGTACTTGAGTAAAATTAGCAATAGTGCCATTAGTTACTGGACTATTGTGTGTTTACTGTCATCTCTTTTGACAGACTGTAGGAGATCACATTTCAGTTATAACTCCTTTCTGTAATAAAAATATTGGTATTTTTCTGTGGCTATCTCCCCTAAGAAAGCCACACAGACACACACACACACACACACACACACATACACACACACCCAAGCAGCTATGGATTGTGTCCTTTTCCAAATGGAGGGAGCAACCTGCCCTACGCTTATTACTTCAAAAAGAGAAATGACTTCCAAAAAGAATGGAAGGGGGATTGCAATTAAAACCCATTTTCTTAGGAGGTTACGATGTCTCAATGGATTATAATCTGTAACATTTAGGTCATTTGCATCTCAATAAGGGTAACCTAAGTTTTCTGAGAAAGGCAGTTTTGTCCTACATTTGAACCATTTTTTCATTTTCTGGAGCAGAATATTATTAAGCTTGTTCAGGGCAGAAATTATACGAACAGTTACTTAATATTACATGTGAGTGTGGTGTATGTTCTTAAATAGTTTTATCATTTTTTAAAAAAAAAGTCCCTCTTTTGGCCCCATTCCATAGAGGAATGAGAAGTATTTAAAAGACATAGAAGGAAGTGAGATGGTGCCGTTTGTAGGAAAGAAATTCAGGTTGTCTTAATTTTTTTATAACCCAGCACCTTAGTACTCTGGGATTCAAATTCTTAGATTATGTTGATGTTTCATTCCCTTCTTCCAGAGAGATAATATTTAATTCACAGGGAATTTTGTTTTTAAGAGCTTGAATCACTTGATTGAGTTTACAGTAAACACAGTGAGTCTTTGTCTGCTTCTTTGCTATTCCTTCCTTCATTTATCGTCTAAATTTCACATAGCATTACTCTGATCCATTTGGTTTATCAAGTGAAATAAAGTCCACGTGCATGAGAGCATAATCATGATCTGATTGTGGCATGTGTGTGACAGTGGGTTAAACTTTGTTGTTTTGCCCCTGTGCTATCAATTCTTATAGGAGAAAACAAAACAAAACAGGTAATTTAAAAATACTTATTTAGAAGAAATATATTAAACTCCAAAAAAAAACTTTTTCCCCCAAAATATTTAAAAAAATCAAAGCCTGAAATTTTAATTTCTGTTTCAAATTTTGGCTCTTCATAGCTGCTTGTAATGTTTTCAGAACTTTCAAATGTTAAGTGAAATAAATAGAACTAGTTCTCTAGGAAACCTAAGTAGTGAGTATAGAGTAAAAACATAATCATGTAGATTTTATTGAATTTTTATACTTAATGTTGTTCTTTCTCTAAAATATTGATAGGCCTGTGGGCTGAGCCTAGAAATTGGTTCAGAAAAGCAGGTTAGTCAACTTGGTAATTGTGAGAATATATTTGTACACATGACTGGAAGGATAGAATTTAAGAAAATAAATGACCTTTCCCAAATGGGATGAAGTATTACTGAAACCTGTTTTACATGCAGAAATAATGGTGGCAGAGACCTCAGTCTTCGTAGTTATGGGGGAGTGTCCTACTAAGGGTATCAGTATCTAAATATGCTTCACTGACTTAAAACCACTGTCTATTCTCTTTTGAAAAGCTGAATATTTGTTTTGCCTGTATGTCTTACCATTCCTCTAAAGAACAGAAGGCACATTATAAAACCCAACACTTCCCCTTGTATTCTATGAGGTAGGTAGAGTGTATTATAATTAGTACTTCTTTAAAACTTTGAACCTAATTCAAACACACACACACACACACACACACACACACACACACACGTTTTTGCAGTGTTATATATTTCCCTATGTCTCTCTGTTAACCTGGAGATGAAATTATGCTGTTGTCATATCTGACCTTTATTGCTAGGCATGTGGTAAATTTAGATAATTTGACAGGTACAGTTTTGCAGTATGGATCTTTCCATGAAGCTCTTTGATATTAACTTAATTCTTGCTGAATATTTCTTTTAATCAGGATAGTGAGTAGGCTTCCAAATTTCCAAGTAATCCAAGTTTCTAAATATCTGCAAGAGAACTTCTTGAGTGCTAAATTAAAAACGAAGTACCAGAGGAAGCAGAGGCTAAGCTTTTTGGTAATCTGACCAGAAATTGCTGATGTAAAATCTTTTCATTGAACTTTATGTTGAACTCATAGATTTGGGTTCTTTAAGCATATGTTTTCATGAATAAATAAATGTAATGGGAATGAAAGCATTACTGACCATGTTTGTTTGAGTTTGAGGAATGCTTCATTTTCAGGCAGTAAAATGCTCTTTCTCATCCCTGTCTTTCTTAGATTATAGCAAAATGGATATACCAAATCCTCCCACTTCCAAATGTATCACTTATTGGAAAAGAAAAGTTAAATCTGAATACATGCGACTTCGACAACTTAAACGGCTTCAGGCAAATATGGGTGCAAAGGTAAAAAATAATTCCCAAGTGAAAGGTTTTATATTTTAATATATTGATCCAATGTGAAAGGTTTGGATCTTTTCTTTTAAAACTCTTCTCTTGAAATCCTGACAACTTTTTTCTTGGCTTTGCTAGGCTCTGTATGTAGCAAATTTTGCAAAGGTTCAAGAAAAAACTCAGATCCTCAATGAAGAATGGAAGAAGCTTCGTGTTCAACCTGTCCAGTTGATGAAGCCTGTGAGTGGGCATCCTTTTCTCAAAAAGGTACTTCTGGGTGTCTAAGCTCGGCCTTCCTCTCTTCCTTGGATTTGGATTTGTGATTAGAAAGTGAGTAAGGATAATGGATACAGCTATTACAGTCAACATTGAATAACCAGGATGGTAAATCTGTAGCTGAAAAAACTTTTTCACCTATTGTTCTCCTCAGTTAACGCTCATAATCATGAGGAGTGTTTCATAGAAAAATGAGACATTGACTGTCTACTTTCCTGGGCCCTGCGTCCAGGCTTCAAAGCAACCTTTTTTGTGTGCCTTTGGCACCTCAGGTACTTTAATATTGAGAAAAAGAATGCCCTGGATAATGGACAGGTATATATTGATCAAAGGGACATCCCTTATTGTAAATTTACAAATCATTCTAGTTTCTTAAAGAGATAATATTTTTAAAATATAAAAAGCTGGTAGTGTATTGAGAGGAATTTTGTTTCCCAAAGCAGAATATGACTATAATTCTTTTGCTTCCCTTTACTGACCCCATCACCTGTGCAGCTAAGCTGATATCCACCCTCTTAAAGTTTAGGTCTTCAAGAAAACTTCCTCATCTTCCCCCTCTTTTCTTAGGACTTTCAGAGGCCCTTTGCTGTTGTGTACAGCCCAAGGAGTCCAACAGTTTTAGATGGAAACAAATGCCAAATGTAGGATTTGAAATAAACATCCTTGAGTGTAGGAGACACTATGCAGGACTTGGGAGGGGACACAAAGGTGAATAAGAGATAGTTGCTGCTTTCCACAGGTTTACAGTGCAGTGGTTCCTTTTAGGAATTGACCATTACAAAATCCTCAGCTTATTAATTTGCGAGAATTAGAAGGCTACTGGGATCATGTTGGAAGGAAACTACAATTCTCTCTTGGGTTGTGTGTTTGCCTTTCCCTCTCCATGTTGTTGCTTATATTTCAGTGTACCATAGAGAGCATTTTCCCAGGATTTGCAAGCCAGCATATGTTAATGAGGTCTCTGAACACAGTTGCATTGGTTCCCATCATGTATTCCTGGTCCCCTCTCCAACAGAACTTTATGGTATGTATTGAAAGCACTGTGATTGTTTAAACTAGATGATTTTCTTATGTTGATATGCTGGCGCTCCTCTAAGGGTAAATATTGTTTAAGTATACTTAAAGCTTGGACATGCAGGGCAGAATGCTTTTGTAATTTATTTACTCGAAAAAGTATATTACGAGTTGTTGTAACTTGTTAGATTTTGTGTTCTCTGAAGTATACTTCTGGGTCAACGCTTGTTCTTTTTTGAATGGATGAGACTGGGCAAGACTCCGGTTTCCCTTACTACCTTGGCCCAATTATGTAACATGTGCAGTTAAATGCAGTTTAAATCAGACGCTTGAGGCTTAAGCATCTTGACAGCTCCCTGCTGATGGCGCAATCCTTTCTGAATCCCCTAAAGACAAGATGCTATGAAAGAAACTGAGATAAAGGAGGCATACAGTGATCCACAAGTCTTTCATCTGGGCCTTTATGCTGACTCCTACTAGGATTATTTGTGGTCCTGATAATCAGTCCTGTCTAAATACTGCTGGTGCTTATCATCTGCCTGGTGATAGATAGCATTTCTGCTGACTGGAATAGGATATAGGTTTACAGAAGGGAATCCTCTCTTGGAATAAAACTTTAGAGTCATTTTACTGTGATACTTGAGGATTTAAGAATGACTGTATTCTCTGTTGAACCCCCTCCTAAAAAATCTGTTGATATTGCTTATTGCCAGAAAATATTCATAGTTCACACTGTGATTGACTTTAGGTTCCCATGGTATATGATTGACATGAGTTGTAATCATAACTTTTTATTATGATTATGGGAGATTAGTCTTACTGTGTATAATACAATATCTAAAACTTTTATGGTTGCCCAGTTTCTATTCTAAATATTCTAATTTTATTTGAGTGTATTCTTGGAAGCCTTCCTTTTTATTTATCTGTTTCTCTACTTATGAAAAGAATTAGAATTGAAGACTTTTTAGATTGTTTTTAGGAGATATTAATACCTATTTCACAATGATGTTTAGTGGATAAAATGAGATAATAAGTGTAATCATTGTGAAAAATAAATGTGATATCAAATTTTAGGTGTTGGTGGAATACGTATCATTTTCAGTATCATGACAAACATTTGGTAGTTAATACCAAGTAGTTAAACTGACTTCCCCCCCCCCCAAAAAAAAAGTAGTATTACTCCCCACTTCTACTTGAGGTTTTATTGGCAAAACAAAATGGCCAGTCTTTAAAATGCAGGAAACCCTGTGACAAAAGTCATTTGTGGGAAATTCAAGCAGCAAAAAAGGCTCAGCAAAAGATTTCATTAAACAGAAAAGAGGAGATGCATAGTGAATTCACAGAATGAATCATATCTGGTTTGATTTCAGGTAGAAGATGAGACAGTTTTGTGTAATATTCCCTACATGGGAGATGAGGTGAAAGAAGAAGATGAGACTTTCATTGAGGAGCTGATCAATAACTACGATGGGAAAGTCCACGGTGAAGAAGGTAGGGGTGCTGAGCTCTTTGGGAAAAGACTTTGTTAGAATGGTGCCTCTTCTTTGGTCCATCACTATCTTCCTTTTATCTTCTGCCTCGTGGAATACTCACTGAAGAACATTTCAATGTCATCACTTGGCTGGAAATAATTTTATGTTAAAAATATTCCAGTTACATTTTAAAAGGAGTTGGGACATGAAAGGATCATATAGTAATCAGTGGCTGGAAAGAAAGGACGGATAAGTTTGATCTTAGAAGTTTTCCATAAATCCGTCCAAGGCCATTTGTTCCTCACTGTCCTTACTCTGAGAACGGCAAAGAGCATGACCTCTCTGTCCTACTTAGATCCAGATATGCCCTGGATCTCTCAGAAGTTGGTTATAATATCGTGACTTTCCTAAAAGCAAGGCATTTGGATTTGGTTGTAGTTCTGGAAAAAGCTGTTCATGTGTAAGAAGTGGGAAGATGGAAAGAAACTCCCCACTGATTTGCAAACCAGTGGCCGGCCTCACCTGCTTTTTGGACAGTTGAGGGTCCTGATGTCAATATGTATTTATCCACAGCGCCCCCTAGTGTTCAAAGACTTTCTCCTAAATTGTAGTATATGTAAGTATGATTTTAGAAAAAAATGCCTTTTGGTTCAGAGGAGTCACTACTGATCCATCAGCAGCGAAACCAAGTACATTTTCATTTTATCATTCTTTTTCTATCCAATTTGTATTGTTTTCACATTGTTGTGAGATTTTGGACCATAAATACAGATTGACTTGTGACTGAGGAAGTGAAGTACCCCATTAAAAATAAAGCCTATAACTGGATTTCCCATTCTAGCCAGCTGAACTGTTACAGTTGTAAGAGCCAATCAAATGATTGTAACTCCCTGGTTGTCCATATGAAAGTATGTACATGTTATCTATCTGGGCCTGGGAGTGAATATAACAAAACGTTCCTAGGAGCACTAACGGAGTATGAAACAACTACTGCTCATCCTTCTAATCCTGACATTGCAGAGATGATCCCTGGATCTGTCCTGATTAGTGATGCTGTTTTCCTGGAGTTGGTAGATGCCCTGAATCAATACTCAGATGAAGAGGAAGAAGGGCACAATGACACCGCTGATGGAAAGCAAGATGATAGCAAGGAAGATCTGCCAGTAACAAGAAAGAGAAAACGACATGCTATTGAAGGTAAGTAGCACCACTTCCTTATTCCACTTAGAAAGTAACAGGGAAAGGGAAGAAAGAAAAAATAAAAGTTTATTGCTTATTAAAGGCTGTTGGTGCCTGTCATTGGTCCACCTAAAAGGAAAAAAATCTTAAGCTATTGACTAATAGCTTAAGATTGTGACCTAGTTGAAGAAAAAGGTACAAGAACTTAGAGAAGAATCATTGTTCACATCTGATTATAAAAATGGTGTGTTTGGAAAACATGGAAAGTTATGAAGAAGAAAATAAAATTACCTTATAATCCTGCTACGTAGGAATAACCAGCATTAATATTTCCTTTTAGACCTAAAAAATGTATACTCGTGTATATATATATATACATATATATATATATATAACTAATACAATGTTATATGTCAATTACATCTCAATTTTTAAAAACTGTATATATAAATTAACCTATTTGTATATGTTATGCGAAATTGGTATCATGCCATGTGTATGTTTACACACATATATAATTGTATATCCCTTTTTGTTTAATCTTATATCATGAGTACTTTTCCATGTTGTTAATGTTTAATTACTTAATGTTTAATTGTACTCTGTTATTTAATTGCACTATATGTTCAGGGACATAGTGTCTCTCTCATTATAACTAAGTTATAGTATCAGTCTTTTTCTTCACCACCAACATTATGATAGGATTCTTCTGTATTCATGTCTTTCCATGAAAACTCTGGTTTTCACCTCCTTGGAATGTGGGTTTGTTGTTCATATGTAGATGACTCTGATTTCCTTATTTACTGGTAGCCTGTTAGATAAGTCCAGATAGCCTTGACCTTCTTTCTGTAGTCCCAAACAGTCAATGGTTAAGTTAACAAAGCAGCTCTTAGCAAAGTGCTGTGACAAAAGGAAAATGATCTAACAGCTTTGCTTGCAAATTTTGATTATAGATAGCACGCAGAAACTTTTTGTCTTTTCAAATTCAGGCAACAAAAAGAATTCCAAGAAACAGTTTCCAAATGACATGATCTTCAGCGCAATTGCCTCGATGTTCCCTGAGAATGGTGTCCCAGATGACATGAAGGAGAGGTAGGGAAAGTTGCGCCCCTCAGGCCATATAGAGTGCTCAGGCAAAATTTTTATTCAAGCCTATGTTTGGTTAATAAAAAGTCTTGTTTATGGTAAGTGCATTGTGATTTGCTCTCACTTCTGAGTACTGCTTACTTGCTTACCTCTAAATGCCCATTTCCATATTAAGTGTCATCGTTGGCTGACTTTTGAGTAAGTCTGTGCAGAGAAGTTTTAAAATTCTGCCTTTTTTCTGGAGAGTTACTCCAGCACCATGCTTTTCAAATCTTTCCCTTCCCTTACTTTCAGACACATGCCCAGCCTAACATAATTACAGTGTTATATATCATTCCGTCATCAACAAGACCCATAAAAGCATTTATCTTCTCTTGGCAGACTGTACGTGGATGACTGTCAGTACTCAATCTGTATTTTCTCAATGGAGACATTTCCTTGGAAGGAACTCTGTCTCTCTTTTCTTAAACAGGTATCGAGAACTAACAGAGATGTCAGACCCCAATGCACTTCCCCCTCAGTGCACACCTAACATCGATGGCCCCAATGCCAAGTCTGTGCAGCGGGAGCAGTCTCTGCACTCCTTCCACACACTTTTTTGCCGGCGCTGCTTTAAATACGACTGCTTCCTTCACCGTGAGTGGGGCTACTCCGAAACGCTCTCCTGTTTTCCATTCCCAGCCACCAATTCCTTCTCTTTATTTTAGTTTATCAGGTAGAATTCCGGGCTTCTGATCAGGTAATGGTTTTACAAAGGGCCAGTTCTATTTTCACTTGTTCACTTAATAGTGCAGCCTGCTTTGCGTGGTCAGGACAGAATAACCAGCAACATAATTGTTCCTGACTACCTCCTAGCTTTGAAAGGATTGTATTGATATAAGAAATGATTAAATTTTGTGCACCTTGATGGTAGCTGTCTATATCTAAATTCTACACTAGCTCCCTAATTCAGTTTTGTTCCTCTCTATCCTGTTAAGTGGATAAACCATTGGAAACAGGACAGTGTTGTGTTTTCCAGCTTTTCATGCTACCCCTAATGTATATAAACGCAAGAACAAAGAAATCAAGATTGAACCAGAACCATGTGGCACAGACTGCTTCCTTTTGCTGGTACGTTCTCAAGCTGTTCTGCCATTGTTAACTTTGTTGAAAATTGAGCAGGAAATGGTCTTTGGGCTTTCTGCCCCTGGAACTATAAACCAAGTGAGACAATGCATAGCATTCTCGGGGTCATAAAGTGCAAATAAAACATGACTTCTGCTCTTAAAGAGCTCCCAGACAGTGGGCAGTAGGACTGTGAAGTTAGTCTAAAGATGTGAGGTTTGAAGAGCATTGAAGGCTTTTCTGCTCTAAAGATCATTTACTCAGATTCCAGAGTCTTAAACTGTGTTGTTTGAATTGGAGCTCTCTCTCTCTCTGTAACTTACAGAAACGTATATGCACCGGTTTTCTTTTATTGCTTTTTATAAATCAGTACATATTCAGATATAATGCTGGAGTATTCCCCCTCCAACGTTTTATTAAGAAAACTTTCAGTCATGCAAAAAAATTGAAAGATTCCTTATTCCTTGATTTAATAACGTTTTTTCCGTATTTGCTTTATTCCTATGTTTATGTGGATGTATCTTTTGCTATGCTACTAGAAAATAAGTTGCAGGCTTATTTTCTGCATAATTGATGCTTGTTTGTTATTTCAGCATGCATCTCCTAAAAATAACCACATTATTTCAGCTAAAAAAATTAACAAGAATTTCATAATATCTGTCCATTCCATATTCAAATATTTTCAGAGGTACCAAGAATAGCTAGTTTTTTTCCAAATCAAGATCATACAGTCATGCATCATATTTTGTTATTATGTCTTTTCAGTCTCTTTTCATCTCAAATAATCACTTCACTTTTTTTTTCTTTTCCTTTTGAAAAGTTCAGGCTGGTTGTCTTGTAGGATGATCCCATATTCTGGATCTGTTATTTTCTCCTGGTGTCATTTAACTTGTTACTCTATCTCCTGTATCCCATAAGCTAGAATTATATCTGGAGGCTTCATTATATTTATGTTACACATTTTGAGTAAGAATACGTTATAAGTGATGCTGTGTGTGTCACATTGTAGCATAGGCATATAATATCAGATTCAATTAATTTCAAAACTTTTGGAATTTCCTGTAGGGCCTACAGTATATTGTTCTGAATATCCTTAGTAATGATAAACCTTTATCCTTTACACGTAGATTTAGTTTTCAGAAACATCTAAAAGTCTTTGGGAACCGAGTCTGGTAAGAAGATAGATGATCAAGCTGAATGATATTTATTTGGTCTTTTAATAAAAGCATAGTTATAAAGTAATGAAACAGTATTCTGCCAAGTTTAATATACTGATTTGGAGGGAAGTTTTAAAATTAAGTGGTAATATTGTACGAATTGAGGGATTACACATTTTATTATGGAAACAGAGGCAGAGCAGTAGCATGTAAAGAGCAGTGTGGCCTGGGGACAAGGAGGCCTGATTCTTGTACCCACTCTGGACCAGCTAGCTATATCCTCACAAGCGGGTCTCTTCTCCTCTCTCAACCTCATCTCCTCATCTACAGGAGAATGTGTTCTCAAATTCCAAACAGCTAACATGCCAAGGAGTTTTAGGTACAACTCACTGGAAAGTTGAAGATGCATAGATTATATCTTTTTTAAGATTGCTGTATGGGATACTTCTTTTGTGAAGAGGTATAAGTTTGTAAGTTTTAAAATGTTTGTTAAATGGCTATTGTATGGTCACACTTACATGGAATAGAGCAAAAAAATTAAAAAGACAGTAACACTGCACGAAGTACAGATGTTAAAGAAGGTTTGCGATGGTGGGATCAATATGGTGACTCTGGGCCTGTTCCTGTTTTCTGCCTGTAACGTGTGTCCGTGGCAGGAAGGAGCCAAGGAATACGCCATGCTCCACAACCCTCGCTCCAAGTGCTCTGGTCGTCGCCGGCGAAGGCACCACATGGTCAGTGCTTCCTGCTCCAACACTTCAGCCTCTGCCGTGGCTGAAACTAAAGAAGGCGACAGTGACAGGGACACAGGCAATGACTGGGCCTCCAGTTCTTCAGGTACAGTGAGCAGAAAATGCTCTTTTTTTTCCACACGAAGACTCTGGTAGACCCAGGACCACTGCTAGCCCTTAACAGTACTACGTTTTATAAAATTAGTCATTCTTTCCACAGGTTTACCTATAAACAGTGGATGTAAGAAATATTTTTGTTCCTAACTCTGCCGCCTTTTAAAGCAGAATGAAGTACTTCTGAGTTTGTGGCCAACTACTGATGAGATCTGCATTCCACCTTCTGTGTCTCTTATTTCTTCCTCTCTTAGAGGCTAACTCTCGCTGTCAGACCCCCACAAAACAGAAGGCTAGTCCGGCCCCACCTCAGCTCTGTGTAGTGGAAGCACCCTCGGAGCCTGTGGAATGGACTGGGGCTGAAGAATCTCTTTTCCGAGTCTTTCATGGCACCTACTTCAACAACTTCTGTTCAATAGCGAGGCTTCTGGGAACTAAGACGTGCAAGCAGGTACTGTCTGAAAGTAGCAGGAACAAGCAATCCTTTCATGCACTGCTCTGTCAGTTGCCTGGTGGAGAGAAGCTGTCTCAGGCTTAGTCTCTCATGAGCCTGTGCTGCTAGGTCAGGAAGTGGGTTCCCCAAACACGGGGCTTCCTGCAAAGGCCAGGCTTACCAATGCTTGGGGACCTGCTCTCCTTCTTCCTGAATTCTTATTTCTGTCTCTAGCCACTATCTAACTTTTCTGGATGTTTCTATACCCTTTTAGCTTCTTTTTTGGGGGTTTCTGCCTTCTAAATGCATATTCATTTCCTAGAAGGGACTCCTGGGTCTTTCTGGGGACCTTCCTAGCGTACTCCTGCTCCTGCCTTGAGTCGCAGCCACTGCTCCGTCCATCAGTGTCTTTATTGCTTTATTCTTCTAACGTTCTATCACTAGATTTTCTAATTATCACCCTTAGTAGCTAGGACTGGACCTCGCCCTTCTTACTCATACCATCACTAGAATCACAGTTTGATAGTCGCCACTAGTGCTCTGGAGGCAGGAAAAGCCTGCAGTGAGAAGACTCAGGATGGACAGCTGGCCATCCCCTTTCCCACCTGAAGAACAGGTACGGAGAGGCAGGTATCAGGGCCAATCTGTCCAGTGAAAAAGGAACACCAGAGGTTGAGCCCTGCTCACTTGGCTCCCTAACTTCTGGAGGAGTCTCTGTTGCCTCTTCTTCATGTTCCTGTTGTTAGAACAAGCAGTGAACCAGAAATTTAAGTGCCCTTTGCTTTCATTGTGGAGTTCAGACCTATATCCCTGAGGCACAGGTTCTTAATGTAAAGATCTATCAAATTGGGTGCAAAACAATCTTTGTGTGCATAAGCAAAATTCTGAGTTTTGTGCCTATAACCAAAATGGGAAAGAAAGAGCCAAAAACGAATGCTTTAAGGGAAAAAGCACCATGAAAGGGACCTGGTCTTCCTGAAATGCTGTCCTGCTGAAGTAGTTAAAGCTCTGACAGCTGTCTACCAGCAGAGGGAGCCAGTGCTTAGCCCGGTGGTACTATTTATGTCAGGTCTTAAACACTGTTACACAAGGTACCCAAAGTTGCCCTTCTTAAGGAGAGACAGCTAACTAAGTGTTGGTAAGAATCAGCCTGTAAAGGGCTTGGCAGGCAGAGCAGTAGATGAAAGCTACTGACCAGGAAAGCTGTAACTGTGCTCAGTATTTCTCCTTTCTCGAATCAGGACAAATACATAAGAATTAACTCAGAGTCAGCGTCAGTGTCTCTCCCTGACTGAAGAGATGCTCGGTCAGCTGCCTTCGAACTCTCCAGAACCCTCCCAAGCCCAGCACCTCGCTGGGTCACTTATATGACCTCCTAGCTCAAGAAGGAGTGACAGGTCTTCTCGGATTTCTCTTCCAGGTTTTTCAGTTTGCAGTCAAAGAATCACTTATCCTGAAGCTGCCAACAGATGAGCTCATGAACCCCTCACAGAAGAAGAAAAGAAAGCACAGGCAAGGGTCAACAAAACATTTTCTGTGGCCAGGCTGTTCCCTGTGCTCTGACCTCCCCGTGGACTTTCCATCTGTCTCCCTCTTTAGCTACTGCCCGTCCATTTGGCATTGCACAACGGAGGGCCAGCCTTCCCAGTGCTCCCTGCGGGTCTGTGCCTTGGATCAGCCAGCCCTTCCCCTGTCCCTAGATGCTGTGCATCACGAGATAGCTATCTGGTTTTCTATTTAAACTCCTGGCCGGTGGAACGTGGAGCTGGCCTTATGGCTCCACCCTGAGGCCATTTTCCTCCTTGGGTGATTAGTTACTTCTGTATACCCACTTCTCAACCCTGACCAGAGTTATTTTGTTTTGTTAGTTTTTGGCACTTGTGTTGTTTTTCTGAGTTGCATAACAACATTGTTTTCTAGCTAGCTTTTGCTTAGGGTTGGAAGTTTTTTAAGAATAATTTGACACTCTGCCTGAGTTGGTTCCCTAATGACTATCACCTACTGAAGGAAGGAACTAACACCGGTTCTAGATATAGAAGGAAGTCCCTGTTCCTTTCAGTTCCCTTTCAGTTTCTTCACTCAGAGCATATTCCTGAAAAGCCTGCTTACCTCCCCGTATTGAAACTCCCCCATATCTCCACCTCCCCAAAGGCTGGGGAGAGGCGAGAGGGAGAAACAGTAGATACAGAGGGTTGGGTTTTGTTTCGTGTCTGGTTTTTGTTTTATGTATGTTTGTTAAGGGGGCTATTGTTTATGTTTAAATCTTGAGGAATAGGCCAGCTGAGTTTGGGATGAGCTCTAGCTTCTGTGTCCCAGAGTGAAGGCTTCCTGTGAGGGGATTTGGGGAGGATGCTCCCCAATTACCAAATGGCAGTCCCTTGGAGCAGGTTACATTGTCCTGGACCCAAATCTGCAGAGTCCCACAGGGCTGTGACCCAAACCCATCCTGGCTGTCTTTTCAGGTTGTGGGCTGCACACTGTAGGAAAATTCAGCTGAAGAAAGGTGAGTTCCACCAGGGTGTTCTTCGGCAGTTTAGCTTGAGGTCTCACCCCTGTGGCCATCCCCTGCCCCACCTGCAGCTTTACTTGTTGACCCTGTACCTCTTCCGCAGGTTGCAGATATCTCTGCAGCAGCTGAGAACAGCTCAGCTTCTCACTGCAGCTGCGAAGACCTCTTAGGAGGTAGAGTTCTGGGCCTCGTGGTCTCTGGCTTTCATAGTGTGCCATTTGCCAGGTTCTCAACGTCACTTAATGTTTGGAATAGCTGCATTGTAGTCCCAGACCATTTCCACACTCTCCTCACAAAGCAAATCACCCCACTGTAGCTTAGGAACAACCATCATCTAGGATTGCCTCTCACTTCAGGTTCTAAATGGGTGTCCAAGGTTATAGTTAGAACAAGTCTCCTTTGAACCAAGGCCATTGGACACTTGGGAGGGAGGGCAGCGAGGGAGGGTGGGCACAGCAGTGTCCCGGCCTATTCTTTCTTCTCCTAGATAACTCTTCCACACAAGTGTACAACTACCAACCCTGCGACCACCCAGACCGCCCCTGTGACAGCACCTGCCCCTGCATCATGACTCAGAATTTCTGTGAGAAGTTCTGCCAGTGCAACCCAGACTGTAAGAGTTCTGTTTTCCCCTGTAGGCTACTGAAACAGTTGGCCTCATTGCAAACCAGGTTTCCCTCCCCTTCTGCACCTTTTGCTGCTTATGGGCATTCTGATATTCTCTTTGCTGTGTTTTAAGCATTCTACAGAGGAAATAAGAGACTTAAGAGCTGGAAAAGTCATTTTTTAAAAACCCTTTGGTGTATGATTCTGAAAGTAACAGTTAGACAGAAGTCAGATGCTTTTCCAACTTTACCTTCCAGGGCAGAATTAAGAAATATGGGTATCTTTTTACTTATAGTACAGTCATAGCGTTCCTTTCTAGGGTGTTGCTTTACAACTTATACAGGTTACAATTCTGTGTGTGTCTATTTTAGTTAAACATCTGGAGTTTTAACATCAGGTCAGTCTGGATGTTAGCAGAAGGTGGGATAGAGGCTAAAAGTGCTTCTCTTTCACTTCTTATCCTACCATGCCTTTCCTCTCTCAAGGCAGTGATGGCAGCCCCCAAAGCTGGCAGAACTCGGTGCCCAGGCAGTTGTGCTACAAGTACCTCCTAACCCGTAGCAGATAGCAGTCTTAACCACAACAGAGGGGTGCTTGTGCTGGGGAGGGCGGTGGGTAGAGGAGGGTAGCATAGACGGATGCATTCTTTTCTCAGAATGATTGTTGTTTTGATGTTGAGTATTTACCACTGAAAAGCACTGATTTCATTTTCTTTAGGGTACTGTCTACTTCCCTTCCAAATTCCACCAACAAAGGGAAAGGAGAGTTGTTGGGGAATATCTAGGACATACACCTTCATAGTCAAACCTGCTTTCTGGACTCTCAGGCATGAATGTTGGGAGACACCCATTTTCATTAGAAAAAAATTTGAGTGTTGGTTGATTATTGGGAAGGGAACGGCTCCCCTATTTTGCCAAATATTCTTGAACACATAACATTTACTTCCCTGCTGTCCCTTGAGTCAAACCTGAGCCCCAACCTTAGCCTGCTTTCTTCTTAATCTTACCTGTCACCCCTCCCAGGTCAGAATCGTTTCCCTGGCTGTCGCTGTAAGACCCAGTGCAATACCAAGCAGTGTCCTTGCTATCTGGCAGTGCGAGAGTGCGACCCCGACCTGTGTCTCACCTGTGGGGCCTCTGAACACTGGGACTGCAAAGTGGTTTCCTGTAAAAACTGCAGCATCCAGCGTGGCCTCAAGAAGGTGAGGGCTTTTCTCAGGATTCTGGGCCGGATAATGGAATGGGAAAGACTAAATAGCCCTGAGTAGCCTCTTCCTACGGGTTCCTTACAAGGTTTGTGCATGAAAGTGCTTGTAAATTCTGAAAGACACGTTTACTGAATTAATCAAGTTTTCTCTCCCAGTGAGGGATCAGAAAAGTGACCCCCTGAACTGGCCAGACTGAAAGGAGCAGAGAGGATGGACATGTCATTGATGTTGTCTATTTTTACTTGACACATAGCAGTGGTTTCTCACAGACTCAGCTCCAGATCCCCAGGTCTAGAGGAAGAGGTGTCATGTTTCCTTCCACCACCTCCCTTTTCTGTTTTCCCTCCTACCAGAACAGAGTGGCTTAGACCTTTTTCTGTTTTCAGATCCTCTTACCAGTTGCTAGTTCTTTCCACCCTGTTCCCCCACCGTCCACGTGCACCTTGGGCACACACAGCCCTCATTCACACACCCTGTGGTCTGAGGTTTGACTCCCTTTTCCCAGCACCTGCTGCTGGCCCCCTCAGATGTGGCCGGATGGGGCACCTTCATTAAGGAGTCTGTGCAGAAGAACGAGTTCATTTCTGAGTACTGTGGTGAGGTGAGTGCTGCTGGTTTGGCCCACGTTCTTATCTGGGGAGATACTGATGAGAAACCCTGATTTTCTGTGGTCCAGACTTCTGTGACTTAATCTCTAAATAACTCAGCTGAGTTCTCACGTAACCTCTCAGGGGATCCCACAGAACTGTTTGTAATCCTGAAACAAACCACTCTTCTTCGGCTCTTTGGCAGCTTAGGCCACACAAGCAGGGCAGGTGGGGGACTCTCTTCAACCTTAAAACTGGCCAGCCTGGGTGGGGGTTGGAACGAAATAATCTGAGCTCTATCTCTTACGATTTTTACCATGATACTCACTAAGCACCTATGTGTGACTGCCCCATCCCCATCCTTCTAAGGGCAGGTACCATGCCCTGAGCAGGCAGCCTGATCTCCCTATTGGTTCCTTGTCTGTCTCTGCAGCTCATCTCTCAGGATGAGGCTGATCGACGAGGCAAGGTCTATGACAAGTATATGTCCAGCTTCCTCTTCAACCTGAACAACGGTATGGAGCCTCTCTCATCCCAAGGTGGTCTTGGCAGGTCTTCCTACCAGATTTCCCTTGCCGTGGTCCAAGTTCAGATCAGCTCTGAATCCTCCAACAGATGCAGAGAACAAGGTGGTGAGATTGAATTCAGAGACACCATGAGCCACAGTTACTTGCTTTGGGAAAACATCCATTTCCAGGTTGTGTTTGTAATTTGAACACTTAGACCTCAGAAATCTCCCTGCCCAGTAGATGGAAAGAGGAGATCCATGATTCCAACAAAAAGGGGGAGACCTAAAAGGAGTGCTCCCACGTGAGTCGGCATTCTTATGCAGCCTGCTTTCCCAGCTCCTGTTAGTACACTGGGCTTCAAAATTCCCACTGGATTGTCGTGCTTCTGTTACCATTTGATTGATTTTAAATTCAGGCTCAAGAAGCTGTGGAGTTGCCTGCTGAGCTCATGGTCTTTCTTGGTTTACAGATTTTGTAGTGGATGCTACCCGGAAAGGAAACAAAATTCGATTTGCCAACCATTCCGTGAACCCCAACTGTTATGCCAAAGGTGAGTTCCCAGTGATCTGGGAATGGGGGTAGAGGATGGATACTTCATTTACTGTGATCTCCATTCATTATTCAGCTTTTTTATAGTTGAGTTATTTTTTTTGTCCAAAGATAATCATGATTAATGTCTGGTATCGTTTGAGCCCCCTCCTCTCCCACTTTTATAATCTGCCTTTTTCACTGAATACATTATAAACATTTTTCCCACAAGCATGAGTCTTTTAAAGATAATTCTTTCCCCATGTCACTAACCAGAAAAGCAGATCTAAAAGCATAGAGGCAACTACCTTCGTTGACTACTTTCTAATTCTACTTCTTTTCTGTCTTCACTGGCATTGTTGAGACAATCAGCCCAGCATCACTGCTGGTTGTTGCCTTAGGGTTGACTAGGAACCTAGCCCTGGGTTTATCCTATTTGCAGTGGTCATGGTGAACGGGGATCATCGGATTGGGATTTTTGCCAAGAGGGCAATTCAGGCTGGCGAAGAGCTCTTCTTTGATTACAGGTGAGGCAGCCAGGAATGGTCCTGGGGAGGTGGCCCTAGAGGTGGAAAGGGTGGCTGTTGGAATTGATTTGGGGGCTTAAGGTGGGTGCTAGGGATGAAGGAGAGGGTGTCACAGTGGTCAGGGCATTTTCTTTGTTCTGATCTCTGGCGCCTTGCCTCTGAATGGGGCACATGGTAAACCGCCGCTAGGAAGTGAGAGAGGAAGTGAAACGGGAGGAGACCCCATCTTTTTAATCACAAAAGCCTGTATCGTAACCTGGTTCCTCCTCCTGCTCTGGGACAGGTACAGCCAAGCTGATGCCCTCAAGTACGTGGGGATCGAGAGGGAGACTGATGTCCTTTAGCCCTCCTGGGCCCCACACCAGCGCTTATGGTAGCGGCACTGTCTTTGCTTTCATGCACACACCACTGCTGCTCGAGTTTCCTGCACTCTGTGTCTCCCACACCAAGAAACCCCCACCCACTCCCTCTGTAGTGAGGCCTCAGCTGTGTCCAGGGGGGACAAAACTGTCTCAGTAAGAGGGGAGACAGTAGCAGCTAGGGCTTGGGCTCCCAGGAGAGAGCATTACAGAAGTCAGAGACTGCATCTCAGGCCTCAGAGGAAGAGAGCACAGGCTGGAGGTGGGTGACATATGCTTGATTTCTTGTCACCCAGACTGTGGGCCTCCGGAATCAGCTTGGGCAGTTCCTAACGAGCATTAGCCTGTAATTCTAATTTCCAAATCCAGGGTCCTTAAGTAATTGCGTTGCGAGTGTATCTCTCTGTGGTCCTAAGACCTGGAGAGGACAGGCTAAGTGAAATCTAGTACCTGGAGCTTATGAGTGATCTGGGTTAAAGGTGAGCCTGGTGGGCAGCACAGACTGAATTCACATGGGAGAGAGATTACCTTATAACCTCTTCCCTTCGGGCAGGGTTCAAACTGAAAGAGTGGGTCCTAAGTATAGATACTCAATGGTGGGAGAAAGTAAGCTAAGTGCCATCCTTCCAGACAGAGAGCAAGTACCAGACAACAGTAGTTAAACACTAAGCTTGGAGCCTAGCAGGTTTTGAGAAACCTCTGTATATTCTGGAGATGGAGACATTTTCAAATGCCCGGGAGCAAGCGCCAATGCCCTGTTAACTCCTTCCAAAGTTCTAGCTTAGCAACTGCACGCAGGCATTATGCTGCTACAAGAAGCATATGGGGGTGGGGAGGGGGGTGCAGGGCTGGGTGTGAGTGCTCTGGTTCCCTGGATCTGTGCTTGTTTTCAGGCCTTTCATTCCCCTTAGCGGCCAGGCCCACAGGGCCACTGTTACTTATCTCTTCCGGGTAGATGGACGCAGGCCTGGACTAGAGAGGGAGAAGGTTGTTGGTGTGATAAACTTTCCTGTCTGTAGCACCTGCTGTTGGAAAGGGTGAGTTGACAGGATATTGTTTGGAAGTGGGTGAGGGGCTCCCAAATTGCACGTATTTAGGATGGCATCATGTGTGCACTGCAGACTGGCAGAGGGTGTTTGAAGTGTTGAGAAGACTACCTGTGCCAATCCATGGTGCCATTCTCTCTGGGATTCACGCAGAGCAAAGCACTTTATTTCTTTTAGAAGGTCTGTAGATTGAGGTGGAGTTTGAGCTAAGATCTCTGGGGTCCTTGCCCAAATGCCATTCCTGAGGGAGGGGGGAGTAGACGGGTATTAAGATTCTCCTCCAGTTCTGTCTCATCTCCTGGTAGAGGCCGGAGGAGCTGCCTTGACACAGAAGAATTGAATGAGAATGGGGCCAAAGAGTTTCCCTGTGTCTATGGCTAGTGTGCTGAACTGGCAGGGAATAAGGAGCATTGTGCTGGGTAAAAAGGACGTGGGCAGGTACAGACTAGCCTAGGGAGTATCAGGGAGCAGGCTTCTCCCTTCTCTCTGGGGAATCAGAGCCTCTTTCCCAGCCTATGCTGACGACTTCCGTCCTCCAGCCCCACTGGCTGTCCCATGAAACAAGGAGTGGGGTTCCCTCTGGCCAAGCAGCTGCCCAGGGATTTTTGTGGGACATGCACACACATACATGCACGCACACACACACTCACACACATACATACTCTCATTTACCACACTTGTGGGCACATGCACTCAGCACAGAGCACATGCCCAGCCAGCGCCTGACAGAAGCCTCTTCCCACCTGACTGGGCCAGCCCCCACCATGATTCTGAAATCTACATCTACTGTGGTTTGTATTCATTGTGTATTGGGCATACCCTCTAGCTGGACTGTGGGCTCTGAATTACCCATAAATTATAGGGGAAAAACTAGAGACAGATGAAGAAGGAGGAGTTAGGTCTGTCTGAAATGCCTGGGGCTGGCCATGAGGCAACGGTGGAAGAAAATTACATCCAGCCTTTGAGAGGCTAGACTGATGCCACCCTTCCCTCAGTGTGCAGAATCACTGTGGTTGATCCCTCCTTCCCCAGTTGCAGACCACTAGTACTCCTGTTCCTCCAGCATTCCCATCCTTTTTCCCTGCTGTCCCCCACCTTTAATGACGGGTCGCAATCCCTCCCACCAGACGTGTCATGATAAATGGAGCAGGTGGTGGGGACTGGGGGGGTGGGGGAGGCTGGTATATGTGCAGCTTTATTGCCAGTGAATTTCACGCACTTTAAAGTCCTGTGGCTTGTGACCTCTTATCTGAATAAAGTGGCAGAATCCATTTTGGCAAGTTTTGTACCATGTACTTTGGAGCTGGAAGGACCCAGGGATGGTGGTACAGGGGCATCTTTGGCTGAAGCTTTAGCGTTCTGATTTCCACTTGTCCACTGAGATCTGGGGCTGGGGGAGTAGAAGGGGTTGGCATGAACCAGTCAGGCTCCTGGTGGCTGATGCAAGGATCTGAGGCCTCCCTGTAGAAATCCCTGAGCCTTCCGCTTAGTTCCCTTAAAACCATCCCGCTTACCCCTAACCATGACACCAGCTACCACACACAGATTGGGCTCTGCCACTCTGCTTTATTAGAATGGCTCGGAGTCAGAGCACAGCTTCACGGTGGAGGCTGGATCAGGCTGGGTAAGTGACCAGCAGACCTCACTGGACGTCCAACACAGGCGAAGCAAACTACAGACCATGGGCACAGCACAGGACAGGACAGCTGATTGATTTTTTTTCTTTTATATATAAACTGATAATTTAAAAATTAGAGTAATAGAGTTTCTCTAGAGAGACTTTGCAACAAAAAACGTATATAAAGAATATGACCTCCTGGGCAAATGAAGCAGCATCTCTGAGCGGAGGGAAGAGGGCTCCTCATGCATTGGAGAGGGGGCCCAGCCTCTGGACAGGCACCAAGGCTGTTTGTTGCATATCTTGGAAGAGGGAGGAAGAGCAGAGGGCTGGCTAGTCAATGCATCTGCGTTATTCTCTATGTTGCAAGTGTTTTATGGCTTTGGCTAAAGCATGTGAAGCAGCAGAGGTACTAAAGTGCTAAACTGAGGCCTTCAGTCTCTATAAAAAAACAACAAAAAAAGAGGGTGGGGGACAGCAATGAAGTCCTCCCTAACCCCCAACTGAGTGGAAGCCAATAGAAGAAATTCTGCAGGGCAGGGGGGAGACTTGGGGGGATATGGTTTAGCAGCCTCCTCCCCCCATACCCTGTGCACCCCTGCAATCCCACACATCTGTCCCTGCTGAGATTGAATGTTTGAAGGGAGGCAGTTAATCTCCCCTGCACTCTGTTAATCCCTGGCAGCAGCTGGGACAGGGATGGCAGGAAAGGCCTATCTCAACCCCATGAGGCTTCTCCTTTGGGGCAGGCAAACAACCAGGAGTCTGGGGAAATGGAAATGGGCAGGGCATTGGTTTAGGCAGTGAGGCTCGGCCACTCCCTTTGGTCCCATCTGTAGCTCTGCCCACCAAACTTGGCAGGAGGGGCATCCTCTGGATGAGCAGAACCAGCTAAGAGGAGCCAAATGTCCCTGACAGGGTGGGGGCAGGTACTGGGGGATTCAGAGGAAATGAACTTGATCCCTGAAGCCCTTCTAATTCATTCAGACCTGGACTCCTCCAGGATCTGGGGTAGGTTTTGGTCCCGGGGACCAGAGGCTGGGACTGGGATTGGGGCTGGGGCTGGGGCTGGGGCTGGGGTTGGGGCCGCAACTTGGGTGGGAACTGGTGTAGGGGCCGGGGCCTGGGCAGTGCCTGAAGTAGGTAGGGGAGGTTTGCTGCCAGGGTGGTAATCGTGGGTGGCCTTGGGCTCGTTGGTATGGTAGGAACCCTTGTAGCGATGATTCTGCAGATAGAAGAGCACCAACATTCCCACCAGCCCCAGCAGCAAGAAGGCCACCAAAACTGAAAGGGAAGAAAGGAACAATTCAGGGCAGATCTTTGGATTTCACTGCTACACACATGCACATATAAGCTGTTGGCTAAAAGCATTTGTGTACAGCCTTGTATGCTCTGACCACGTCACTATCCCTACGTGTCTGGTCGGTCTAAAGTTCTGCCTTATCCCCTGCTCTCTTCTATTTCTAAGGTTCTCTCCATATCCCTGATAGTTACCCAGTTTCTCATCTCTTTAGATGTTACTGTACCCCCATTTTCTCATTCCTTAGCCATAGCCCCATTTTAATATTTCAATGGCAAGTGGATAGCATTTAAAAGTCTCCAGCCCAATTGTATAATACCTTCAGCATAGCTGAGCTCATCCTTTACACCACCATGCACCAAGAGCCTTCACCACCCCTCAGCCCTCAGGATACAGGGCAGGGAGAGAAAGAATGTGAGTCAAAGGGTAGAATTAGGAGGTCCGGGTGGTGATCGCACTACTCACAGCCTAAAAGTATGGCAACCCATCTGTCATCATGGTAGTATGGGAAGTCTGAAGAGGAGAAAGCACCAGTTAGGAGAAGCCTCCACCATGTTAAGAACCATTTCCTTCCCTTCTGTCCCTCCCCTTCCCTCTCTCTTCTGTGTCCCGTGGATGTACCTGGGGGCAGATACCAGGGATCCAGCTCAGGTGGCACCTCTGAGAAAAGACGTGGCATGGCTCCACAGTTAGATTCAGATAGTTCTCCCTGAACTCGAAGGGCCTCAGCCAGCTCAGCGGTCATGGGTCGGGGGGTTCGGAAGTGGGTCTTGAGGGGAGCCACATTGTTGAACCGAACACCAGACAGGCAGCCTGAGAAGCCTGGTGTGTTGTAGCGTTGGATCTCCGGGTCAATTACTCCTGTCTCTGAGGGAGAGGCAGGTGCAGAAAGAAAGGGGCTTGGCCCACTCTCACCATCCATAGGTTTCCTACTCATCCTTATCGCCACCTTGACTGCCATTCCCAGCTCCTACACTATCTAGGCTCCAGGGACTTCACCTACACTTCTTACCCAAAATGCATTCTCACCCACAGCTTACCCATAACACGCCCTAGGTACAAGGCCTTGGGTGAGTCCAGCTGGCTGTCCACCAACAGTGAGAACTTCTGTTCTGTCAGTGGGAAGTAGTCCACCTGAGGCAGAGAGAGGAAAGGAGCTGAGGGAGGTAGAACCAGAGGCAGACGCAGCCAAGACCCTGCAGGAACTCTCTGAGCTCTGTCCAAACTGGTGGTGAGTCCGAGCTCAATCCTAGGTGGGCGGCCCCTGGACCCCGATGCAGGTTTTGGTATTAAAAACCCAACAACGTTGTTTTGGACCCTGTTTTTACAGCTTCCTAGTGGTTTGACTTTGGGAGAACCACTTTACTTTCAGAGCCCATTTACTCATTTGTAAAACAGATAATAAGTCCTGCCTGCCTGACCTGCCTCACAGACCTGTTGTGAGATTCACGTGAAAATCCTCTATAAATTGGAATATGTGCTACAAATGCTGAATATCGGACATTTTCCTGGGTGACACAATCTGGATCACGAGGATGTGATCTGACCCGGCCCAGCCCCCTCCACGCACACCTGAATGAAGAGGTTGCGGTAGACCCGGGTGATGTTGACGCTGTGGGGCTGGCCGTCGGTGACTGGTCGGGTGGTCAGCTGGTACACATAGGGACTGGTGCCCAGCTGATACCGCAGCTGCAGGGTCCCTGTGGGACGGGGAGGAGAAAGAGGGAGGCTCCTCTTAGCTCTCACAAGGCCATCTTCTAAGAGCGCTTGGGTCCTTCCGTTAGTGAGTCAAGAGTTATGAGAATGCAGGCTGCCCTGGGGGAAGCTGGAGTGGAGGGAGGAGAGAGCCTGTTGAGAGCTCACCGTCTTCCTTGATGAGCACGGCCATGTAGTCACGCACAAAGGAGCTCACGTAGAGCAGGACGGCGGGGGCGGAGTGAGTGCTGAAGCTGAAGGACACCTCTTCTCCGGTAACGTTGTAGACAGGCCCCCGGTAACCTGGCACGGGCCGGCCAGGCTGTGGGTAGTCAGGCAGACGGTAGCCAGGGCCATGGTAGCCGGGCACATAGCCAGGGGTGTCGTAGCCAGGGATGTAGCCCGGCTCGTAGCCCGGCGCTGGCCGGCTCAGCATGTGGGAGAACGCCTGGGCTGCAGAGCGCAGCGCTGACTGCAGGCTGTAGCGCATCCAGGTGCCGGCCTCAAAGAAACCGCCAATATCTGAAGGCAGAGGTCGTGGGGTCAGGGCTCCCATTCCCACCGTCAGACATTGTACGTGTCGTCCACACACGTCCCTGGGACTTGCCCTCAGTTTCTGCCACCACCACTACACACCGCCCTTCACTGTTAAGGTCTCCTCATGACCTTCAGTCACAGGATGGACTCTTAAAACCATGAGAAAGGCAAAAGATCAGCCCAAGCATCCCCTTGGGCAGGTGGGGAAACTGAGGCCTAGAGATGGGTAGTGGCTTGCTTAAGGACACACGGTAAGTGAGGGGCCAAGATTAGAATCAAGATAGGACCCCACCAGTACACTCACCACTACTCACACTTCCAAACCTAGACCAAAGTCCTTCTGTTGGTCCCTAAGTCCCTGTGTCCTCCCTACTCCACCAGACTTCCCATCAGGAACTACCTGCTCATGCATCCTCCTAGACCAGCCTTGGGGAGGATGCAGTCTGGGCATATGTGCAGAGCTCTTGCTGGGGTGAATGGCAAGGCTCTCCTTAACCAAGAACCAGGTGGTATACATGTTTTAGGAGTGCAGCAATTGTCAAATAGGAAATGGCATAGGAGGGCATCGTGCAGCCTGAGGTGGATGTGCTTGCAAGAGGGGTATTCTGTGTTACCTTGGTGATAGTGGGAAGATGGGGAAGTTATTTGCTTGTTGCTTTTGAGTTCTTTGACTATCAGCTAGCTGTACCATCCCTTCCTTGCCCCACTTTAATGCCTTTGGAGTCACCCTGACGGCCCCAGCTCAGGGCCCAGGAAGCCAAGGACAACTCCAGTTTTCCCGGGTGCTGACTTCACACCCTCCTGCGTTCCCTGCCCTCCCTACATCCCATTACACCCTATGGCTCTCTGTTTTCCCAAAACCAGCAGCACTGACCGTGATTGCAGTATGGCCCATCAAAGGCCGTGAGGTCACAGTCACATGTATAGTAGCTGTAGCGCTCCACGCAGCGGCCTCCATGGAAACAGGGGAACCGGGGGTGGGCACAGTGGCCTGTGCAGTTGGGCGAAGT
The DNA here is from genome assembly GCF_964194185.1 of Rhinolophus hipposideros. Taxonomy (NCBI): domain Eukaryota; kingdom Metazoa; phylum Chordata; class Mammalia; order Chiroptera; family Rhinolophidae; genus Rhinolophus; species Rhinolophus hipposideros. The sequence continues at coordinate 36,863,334 of NC_138066.1, read as the reverse complement.
ACCCTCAGAGGCATTGGCACGGCCTTCCAGGTTCAGAGTCACTCCATTCAGACGCATAGCCCTCAAACAGCCCACGAAGGGGCGCCTCTTAAGCTCTGCAGATCCTGGGAATGGTGGGTAGGTCAAGAAACAGGTGTAGAAGAAGAGCCAGAGATAAGTATTGGGGTTGAGAGGAGCCAAGGGGGCTAGAAGGGACTGGAGAGGAAAGGGGGCCCTTTGGCTCATTCTGAAGTGGAGGGGACTGGGATCTCAGACATGGGGTTCCTGGAAACAAGGAGAATGGCCTCGGAAGGGTGGGAAGGTGAAGGAAGCTTCAGGCTTTCCTCTGGGTTTCTGCTCACCAACATAGAGGGGTTGGTCGTACTCCAGCCAGATGTAGGTCTGCAGGGGCATGGGCCGCAGCACCCAGGGCCGGTGGTCCACGCGGAGCCGGGCCTGCTTCACGTTGATTTCAGCCCGGACCAGGTGCCACTCGTCGTCGTTGAACTCAAAGTCATCCGAGTGTACTGTCAGGTTCTCATCGCCATTCCCCACATCGAAGGCGAACACCACGTCCCGGGATGCTGGACAACATGCGGTGAGGGGAGGGGACTCAGACCTCCGAGCTCCCTCCCAGGTTCCTCACAAAACACAGCCTCTCTCCTTCACTCTTTGGAACTCCTTGAATGTCCCTCCAATTTGTCTACAACCTGGGACAACACCCATCAACTACTTAAAATCTCAGACCCCTGGTCTCTCCCAAATTTGCAGATCCCTGGAGCCAGCTTCCCAGCCCCACTTCTCAGGTTAGAAGCATAGCTAGTCAGGTAGGAGACACTGCAGGAGTCCAGCTTCCTTATTCACAGGCAAGGGGCCTAAGGCCCAGAGAGGTGAGCCAGGTGCCCCAGGTCACAAAGCCAGCTGTCAAGACAGGGCTGGGTCTAGAACCCAGGGTCATCAGAAGCTCTCTCCATGCTGCCTCCCCAAACGGCACCTGCCCTTGCTTGCCTCTTGCCCCAGCCTCCACCTACCCCCTCTCTCCCCAGAGATCGTCATCTACCCCGTGTCCTCCCAGTTTGCCTGCTCACTGTTTAGTTCCACCCGTATGTAAGGTCGGCACCACTGGTAGTAAGAGCCCCCCATATTCTCTAGGAAGACTCCTGAGGGAGCTGAGGTCCTGAAGTAGAAGGAGACATCAAGGCTGTGGTTGGCACGGATTGGAGGAAAGCGTAGTGCAGTCCCAGTGTGGAAGGAGATGGTGTTCCAAGAATTTCCTACAAAACCAGATGGAGGAAGGCCTTGTCAGGGAGGCTGGAGGGTGGGGGAGGAAGGGAGCCTCAGATGGGGTGGGGGAAGGGAGGGCAGAGGAGACAGCTTGGGGTAACCAAGGGGAAACCAAGGAGTGTAATGAAAGAGATTAAGGTGGAGAAAAGCAACATGGATAGGGGTCATATCACAGCAGGACCTGGGGTGTCTGGCAGTGTGTCCTAGAGGCACCCAGTTGGTCAGGTGGCCTAGATTTTGGAAGCTGGAGAGCCAACCCTCGAGGGCACACAAAAGGGGTCTGCCACTCACGATCGCCATAGCAGCGCAGAGGCCTCAGGAAGAACTGGGCCTCAGAAGTGGAGCGGTTGGTATCCCCCACCACCACCTGAGTGACGGGCAAATGGTCTACAAAGGTCAGTAGTCCCTTGTCGGTTCTCCTGTGGGAATAAGATGCCGTGACTCAGCCCCTGCCACTCACCTGTCCCTGAATCCTGAAAGCCCTGTCTCTTTGCCCCCCCCTCACCACTGGGGCTGGTCGGCATCACAGTTGCAGTGCAGAGCAGGGTCCACGCAGCTCCGGTCCAGACCACAGGCACAGCGCTGGATCCCCGGCTGTGAGCCTCCCCAGTAGAAGTGCTGCTCCTCATTTCGGCCAATCCAGAAGCTGTAGGGGTAACCTCCTGGGGAAAAGGTGCAGGCAGTTTCCGGGTCCTGTCCCTCCAGTTAGCCTCTGGGCTCCACCCTCACTCTTCTAAGCAGCCCAGATCCTTGCTTGAATCTTCTAGTCCAGGGCTCCAGTTGAACCATCTGGTTTCCTTCTCGCAGGGCCCCCACTGGTCTTTCCTCCAGCTCTCCCCCTCCCCCTCCCCCTCCCCGTCCCAGCCCCCACCTGCAGTGTTGAGCAGCCGGGAATTGTAGCAGGAGAACTCGATCCACTGTTCGCAGTGCTGTGAAGCGTTGGCCAGGGCACTGACTTCCTCCCAGGATGCATTCCAGTACTGGACAGCCCCCAGGAAGGGCCGTTCCATGCTAGAACCTGTCACCCTAGTTGTCCACAGCCTGTCGTGCCGCACAACTGTCCATGCCCTGTTCTCTGAGGGAGGGGAGGGGATAGAGCTTTGACTGGAAATGGGCATTCTTTACTCATCTCCCTGCCCACCTCCACCACCACTGCTCAGCCTGTGGTGGTGCACAAATTTACTGCACAACTCAGAGCCAGTAAATGTGGCCCGCAGCTCCATTCCAGCCCAGCTCTGGGCTCTCAACATTGTAGGCTGGAGATGAAACAGCTGGAATGGATCAGGAAGCTGGAATTTATCTGCAAGGCTAGATTACAAATTCCTGAGTGTCCCCTTTCCCCTCTGACCTCCTTTACCCCCAGCACAGTTTAATCTTACTGGCTCCTGTCCACCCGTCAATCCTTCCCTGTTTTCCCCACGCCTTCACATAGCCTTGCTAGCTGCCCCTTCACCACCCATCAGAGGCACGTACCTCGAATATCACAGTACACTACAAATGGCTTCAGGGGGCCACTGCCATCGGGATCAATGGTGAAGTTCCCAGAAGTTTTCCCACTGAGTCGATAAGCCTCACAGGATTCCTTATACAAAGCTGGTGGATGGTGGGGTGGGGAGAAGGCAATCATGGGGTCTGAGGTCTAGGAGGGTCAGCCCCATCATCTCTAGTAGCCTCATGATCCCCAGAAACCTTCTCCTGACCTCCCCTGTCTCTGGCTCGCCCCCATAGCCCAGCTTACGTTGGTGGCAGGTCTCTCCCTTGTAGCCTGTCAGTTCACAATAGCAGATGAAATCATCCCAAGACTGGTAGCAGCGACCGTCATGCTCACACATGTTAGGGTTGCACCTAGGGAAGGGGGTCAGCAGCAAGGGAAGGAACCCTCCTGAGAGCTTGAGAGTGGGGTCTGATCCTACAGGCACCACTCCCAGTTCCTGAGAGCGCCAGAATCCAGTGAGACACACTTCACCTAACTAGCTGGGGCATTAGGCAGGCCTCAGAGCTCAAGTACTACTGTTTCCCTTCCCCCAAAAGAACAAAGAATGTCTTATACCTCCCTCCAAAGAAAACCCTCTAGAACCAAGAAATAGATGTTTCATTTCCATTCTGAGCATGTGTCACTTTAAGGGAAGAAAGAGGAGGTGAGATGTCAAGGAGGAATCGTCTCCAAGTGGGAGACTGAAGAGCTGGAACCAGGAGAGGGGAGATCATTGAGAAAGGCCACTCCCATTGGGAGACCATGGAAGAGGGCTTTGGAGGGGTTCACCTCTTTAGGGAGAGGGGCTTCTGGATACCTATCCGTGATGCCACATGTGTCAAAGAGGACCTCAGCATAGTATCCAAGCCGCCGGCCCTCCACCAGAGTCAGGTTGACCAGTTGACCATCCACCTTGAGCAGCTCCATGCAGCCATGGAATGCCGTCTGGTTGGAGTGGCAGCCCCATCGACTGGCTGGCTTGGGACAACCTGGAGCAACCACCCCTGTGAGGCCCTCCCTAAGGGAGACCCAAAGACCCTCCCCCAGGGAGATGCTATGGGAGAGCCAGACATGAAGGAAGGAAAAGGGCCAATAGACAATGGCAGTGACCTTTCAGTCCCCAAAGCCCCAGAGGGGAAAGGGATTTATCCCTACAAAGCTGTCCATGTCGCCCCATCTTGGTGGACTTAGGTGGGGCCTACCACCCAGAGACGGGTCTGGTCAGGTTGGCTCCCACTTACCCCCAAAGAAGTACGAGGTCCCTGTACGGATCAGCAGTGGGTATGAGACCCTGACCTCTGCCCCCTCCACATCATCAATGCTGATGACTGCATGGTTTTCCTGTGCCACAAAATTCACCTCGTGCCAAAAGCCATCATTCAGGCGGTACCCTGGACAGGAAAGGAGGGTGCTGTGGGTGGGGAAAGCACCACCCTCTAGGAGAAATGTGTCTTGTGTGGGGAAGCAGCACCCCCCACTCCGTGTCCCAACAGCAGCCTCTGTGCCCCCCATTGTTACACTGATCACACTCAGTGGTAATATCTCTGAACGTCTCTCTTCACTGTCCATAACCCCAGCAGCTGATACAAACTTCAAAGTCATAAATGAATAACAAACACCTCCAGAGACCCCCCCGGAACTGGATAATACCAGGGCTCTCAGCCTTCCTGCTTCTCCCAGCTCCCGTAGTCCCTCAGCTCTGCCCCCAGTCTCAGCGGCCTCCGTCACTGCCACATTTTCCCAGGGCCCTGGGGCCTCTTGCTGTGCTCCTTTCACTCCCTCACCCTTCTCCAGTATGCACAGGCCTCATTCCAGGCCTACAACCTCCCCAGCTCTTCTCTGCCCTTCTCTGGTCTCCTAGTGCCTCCCTACCACCTCCACCCCTCACCAGCGGCGAACTGAAGCTTCTTTCGGCCAGGCTGCGCAACAGACACGTTGACCTGCCCTTCACTGAGCATCAGCTCCACGTGGCCCAGGCCGTCCCCCAGGCTGGAGTAAAGTAACAGTCCTGTGAGGTCCCAGGTGCGGAAGCGAAAGGAGACTGCGAGGCGACCGCGGCGCGGGAAGCCAGGCACTTGCACGAAGTTGTGAGGACCTCCGAAGTTGACAGGGTGAGGAACCGGGTCCAAGCAGCGGAAGGCCACCTTACCCTGGGGGCGAAAGTGAGGATCCATCAGTACCCGCGAGCCATCCCCATCCCGCCTCTGCTGGGAACCTCATTTTCATACTGGTCTAAGATCTTTGTCAAGGCGTTCCCTCGGTGTGGGGCCATGGGGGCAAGACCTCCAACCCTGACCATTCCCACCCCCTAAAAACATGTCCAGCTGTGGAGGGAGTCTCTGCTGGCTCGCTATCACTGATCTATATGGTCTCCAGGGCGACCTTCTTCCTTTCCTTCCAGCGTCCAGAGGCGCTAGATGACGCGCTCCTGAGCTGGGGTAGGGAGGAGCGCACCAAAACAGCCCTGGGTTCGAGTCCCTACGAAGCCACTGAGCCACTGCGGACCCCCTGGCCAAGCCACTCCCGGCCTCTGCACCTTATTTTCCTCATCTATTAATTGAGGAGGTGGTTGGACCAGACCACTGCTTAACTGGGAGTTAGAGAGGTGGCCTTTGCACCTCCTGTCAGTGATGGCCCCTACTTGAGCAACTGGCTGGGGAAAGAGGGGTCCTCGACTTGTATCTGATTCCCAAGATCTCTTCCCGCGCCACCTCTTTGCTTTCCGAGCACCTCTGATTCCCGTCCTCCCAGATCCCCTGCCCACTGGCCTCGAAGGTGATCCGCGAATGGCGCCGCACCGCCAGGTCCGCGATGTTGACTCGGTTGAAGATTACGTTTTCCATGCATCCGCGGAAATTATGCCGATAGGCGAGGTTCTTCTGTGCGGCGCCGATCAGACCCCCGATGAACATCTGCGGGGGTGTGGGGAGTGAGGTTCCCGCGTGCGGGAGCGCGGGCACCTTCCTTGCGCTCCCCGCCATGCAGCTTTATGAAAGACTTGAAACATTTCCCCAGTATCGGTATTCAAGCTGGAAGCTCGCTGGGCCTCCCGAGGCTTGGGTTCTAGTCCCGAATTCACGACAAGTGGGCAGCATGCCCTTGAGTAAAGTCGATGAACCTTTCTGGGATTCTTCATCTGCTGATCCGGGCCAGGGTCTTTACCAAATCCACGGAGTTGGGCGATCCAAGGGGACAATTTTCTCATCTTGCCCGACCCCCAAAATCCAGATTTCCAGACCCCATCTCAGTAGTTCTGGGGTGGCGCCCGGGAATCTGCATGCTAACAGCAACAACGACCCAACGACAAAAACCCAGGCCTTTCTGGGGGCCACAAATTTGCCAAGAGCAGCCAGGATATTCAGGAACCGGAAAGCAAGGTCTTACCTCTGCTGGAAAGAAGTGCTGTCGCCTATCGACCCACCAGGCACCCCACTCAACAAAATGACGCTCCCCCATTCCGCTCACCTCGTTGTCCAGGTTCAGTCTCTCAAAGTCGCCATTGAGAATGAAACGCTGCACGTAGCCGTCCAGGGTGAGATTTGCTTGGCGGCCAAACCGGTCCACACGCACGTAATGCCAGTGTTGGTCATTCAGAACACCGCCCGCGCTCACCGTGGTGTGACCAGGCCTGGGCTGGATGGGGCTGCTGCCTGAGGGTGGGGTAGTGCGGGTCAGACCTCCAACCTGCAGAACCCCAGGGAGTCTGGACCCCGGCGAAGCAGGGGCCTGCAGCAGCCAGGGAGGGTGGACATATAGAAATTGGACCCCCCAGGTCCTGGGATGGAGTCGAGGTCATTGGGGAGGATGTGACTTAGGGTAAGCCATTTAACCTCTCTGATAGGGGCACAGATACCTCATCATGTGGATGTTATGAAAGCTAATGAGAAACAAAATAATACGTGTGTGTGTGTGTGTGTGTGTGTGTGTAATGATTTTTCCATGAGGAAACTGGGACTGGAGAAGTGCCTTCTCCAAGGTCACTCCGCCGGTAGGTGGTAGATCTGAGACTGAAATCCAGTTCTCCTGACTCGGAGTCCCGTGTTTTGTTAGCACCAAATTCTACACGAAAAAGGCGGCTTTGTCCACTTATGAGGGGTAACGTCAGGAGTGGGCGCGGTTTCGCGGAAGAGGTGAAGCGAGGGGTGCGGCAGGAGCGCCCTAGGGGTCGCACCCCAAGTCGCTGAGCTCACCCAGGCTCATGTGTAGCAGCAAGTGCGCCCCCTGCAGCTCTAGTGTCACATAGTCGCCCTGGGAGCCCTCGGCATGCAGCAGGAGCCCGTCCTTCTCTTCGGTCTTGAAGCTGAAGGCGAACACGTCCCACAGGCTCCGGCTGACCCCTCGCGGGAAGCGGTACGAAATGGCATCATCGCCGTCGAAATAGAGCACGTCGGACTCTGCGCGAACGACAGTAGGTGGGCCGGGGACCCCGGGAGACTCTGTCTCCCGGGGCCCCCACCACGACCTCCGCACCCTTACTGTAAGGGCAGCCGTAGATGCCGAGCCTCAGGCCAATCTTGCCGCGCGGGTTCCAAGCCAAGGGCACGATGCGGATGTAGCGCGCCGTGAAGTGGTAGTGTAAGTCGTGGCGCACCACTGCCGACTCATTCATGTTACCGAAGAAGGTCTGAGGGGGAAGGGAGGAGGCGTGACCAGGTCCCCACCCTCGGTTTGTTTCCCTACAGCCTCCCAGTCCACAGTTGTCACAGCCAGCTAATCTCGACTTCCGGAAAGCAAAACACTCCTTGATCTCCCCAGCCTTCATGGCTTTTTGCAAACAGTTACGATTCCCTAGCCTGGAGTGTCCTCTCTCAACACCCTCTTATTTCCTTAAAGCTCAATTCTGGTGTTACCTCTTTCAAGAAGCTCTCCTAGATTTTCTCCTAAAGTATGTTAGACCCTGTCATCATCCGGGAGTGTCTTGCACACATGGTGAGCTGACAGTCCCTGTAGACTGGGTCCCAGGAGTGGAAGTCACTGCTTGTCATCTGTGCCCGCACCACCACCACCTCCCCTCCCCCACAAGCGAGTGCCCAGCCCAGGTCCCAGAGCTGAGGAGGTTCTCCAAGTGTACGCAGGGGCCTACAGTACCGCGTTGTGCCCTTGCTGGTAGAAGGGCGTCCAGCTGTCCACTCGGTCGCCATAGAGCACCATGTAACGTGTGACCCAGTCCCACGAGTTAAAGGAGCCCTGCGTGGCCACGGCCCGGATCCGGTGCTTCTTCATTAAATCGATCTGGAGCCAGGGATTCGGGTCCCCAATCCGGGGAGACCATCCACTGATGCCTATAGAAGGGGCAAAGGCTTTCACCAACGGTTCCCCTTTTCTCCCCAGCCCTCCAGAGTCGCCCCACCTGACCATGGGACGCCGCGCGCTCACCGTGCAGCCGGGCAAAGCGCGGCGCAGTGAAGAGCCCGTAGTAGGAAGAGGCGCCCAGGGAGCGTGCGTACAGGGGCCCGACCAGCTCCTCATCGCAGCCGTCTGGTTGGGGGAACGGACATGTTGGTCAGGGCGGCCCCTCCCAGGTCTTCCCAAATGCCTAGCACACTGAGCAACTGGAGCTCCTCCTTGTCGGTCCCCCAGGGGCTCACCCTGCCCTAACTTAAGCCATCTTCTCAACCTGGGCTGCAGCAACATCTGCACACTCAAGGGAGGCTGACCTCCTTCTAGAGGAACCTCTAAGCCAGACCCTCCCTAGCCCTGCTCCTGCCCTGGTACCAACGGGGCTCAGTGCTCCCTCAAACACAACCCCAAACCTCAGCATCTTTTGGAATCTGAATCAGCCCAAGACACCAATCCAGGCCCAGCCTGACCATTAATCCCCTCATCAGCATCCCCAAACCTGCACCACCGCCAAATCCAGGCCTTGGCACCATCGCCAGCAACATGTCCAATCTCAGCGTCAATCCGGGGCACTCACCGTGCTTGGAACTTGCTTGGAACTCAGCCCCAAACCCTTGCCCCTGGGCCAGGTCCAAGCTCAGCCCCAGCCCCTAATAAAACCTTAACCCTAATCCGGTCACCAGTAACATTCTCATCCCCAACACTCAAACCCAGGCTCCAGCTCGCGCTCGCATCCTAGTCCCGATTCCCGACCGGGGCCGACTCTGTCCTCGGCTCCGAGCCCAGCCAGCCCCAGCTCGGGACGCAAGCGCCAGCCTCGGAGCTGCATTGCGGAGCGCGGGGGAGAAGCAGGAAGGATGAAAGCAAGCGAGCGCGCGCCGGCCGGGAAAGGACCCGCGACCACCCAGCCGCAATGCGGTGCGGGACCCGCCCTGCAGGCTTTGGGCTCCCGGGCCCAACCCTGCCGGCCTCCGAGCCCCGCACTCACAGTAGCCCCAGCCCTGGGCTCCTGAGACCGCGGCGAGAATGGTGCAGAAGAGCCTGAGACGCATCCTGCCGGGTCTCGGCGGCCGCCTCCCAGGGCCCGGCTCGGGCTAGAGCTCCAGTTCCAGCTCCCGATACCAGCTCTCCTGGGGTTCAAAGCGGATCGCTGTCTCTCCTACTTACCCACCCCTCTCTCTTTCCTCTCTCCCCCAGCCCTTCTCCCCCACCCCCTCTGTCGTTCCCGGTTCTCCGCTGTTGGATCTCTGCTCTCCTTTCCACCCTCTCTCCTCTCACCTCCCCCCTTCCCCAGCCTCTCTCCTGGCACGCGCCGCTTTCTCCGACCCCGCGCAAGCGCGCGCCTCAGCCTTACTGCGAAAGGGCGGGGGGAGAGAACCTCCAACCACCGGGAAATACCCTGAATAACCCGAGGTTGGCAGGGGCTGTGGTCCCAGGCTTGGGGGAAGGGAGGTCCTGAAACATCTAAAAACCCTGGAGATGGCGAGAAGAGTAAAAAAAGATTCTGACATTTTCTGAAGGCAAACTATGCTCCAAGCACCGTTACTAGGCATCCTCATAATTCTGTGAATTCAGCTTTTTTCACCTTACTCCTCTTTGCAGATGAAAAACCTGAGGCTCACAGAGGTCAAAAAAACTTACTCAAGATCACACAGGTAGCTAGCAAATGAGGATATTCCAAAAACCCGTTCTCCTTCTACTGTCAGGGTAAAGAGAAATTAGTTTTTAGGGGGTGGAATAGGAAAGTTAGGTGAAGAAGCCTACAGACCCGAATCCCCACCGCTCTCTTGGCCCCTCTCCCCGCCCCTTCCTTCCTGTCCCACTAGTTTAACTTCTCTCCCCAGTGGCTATACCTCAGAAACCTGTGTAGCCAGAGATGGGGACCGAGCCCGCAGAGCAGGTGGGAGTGGGGCCTGGGGGGGAGGGGAAGGATTACAGAGAGGGAGGGTAAGGTGAAGGGATGGGATTCCACACCTGGCAACAGGCCTCTCCCATGCTATGACTCATTCATGATGCCTGGAGCCATTTGGGACCAGGGGCCCTCCTGATAAATGGGCTAGGGTTGGGGGACAGGACTGGGGCCGAAGGGAAGGGCAAGCTGAATGTAGAGGTCCAAGGTCCCAACCGAAAGCCTCAGCCCCAACTCTTGAGACCTGCTTCACTTAAGTTGTTCACTGAACCTGTACTGGAGGTAGAGGTGGGGTGGTGAGGGGAAAAGGGAAAGGAGACAGCATGGAGTCTGGCCACCAGGTCTGAGGCAAAGCTTACATGTATGTGGGCGTTCGTCCAGGAGAGGGCGCTGCAAGTGGAATTGGAGCTTGAAGATTTATTAAGACAACCGCCTATGAAGAGCACAGATGCTTCATATCCAGTATCTTCTTATTTCAAACAACCCTGCCTGTGAGCTGGTCAGGATTTCTAATCTTGACATTACATATTAGGCAACTGAGATCCGGAAAAAGCAAGTGGCTTGTTCAAAGTCACCCAGGAAGCTGGATGCAGTCAGACAGGGTGCAAGGGAAGGCCCGTTGAGGATGTGCTGAGGAGAATTCGGAGTCGAATTTGTGTCTTCTCCCCATGTACTGTTGTACCTGGTCATACTGCAGCTTGGAAAGCATGTGTGGGAGGGCACAGGGAGGGAAAATGTCTCATAAGGTCTCTCCTCTCATTTTGACCCCCCCAGTTCTCCTGGGGTCCCTACTCCTACTCCGGTGACGAAGAGGAGGCATACTCGGCTGAACCGTTGCCAGAGCTCTGCTACAAGGCGGATGTCCAGGCCTTCAGTCGGGCCTTCCAACCCAGTGTCTCCCTGACGGTGGCCACGCTGGGTCTGGCGGGCAATGGTTTGGTCCTGGCCACCCACCTGGCGGCCCGACGCGCTGCCCGCTCGCCCACCTCCACCCATCTATTCCAGCTGGCCCTGGCTGACCTTCTGCTAGCCCTGACCCTTCCCTTTGCTGCCGTCGGGGCTCTGCAGGGCTGGAGGCTGGGAAGTGTCACGTGCCGTGCCATCTCAGGCCTCTACTCGGCATCCTTCCACGCCGGCTTCCTCTTCTTGGCCTGTATCAGCGCAGACCGCTACATGGCCATTACGCAGGCCCTCCCAGCTGGACCCAGGCCCTCGAAGCCCGGCCGAGCACACTTGGTCTCAGTAATCGTGTGGCTGCTGTCGCTGCTCCTGGCGCTGCCTGCTCTCCTTTTCAGCCAGGATGGGCAGCGGGAAGGCCAGCGGCGCTGCCGTCTTATCTTCCCCGAAGGCTTCACGCAGACGGTGAAGGGGGCGAGCGCGGTGGCGCAGGTAGTCCTGGGCTTCGCGCTGCCACTGGGCGTCATGGCGGCCTGCTATGCGCTCCTGGCCCGCACGCTGCTGGCCGCCAGGGGGCCGGAGCGCCGGCGCGCGCTGCGCGTCGTGGTGGCCTTAGTGGCGGCCTTCGTGGTGCTGCAGCTACCCTACAGTCTGGCCCTGCTATTGGATACGGCCGACCTACTGGCTGCCCGCGAGCGGAGCTGTCCTGCCAGCAAGCGCAAGGATCTGGCACTGCTGGTGACCGGAGGCTTGGCCCTTGCCCGTTGCGGCCTCAACCCGGTGCTCTACGCTTTTCTGGGCTTGCGCTTCCGCCAGGACCTACGGAGGCTGCTCCGGGGTGGGGGCTGCAGCCCAGGACCTCACCCCCGCGGCCGCTACCCGCGCCGGCCCCGCCTTTCTTCCTGCCCGGCTCCCACTGAGACCCACAGTGTCTCCTCCTGGGGCAACAAGGGCTGCGAATCTAGAGGAGGGGGCGGGCTGAGGAAATGAATCAGGAAGGGTAGTGGGAAAGGGGAGTAGATGGGGGGGACACTGAAAAAGAGATAGGGACCTAAAGGAATTGCTTCTGTACTTGGCCACATTAAACTGATAACATGGAAATGAGACGCAACCCAACAACTGTTACTATTTTTGAGTCACCGACTTGGAAGTGATTTGTAGCAGGGCAGAGCTATGCGCCCCCACCCCCCACGCCATACCTCCACCTCCACAGCGCTGGGCTCTGAGTGGAAAGCGCTGAGAGCCTGGGTGGGAGTGGGGGGCTGCTGAGCCAGCTAAAGCTCCAGGCACTGACACCCCCTTCACCTTCACCTGGTCTCTGCCAACAAAAGTGAGGTGGGAAAGCTGCCAGGCGAGGAGGGGCGAGGGTTTCTCTTGAAACAGCGTAAGGAAGAGCTTTCTAACAACCAGAGTGCTATCCAATAATGGCTGCCTTAGCAAGTACCGAGTTCCCGGCCTCTGGAATGTTCAGGCTGAGGCTGTCGGGGACTGTGTGTGCCGGTGCATAGTGTTGGGGTAGGGACGGGGACAGGGGATTCCAGTTTTGGGTGGGCTCTTGGATTAGATTACCAGTTTATAGTCTCTTCTAAGGGTTTGTGGCAGAAAGAAAAAGAAAGTAAAAAGTTGAGTCGGAGTTTTTCACCTTGGAGAAAAACCAAGGAGAGAATTCCAATTTGCAAATTTCCAGAGTCGTTATCATGGGAGTGATGGGGGTGGAGGTGACTGCAGTTCTCCGTCTTCCCTGAAAACGGGATCAGAGGAAATGCACTGAGCCTGCAGAGAGAGGTTAGACGTCGGAAAGAACTTCCCTGAAGGCAAGGACCTGGGATCCAGACAGGGAAGAGAGTACATGGTTGTGGTTTCTCCACCCCTAGAAAACCTCAGTGCAGGCCACTCTCATCTGGGGCCAGGGCAAGGCCGGGGTGGCCTCTAGAGACGGTCGCATTGATTCCTGGTCTTTGTTTTACACAATCACGACAGGATGGCGTTCACGTGCGACAACTCTCGCAGTTTAACATCCGGTCAGCAAAGCTGCCCCGACCATTCCAGCCAGCAGTCTGGGGACCCGGGGCAAGAAGGGCGGGGTGTGGCGGGGAGGTCTCAAGGGAGGCGCTGGCCTGATGTCCCCACCCTGTCCCGTCCCGCCCAGCCCGGGCTAGCCTTCCTTCCCAGAGCCTCCGGCGGCTGAGACCGAATCACGGCCTCCAGAGACCGGTATCTTGGGAAAGCTCGGAGATGGCGCAGATCCTAAAAGGGTCCCATACGCCAGCCACTGGGGGCCAACCTGGAACCCTCCACCGGAGACCGCGGGAATCGCCGCTGAGTCAGCAACGCACGCGCGCGCCCGCGGTCGCCCCGACCCCCGCCCGGTCCGCGGACCCGCCCCGTCCGCTTAGCGCCTTGGTTAACCCCTTCCTACACAGAACCGCAGGATATTCATCCTGAGATACCTCCATTGTATCCGAAGACCACAGAATTCCCTAGAATCCCAAGTCATTCTCCTCACTGGAGCTCAGTGAACTGTGCGCTCTAAATTAGATTTTACTTCCGGCCTAGGTCTGTACTTCACTTCAAAAAAGAGATGACTCAGGTGGAAGAACTGGACTCCTTCATCCAGGGGCGGAGGGCCACCTCTAGAACTGTGCCTTGGGCAAGTAGCTAAGGCTCTTTCCTTTCTCAGGGACCCCGAGATGAGACAGGGGATCAAAGGACAGCAGTTGGGGCCTTCCTCGATGCCCTATGCCCTTGATTCTCCAAAGCTTCTCAGGAGGGCCAAGAGTTAAAACCAGAGCTGGAAGGAGGGCTTCCGTGACGTCACTAGCACTCCGTGTCCGACCTCAGAGACGGGGCGTGGCTAATATCGCACCGCCCTCTCCCTCCTTATTCCTCTGCCCCTCCCCGCTGTCACCAAGCCAGAGGCACATGATGCAACCCGCCGCGGTTTCAGTAGTTTGATTGGTGGCCGCGCCCGGCGCCAGGCACAGAGATTGGGCAGAGGAGGCTGTGACGAAAATTGGACCCTGCCCTGTAAAGAAGGGAGGAGAGAAAGAAGAGGGAAGGGGGAGCCAGAAGGGGAGGGGACTTGGGAGGCGGGGTCCCGGCGCTGTGCTCGCGCTCCTAGCGCGCCAGTCCCGGGCTGCAGGGAGCGCAGCGCGCGCGGCCCGGGCCCCGGCCACCGGACGCTCTACCGGACACGACCCTCCCTGGAGCTTGGACAGCTGCCCACCTTGGACACTGCACCGGACACTTCCCCCCACAGGGCTGGACACTACAACGGACAGTACTTCCCAGCTCCGGACATTGCTCCCTCCTCCCCCTTGGGCCCTGGACGCTCTTCCCCCTCCCCCTCCGGGGGCCCAGACATTGAGCCCCCCGCAGGCCGTAGCTAGGGACCCCTTGCACCCCAGCGCCAGACACTGCCTTCTCCCTGTCCCCTTCTCCCTTCCCCCCCTCCCGCCTCTTCTTTCCCCCGCTTGTGTCGGAGCCCAGCCAGTTTCTCCGACCCCCTGCTGCTCGGCCCCGGCTGTCCGCGCCCCTATCCCCCGGCTGCTCGCCCGGATGCCTCTCCCCGGGGGATTGTGGTGGCTCCTCTGCTGCCGTCGAGGCTTTACTCTTCTTCATCGGGACTACGGGGACGGCGAGCTTAGCGGGGACGGGGACGAGGACGAGGACGAGGAGACCTTTGAGCTACGGACCCCGAGTCCAGCGGGCGGCGGGAGGGTAAGTCCCGGGGGGTTTGGAGCCTTGTTTCAATCCCTCACTACCACCAGCCATCACGCCTGCTCCCACTCCAGACTCCAACCAAATGCCGCGCTCTTGGCGGACTGGGGACGTAGGAGAGAGGTTTTTGCCTGGGGGCCAGAAGCCCCCGGCAGCTCAAGGAGCAGCCCTATTCGGATGTGCCTGTGGGCCTCGCGCCGCACGCTGGGCGCTGTCCACCTGCTGGGGGCCCTGAGGCAGGGGAAGCGTCACGCGTGGCCCGACCTGGCCCTGCCTCTCCCTTCCCCGCCGGGCCCGCGTCCCATCCCATCTCCTTCCGCCTCCGCCAGCGCCGAGGAATGTGGCGAGGCCGGCTGGGCGGCTCGGACGCCTGGGTCCGCTCCGCTCCCAGGTCGTGAGCGCTGAGCGCTGGGGCCAGATGCGGGAGCTCCCGCCGCGGGGACCTGGGCGAGGGGGAAACGTCATCCTCAGATTGGGGTCTGTGGCTGGGAACTCACGGAGAGGGAGCTGGGGGCAACAACTCTTCGAGGACTCCTCGTCATTACCCTGCCACTCAGGACAGAACTCTTGGCCCTCCCTGGTGAGGCTCCTGGGGAATCCCTGAGGGAATGGTGAGGGACACTTGGCTCCCCGGTTTTGTCCAATTTCCCTGTGGGGAAACTGAGGCTTCATTGGTATGGAAGACTTCCATGCTCTGACGTCCCCTCTCCGATTCCCCAGCACACCAGCAACCAGACTCCCGTATGCTGTGGCCTGGGTCAGGCTCCCATCCCCCGCTCAGGGGTCCCCAACAGGCCCAGTGGCTCGGTGCCCGGGTGGGGCGGGCTGCGCGCCGGGGCCGGCGCCAGCACCTGGCGGAGGCGGAGGGCGGATAAATATAGAGGGAGGGAAGCAGGGGACTGCGATTAGAAGAGTTGGTCTGAGAGTGGTCAGCACCTGCCCCCACCCCTCCGTGGTGTGACCGATAGCCTTTTTTTCAGACCCGCCAGAAAATAGGTGGATTTTCGCCCCATGAAGGCAAAGGACCCAGGCGTCCCCAAGCTTCCAGGCTGGGCAGGGTCAGCTCTGTGAATCAGGCCACTGCCTCCCTCATGCTCCACCTCCACCCCCCTCCCTGGAGCTTAGGGACAGGTGTCCCTGGCCCCCTCCCTCACCCCCCTCCTAGCTTTAGCAGTCTGGGCTCACTGGGACAATGGCTCAGTTCCCGCCTGACCTGGCTCCTGGACAGGTTTGCGGCCTCTCTCAGACCCCAGTCTACAGTTGAAGTTCTAGGGCATGGTGGGAGGTGGGGCAAAAAATCCTACCGCACCTCCCAATGGAGAACGTGTGCCATCCTTCAGCCAGGCCTGCCCTTCCTGAGCCCCAACATAAGAGCAGGGTATCTGCATATATTGAGTCTCAGGGGTGCCTGTGGGAGGGCATAAGAAGCTCTTGGAGAAAGCCCTACACGGGCTCTCTTCTCTTCATTCCCTTCTGTGCCCGCCTCCTGCGTGCCTGCCAGCCAACGAAGGGAAAATGAGAAGGAGGGGGTTACTTCCAATCTCCCAGAGCAAGAAGGGACTTCGTCCACCTCTCCCTTTTCAAAGATGGGGAAGCTAAGGCCCAAAGACTGGAGGGGACTTGACAAGGTTCCACAGCGAGTTAGTGCTAGAGCTGGTATTAGAGTCCAGGTCTCCTGACTCCCTACCCAGTGCTCTTTCCACTCTACCAACGCCTGATTGCATCTTCAAGAGAAACGCAGACAAGGCAGGAGCCTTGACTTCTTAGCGCGGACTGTTCTGTAGAGACTGGTGGGAGGGGCAAGCCCAGCGGCTTCAGCTCCCTTCGTCGTAGTCACGACCTCACTCCTTGATTCCTCAATCCCAGGAGCAGCGCTGTTCTGGGGGCAGAAACCACGGGCATCCCGCGAGGAGGGCTTTGATCCTGAGCTTGTTTCCCCAGGGTCCCCTGGACGTGACGCTGACTCAGCCTGTGAGAAGCGGACCTATCTCTGACAGGTGAGCTCCGCCTCTGCATCTCATGGTCTGGAGACCCCAGCCCGTTCCCCGGACCCCCCACCCTCGCTGACTTCCCTCTCGCAATTGTGCAATAAGGGAGAGTCCTTACGCCGGACGCTGTGGTTTGGCCGGGGTCCCGGCGGGGGTGGGGGGGGCGGTCCGGCTGGGGGCGCGGGGAGGAAGGGGGGCTCCCGGCTATTTCTGGTGCGAGGTCAGACCCGCCCAGCGGTTCCCACAGCCTGGGGGAGGGGTGTCCAACTTCGGAGCAGGCACCCCTCGAGGTCTGGGGAACCCCTATTGAGGAGCCCCCTGGAGGTGGGGGTGCAGGACTGGCAGCCTCGCCCAACCCTCCCCCATCTCTTTGGCCCAGGCTGCAGAGCTGGGAGGAGACGCGGAGCCTCATCCCGGAGAAGGGGCCGCTGGAGGACGACACGGACGTCGTGGTGAAAGGTGAAGACTCACCTCAGGCACTCTGGAGGGCCCCCTATCCCAAACCTTCAGAGAATAATGTCTTCTCCTTCCGATCCCCTCCCCCCAGGTTGGCTGTATCGAGAGCCCCGCGGAGGAGGGGCGCGGCCCTGGTTGCCCCCGCGCCGGGCCTGGTTTGTGCTCACCCGGGACTCCCTGGACCAGTTCAGCAGCAGCGGGAAAGGGGCGCGGCACCTCGGGAGCCTTGTGCTCACCAGCCTCTGCTCTGTGATCGGCCCGGAGCGCAGGCCCAAGGAGACAGGTGGGACCTCGTGGGGACTCTCCTACCTCTCTGGGCAGCGGCCTCAGACGGCCCTGATTGCCCTACGCTGCCTCTCTTTCCCCCAGGTCTGTGGTCAGTGACAGTGTCTGGCCGGAAGCACAGCATCCGGCTCTGCTCTCCGCGTCAGGCTGAGGCAGAACGCTGGGGGGTGGCCCTGCGCGAAGTGATCGCCTCCAAGGCACCTCTGGAGACCCCCACCCAGTTGCTGCTCAGGGACATTCAGGTGCCAGAGAGGGGACTCCATCCAGAAAGAGGAGGGTGGTGGACCCAGCAGCTTTCTGGATTTATGGGAGCCCCCTTCTCCATCACTGTAACCCTTTCCCTGGCCTCTAGGAGAGTTGTGGGGACCCAGAAGCTGTGGCACTCATTTACCATCGGAACCCCATTCTGAGGCACACCAGTGGGGCCTTGTATGCCCCACTCCTGCCCCTGCCCTATGGAGTCAGCGCCCCAGGTGAGTGGTGCGGTGTCCCAAGTCCCTTGGATGTGGGGGTCTGAATCTGACAGGAACCTAGGAGTGCTCAGGGGACCTAGCCAGACCCTCAATTTCAAAGGATGAAGGTGAAACCGGAAGCTGACCAGACATACCCAGAGTGGCAGGGTGGGAAACCAGCAGAGAAAAAGACCGCTTTTGACCACCTTTTCTATGAGTATTGTTCTGACTACTGGTGTTCCTTCATGAGTTTCTACACTGTCTTCTATCCTTGCATTATACTCTTATTACCATGCCATACTACCTTTATAAGTGGTGGAAAAGCCACCACTTTGGGAGAATATGTTGGCCTTAGCTATATTTCTCCCCCAAAGGGATTAGTGACTGGCACATGTCCTAAAGCTAGAGGATTAAGGGGAGCTGGGAGAAGAACCCTGGTTTTCTGACTCCCAGTTCAGCCTGTTTTCTGGCCCATGGTGATGGCTCTCTGTACCCAATTACAGAACCTGGGTTTGAACCTATGTCCTTTATTATATCCCTCTACCTTAGTAACTCAAAGTGAAGCTTTAGCAGATCCTGACGGGGAGATTTCTGGGAGGCAGGGGTTGAGAGTTTGGCTCTGTGGGAACCATTGCTTTCCCTTCACTCTTCCTGTCGTTCGTACCCTCCCCTCCTTGCCATCCTCTGTCCCCTTATACTCCCCCTGACCTTCCCTGGTTCATGCTTTCCTCCCAGGGCCCAGCTCTGTGTCCCCTTTCCAAACCGTCCCTCCGCCCCCACCCTCCCGCAGGTCCGGGCTACGCACCCTTGCGGGAGGAGGCGGTGAGGCTGTTCCTGGCGCTGCAGGCCCTGGAGGGGGCGCGGCGCCCAGGGCCCCTGATGCAGGGTGTACTCCAGACCTGCCGGGACCTGCCCGCGCTCCGCGACGAACTCTTCCTGCAGCTGGCTAAGCAGACCTCGGGCCCCGCGGGCCCCCCCGGGCTCCCGGCTACCGAAGACCCCGCGGCCCTACGGTACTGGCAGCTCCTTACCTGCATGAGCTGCACCTTCCGGCCTGGGAGAGATGTACGGGGGCACCTCCTGGGACATCTGGAGAGGTGAGAGAGGTAGAGTGGGGTAAAGCAAAGACAAGAAAGCTACAGGGCTGGGAGAAAATGGCAGGTCTTTCCAAAGGGTTTGGCAGATGGAGAACTTAGACCCGGAGAAGGGGAGAGACTTGCCCAAGGTCAAGGCCGCTGCTAATATGTACAATGTCTTTGTGGGAATTACAAGATCATACCTCACTTTCAGGCGAAGGAATTACAAAAAGGCGTCCCTTTTGGGCAGAGGAATTATCAAAAGGCTGCTTTCCCTTGGGGCTGATGCAGTCCAGAGCCAGGGCTTTTAGGTTGGAAAGCAGAATGCTGCTGGATTTTGGATTTCACCCCGAAGGAGGATCAGGAGCCTTTGGAAGTGGGAAGGGGCAGTTAGGAGACAGCTGCCGGGTTGGTGGTGGTAGTGTCTCAGCTCCATACAGAGAGCCAGGGGTAGATTTAGAAGAGCTGCCTCAAGGAACTTAAGAGTTGAAGGGGAGGGAATCGACGAGATGAAATAAACTATAAAATAAGAAGACTAGGGGGAGGGGGAGAAGGAAAGCCCTGATCTTCGGTGGGTTCTCCCCAACCAAGGACTGAGCAGGCGCTCCCGGACTCAGAACTGGCAGAATACGCACGCTTCATTCGCAAAGCCCTGGGCCGGACGCGCGGCCGAGAGCTGGTGCCCTCGCTGGCGGAGATTTATGCTCTGAGCCGTCGGCAAGAGCTGTTGTGCACCGTGCACTGTCCAGGGGCTGGTGCCTGCCCTGTGGCCATAGACTCCCATACGACGGCGGCAGAGGTAAGGCCAGAGAAAGACCCCTGAAGCCCCAATCCTTCCTCCCAGCTTCCCATGCCTGGCTCTCCTGGTGCGCGGGCCCCAGGTTCGCCCCAGTCTGAGGTTCATCATTTGGGTGAGGGGGACTGAGAGACATGAAAGACCTCTTTATTTGGATCAACCCCTCAGAAGTCCTGGCAAGACCACTGTGAGGTCTGACTTTCCCCTCACTCTCTCTCCCCTCTCCTCCAGGTTGCTCGAGAGCTGGTGGGGCGACTGGGCTTGGCCCGGAGCCGCCACGCATTCGCGCTCTACGAGCAGCGAGGGACCCAGGAGCGAGCCCTGGCTGGGGGGACTCTCGTGGCCGACGTGCTCACCAGGTTTGAGAAGTAAATGTCCAGCCCCAACCTTGCTCTCCGTCAGCCCATCTGCCTCTCAACTTCAGTCAATCACGAAGCAAACGTTTATGAGCGCTTGCCACTTGCCCTGCACAGTGACGTTTGCTGGTTCCCAGAAGGACCTCGGCCCGCCAGCGGTTTGCTGTGGGGCTTGAAGGCTCACCTCCGCAATCCAGTGCTCCCTGCCCCAGCCCCCAATATCTAGCCCCGCCCCTAGCGGCCTGCACCTTCGGGGGGGCCCTGCTTCTGAGTTGAGTAGCGCCCTCTTCTCTGCTGCAGTTTGGCAGCGGAAGAAGCCGGACCCGAGGACTCGTCCGACTCCAGGTGGAGACTGTGTCTGCGTCTTCACGGACCTCTGCACCCTGAGGGGCTGTCCCCAGACGGTCACGAACTGCCTTTCCTCTTTGAGCAGGTGAGGATCTCCGGCGTCCACGTCCCTCAAAAGACCCCTCAACCTGAACTCCCTTGCTGGGACATCGCATTTCGTCGTTATGGCAACCCCGTGGGAGGCTTTACTAGAATCCAGACCTCAGATTCCTCGCCCCGAGGTGTTTTCGCGACTGTGTGCTGCTGCCTCGCTGACACCCAGTGCCTCCCCCTTAGGCTCACGCTCTGCTGCTGCGCGGCCGACCGCCCCCGCCCGACGACGCGCTGCGCGCCCTGGCCGCGCTGCGCCTGCAGAGCTTGCATTTGGACTTCTCCCCGCGGGTGCCCCTGCCTCGCCTGGACCACTTGCTGCCGCCCCGTGCCCCGCCTCATGAAGACCCTACTCGCTCGATTCCCAGGCCTCCCCCCTCTGCCGCCCTGCTGGCCGGGGCAATCTGGAGCCCCGGCCTGGCTAAGAGGAGAGCGGAGCGGGCCCGGCGCGGCGGGGCGGGCCGCACAGCGGGAAGCTTGGCCCGAGAGGGAGGAGGTGGCACAGGCACGGCGGCTGCTGTGCTGGGAGGCTGGAAGCGGCTACGGGGCATGGGCCGAGCTGAGGCCATGGCTGCCTACCTGGCTCTGGCGGCGCAGTGTCCAGGGTTCGGCGCTGCTCGGTATGACGTTCTGGAGCTGAGCACGGTGAGGGGGAGAAGGGAGAAGGGGACTCTGGTGGCCCAAGCCCCACACCTGCCCCAGAGCCAGAGGCCCCCACTGTGGGTCACTTTACTCCCTGTACCCAGCACAGCTGCCCATCTTACACTCCAGGAGTCACTGGCTGACTCTTGGGACCTTAGGTCTCTGGAGCCTTAGCCCCCTCCACACATGCTTTGTGCATCGTAGTGGGGATAGGGAAACTTCCTGATCACAGCCATCTCTTCCCACCAAAATAATGCAGCAGGGTCCCCTTTTTGCACACTGACTCTGCCTCTCTGTCCTTAGGAGCCTGGTGGGGGCACTCCACAGAAGCTATGCCTGGGCCTGGGAGCCAAGGCCATGTCCCTCTCCCGACCGGGAGAGACAGAGCCCATCCACAGTGTCAGCTATGGCCATGTGGCCGCCTGCCAGCTAATGGGCCCCCACACCCTGGCCTTGAGGGTGGGAGAGAGCCAACTCCTCCTGCAGAGTCCCCAGGTGAGTGGGAAGAGGGTTGTGGAAGAAGGAAGGAAGGGGAAGGATGTCAAGAAACTTTTATTAAACACTGAGCATGGGCCAGGTACAGCTCTTGGCACTGGAGATTTGGCAGTAATTAATGACAAGTTCAAGGAGCAGGGGAGTTAGACTCTAAACAAGAAATCAAAGACTATTTAAGATTGTGATAAATGCTACAAAGGAAAGGGTAATGTGATAGGAGATGACTGGAAGGGGCTATAACATTAGGTAGGATGGTCAGGAAAGGATACTCAAAGAAAGAAGGTGACATATAAACTAGCCATAAGAAGATCTGGGGGAACAGCATTCCAGGTAGAGGGAACTGCAAATACAAAGACCCCGAAATGAGAAAAAAACTCAGCGTATTAGAGGAGCAGAAAGAAGCAAGTGTGACTGGCACATAGTGAATGAGGGAGAGTGATGATGAGGAAGGAAAGGTTGCAGGGGGCAGCTCATGTAATGCCTTGGTAAGGAGCCTGGGTGGAGGATGAGACAGAAGAACCCAGTGGCCCCTGTTGCACTCTGACCTCTGCCCTCTCTTAGGTGGAAGAGATCATGCAGCTGGTGAATGCCTACTTGGCCAACCCCTCCCCTGAGAGGCCCTGCAGCAGCCCTTCTCCGTGCCAAGACCTGCCAGACACCTCCTCTCCCAGCCAGCACCCGGGCCTGGAGGAGCCCCAGGGACAGTCTGGCTGTTTGGGGCAGCTGCAGGAATGAGCCTGCCAAGAGGTCGTGACCTCCCTCCTGTCTCCAGCCTGGACCTGGACTGCTCTGATATTTGAGGGAACCATGGACCCTTTTGGCCCTGCAGGGACAGGGCACATCCCACACCCAAGGGCTGCGATGGGTGCAGACAATTTTCTAGTTTGTTTCTTAATTTATTTGTAGAAGAGAAGCAAAAAAAAAAAAAAAATCCTTATTTACACAAACCCTTCCTGTGGGAGTGTTGTCAGTGGGACAAGTTGGAACCCCATAGCTCAGAGCTCCACCCCTGAGGACGCCCACACTCTGGGCTTTTACCAGCACTGAGGGGAATCTGTACACCACAGGGCTCCACCCTCCTTGACCTTCTGAATTTAACCTTTTCTTGGCCAGTATGTCATAGGGTGGTGGGTGGGGCAGGCAAGAGGGCAGTTGTGGAAGCTGGCAATTACTCACCCTCCTCCATTGAGTGGCATAATGGTGGCCTCTTGGTGTCCTGAGGCCAGAGGATAGTGAGTCATCAGGACTGGCACTACCCACTTCCTACCCTGGTGTCCAGGGCCTGATTGGGTCCATCTTTATTGTGCCTACTGTTTGGGGCCTGGAATGGAGAGAAGCCTGGGGCAGAATCAGACTCAAGAACTCTGGCACAGATAAAGAACTTGTCAGGATGGGGTCAGCCCTACTCCTGAGTTCTGTTCCTGCTTTATCTGGTTGGGTTGAACGGGGTTGAATTCCTGAGGATCTGATAGCTTTGGGCCCTAGGAATCCAGAGTCCCAGCTTTCCTGACCTGCTCAGAATGCTGCAGTCCCTTCTTCAATAGCCCCCACATAACTCTTCCCTGAGTGGAGGAGCTGGGGCAATGCTGATCCACCCTGGGGCAGGAGCTTAGGCATGGAGGAGACAGCGGACCTCAGGAATCCTCTGTAGTCCTGAGAGTAAGGCTAACTCCAAGAAAACAGCCTGGTTCTAGGCAAGGGATGCCCATGAAAACGACACGCTAAGACCTGACCTAAAGTGGTAAAAAGCTAGAGCAGGTAAAGGCTACTCTACCAACAAATGCCTGGGCACGGGGAGGGAACATGGAGGTCCCTTCATCATCCCCATAGTCACAGAACAAGCCCTGATTATATTCACAACCAAGCTTTATTTATTAGAGCTAAATAAGCACATCAAGGGTCAGGGCATGGAAGGGAGAGAGTAGCGCCAGCTCCTGGGCTGGAGATGAACCTAGAAAGGTTGCCGGTGAGGGGAATTTGGGCCAGAGGGACAAGGCATGATGGGGGCAGTGCCTGCTGTCCAGGGGTAGCAGTAGGGAGGAAGTCACTGCTCCTGCGTGCCCCAGGAGATGTAGTCTGGCCGCGTGGCTGCATGGTACTCATCAATGAGCTGCTGCACAACCTCCCTGGACCTGTCCAGCTCGTCAAAGTTCTCCTTAAAGATGTCCTCCTTGCGGAACTGCTCCAGGAAGGCCTCCCGCTTCCGCAACTTGTCATATTGCTGGCAGGAACTTTCAAAGAGCTGAAAGAGATAGAAATCTCCAGGATGGAAGCCAATACAGGATGGGTTGGAATAGACTGGGGAGAATGATAAAGGTGCTAGTGGAACAGAGTGGCCAAAGACGACCAGGAGATGAGCCTCACCGAGGAGATGCTGGTGTGGTTGGCCATCATGAGCCCGCTGACTCGGTGGGCAGAGGGCAGGTAGGGAGACTTCCTTGACAGAGCCACCTGGATGCTGGCTGGGCCCCAGGGGATGAAGTTGGCCAGCTTCCGTTCCCGGATCCTCTGCAGGCTCTTGTGGACCTGGGGTGGGCAGAGGAGTGGTGGTGGTCGCCTCTCCTCTACCCTTGCAGGTTCCAGGGGTGGAATGAAGGGGCCTCACCTACCTGAGTGGGGTCCACCTCCCCCTGGATAATGTTGAGGATGGCAATGTAGCAGTGGTTGGTCTGGCGATCCCGGCCGGTGGACACCATCACGTTCTTGGGCTGCAGCAGCCGCCTCATGACATCCAGGACCGTGGTCTTCCTCACGCTGGCCACCTGAGGCGAGAGTGGGCCACAGGGACCAGGCTAGCACAGAGAACACAGTGCAGGGAGGCACGGACAGACAAGAGGAGGCGGCACGTGCCCCCACAGACTCGGGCAGTACGGTCTCTTTGGGGAGTGTCTTTGGATTCAGTTCTATGCTGAGGCCCTGCTGTGGGATCAGGAATCAGCCCTCCTCAGCTCAGCAAACTCATGCCCCTGTACAGGAGCACACGCAGACCCTGCACAGCCCAGGCCCTGCAGGAAGCCAAAGGCAGAGGGAGAGAGGAGAGCGAGTCAGCAAGGAAGTCGTGCAGTCTGTGCCAGTCCCTGAGCGCAGAGCCTCTGGGGGCTGCAAAGGGCAGGTCCTGGGGCAGCAGGGAAAAGAGAAAGGCTAGCTCAGGGCCTGCGGGCCCAGGGCCAGCCTGGCCTGGGACACTGAGGGCCCTTCTTACCGACTGGTCCGTGGTGAGGGGGGTGTAACCAGTCATGAGGAAGTGGAGCCGCGGTGTGGGAATGAGGGAGGCGATGAGGCCGATGAGGTCATTGTTCATGTAGCCCGGGTAGCGCAGGGTGGTGGTGCTGGCTGACATGATGGTAGACACCTGGGGACAGAGGTGCCATGTCATGCATCTTGCCTGGGGTGGCCTCCCTTCCCCAGATGGCACTCTGAGCCAAAGGAGTCCAGGAGTGGGGCCTCACCAGCTGATTGATCTGGGAGAAGGATGGGTTCTGGATGTGCAGGCGATCTGTGGCAATCCGGTTCAGGGCTGTGTTGTCCAGCACCACCTGGGGAGGGGACAGAAGAGGGTCATGGCACCTCTTTGAGGAGAAAGACGGCAGAGAAATAATTTATTACCTTAGCCCTAAACTCCAAAACCAGGAAGTAGATATGTTAATCTAAAAGGAAAGTACCGTGTGTGGGGCATCACGAGACACTTTTCTACCATCCAGTGCACTAAACAAATATTTGGTTGTCCCCATGTGCCATGCACTGTGTCTGGCTCTGGAAATACCATGGAGAGTAAACAGGCATGGTCTTTGCCCTCACCAGGTCTATAGTCTAATGGAGGGAGACTGACATTAAATATAAAACAAAAGTATAGTTACAGCCTGAAATATGCACAAAGGAATTTGACCTTGACTGAGTGGTCAGGAAAGGTTTATGCTAAGAAAGTGAGTCTGGGGCTGAAAATTTAAGCATGAGTAGTTATTAAACAGGCTAAGTGGGGATATGCAGGGGACTGTAAGTAACTTGGGGTCAGGTCCTTATTTCATAATTTGGGCCACCAGCTATGGCTTTGTGGGTCCTCTGTTCTCCATGCAGGGCCTTGGGAAGGGCAGGTATATGGGTCTCACTGATTTGAGGAAATGGACCCAAGCCCCCCATTCCTTCCTTCTTCTATGCTCACCACACAGTCTGCATTCTGGGTCAGCCTCTTGAGTGTGAGCAACGAGTTGTAGGGCTGGACCACCACGTCGCTCATCTCGTCCTGGTTAGGGAACACTGAGTATGTCTGTACTAGCTTCTTGGGGTACCTGGGGTCAGGAAGAGAGAAAGGGAAGGTAGCACAGTGAACTGGAAGGACTCATCACTGCCCATCTGTCTTCTCTAGGGATAATAAGGGCCATTCCTTTTCAAGTGTCACCAAACTCTTGTACAAAACGGGTGAGGGCAGAACTGAGCCTTTTAGAGCCCCGGAGCCAAAAAGGATAAGCCTAAAGCATCAAACCATGTAGGTCCCCTCCTTTCCCTAGGTAAACCCCGCTCCCAGGAATTACTGTTTCCAAGTTGTTCCCTGGATGGCCAGGCTCTGTTTATATCTATGACTCAAAGGGCTAGTAGCAGCCCTCCCAAACCAAGGGAAAAAAAGGGACAAAAAGGAAAGACATTACCCGGGGAACCAGGGCTAATGCCCTCTCCCCAAACACAGGCTTACCTGTCATTTAGTCGCTCCAGGAGATAGGAGCCCAAGCCAGAACCCGTCCCCCCAGCGATGGAGTGACACAGCACAAAGCCCTGCAGGGGGAGGGATGGGGAAAGGAATCTGGAAGAGGCTTCAGGTCTGTCTCATTCCCCACTCCCAACACACTCATGTCTCAGGGCTTCCTGTGTCCATCCAGGCTAAGGCTCCTTGGGAAGGATGACTCACGCCTAAGAAGCCTATGCCATCCAGATTAGGAACCCCTTGAGGTCAAGGAGTGTACCTGTTTTACCTGAATAGCTCACATCTGATGCTCAATAAATTAGTTTTGAATTGAACTGCCCCCATCACACCAACTGTTCAGGCTACCTTTTGACCTTCCCCCCAGCACTTTTTAGCCTTCTTGTTTTTTCTTCCATGGTGCAGGACCTCACCTCGAGGCTGTCACTTCCATCTGCTTCTCTGTCTATGATGTCAAAAATGTCCTCATGGATTTTCTCACCCTGTATAGAGACATCGGGAGGGAGGATCAGGATGAAGTTTCTGGAGAGCATCTCTTTTCAGTACTAAGAACTACCCTGGGACACTGCTGCCACCCTCAAGCAGAGCCTCAGCTGTGGACCTCCACCCAGAAAAGCTACTTTGCAAATGATTTGTATAGTTTGCATAAAACCGCTGTCTACCCTGCTGGCCCTCTTGTCCGGGTATCCCTTAGTGTCTTATTTATTGTTAATCTGGTCTGGTCAGATCCCCAGGCTGCTTGAGCCTGCCTTGTCCAGGGGAGGGGACATCAAGGGTCTCTCGGATGGCCACGTGAATACCTGGGAGAATCCGCTGGCCCAGTTGTTGCCAGCTCCTCCTCCATGCTCCGACAGGTAGATGTTCTCTGGGTTGTAGAGCTTGGCATAGGGAGAGTTGAGGATGGAGTGGATCACCCGGGGCTCCAGGTCCAGCAACACAGCCCTGGGGATGTAGTGCTCATCGTCCGCCTGTCAACGGGAGTCCAGGAGGGGGCCCACTCAGCTAAGGCCTGCCCAGTCCTTTGTCCTCCCCACTCTGGCTCCTGCCTGCTCTCCCTCCTCAAGCCAGCAACCCTGGCTCCTTTGCCCAGCGGGGTTTCCCAAGGCCACTGCCCATCCCTTCAGGCCCCCTGGCCAAGTCGCTGGGAGCACCTGGTAGAAAAAGACGTCCTTGCGGTCAGTGCCCTCGGTGGCGAATTCCTCCACGATGCCTTCGGGGCTGATACCATGTTCGGCGCACAGTTGTTTCCAGAACTCAAACCCAACTGAGAGATGGGGAGACATGCCTGAGTGGGCTAGAGTCATAAGGCCTCAGGAGCCCAGGGTTAGGCTCCGAGGCTGTCACACTAAGATGCTGGACCCAAGACGTCTGGTCCGGAAGCAGTCACAGCCCAGGACTGGAGGCGCAGCTCTGGGTCTGGGGGCTCGTTCATCATGCGCAGTAGAGCAGGGGGTTTATAGGAGGGAAGGGGGGACTGGAGGATGCCAAGCACTTGGGTAGGACGGAAGGGACAGAACCGGAGGCTGGAGGGGCCCGGCGCACGCTCGCTCACTCTGGTTACCGCACTGGCCCAGCTGCAGGGTGATGATCTCCCGGGGCATCGCTCTTTAGACGTGGGCGCGCCAGCCCGGACCGGCGAGCGTCACCGCCCAGACAGCTTGGCAGCCGGACGCGCAGGACGTGGGGAGAGCGCGCTCTCTTCGTCTCTTGACGCGCGTGCTCGGTCTGCGCGTGTGCAGTACAGGCCTCCCCTCGGCCAGCGGGCCGGGATGCCCAACCTGGGCATCATTTCCCCCACAACACTTGCAGCGGGAATTCAGCACAGGCGCAGAGTGAGGCCACGCCCCCTCCTGCCACCCACCTCAGCTCCGCGCCTGCGCTGTGAGACCAGCCGGGCTGCAGACCCTGGTGTAGGGAGGTGAGGGGAAGAGCGGCCCAGGTGTGTGGCGTCAGCTACTATGCTGTATAGATTGGTGAGCGGCTCCGCTAGATGGAGGGGCTGGATTCAAGCCAATTTTCTTATTTTAAATTTCTATTTTTAAATTAAATATATTAAATACAATTTACCATTTTAATAATTTTAAATGTATAATTCTGTGGCATAAAGTAGATTCACATTATTCTGCAACCACTACTACAATTCATGTTCAGAACTTTGTCATCTTCCCAAACTGAAACTCTGTACCCATTAAACAATAACTCCCCCATCACCATTCTACTTTCAGTCTCTATGATTTTGACTACTCTAGGTATCTCATGCAAGTGAAATCATACAGTATTTGTCCTTTTGTGTCTGGTTTATTTCACTTAGCATAATGTCTTCAGGGTTACTCCATGTTGTAGCATGTATCAGAATTTCATTCCTTTTTAAGGCTGTATGATATTCCACTGTAGGTATATACCACATTTTGCATTTATCCATTCATCTGTCCATATACACGGGTTGCTTCCACATATTAGCTATTTTAAATAATTCTGCTATGAACATGGGTGTGCGAATATCTGAGTCCCTGTTTTCAAATTCTTCAGGGTACATACCCAGAAGTGAAAATGCTGAATAACACGGTAATTTCAAGTTTAATTTTTTTAGGAAATGCCATACCATTTTCCATAGTGCTGCACCATCATTTTACATTCCCACCAGCACTGCCGAAGGATTCCAATTTCTCTGCATCCTTGTCAGTGCTAGTTATTCTCTGTTTTTATTTTTTAATAATAGACATCATATCTCATTTTGGTTTCTATTTTATTTTGGTTTCTATTTTATTTTAAATTACAAAAAGTTTTAAACATACAAGCATGATTTGTATTTTTACCATATATTTTCCAGTTTGAAATTGTATATAAATGGTATCAAAGTGCAATAAACTGCTTTTTCACCCTAAGTAAGATTTTTGTGATTTCGCAATGTTGGTATATGTAAGCTTATTTAATTCCTTTTAACCGCTTTATTGTATTTATTGGATGCATAAAACCAGTTTATTCTGTTTCCACAAAGGACAATTTGATTGTTTCCACTTATTCCCTATTACATTGAAGGAGTACAGGACTTCTTCGCTTGTGAACATGAAAAATATCTCTCTCTACCAGGGGCATGTGCAGCTTCAACTTCACAAGGTTTCACGTATTTTCTCCTAGAGGGTTGTACCAGTTTACACTCTGACCAGCAATAGAGTTTTCATTTCCCTACACATGCATTCACCCTTGGGTTATCAGATCTTAATTTTTGTCAATCCCATATCTGCCCAGTGGGATCTCCTGGTTGTAATTTCCAGTTATGATCATAAGTGAAATTGATTAGATTTTCTTTTGTTACTGACCTTTCGGAATTGCCTGTTCATATCCTTTGCCCATTTTTCTATTTATGTAGACAAAGTGATCCATTCTTTCCTTCTGTTTTTGCACGTGTTATACTTTGTTAAATAAACCTTTTCCTCTCCCAGCATCATAAAGCTGTCTTCTATGTCTTCTTTCAAAAGCCCGGTGGTAGTTTCCCTTGTTCCTGTAGGTCTTTAGTTCATCTGGAATTTATTTGGAGGCCTGCTCTAAGATAGGGATCTACTTTATCTTTTCCATATGGACAGCCAATTGTCTCACAACCAATTATTTAAGAGTCGTCTCTCCCACCCGCGGGACATTCCAAGCCCCCGCCCCAACGTGCGCCGGCTTCTGACCGCTCTTTCGCTCGGCTGGGCGGTCTCTCTGTCCCTGTCCCGCGGGCTTTCTCCGGGAGCCGCTGCAGAGGGACTGGAGAAAGCACCACCGCCAAGAGTCAAGCTCAGACGAAGTTTTTTGTTTTCTTCTCTCTCTCTTTCTCTCTCTCTCTCTCTCCTTTTTTTATTTTTTTAAAGGAGAACTCGGCCGCTTTCCAGCCTCGGCCGCCAGGAATCTCAGGGCTTCTTTAGAAGGCTCTGGCTGGACCCACGCCTGTCCCCTCCCGGGCCTCGGCTTAGTTTCCCTCCTCTCATCCCACCCAAGCCCCCCCAGCCGGCTTCCTCCCGCTCAAGCTGGGCTGTCAGAAGAACTCGAGCGGCCCCCCAGGAGGACCGGCTGCCTCGCCCTTTCAGGGAGGGTCTGGCTGCTCCCTTTGAAGTTTGAAGGTGGAGTGGGAGTTCCTCCGTTAGCCTCCTGGCTCCCCTCCCCCACTAGAACCACTCCTTCAGGGCTGGCTGTCTTCAGAGGCTGTGCCAGGCCCCTCTCTGAGTCTGCCCAGGTGAAGAGAAAGGCTTCAGAGATGAGAGTAAACTTGCCAGGCCTCCCTCCTGGTGAGTCTGGAACAGTTTGTTTGCTTCCTTGAAAATAATTAAGCTGTAAGCAGTTTATGAACACTTGTGAAACATGAGATTTAATTTCAAACTTTTCTTATGATTAATAACAGTGACTTGCTCTTCCTCCTAGTCTTCCAGAAGTGGGAAAAATGTCCTTCAAATCCCAGTTTATAGGCAAACAAGTTAGAACGTGTGAATTCATCTGAGTTGGAGAAGTTGCAGTGTAAGATTCCTCTAAGAAGCCATCTCTGACAAGCTGGCGGCTCCTCCTAGCCTGCAGACATGGGTTGGAAACAGATGCTGGTGGACATTAGCAGAGCTGAACGAAAATGTTCCTGGTCATTAACAGACCATGTTTCCGTTTCTTTTGAGAAGTGACCAGTCCCTATCTGTTAAATGAGATGAGCACTTAGCACCATGCCAGACTCATGGAAAACACTCACACATGTTAGCCGATATGATTATCACAAGATGCAGTTAGAACTGAAGTACACCTTGGCTGCTGCTGAAGAAAGATCTTATTCAGGGTAAAATAAAAATGAATGATTGCTTTAAATGAAAAAAATTAAAACCTAATTATTTGTTTTGATCCTACAGATTCGGTTTCAGATCTAACTTCTATTGAGGTTGAGCAAAAGGCCCAGATTCACCGTCTTTCTCATGGGTGTCAGATGCAGGGTCTCAAGTTCATTATCCATAGCTTGATTTTTGATGTTGAGTTGAATTTGCTTGGCTCCATGTTCTCTGATCCACGTTATGATAACATAGTGGGATGTGCCATTCCTCTGTCCCAGGCCTTGGTCTGCCTCTGATAATAAATGTAGCATTTGTAAACTAACAAGTTGGTTAAAATGTCTTAAGCCTTTATTTGACATTCCATGTTGAATAAAACATTATTCTGGCTGCACCATCATTTCTGATCTTTCTTGGAGACCTGGACTGCAGTACGTCAGGAGCACAGGTATGTCAGGGAGGTAAGGATGCAGAGGTGTGAGGTGGGGAAGTGAGGGTGTGTCTCAGGGACTAGGAGGAAGAGAGCTAGTTAGAGTAGCTTCAGATCTTGAGACTAGGATCCTATGACCCCAGGGAGTTTAATTTTCAAAAGAAAGCCCAGGAAAAGTTCAATGAAGGGGAAGAGCTGAGGCTCTTTATGTGAAGGGAACTATGTTAAATCCACATTTTGGTTATGAAATAGAACAAAAGGGGCTGTTTTGTTCTGTATTGTTTTCTCAAGGAGTAGGGTAAAGGAAATAAGCCTAAAGATAATCCTGTTTGCAGTCATTTATTCATTCTTTTATTGTGTACCTCTTTACCCTTTGTGGCACAATAATATGAGCTGGGGGAAATAAAGCCAACAGACCCAAGTGTCCATGGCCTTGTAGAGAAGATAAACACACAGCAAGGTTAGCATGGAGGGCAGAGTTGGGAGCTTAACTTGGTGGTGGTGGTGGTGGTGGTGATGGAGCAGGGAGAGGCCAGAGAATTGGGGAAGACTTTGTGGAGGAGATGGCGTCCGGTCTAGTCTTGAATGTGTCTGGTTAGGAATTGACCAGGTGGGGAAAATGGAGGAAGATACAAATCAATAAGAAAAAGATGCATAAAGGGAATAAACAGTTCATAATAAAGAAAAAATATATACAAAGATTCTTACTAGTAATCAGAAAAATACAAATTTAAGGCAAAAAATTAGATGAGCAAAAAATTTAAAGATTGATAATACCTAGTGTTGATGAGTCTGAGAAATGGGTGCTTTTATACACTAATTTTGTACATGATTGGTGGTTGTATAAATGGATGTGTCCTGGAGGATAAGCTGGTAGTTCTCTTGATATGTAAAATACACATACCTTTGACCCAGCAATTCCGCTTCCAGGAATTACCTGGGTCCCTGATGACACAAATGCTAGGACAGGTGCACAAAGATATATGTACAGGGATATGTGCTGCAGCAGGGTTTATAATAATGAAAAACAACCTACATATCCATGCGTCCATCAATAGAGGTGTGGTTAAATAAATGACATATATCCCTATTAAGGAATACAAAGGAACCATTTGTAAGAAATATAAGGTGGGGCTCTCATTGGCATGGAAAGTTTGCCAACACATGGTAGGTGACAAAAATTAGTTCCAGAACAATATGCATGGTCTCATCCCTTATGACAAAACAAAACGAAAGTATTTATGAGTGCACGTGGTGAGGGAAAAAAAGGAGTGTGTGTGTGTGTGTGTGTGTGTGTCTGTGTGTGTGTGTGTGTGTGTGTGTGTCTGTTGAGGGAGCTAATGGTATGGAAGAAGCAGAATGTGTATAGGACGGATGAGGGAGATGGCATGTTGAGTTTAAGGGTGAACAGGTAGTTGAACTGGAGAAGTCCACAGGGATCAGACTTGGATGTACCTTGCCGAATTGTAAGCTGCTGAAAGATCCTGAACAGGGCATGGACCGAATCAGATTTTAGAATGATCCCTCTGGCCTCAGTGAGACACGCATGGCTTGAGTGGAGGAAGAGGCCAGATTACCAGTCAGACCTGAAATGAAAAGGGCCCTGCCCAAGGATGGGGAGGACGGGACAGATTCTAGAGACACTGAGTGGAGAGAATCTGCAGAAGTTCAAGATGACTGAACATGCAATGGGTATAAGTGACAAGGGAAGACTCAGAGCTGACAGATTTCAATCTTGGGATGTTGGGTGAAAGCAGGGCCACTTCCTGAGACACAGGGAATTCAGGAGAAGCATGTATGCACTGAGTTTGAGAGGTTGAGTTTGAGAGGCCTGAGTGATATCCAGATGGTGGTGGTCCGGTAGGCAACAGATAGCACAGGCCTAGATCCAAAGAGCGAGGTCTAGGTGGAGAACCAGCCGTGCCCAAGTGGTAGTTAAATCCACAGGCATGAATAGGGTCACGCAGGGAGAATGCATGATGTGGGATGGTCCTAGATTGGAAGAGGACTGGAATAGAACCTAATAGAATATAACTCTTATGGGGTAGGAAGGAAGATTGTATTGCAAAGAAGGAGCAAGGAAAAAGGCAGAAGTAACGCTAGTGTGTATCAGTGAGGTTTGATTATCTACGTTCTTTGTTCCTGGCAGAGCCTGGATTTTGTTCTGTATTCCACCCTTCTGCCAAGTGATTCCACAGTAAATTCTATTTAATCCAAGCTGATTATGGTTATCACAGTTTCCTTGCCAGACACTGATTTAGGAGGGGACATATGATGCAATTGAAGTCAAGGAAATGTGAGGAAAGACTTCCGGGGACTTCTGGGGAAGGTCTCCTCACTGGTTCTAAATAGACATACAGGAAGAGACACACTCTTCTTCAGCTGCATGTTGTCACCTTTGGATATGGCACCTGAAACTGCTACCGTCATCTTTTAACTGTGCAGAGAGCAGCTTCGGGATGAGCCATCATGCTGAGGGTGGTAGAGCAGAAAGAGAGGGCACGTGGGTCCCTGATGCTGCTGCTAAACCATGAAATTAATCAGCCCTGGAGCTGCCCCATATCTGGACCTCTTAAAATGTGGGATATATTTTTCCTTATGTTTTAAGCTATTTGATTTGGATTCCTTTTTTACTTGCAGCTGAAGGCATAGCCATAGAGCAGGATACTGCAGATGCCAAGGAAGGAGAAAGTTCCAAGCAGGAAATGAGTTGGCATCTGAGGCTGCAGGGAGATGGAGTAATCTGGAGATGGAAAGCTGGCCTTTGAATTTGGGGGATCATTGGTGACTTTGGTGAGGATAGTGACCCTCGGCCATGAGAGAAAAAAAACAGATTGCAAAAGGTCACTTACTCTTACACATAATTGGCACTAACGGATATTTATGGAATCGTAAAAATGAGACATGAATGAATGGAAGATAAGGAGGTGGGCAAGGAGGATAGACTTTAAAACAGGGGTTTTAATCTGGGGAACACAGGTCCCCTCCAAGGGATCTATGGATAGCATTCAGGGGACCCATGAACTTAAATGGGAAAAAAATTACATTGTAATTTTTCACTCACCTCTAACTAAAATTTAGCCTTTTCTTCAATTAGGACTGTAAGCATTACACTTCGGTAGTATTGGCATTTCCTGTGACTCTGTCACCTATAAAAAAAAATCACAGCTGTTTTTATATCACATTATAGTTTGTTGCCGATATTGCAAACTGTTGTTTATAATCATCACTACTTGAAAATACAGAATATCCACTTCAAGATCTTTTTATTTAATGCATTAATAAAGGACACACAAAAATAAAAGAAAAAACCACGTGTATTACTATGTCACAAAATTTTAAAAATATAACAGCTATATTTCAGTATAATTGGTTCCCATGGAAATTCTATGTATATTGTTATATGCGTTCAAAAACATTATTCACCTGACTACTGAAGCTATCCGTGGTGTGAAAAAGGTGAACAACTCTGGCTCTAAAGGAAGAGAGAGAAGGGGAGACTTGTACAGGGGAGATGGGAATGTATTGTGTGGGGAACACTGCTTTTTAGAACACAGGAGAGACTTCCATGTTGAAACAGTGAAGGGATAGAGAAGAGATTTTGAGAGCCAAGGTCCCTGAGGAGGCTGGAGCTATTGGGATGCAGAGCTCAGGTGGAGGGATTAATACAGGAAGGAAACATTTCCCACAATAAAAGGGAGGAAAGGATGAGTGTAGATAAAAATAAGTGTTTTAGTAGGGTGGGAGTGGAGGCAGGAAGTTGAGGGGGATTCTGCCTGATGGCTTCTATTTTCACTGTCAAGTAGGAGTGAAGTTATCTGCTGAGAGTGAGAATGAGAGGGGAGGTGATAAAGGTAGGAAACAGAAGAGAAGGCTGACAAGGACAAGTAGAAGGACTACCAGCCCAGTGGGTGGAGAGGAGTGGGCAATTAGAGACCACCAGGTTGTCATGGCAACAGTCTGTGTGGGTGTATAGGAATCAGAGGGCAGAAAGTCAGCTAGAGTCAGAGCTGGGGTTTTACCACAAGGATGAGATGAAGATCAGGAATAAAAGAAGGATGGGTCAAATTGTCTAGGCTGTGTGGGAAAGAATGTGGAGGTAGGGGTGGCCAGGTGGCTCAGTTGGTTAGAGCACGAGCTCTTCACAACAAGGTTGCTGGTTCAATTCCTGCAGGGGATGGTGGGCTGCACCCTCTGCAACTAAAGATTGAAAACTGAGACTGGACTTGGACCTGAACAGTGCCTTCCCCCACTAGATTGAAGGACAACGACTTGGAGCTAATGGGCCCTGGAGAAACATACTGTTGCCCAATATTCCCCAATTAAAAAAAAAAAATTAAAGAATGTGGAGCTAGGAACTTCGGCTGATAAATTGGGAGAGTGAAATCAACGCTAGGAAATGGTCAAAGGGAATGACAAAGTGGAGATGCAGGAAGTGGTGGTACAAGAATGACCCCTTCAGGTTTACGAGTGAGGAGTAGTTCGTGAGACGGCAGGCCCTAAGGTCTGTCCATATAGTGTGGGTGATAAGCAGAGAAGTAGTAAAGGCCATGGGAGGTGAGGAGGTCAAGCAACAGCCCGTCCAGTCAGGACCATCCTTTTGGATGTAAAAGTTACCTACGGTGAAGGTGAAGCGTGGAGTGGAGAGGAAAGTCTGGAGAACGTGGAAGAGTGACCAGAAGTAGATAAATCGTTGAAACAAGTTATAGTAGAGTGTGGATGGTGTTGGATAACATGTGCCTCAAATGAGCAGGAGGGCTTTTTCAATAAGGTAAAATAGTAATTGCTTAAAAATAGCAATAAGAAGAAAAAGAATACCTACCCACCATGAGGTGGAGACTGGGGATCCATGCTCCTGCTGTATAGCCAGGGCTTCAAAAAAATAACTAGTCTTTATTAGAGAGGCCAGAGAGAATCATGCAATTTTGGACCAGACACCATCTAGTATAGTGGTTTCCCACCCCAGAAGACAGTCCCTTCCCATGCCCCACTTCAACCAGGGGGCATCTACAAACCAGTAGA
Source organism: Rhinolophus hipposideros (assembly GCF_964194185.1). Classification (NCBI taxonomy): domain Eukaryota; kingdom Metazoa; phylum Chordata; class Mammalia; order Chiroptera; family Rhinolophidae; genus Rhinolophus; species Rhinolophus hipposideros. The sequence continues at coordinate 36,826,821 of NC_138066.1, read as the reverse complement.
GGCCTATTTGATATTATCCCAATGGTGGGGGTGGGCAATACTGGCATTTGGTATCTAGAGAGCAGAGATGCTAAATGTCCTACATGCACAGGATAGTCCCACACAGTGGTAAACTGTCCTGCCCCCAAATGCCAGTAGTGCATCTCATGCACTTTATGGATGAGTAGACTGGGGTTCAGAGAGTGGAGATGTGTATTTATGTTTTGGGGCTTCTGTAGTCTTTTAAGATCTGTGTCTATGATCACACTCTATTAAGATCTGTGTCTATGTCTGGGTCACTGTGGTAGACTGTGTTGGTTGGTGAGTCCAACACCATCTCCCTGTCACCTCCCAATGATAGGTCTACAGTTGCCTCAGTTTCAGCCAGTGGGATGTAAGTAGAAGTCATGGAGTCAAACTCCTGGGAAAAGTTTTTTAAAAGGGCAAGTGTGCAGCCAGATGACCCCGTGCTCCGCTCTCTTCCCTCGGCTTGGAACTTGCTTGGTTTAGCAGCCATCTTGTGTGCATGAACACAAAAGCTGCACTTTACAGATGGTGGAACACTGAGATAGAAAGCCCTTGTGTCCTTAAGTGTCCTCAAGCCTGGATTGCCCATCTCTGGATTTACCAAGTGAGAAAAAACAAACTACTATTTGTTTAAGCTGCTGTTAATTGGATGTTCTGTTCATTGCAGCTGAATGCTTTTCTACCTGATGGAGTCATAGGGCCAGTTAGTACGTAACAGAGCTGAGGCTAAACCCAGCTTTTCTCTCTCACAATCTAATATTCTTTCCTTGATAGCAGTGATTCTCAAAGCATCAGCATTGCCTGGGAACTTGTTGAAATGCAGAATTTCGTACCCCACCTAAATCTCTTAAATCAGAAACCCTGGAGGTGGAGCCCTCCAGGTATTGTCATACAGCTAAATTACCCAGCCACTGCTCTCTAGCCATGTTCTTCACGTATGGTCCCGGACCTACTCGCGTTACCTGGAGGCACGTTTAAAAATATACCATGTCAGGTCCCCACTCCAGATCTACCGAATCAGAATCTTCATTTTCAGGAGTTCCCTAGGTTATTTGCATGCTTGTTCAAGTTTAAGGAACACTGCTCCACAATATGCTTAATTGAGTCTTTTTATTTCTCTTATTAAAGCAAGAGTGCTGAAAAGATACATGGCTGACCGGGCTGAAATTATACACTCAGGATTCAGCTATGCACGCCACATAACAAAATCTAAACATTATAAAATTAAAATGATATAATCCACAATTGAACTTTCAAACTTTTAATTTTAGACATTTCAAAACTTGTAAAAAGTAGCAAGGATTGTACAATTGTACCCTATGTGCTTCAAGATTGATTTTAAATGAAAAACTTACCCCAATTATAAATTTGAAAACACTCTTTTAGGAATCACTTGAATGCTAAAGTAATTTGTGTATGCCACCAGTGCCTCTATAAAATGAATCATATATTTTAAAAATAAATGATTGTGTTTTAATATCTTTATACTTATTAGAGGAAGAATAGGGACAAATTTAAATTTTTTCATCCTTTTTTATACTACTTATTGGAAATTATGTATTTCATGATGGCATTTTCAGGATTCTATGACTGTCCTTAGTCCATGTCCATGTTATTCCTGATTGTAACGTCTATTCTTATAGTAAACAGCTACAGTTTCATTCATAAAATGTGTGTCTTTAGCCCTCATTCCAGTCTGCCTCAGAAACAAATTTTCCTAGAATGCCTGCCTTAAAGTGTATTTAACTTTTTAAAAATTTTGGCATTCTTTAAATGTGCTTTCCAGAAAGTAGTTTTTAGAAAGGTAAGAGTGTTTCCATCATTTCCATTAACTGCTGTATCTCTTTGTGCAGAATGGAACTTCTGCCTTATTGTCACTGTGCATTGTGATGTTGATTTATTGGCAGCACAGTGACAGCACGCTGGAGCTGGACAGGACACAAGATCATTTATTAATTAGACCTTCCCAGCCTTTCTCCCACAGTGTTTGCATCGACGTACAAGGAAGGGAAGAGGCAGTTTGCTGAGTGAGGGGCTGCCTGGAGCAGTCCAACACCCAGTTTAAGTACCCCAGTCTTTTTCAACTTTTCATTTTATGAATGAGGAAACTGAGGCTCGTTTCTTTTTCAAAAAAATGTATTTACATTCTCTGCACGTAATAGTATTATTGTGCATCGTCTGTATTTTCTTTTATCGTGAAAGTTGTATTTTTCCCCCTCCTTCTTACAGTAAATATTATTTCTGTTTGACTCATGATATATTTGTGTTGGTGCTTTTGTTAGTTCCTTTTTATGATTCTGTTGTCCAAGCCATTTTTGCTTTTGTGCCTTCACAGGTGGTTTTTTTCCTGATGGGATTAAAATATGTTTCCCACATGGTAAAATAGTATATTTCCTACTACTGCTTTAATATGTTGTTATATTTAATAAATTGATCTCTTTAAGTCTCTGGGATTAAGCTGTTATTCCTTTATTTGTAGAGCTTATATCGTTTCTATATGAATATTGAAATTTTGGGTCCATTTTGATCTATTCATGTTTATTAGGCTATCAGTACATCTCCAGCTGTTCCAGGCTAGTGAATTTGGCTAATTAAGCTATTTAGGGGAGTATTAAAAAGTAGGGAACAGGACTTCATTGGGGGAACAGTGTGTACTTCCAGGATTTTTATTCCAAGTCAAGTTGTTGTCCTCTCAGTCTTAGTTGTGGAGGGCGCAGCTCAGCTCCAGGTCCAGTTGCCCTCGCTAGTTGCAGGGGCTGCAGCCCACCATCCCTTGCGGGAGTCGAACTGGCAACCTTGTAGTTGAGAGGATGCACTCCAACTAACTGAGCCATCTGGGAGCTCAGCAGCAGCTCAGCTCAAGGTGCCGTGTTCAATCTTAGTTGCAGGGGGCGCAGCCCACCATCCCTTGCGGGACTCGAGGAGCCGAACTGGCAACCTTGTGGTTGAGAGCCCACTGGCCCATGTGGGAATCGAACCGGCAGCCTTCGGAGTTAGGAGCATGGAGCTCCAACAGCCTGAGCCACCAGGCCGGCCCCCTAAAAAATAACTTTTGACATGGTTTTAGTTTCCTGTTCTCTATCATTTGGTTTGTTAAGTCAACACCACCAAGTTCTAAGAATAGTTATTTAGCAGTCTAACTGAAAATTGGAAGACCCAGTTCTATATTCATTCACTTTTTAGCACTATTTAAAATGGTTTTGTTTGTTTGTTTGTTTTGGAGCTCTTGTTTTTTTAGTCCTGGCCTGCCTGCCCCTCTGGCTCCTTACCTCTCCAGCTTACAATTTTGGCTGTTGACCCTAGGGCTCTGCAGGTTTCAGACAATCCCTTGTGCAGGCTTTCCCTTGCTTGCTTCAACCCCATCTATAAATTAGTGATAGAAGCAAGTCAGCAAGTATATTTTCTGGATGAACCAAAACAAGACAAACAGCTTGAAATAGTGCTCCCTGGCTGAATCACCCTATGATCAAATAAACAAGGAGGAACCCTGGAAACAACTGATGTCCACTTCCCTCCGTGGCTCAGGAGTGACACATGGCTTAAGGTTTTTTTCTGTTAACCATGTGTTGAAACAGTGTCATTCTCAAATTGTTCTCACATTTTGGAATCAAAATAATTGTAATCTTATCTTTCCTAATCTGAGTTGACATCTATGTGACATGGTTCTTCCTCCTTGGCATATCTTAGACACATTTGAGGGTGCAGAAATAAAAACGATTTTACTCTGGTAGCCTTTGCTTTGTTAATGGAGATTTTTTTTTTTTTAAAGAAAGAAATAAAACTTTATTTACAGGAGACAAAAGACATGATTGCACATAGAAAATCCTAAGGAATACTTTAAAAAGCTACTAGAACTAATAAGTGAGTTTAGAAAGTTTACAGGATACAAGGTCCATATACACAAGTCAATTGTGTTTTTTTAATTAAAATTTTTAAATTGTTTATTTTTAAAATTGTGGTGAAATATACATAACACTTACCATTTGACCTGTTTTTAAGTGTGTTGTTCCGTGGCATTAAGTACATTCACATTGTTGTATAATCATCAAAATGTCTTCTTAACACAAAAGAGGAAAATAACAACTTGCAAAAATTGATATTGACCTTTTAGAAATTCATAACTCTATTTCTTTCAGTATCCGAGGATTTAAATAGTATTAGCTGGTGTGTGAGTTCATTGTGAACCACAAGTTTAGTTCAATAGCATCTCAGGGTGAACATTGAGTTCCCGGCAGTCACACAGCAGTAGGTTTCATTTGAAAGAAAACCTTATGATGGATTTATTTTATATGTATTTAGGTTTGTTTCTTCCCCCTCCTAAATGATATATTTGTTTTATTAGCTGGTTAAGTGTATGTATGTATGTATGACATAAGTATATGTAATGTGTTTTCTGATCTTTGAATTGGAAGAGACTTGATTTTACCAAATGTCATTTACACTCTTAGGTGATCATTAAAATTCGATAATGCAAGTCTGATAATTAGAATCTGGCTTTTCTTCAGTTTGAAAGTGGTATGGTGCCAAATGGTAAAAGGCCAATTGTAAACTCTTATCTCATTGGTAGAAGGCTGGTATTGCACACTTTTCCCTGAAGTGGAATATGCAAATGGCTCCTGTGTCCCTTTGGAATGCATCACAATCTTAGAATAACAGACTCTATGATCTAGAAACCCAACCCCTTATTTTTACAGACTTTTATGCCCCTAATCAGACACAGGTGCTCCCCTCCCAGGTTTCTTCTCATAAACAGTAGAGTGAGAAATTCTTCAGCGGGGAGATATCTGCTCATCTTTGTTATCTACAGCACTTAGCACAGTACCTGGAACTTACTGGCTTCTCAATAAATATTTGTTGAGTGAATACATGATGAAACTGCGGCCTGAGGACAGGAAGTGACCTGCCCAAGATCACAAATCTAGTTAGTAACAACATTCTGATAAGTAGGTTATGATAACATATTAATTACATTGCATTGCTTGAAAGCACATGGTGAGAGGCCAGAATTGGGCTGAATCTTGGAATAAAACTCTGGTGACAGGTTATTCATAGAATTAGAAATTCATACGATCGTCCACAGCATTGAGTTGACTCTGAGGTCCATCTTGAGAGTTTTTTTTGCACCTTAGAGTTTTGTTTTTCTTGCTAACGTTCTACTGGTCAGAATAATGGGTACATATTTGTGGGGCAGAGGAAGCCTCCTTGGTTGGCTTTCTCACAATTGAGAAAGGCTACAATGAGAGACATCCCTAATCTATGGAAGGGCATGAAGGTCTCTCTCCATTCCTGGGGTCCACAGACCATCGATTGTGTTCATGGTCAGTCTTTGTTAGAAATATATAGTCATTTTTGGGGTGGCTGGATGGCTCAGTTGGTTAGAGCGTGAGCTCTTAAGAACAAGGTTGCCAGTTCAATTCCCACATAGGATGGTGGGCTGCGCTCCCTGCAACAAAGATTGAAAATGGTGACTGGATTTGGAGCTGAGATGCGCCCTCCACAACTGGATTGAAAGACAACTTGGAGCTGATGGGCCCTGGAGAAACACACTGTTCCCCAATATTCCCCAATTTAAAAAAAGAAAGAAAAGAACTACATAGTCATGTTTGGCATAGATTGGGAAAGGCTTGGTGGCAACAGGCTTGTGTGATGAGCTCTTAGAACTGTGTCAAGATCAAGGCCATTTTGTTTTGTTTTGAGGTAGAGAGGGTTGGAGTAGGATAATAGCATGAGAATACCAGCTCAGGATGGCTGTGGCTTTTGAGGAGGTCAGAGTGACCCAGGAAATATAATCTGGCCTTAGGCCGGTGGCGGTGGCTGGTGGCCCGCTGGCAGTCATCACTGAGCTCAGGAGGGTTCGACCTGAAGATATGTTCCAGGTGATCTGCTCCAGGGAGGCCTCAAGATGCCGACGTTGGCTCTTCTCCTGAGTGACAGCGGGAGTGAGTGAGTGGTGTGTGTGTGTGTGTGTGTGTGTGTGTGTGTGTGTGTGTGTGAAAGAGAGAGAGACAGAGACAGAGAGAGACAGAGAGAGAGATCTCGAGAGAGAAACATGAAGGGAGAAGAAGCAAATGTAGAGAAGGTGTGGTCCAAAAAAACTTGACAGAGTCCTTTTCATCTACTATTTCAAGGTGACAAGGTGAGCACCAGAGTCACCTAGCTTGCCTAGATGGCCATAAGGAAAGGTGTGTAAGGTCTGGGCTAGACCCAAAGGTCTATTGGTGTGGGCAAAGGGACGGGTCTCTGTCCTGTCTCCGTTGGTCATTATGAGCCTGCTACCTGAGCCAGGTGGACAGGTGAGGACAGCATGTGGCTGGACCTCAGGGATGAGGTGGTCCAGCTTTTGTTCCCAAATTCTCTGTTGGATTTTATGCATATGAACAACAAGTAGGAAGAATTAAACTTAAGCTCTCACTCTTCTGACTGTGTGTCTTTTTAGAAGTGCCATCATTCTTGCCATCAGGAATTGTTAGCATTGGGTTGGGGTCTGAAGGATGGACTTTATGAGTCAAGAACTCATTGAAATTGTTTTCAAATCTGTGTTTATGTTTTTCTGGGAAGGTTCATAGCAGATTCTCAAAGAGATTCATGAATCAGCAAAGGTTAAGAACAATTGGCATGGGCCGGACTGGTGGCTCAGGCGGTTAGAACTCCATGCTCCTAATTCTGAAGGCTGCCGGTTTGATTCCCACATGGGCCAGTGGGCTCACACCCACAAGGTTGCCAGTTCAGTTCCTCTCCCACAAGGGATGGTGGGCAGTGCCCCCTGCAACTAAAGTTGACTACGGCACTTTGAGCTGAGTTGCCGCTGAGCTCCCGGATGGCTCAGTTGGTTGGAGTGCGTCCTCTCAACCACAAGGTTGCTGGTGGGATGGTGGGCTGTGCCCCCTGCAACTGGCAACTGGACCTGGAGCTGAGCTGTGCCCTCCACAACGAACATTGAAAGGACAACAACTTGACTTGGAAAAAAGGCCTGGAGGTGCACACTGTTCCCCAATAAAGTCCTGTTCCCTTTCCCCAATAAAATCTAAAAAAAAGAACTATTGGCAGAAGGAACACATGCGTTTATAGGGGCCTTGTTCACACGGCAGGGATATAAATGAATGGAGTGTGGCAAGGCAGTAACAATCAGTTTGGTGGCTCTGGGCCTGTGAATTAGAGGCTGCTGTGCCACGTGACAATAGTAGTTACCCAAGAGCGCACACAAAATGGGTTAGAGGTAGTGGTCAGGAACTTGCTGAATGAGCATGGGACAATGGCAGTGCATACAGAGAAATAAATACCGTGCATCCGAAGGAACAAAGCTGGTTGGGATGGAACAGTCACTGACCACAACTGAACACCAGAGCAGAGAGAGTATTAGAGTGTTCTCAGGACTGATATGTTTATAATCCATGACAGGGCCAGGTCACAAGTTTCCCAGGGACTACACTAGGCTTCAGTGAAGGTTGTTCCCTGGCTCTGGGTAGAGGACAGCTCTTACAGCTGTATTGCCTATGGTTATGTTCTAGAAGCAGAGGTAGTAGTCTGGGCTTCCTTAGCCCCTTGACCTAAACCCTGTTATGTTCATCTCTATTTCATCCTTTCATGAACTTCAGGGTATTTTTTCATACTATCCCTGAGGCCAACACTCTTTGTGATTCATTTCCAGCCCTGGGGGCCAGGTTGATGGTATACTCAGAATAATATCATTTCTAGAACTGGAATCTAAGTGGGCAAGAACAAAGTTTTGGGGAGCAGTTTTTTCTAGGTTCAGGAATCTTAAGCAAGGACGGAACATATAGGGAGTGGGAATTCTCAGAGAGGACTGTGGATTAGGGAAAGGGAGATAAATCATTCTCAAGACTTGGGGTAAGATGTGGGGCTGTTTCGCTCAGTGTTTTCCTCATTGGCCCAGCTGTAGTTTGGTGATACCTGACACTCTCTTGCTCCTCACGCCTCCTTCCAGCCTTTTCTTGACCATGGCTGTGCTCCTTGAGGAAGGCAAGCCATTGCAAAGTTGTTTTAGAGGAACACAGCCACTTGGCAACTTAGTTTTACCCTGTGGGAGACCATCCAGCTGAGCCAGTTCTGACTGCCTTCTTTCCCCAACTTTCTTTATAGGTCTGGCCTTGGAACTACTCTACCTTCCACTGATATCTCATTTTGGTGTAACTGTCTACAGATCCAGTTCATGATTCATGACTATTGTTTGATCTTGTAGGAAGTAAAATACTTGTAGTCACTAGTTTGTTTCCATCCAGGAGCTGATGGCACCTTGTATAATGTATCCATTGGGAAAATTTCCAAAGGATCAAATATCAGAAATTCAGCTACATCAAGCCATTTGGTTCCTGATACCATAAGCTATTCAGTGTAAGAATCCTGGAATATCTTTCTTTATGTCATGCATAAAAGGAATTGAAAAAAAATTCATTTCTAAAGTTGCATCTCTTCCCCCTTTTCCCTCCTTTTTGAAAATGGTCTAGGATTAAAGTCACATTATTTCCAATCTGTAGGCCAATGGTGAACGCATGAATTTATCCTGGGGTACACTGTTATCTGATTGTGTGGCAAGTCTTTTGTCTTGTTAAAAGAAAGGCAGAGAGTAGAAGCTATGGCCTTGAAATCACTCTTTCATTTGTTCAGCCAATGTTTGTTGAACAACTACAATGTTCTAGGACCTGTGGTAAATATCAGGAATGCAGAGATAAAGGACACTGTCCCAGCCCATAGAAATGCATAGGCCAGCGGGCAAGACAGGGAAGTGAATCATTAATTGAAATATAATGGGGTAATTGCTAGGAGAGCTGGAACGGAGTACAGATCAGTCTGAGGAAGATTGCTGCTCCTTTTGGTGGAAAAGCAGTAGCCCCTCATTTATTTATTATTGTTTTTACTATTGTTACTCTTTCAGAAGAAAAAAAAAATCCATGTAGATAAGTAAATTTTCTAGATAATCAGGCTTATTTTTCTAAGTCCCATAACTTAAAACATCTAAAAACTATTTTGGAGAGGAATATTTATCAAATGCATTCTTTACTTCTCTCTTAAGTGAAATGTACTGGATGAAATGCAGTCTTCTCTTGTTTTCTCCTGTTGACTTGATTCACGTGCATGAACACCAGCCTTTGTATCTGGGCCCACAGACTCCTTCAGAGGTAGTATGTTCACCCCTGAGCCAACACGCCCCTTCCTTACTGCTTTTTGTAATTTTTCTGTCTCTTCTCTCCTTCCCAGGATGATAGCACTCACAGTGTGAGGGATATAAATGATAAATGTCTAACTATTACTTTGTTTTATGCACCTGAAACAAATAAAAACAAAACAAAACAAAAAACTCACTGCTTTTACTTTAAAGTCACTAGTAGCCCTCTCCTTTCTCCTTTCAAATTTCTGTTGGTCTAGAAATTCACACATCTAAATAGATTAGATTTTTGTTTCAAATAAGAGTAAAGTAGACTATGAATCAAGACTGGATGGGCTCACCTGTGGGTAAAATGCATCATCTTGAGTACATGAACTTTAGTTTTCTTTAGTTTTCCTTCTACCTGGTATTTACATTCATTCGAGGGATGTTTCTGAGTGTCCCCCACCCCTTCCCCTGGGTCAGACACTAGAGATATGGCAATGAACAGGTCAGTTGTTGCCCTCAGGGAGAAAAAAACAAAACCAAAACATAAAATACTAAAGTGTGGAGACATTAATGCAGGGAAAGTACAGGGTGCTGGTGGAATATATATGGGGAAGCTGGAAGTCTTCTTTTGGAAGTGACACTTAAGTGATCTGGAGGATGAGTAAGGAGCCAGCCAGGCAAAGGAAATGGGTAGAGAGGACATATCCCAGAGGAGGAGACATGTGGTCACGTGAAGGCTGGGAAGCTAGAATGAGACTGTGGAAGGACCTGAAGGAAGCCCCACCTGGTTGGAGTAGCTGGAGTGAGGAGAGCCACGGAGGGAGAGATATGGTGCCGAAATGGGTAGGGTCAGTTCTTCCGGAAGGAGTATCTTCCAGGTGAGGGAGCAAGTGTAACAGCAGATGTCTGAAGAACTGTAGTTGTCTTGGGATCAGCTGAAACATTTGATCCCTTGAATTTCCAGTGGATCTTAAGTCTTATTTGTCTAAGTGCTGTCTGCTTTGGGGAGCCATTGGATTAGTCAGGCTTTGGGGGGACCAGAGATTAAAGAAATCATTTGTATAACATGTATTGATTCTGCTTTGTAGTGAAAGAAGCATATCCATTACAAAATTTTTAAAGCATACCATTTTTATATTTCCTGTATTTGCAAAAATTAGTTCTGAGGCAAAAGTTGGTTTAGTGTATAACTTTTAGGGATTAGACCTTTCACAAATACTTGTTTTTAAACACTCAATCTTTTTTAAAATAAAGAGCTAAATTATGTTTAGGGAAGGTTAAGAAAAGAGAACTTCTTATCTATGTATTTTCTACACGTGGAAATAGATTTACGAAGTTTAGGCCATGATATGAAAATGACTGGAACATCTAATTGATTATATGACTATATTACTCAATGCATTTTATAGGCACTAGTTCTTAAGTTAGTTATGGAGAAATTGGCCGTTTCTATTATTTTGATTGAATCATAGTTATATGCAGATTAGAAATTGCTTCATAATTGCGTGACTTAACTGTACCGTTGGGCCCAAAGCAATATTTTATTTTTTCGATATTTAAATTCTTATAAAGGGGCAAGACTTCATGTCTGTGGTAGATTGTTCCGTTGACGGCTCCTCATGAATCCTGCCTCCCAATATCCATGCCCTTGTGTAGTGCCTCCCTTGTTGACTTTGGACTTGGCCGTGAGACTTGCCTTGGGCAGTGTGCATGACACAAGTACAGGAGGGTAGGTACTTGAGCACTGGGGCTTGTCCTCTTGGAACACCATCCTGGAGTCCTATGTAAAGAAGTGGGTCTGGTGTCCTGGAGTTTGGGAGATCATGAAAAGGAGAACTGAGGCTCCTATCCAGCCCCAATTGCCAGACATGTGAATGAGGCCAATTTGGACCTCCCAGCAGTTCCAGCCATCTGGAATAGCCCAAGTGAGCCAGAGGAGACCGGCCGAACTGCTCAATCAACTCACAAACTGAAGGGAAACATTAAATCTATGTTTTTTGATGAATTTTTGTGCAGCAATAAATAACTGGAACAATATCCTCTTATTTTGTTCAGTTTAACCTTAAAGGAAGACTAAGATAGAATTATGAACAATGCTTGGATGTTTTACTTTGTAAGTTGCTCTGTGGGTGATAGAAAAAAGTTTACACATGGAATGGAAATTATTTTGATCTGTTGATAAACTTTAAGTTAATGAGATAAAATCTACCAGATCTTTCCAACTTGATAATTGTTGGAGCCTACTATTTATAAATATTATGGTGTATGTTATACATTTCTTCAAGATATTTTTCTCATAAAAGTAATGTATTCTCACTGAAGAAAAAATGGAAAAGACTGAACATTTTTAAAATAAAAAATAAATCAAGCATTATGTCATAATCCAGCTATCTATTGATAATCATTTTGGTGTATTTTCTCTCAGCAACTTTTCTGTGATCCATTTCATATTTTTTTATATTTAAATCAGGCTGGGGAGGGTGCATGTAGATAAAAAAGGGTGGCACAAGAGAGCCATGTGTGGTTGGTACAATTAAGTACCTTGATTGTAGTGGTGGTTACACAAAGGTACACATGTGATAAAATTGCATAAAGCTATGCACGCACAAATGAGTGCATTATATATAAAAGGTGAAGTCTGCACATGCTCTGTGGATTGTGCCAATGTCATTTTCCTGGTTTTGATATTGTACTATAGTTATGCAAGATGTTAACATCGGGAGAGGCTGGGGGAAGAGAGCTGGAGACCTCCCATACATTTCTTTGTACTTGCAAATCTATCATTATTAAAAAAAAAAAAAAAAAAAGCTAGAGTTTTGTGCCCTGCTTTTCCCCTTTATGTTTTCATTTTTAACAAAAAGAGAATGTCCAAGTTTTGTATCCACCTGTCTTGATTACTTTCAAAAACAAACTAAAAAAGTCTTAATATATTTTAGAATTAACTGCAAGAATGCCTAAACATTCTATAGAATGTATGAGGTTATATTTGAGAGTATTAGAAAGGGAAATTGTGTGACAAAAATATATTGATAACACTAAAATAATGTGAAATTATGCACCTGGTGGACTGGAGACAGAAAGAGGAGTGTTTTGGCTAAGCATGGGGAGGAGCCCTTGTCTGCCTGTGCCTGGTCAGGAGTGATCTGAGAGCTTTGAGGGAGAGGAGGAAGTGGGGTAGTCTGCTAAGCAGACCTGGTCTGGGGCAGTTCAGGGCAGGGCAGCGCAGGCTGTGGTTCCTGGGGGGAAAATAAAAAAGAACAGGCCATCAGCGTGCTAGCAACAGCACCTAAATGAGTGGAAACTTCTTCAGAAAAGAGTGGCAGGACATAGACAAGTTGTGCTATCAGATTCTACCAAATATTGATTGTAGAAAGAGTTAGGGAACAGGAGGGAATAGAAAGAAGAGAGTGGAGATGGGGGAGTAGTGTCATTTGGGGGGAAAAGTCCAGAAAGGGCAGGCTGGTGGCTGGAGCTTCCCAGCCAGCTTCCAGGGGTTCCCCTTTGCTCAGAGAATGAAGTACAAACTCTACATGGCATTAATAGGCCTTGCATGATCTGTCTGGTAATGGAATATCTCCCTGAGCTCATCTTCCGGTGCTCCCCCAAATACACCTTCTGAGTCTTTGCAGTTTCCAGAACCCACTGTCCTGTTTTCAGGCCTCCCTCCTCTCTCAGGTGCTTCCCTTTGCCTTCCATGATTTTCCCTGTAGATGTCAGCGCATTAACTGCTCCCCTGCCTACAGGGCCCTTCTCTCTGTGAAGCCTTTTGTCATACCTGGGTTGGGCCACAACCCCCTTTCTCTACCTTTGGCCACATGTGGCCACATTTGCCCAGTGTGAGCTTCCCCTCCCCAGCTGCAGGGAAGGGGGTGGTTGAACTGCTGAAGAGAAGAGAACTCCACCTCCCATTTCCCTGCTCAGCCTGGGCCTTTGCACATGCTAGTCCCTCTGTCTTCTCTTACATCTCCATTTGGGAGGCTTTCCATCAGAATTCTAGGCCCTATCAAACAATCATTTCTCTGTGTGACTCTCACACTGGCCTACCACAGCCTTTTGTTCTTGTAAACATTCAAGAAATATGTATTAAGAACACACTGTTGTGATTGATTGATCATGTGGAAGTTCTTCCACTGGGGGGAATGTCACAGAATGAGTCCCTTCCCTTTTGCAGTGGCCAGCCCATCATCATATATGGGGCGGTCATTGCGTCTCTTCTTAAGTTTTCTCTTTCCAGGTTGGGGAAGACCACTTACTGTGTAACTCTGAGCTACTTTCCTCCAAGCTTCAGTTTCCTCATTTGTAAAAACTGAGATAAAACAGTACCTATATTGTTGTTGTTGAAATTAAATGAGCTTGTATATGTAAAGTGCTTAGAACAGTGCTTGGCGTATATTAAATGCACAACAATAATTTCAGTATTATTTTGTATTATATTTTACGTAGTGCAATTAAAATTGGGTAACCTATATTTTGAGACATTTTCTTTAATTAAAAAACTCCAGATGTTGAACAACTATGACATACACCTGAAACTAACACAATGTTGTATGTTAGCTATATTTTTAATAAAAATCTTTTTAAAAAACCCAGAAAAACAAAATATATGATTACATGCAAAAATTATATTTGTTTTCAACAGTCTATCCCTAGCTTGTGAATATTTAAGAGTTTTATTAAAATACTTCATAGCCATTTATATTGTATATTTATATACAAATTGTATATTAATTTTAAATATTGTAAATATTGTAAATATGTATATTTTACATGCTTATTGTATGTAATACAATTAACATATTGTAGAGTTAATTGAAAGTGATAACTTTTTTGTTGTTCATGACATGAAAAATCAGTGAGCTTGTTTCCTTGCTCACTACTCTTACTAGTTCTAAACTTAAATCAAATATATCCATTCATTTTTTAAATAACTCTAAGCTCTCATGTCTCCCATAGTTTTCAGATACAGAGTAAAAATCTGTGAGAAATAAGAATGTATCAGTATCTTCCTTCCAGAAATAAGGTTTATTCCTCTGTTCTGTTACAGGTATCTCTCGTTTTTGTGATTATCAACCTGTGGTCATTTTACCTTGGATTTTTCTCCGTTTATTCTTCTACTCCTCAACACATAAGTGTAATTTTTTACATTTAAAATGTAAAATTTATTTTTTCTGATTATAAATAACACATATGGACCATTAGGAAATTATAGAAAACACAAAGAAAATCACATATATAATACCACTACCCAGATGTAACTCCTATTAATATTTTATATTTGTTTTCAGTCTTCTTTCCATCTGTTTGTCTATCTCTGTGTCTATTTATCTATATTTTAAAAACAAAAATAAAATACAACTGAATGCTTTTTTCACTTAACACTGACTGATGCCAATTTATTTTTCAAGCCAGTTCAGACTAACTACCCTAAAACACAGATTTCATCGTGTCCCTTCCCAGTTCAAGAATTTACCGTTATAATCCAGGCAGCAGCACACCTCTGACCCATCTCTTAGATGAAAAGAGTGTATTGATTTGAAGCCAGAGGATCTGAGGTTGAGTGTGTCCTTCACTTACTAGCTGCGTGATATTGGACAAGTTACTTAATCTCTCTGAGCCATTTCCCTACCATGATTAATGGTAAACATCTTACCTCAAAGAGTCCAGTTAATTAATGTAGGTGAAAGTGCATCATGAAGGGTAAAATGCTATATAGATAGTAATGATGCTACATCCCTTCCTCTCCTCCCCCAATAAAATTGGGAGCTCCCTTAGGTAGGGTCCATTGTGAAGCTTAATGCTTGGCAACTTTGTCTCCATTTTTAATAAATGCTTGCTTAATTCATGAACAAATGAACAAATGTCTAGTAGGCCTACTTCAGCCCTGATCATTAACATGTATGGCTTTGAGATTTTCTGATTATCCTTTGTGGTGTTCTTTAATTCAGGGTGACCAATAATCCTGGTTTTCCCAGGACTGAGGGAATGTGGGACTGTGAATTTTAAAGCTGAATCCAAGGAGGTCCTTGGGACTCACAACTATCAGTATTAAAACCAGGATGAGTTAGTCACCCTATTAAAAATTCAGTGATGGATTTCAGGGTTGAAGGGAAGAATTGCCCACTTCTGGGTTCCATGGCCAGGGTTACTGCCAGAGAGGTGAGAGGGATGTTTCCATCTGGGTCTCATGGGGTGTTAGACCCTGACTGACAGGGCTTGCCACTTTGCAGGAAACTCGATTTTACAAATTCACACTGTGGTGATAAAGCCCTTGGGAGTTTAATTAAAACTTCTAAACAATAGATTAGTAAATCAGAATGTCAATTTAAAATGTTCCTGTTAGTTTGCTAGGACAGCCCCTTCCCTGCTTAAATACCCAAGAGGGAATGAAAAGTGAGCTGGTGGTGGTAGGCATTACTGGAGGGGGTATCATATGTTGGATTTTAATTGACTCTCCACTGCAGAGTGCCCATTTCTAGGGAGATCTAGAATGCTTGTGGCTGGTGGAGACCATGGATGGATGAGGCTTCCTGGACTGATACCGTGTTTCCCCCAAAATAAGACTGAGCCGGACCATCAGCTCTAATACATCTTTTGGAGCAAACATTAATATAAGACCCGGTCTTATATAATATATAAGATAATATATAATATATAAGATAATAAGATAATATATTATATAAGACCGGGTCTTATATTGTTTACTCCAAAAGACGCATTAGAGCTGATTGTCCATCTAGGTCTTATTTTCGGGGAAACACGGTACCAACTGTCCAGCATCTGTGCTTACCATGCGCTCCCTACTTGCTGTTTGTCCTCATCACCTCTTCGCTTCATCTCAATCCACTTTTCAAAGTTACAATCCCTGTTTCAGATTAGTTTACACCACTCTATTTTTGGTTACGTGCTTCCCGCTACTAGATCTCTGTCTCATGTATGTTCAAGGGTCCCTGCGGTCACATCTCTGGTGTTCTGTGGATATCACCTTTAAGTGGCTCACTTTCTCTTCTTTGTTTAGTCAAAAAGAGGTTCCTGTTCCAGGCTTGAGCATTCTGCTTTCTCTCCAGCTTTTTCACAGCAGCCCTTGTCTCTCACTGGGGACGGTAATTCTGTGGCTTGCAGTCTCTCAGACCACAGGGATTTCTCACCACCAGCACCATCTGCTGCCCTGATTCCCAGAGGCCTCCCTCCCTTTCCACCTGGCCTCTAGTTGACACACTTTGGGGTTTGCCACTGGCCAAGAACAGGGAGAGGCTGTGCTGGTGTGAAGTGATGGGTGATCTGGAAATAGCCTTGGGGGAAGGGCCTGGCCCTGAAGCTGGCATTGAGGTGTTCGCCTGCACTTATAATGCCTGGCACTCAGCAGTCAGAAAACAGGCATCTTTGCAGATCCAGTTAGTTCTCTCTTCCAGGGAGACCCATGTGTGCAGGGTGTTCACCCCTGAGTTGGGGACTGTAGTACTATCCACACAAAACTTTTACTCTGGGGGCTGGCCCGGTGGCTCAGGCGGTTAGAGCTCCATGCTCCTAACTCCAAAGGCTGCTGGTTCGATTCCCACATGGGCCAGTGGGCTCTCAACGACAAGGTTGCCTCGATTTCCGCAAGGGATGGTGGGTTGTGCCCCCTGGAACTAGCAACAGCAACTGGACCTGGGGCTGAGCTGCGCCCTCCACAACTGAGTCTGAAAGGACAACAACTTGACTTGGAAAAAAAGTCCTAGAAGTATGCACTGTTTCCCAATAAAGTCCTGTTCCCCTCCCCTAATAAAAATCTAAAAAAAAAAGGAAAAAAGAAAAAATCTTTTACTCTGGACTGGCTGGGTGTTTCTTCTGCCTGGGGCTCCACACTCTTTAAGTGGATCCTGCTAAGGAGGGCCCTGGGATCGCTTGTGGCCTGGAGGTGGGCCAGCCGGCCACTCACATATAGCAGTCTTGCCACATCTGCCAGCTCATGACCCCTCACTCATGCAGATGCCCCCCAGTGATGAAAGGCTTGTCATCAGGGCACAGTTGGTAAAGAGGGACGAGCAAGGCAAGGTACCTAGGGGTGCAGGAGGCGGAGCCAAGGGACCAGGTGCACGCTAGTAAGTCATCTTACCCCTTACTGGGAGAACAGGCAGTTGGCTGATACTGACCAGACTGGATCTCCTGAGTCAGCCTCCTGCAGACTCTGACAACAGATAGCGACAGGCTTGTGGTCTCCCTGCCACCTTTCAGCCAGCCTAGGGCCTGGCTTCTGACTGCCTGTTCTCTCCCCAACAATCCTGCAAGGGTCCCCTTTGTTCATAAGGTTCTGGCCTATATGTTGCTCACTCTATTCACATCCAGAGCTTTATTAAAAATAAATAGGTTCATGGAAGGAAAAGTGTGTCCAATAGGCCAGTAGTAAGCAAGAGGTGAAAGAATCTTAATTTGTCCCAAGTTCCTGGGTAAACTTTAGCCTCTATAGGGAGCTGCAGACACCTTCTAGGCCTGTGCTTCACCTGTGTGCTGAGCTCTGGCAGCCTCAATCACTATCTACTGGGTCTAACCCTCTGGCTTTTGTCCCTGACAGCCTGGGTAAGAAGGTAGGCATAGATCCCCAGCTACCCTGACCTGGAATATGGGAACACTTTATAGGTGCATCTGATGCCAGTAGAGGCTGGCAGCCCCCCCACCCCCCATTGCATCTGCTCCAGCTGCACAGGTGTTCAAGGTCATCCTCTGACAACCATGGGTCCATCCAGTGTCTCCAAAAGACCTCAGAAATGGGATAATTCTACATCAGCCCTGTAAGATATCACAAAAGGCAGGATGTACAATGGTTAGGAACACTAATACCAGTTGGGCAAACCAAGGTTTCACTCCAACTCTGCCATTTACTAGCTGGGTGACTTGGTAAATTAACCACTCTTGGCCTCAGTTTCCTCATTTATAAAATGGGATTAATAATAATAGTATCTACCACTTCAGAGAGTTGTCGTGAGGGTTAAATAAAATAATGCAAAGTACTTAGCACAGTGCCCACAAGCATGTTAGCTACTGCTACCACAATTCTCACCTTTAGGGTATATGAGGGACTAAGAGGGACCCTGACAATCTAACACAATCTAGGGACAACCTGCTTTGCCCTTTTGATCCTGAAGATTTAAGCCCTACCTATTAAATGCTTCCCTGCAGTCTTCCATCAGAAGTGGCAGGCTTTTGGGCTTTTAAATAACTGGAGACCACCTGAGAATAGAATCATGGAGCCTTAGCTATGGGCACATTTTTGGCCCTGCTTACCATATAGGCTTTAGGTTTGGTCTTCTGACTTCTACTGCCTGACCAGGGGCTCTCCTGGACTAACTCTCAGGCACTGTTCTGTTTGCAAGATTAAAGGCACATGAGCTGATTCTATTGCTTGTCCAGGGTCTGGGGGATTGGGGAGCTGAGGGGGTGTGTGTGGGGGATGGCCGCAGGCCTACTGCCCTGATGATTGACAAGATACTCTGATGTGGGAATGTAAAACTGGTGGAATGGGTACCTGATACAGGCAGGAGTAGGAGGGAACTGGGACCCAGAGTGTCAGATAGAGAGCAAAGTAGTATCTGTGGGCCTTTTTACCCTGGAAATAAATTTCTAAGATGCGTCAACCCTGCCCATGTTTTCCATACCTAGGCAGAAGGAAAAGCTAGTGGAGGTTGCTCATAGTTGAAGATGATGGAAGTGGGGGAAGACCCTGTCAGTGATAGAGAGAGGACAGGCATTCCCCTTCCCCAGTTCTCTAAACCTTCAAAGAGACCAGTGACTTGACTTATATCCAGTGCTTTATTGAACATAAATAGTCTCATAAGAGGAGAAATAAACGTGTCCCCAGGCCAACAGAGAGTACATGTATGTGTTTATGAGAAAGAGATGCGCGAGGTCCCTGATCTGTATTCTGGGGGGCGGGGTCAGTCAGGCGGGGCCTGGACCAACCAGTAAGGCAGATGAGGGTCCGTGTCTTACGGGACTCACTGCTCCTGCGTGCCCCAGGAGATGTAGTCTGGCCGTGTGGCTGCATGGTACTCATCAATGAGCTGCTGCACAATCTCCCTGGACGTGTCCAGCTCGTCAAAGTTCTCCTTAAAGATGTCCTCCTTGCGGAACTGCTCCAGGAAGGCCTCCCGCTTCCGCAGCTTGTCGTACTGGCGACAGGTCCGCTCAAAGAGCTTGGGGTGTGCAGAAAGCAGGGGTCACAAAAAACTCCGAGGAACAACATGGCCCAGAGAGCCAGAGAACCATGGCTGGGCTATCTCCACAGTAAAAAAGCCAGAAGCAGAGCAGCGGGAATGCAGAGAGGTGAGGCACAACCAGGAAAAGGATTATGGGAAAATAGGTGCACACCGTGAGACTCACCGAGGAGATGCTGGTGTGGTTGGCCATCATGAGCCCGCTGACTCGGTGGGCAGAGGGCAGGTAGGGAGACTTCCTTGACAGGGCCACCTGGATGCTGGCTGGGCCCCAGGGGATGAAGTTGGCCAGCTTCCGTTCCCGGATCCTCTGCAGGCTCTTGTGGACCTGGGGTGGGCAGAGGAGTGGTGGTGGTCGCCTCTCCTCTACCCCTGCAGGTTCCAGGGGTGGAATGAAGGGGCCTCACCTACCTGAGTGGGGTCCACCTCCCCCTGGATAATGTTGAGGATGGCAATGTAGCAGTGGTTGGTCTGGCGATCCCGGCCGGTGGACACCATCACGTTCTTGGGCTGCAGCAGCCGCCTCATGACATCCAGGACCGTGGTCTTCCTCACGCTGGCCACCTGAGGCGAGAGTGGGCCACAGGGACCAGGCTAGCACTGAGGGCACAGTGCAGGGAGGCACGGACAGACAAGAGGAGGCGGCACGTGCCCCCACAGACTCGGGCAGTACGGTCTCTTTGGGGAGTGTCTTTGGATTCAGTTCTATGCTGAGGCCCTGCTGTGGGATCAGGAATCTTAGCCCTCCTCAGCTCAGCAAACTCATGCCCCTGTGCAGGAGCACACGCAGACCCTGCACAGCCCAGGCCCTGCAGGAAGCCAAAGGCAGAGGGAGAGAGGAGAGCGAGTCAGCAAGGAAGTCGTGCAGTCTGTGCCAGTCCCTGAGCGCAGAGCCTCTGGGGGTTGCAAAGGGCAGGTCCTGGGGCAGCAGGGAAAAGAGAAAGGCTAGCTCAGGGCCTGCGGGCCCAGGGCCAGCCTGGCCTGGGACACTGAGGGCCCTTCTTACCGACTGGTCCGTGGTGAGGGGGGTGTAACCAGTCATGAGGAAGTGGAGCCGCGGTGTGGGAATGAGGGAGGCGATGAGGCCGATGAGGTCATTGTTCATGTAGCCCGGGTAGCGCAGGGTGGTGGTGCTGGCCGACATGATGGTAGACACCTGGGGACAGAGGTGCCATGTCATGCGTCTTGCCTGGGGTGGCCTCCCTTCCCCAGATGGCACTCTGAGCCAAAGGAGTCCAGGAGTGGGGCCTCACCAGCTGATTGATCTGGGAGAAGGATGGGTTCTGGATGTGCAGGCGATCTGTGGCGATCCGGTTCAGGGCTGTGTTGTCCAGCACCACCTGGGGGGACAGGAAGAGGTGGCAGATTTTTGGGAACACAAAGAACATGAGCTCTGCCTGAGCCAGGCCTCTGAAGCTCAATTTCCTCTGAGCCTCATAGCCAGAAAGACCTATCCAAAAGGGATTTCAATAGCACTGGGGCCTAGAAGATCTCAAAATGAAAGTTTTAAGTGTATGAAAATGGTGAAACAGACAAGGGTATGGTAGTAGGAAAAGGTAGAATCCAGGACTCACCACACAGTCCGCGTTTTGCGTCAGCCTTTTGAGTGTGAGCAACGAGTTGTAGGGCTGGACCACCACGTCGCTCATCTCGTCCTGGTTGGGAAACACTGAGTATGTCTGCACCAGCTTCTTAGGGTACCTGGTGGGGGTTGGGAGAAGAGTCAGGGTGACAGACTGGACACTTGATACACATAGGGCTTCCAATAACTGCCTGGAAGCAGCTGAATCTGCATGGGGAAATTGGTGTTGGGCCATGGGCTCAGTAGAGAAGGGAGACTTGACTTTTGGAAGTCTGTAAGTTTCCCAAAGGGCAGAGAGACATCTTAGGATCTAGGGTTCTAAATCCAAACTGTCCATCCTCACGGAACCTTCATCTCTTCACCTAGGACCCAGATTGTAAGGTCTGGGTTCAAGCTGCGGAGTGTCTAGAAAGGCCCTTTCCTGCTCCAGTGAATAGCAAGGTATATCTGAAGGGATTCTCAGTTACTTGGGAAACCAAGTCCTCTCAGCCCGTCAAAACTCAGACGTACCTGTCATTCAGCCGTTCTAAGAGGTAGGAGCCCAGGCCAGAACCTGTTCCCCCAGCAATAGAGTGACACAGCACGAAGCCCTACATGGGAAAGGGGCAATCAATGTCTAGGTTAATCTAGTGAAAGGATTTCAAACTGGACCCATCCCACAATTTCTCAGACTCCTATCTTCCACTTTCCTCCCCCCACACATAGAGCTTAAGAGCCTACCTTATTTCCAGCAATGGCCGGTGGCTTCTGTCCAGTGCAGAGTGCACGGGTGGGTCTTATACCTAATAGATGGCTTCTAAAGGGTAATGCTGAGCCTTCCCTATGTCAGTTCCCACCAGTAGTGCTGAGACACTCACCTCTAGACTGTCACTGCCATCTGCCTCCCGGTCTATGATGTCAAAAATGTCCTCATGGATCTTCTCTCCCTGTACAGATATGGGGAGGGTCGGAGTGGGACAGGACCATAGGACAAGGACTCTGACCTCACAATAGCGACCCTCAATTCTCCTTGTAGCCACGAAAAGGGTTTTTTGGAGCACAGGGGCCTTGCTTTTCATTCTCATTGAGAGACAGTATGGTACAGTGGGTAGGAGCAGGCACTCTACATCCAGACCGCCTAGGGTCATACATTAGCTCTAGTTCTACTTAGCTGAGTGACTCTGGGCAGGTTACCTATTCTCTCTATACTTCAGTTTCCTCATCTCTATAATGAAGGTAATAATACAGGTCGATATACCCTTATCCAAAATCCTTGGGGCTTATGTTTTGGAATTCAAATATTTCATATTGTAGAAAGGTAATATGATACATATAATGTATTTTAAGTAAAATGCCAGCGGGGTCTGAGGTGCCTTAACCGAATACATCAATATTTCTGCAAAGAAAGGTATGAGCAGTGACAATAAATTGGATAGAAAATTATAAAACAGCCTGTCTCCATTGAGATTTGGTTTTGCTGCTAAATCGTCTTTTGCTTTCAGTTTTTTGGATTCTGGAAAGGTAGATAAAAGTCTGTGAACCTGCAGTACTTCTAGCGTTGTTGGGAGGTTTAAGTAAGTTAATTTTAAGTAAGGTTTAAGTAAGTTATAAAGTACTTAGTATGGCTTGTCACACAGCACCAGCTAGTGTAATGTCATAAGAATATTACATGCTTGACTTAGAGAAAAGAACTCCCCTCAGTCATGTCTTTCTCTCTCTCCCACTCATACATCCTCTATCTAACTTCATCTCTCTCGAGGAAGTCATTGGGCCTGTTCCCACACAGGAAGGGCATTGCGGGTCCTGCCAGGGAATAGCAAACGACCTGGGAGAATCCGCTGGCCCAGTTGTTGCCAGCTCCTCCTCCATGCTCCGACAGGTAGATGTTCTCTGGGTTGTAGAGCTTGGCATAGGGAGAGTTGAGGATGGAGTGGATCACCCGGGGCTCCAGGTCCAGCAACACAGCCCTGGGGATGTAGTGCTCATCGTCCGCCTGTCAACGGGAGTCCAGGAGGGGGCCCACTCAGCTAAGGCCTGCCCAGTCCTCCGTCCTCCCCACTCTGGCTCCTGCCTGCACTCCCTCCTCAAGCCAGCAGCCCTGGCTCCTTTGCCCAGTGGGGTTTCCCAAGGCCACTGCCCATCCATCCCTTCAGGCCCCCTGGCCAAGTCGCTGGGAGCACCTGGTAGAAAAAGACGTCCTTGCGGTCAGTGCCCTCGGTGGCGAATTCCTCCACGATGCCCTCGGGGCTGATACCATGCTCGGCGCACAGTTGTTTCCAGAACTCGAACCCAACTGGAGGGGGGAGGCGGGCGGAGGAGAAAGAGGATATCTAGGTCTGGGCAGGTTCCAACTAGGAGCTGGGGGACTGAGCGCCTGGGTCCAGTGATAGGAAGTCAAGGTTCAGCAGACTCCCATGACAGAGGAAATAGTTGTATGCCAGCGATTGGGCAGGGAAGGGCTTTCGGGGTCGGACAACTGAACACTGGGTCAGGCATGTCCCGCGTTTTGGAGAACTACGATTCTGGTAAGGGCAAATGGGAGTCCAGTATCCCACAGCGAGATCCCATTGAATCTAAGGAACCTGACTAGTGGAGGGGCCGGAGGTTCGCTCACTCTGATTGCCGCACTGGCCCAACTGTAGGGTGATGATTTCCCTCGGCATCGCTCTTCTGGCACCGGCGTTGCAGTCACTCCTGCTAGCAAAGCCTCCGTCCGCCAGCCCGCCTGCCGCACGACGCAGGCGCCGAACAACCCGCTCCGCCCACGAACTTTCTCCGCTCCAATGAGAAGTGAGTTCTGGCGATGGTACTTTCTTATTCATGTGGCTTCACTAGTAGAGACTGCGCGTGCGCGGCACCGGATCGGGCTCTGCGCGGGTGAGAGGGTGACTTGTTTTGACGCAGCGTTCTCTCTGGGTGCAAGCCAACTAGAACCCATGCGCAGGCGCAGTGTGGAGGGAAGCGGCCTTCCCCGGCCAAATCGCGCATCTGCGCAGTTGGTGTTATTGTGACTGTCGGGCCGTGGCCCCGGATGTGGTGGCTGAAGGTGGGAGATGGCGGAGGCAGAGGGGGTGGCTGGAGCGCCAGGCCCAGTTTCGGGGCCGACTTTCAGGGGCCGCGGCGCTATGTCGGGCTCCTTGGAGCGGGACCAGCAGGTTGAGGCGGCGCAGCGGGCCCTGGTGGAGGTGCTGGGGCCTTACGAGCCTCTGTTGAGCCGGGTGCAGGCAGCCCTGGTGTGGGAGCGGCCAGCCAGGAGCGCCCTGTGGTGCCTGGGGCTGAACGCGGCTTTCTGGTGAGACACTGGACCCTCAGAACCCCTCCGAGGAGCGAATTCGTGAGGTTTCTTTAGGGCACTAGCTCTCGCCTCACCTGTTTTCTTCGCTGCACTGGCTCCTTCCTGTCTAATTTTGCCTCGCTTCCACTTCATCCCGCCTGCAGGCTTTGGCATCGCAGGTCTCCGTAGGGCCTTCCCGTTGTCTTCCCTCCTTTACCCGCTCCCGCACCCTCGCCCCGCACATGTGGATCTGGCAGGAGCATCTAGTAACGCCTTGAGCCGTCCGCGGTGAGCGAGGGCGCCTCATTTTATCCAGGGAAAGCTGGGTCCCATTAGGGCCATCACCTCCCTTCTCTTGTCTGCTCAAATGTGGTTTGAAGACTGTCTCTAGAGATGTTAGGAGTTATTACTGGGGTCGATGCGTGAGGCGTGGGGTCTTGGAATGGTGTCCATGGGTGTGATGAGAAAACAAGTTCGATTGGTCAGAATTAGAATTAGCCCACCCACGGAAGTGTGTGAAGTCTGAGCGTCAATGAGAGACTCCACAACTGCAACTTGAAAGTGGTAAGCTTTTAAAGAACAGGTGTGCAATAGTGCTTGTGAGATTTCACCCGTTTGGAAACCCCTTAGAATTGCGACTCTCCTTGTTCCCAGGAATCGGTGAGAGGAATGGGCATCCTTAAGCCGTGGCAATTGAGGATGTCTCCCGGTGCGTGTGAGTTTTCCTGAGCTGGCAGTGGGACTGTAAATGTATTTTAAGAATCTGTATGTTTCAGGCTCTGTGAAAATGGAACTGTGGCTTCGCTCAGTTATCATCACCTAAAGTGGACTTCGGTCTTCACAGGATCGGCCAAGCAGATCGAGGGAAAGATTATTGATCAAATTCCCAGGGAGCTGAAGAGGAGGGGTGGGGGTGCTTCTACAGCTGGATGCAATAAGACTATTCTGGATAAAGCTGACACAGAACAAGGCATGTGGTTCCAGAAATTGTTGGTTCTGCTAAACATACTTTCCTCTTAAAATTCTTGGTTTTAAAACCAACACATTTAGTATCCTTTCTCTGAAAGAAGGTTTTGCAGTCAGCTGGCGCAAAACAAATAATTCCAAGTTCGTTGACAGACAGTGTTCAGCTATTAAACGTTAATCCTCTCACAGTTTGAAGGAGACTCAGGTTAAAGTTGTCACCGTAGCCTCTGCCATTTGTTGCTTCCAGCGTCTTCAGCAAGCTTGATAATAAACTTTTTTTATAACAGCATTCTTCTTCTTCTTCTTCTTTTTTTTTTTTTTTTTTTTTTTTTGTAGGCAGTGCTTCCTTGATCCCCAGTTCCTTAACTTGTCTCCTGTTGCTCCGTGTCAGGAACGCTTAAGTGTAGCACCTCATTCAGGAGTGTTTACCAGAATGACCTTTTCTTCTCCCACTACCTCCCCATCCTAACCCCTAACCCCAGACCATCCTGTCAAAACTTCATTCCCTACATTGGGAATGTACTTCGAGGAAAAACGTTGGTCCTCAATCAACCAGTTTGTATCAAAGTGTGACTGGCTGATATATAAAAACTTTATCAGGATTGAAATGAATCCTAATAAACCAAGGGTTTATTAATGCAAATGGATCTGTCACAGGTATGTTGTTATTTTTGAGACGGGGACTTTCCACATATCCCTTGCCCGAGAGAGATTTTTGAAGTGGAATGCAGGTGCAGGTCTACACATACGGAGCTCTTCTGGCTGAGATACACCTTTCAATGTTACAGTGTCAGCCTTAATTTTCAGGCCCGCCACAGTGTTTACTTAAGTTTGTTAATAGGCTGTGTTTGGAAGCTCACCCAGATCCCCTTTTCCTACTCTTGGAATCTTAGCATTGTGATGGGTCTTTATCTCTGGCATTTCCTGGTAGCTTGTCTGCTGTGTATCCCGAACAGTTACTCTTGTGATTCCCATCATACTCTAAGTAGGTGGGGGGGAGAGAGAGGAAAATGAGGGTGTGACTCTTGAGATTGAAAGGGCAAATGAGTATGCCATTTATGGAGAAGACTCAGACCTGTGAAGGGTACAGAATGACTGATAGTCCAGAGGCTCAGGTAGTTTGGCATTAGCGTTCACAGGATTGTTTGTTTTAGGGAATGTGCTTGCTTGGAAGGTAGTTTGAGGTTCAGAAGGAAAGACTTCATATTGCAGGAGCATTATATGGAATATGGGTGTCTGTTTACCTTTCAATTCGGAATGTCAAAGAGGGACTGTTTAATTCTTGGACATTTTAAGTGTTTAGGAAATGAAAGAGAATAATTGGCTCAGGTCAGAGAAATCAATTCTGAAACATTTTTCTTTTATTATTGTTTTGAATAGTAATATATCACTAACTGAGGTGTTTTATACATTTTGAGGTATTATAAGATGGGGTAGGAGTACAGAAAATCAGAATTCAGGTAGTCGGTTTCACTGTTCTGTATTATCAGTGAAGGTTTTTCTGTACCTGTAAATGTGCCCTCTTAATAAAAAACAACAACATAAAGATAGAGATAGATGTAGATACCTCGTTACTGTAGTATTTCAAGGCTTTCACTCTTGTTTTTTTTTTTTTCTTTTTCCAGTTCCAGAGATCTTTTTCAAGATCAGAGATCTTCCAGCTTATATTGCTCCTGGTCACTGATATGTTATTATCTCTAGGATAATAACAGACATGTCAGGCCTCCCTCTCCAATTGCTTGTTTTATCATTAACCTCAACATCACCTATAAATGAGTGATTTGGGGGAAGAATATCTGAGTCAGCAAGCGTGTATCCAGACAGGGTCAGAATAGAAGAACATGTTCAAGTAACTTTTTAGTTTAACTCAGACCTTGGAGATAAGGGGAGAACAACAGAGCCCTGGAAATGGGTGTGAAATCCAAGCACCCCTTCTGTGAAGAGCACATAGTTCCAGGAGGGCTAGATGACTGTTGAGCTACTTTCCAGTTTCTCTCTCTTCCTCTCTCTCTCTCTCTCTTTCTGTTTTTTTTTTTTTAAATTAAATTCATTGCCTTTTCTGTTTTTAACATTCTATGATTCTAAGTGGTCTTTAAATTCAGATATTGACTTACAGCAATCCACAGGCCGATGTTTTTTATTGGGATCTGCTTTTCTGGTCACTCGTCTGAGTTAACCATACTGTATTCTCAGGGGTATTATGAAATCTATTGTTTTCACAATTGAAAAAAAACAGAGTGTTTCCTCTCCCCGCCTCTACTCCCCAAATAAAACAATGACCCAAGAAGTGATTAAAGATATGTAGAAATTCTGATTTAACAGGTTAGAATTTGAGTGAAAGACAATAGTGGGGAACAGGAAATGGAAGGGAGAGCCCATTTAAGTAGAGACATTTGTTCTGTGAAAAAAAATTTACACAAAATTTCAGATGAAATCTATTGAGCAAATGTCTCTGATGATAGTCTTTGGAGGATTCTTGTTGCTTTTAGTAGCCAAGAAGACTCCCAAGGATGCCTTGGCTTTCTTTTGCCTCTCTTTCTGTCAGTTGTTATCTGTCCTAATTATAAGGTTGGGTGCTTTCTACCCATTAACATACGGTAGGTCATAGCAGCTAGCTGGTTTCATTTCTGGTTTTGTGCAAGCAGTAACTATCACTACATGACATAGATTGACTTAATTTTTTTCATTCTCATTTACCAGTGACTGGCTCATTAACCAGACAGCCACAAGTACTGAACAATAATGGGCTTTCTGTCCCAATAGGATGGGATGCTTTGTTCTGAAGGGCCACTGAGACAAGCTTACTCTGTAATAACAAAAGAACCCAGACATAGTATCTTCTTTGGTTGAAAATAGACATGATCTTTATTTTGTTTATAATTATAATAGAAACTTTAATTTCTAGCAAACTCTAATTTACATGTACTAATCATGAGGATCCATGGTATAGTTAACCTCAAAAAAATTGTTTAGTTTTGGAATTTCTTATGATTTTTCTGGACACCACATTGTTTTCCCAAGGAATATTTTATTTAGATTGATAATTAATTGGATTTAAGTCCCTGATAAAGGGGATGGACAGTTTACAAGAAGGCAAAAAATAATAAATCAATGGATACATAAAATTTCACTCCCAGTAATAAAAAATTCTAATGTAAATGGCAATGAGTTACTAATTTCTGCTTATTAAGTTTATAAAAATACTACTTTTCAGGGGAATTATGGAAAAACTGGCATATGGTTGATAGGAACATACATTTGACAGGCTTTCTGGAAAGTAATTTGGCAACATGTATTAATAAGATACTTAAAAAGTTAATACCTTTTTAGGTGCTGGGGAAAATGGGGAGTGATTGCTAATGGGGATGGGTTTTTTTGGGGGGTCGATGAAAATGTTTTAAATTATATAGTGGTGATAGTTGCACAACTTTGAATATACTAAAAACCATTGAATTAGATAATTTAAAAAGAAAAAGTTTTATGGTATACCAACTGTATCTCAATAACATTGTTAAAAAAAGTTAATGCCAGTAATTCCACTTAAAGTAGTTAATCATAAATAAGGACAAAGATTTATGCTCAGTGATATATAGTTCAGCTTTACTTTATTACATTAAAAATTGGAAACATCTTAGTTCAATTAGGGAGACGTTTAAGAGACTACATATATATATATATGATGCAATCATTTTTAAAGTTTTTGATGCTTTTCTGGTGATATAGGAAAACATACCTATGTATTATTGAGTGAAGAAGAAGGTTTTTAAACCACATATGCCATATACTCCCATGGAGTTTTTATATATGAATTTTTTTAAAAAGAAGAGAATAACCTCTGTTCACTTTTTGGGGTATATATGTAGATAATGGGTCATTTAAAAAACTTTTTAATGGAAAATTGGAGACATATACGTAAGTAGACAGAATAATATTATGCACCACCATATACCCAGCTTTAAACATTTTCACTTCATGGCCAATTTTGTGTCTTCTGTACCCCAATTTCCCATCTCCTCCTTTATTATTTTGAGGCAAATACATATCATTTAATCTGTTTCAGTATGTGTCGCTGAAAAATAAAGACTTAAAAATACTATTATAGTATCACATGTAAAAAATTAATGATTCTAGTCAGTGGTCAAATTTCCAATTTTCTCGTGTCATTTTGTGTGTTTTTTAAACTGTTTGGGTTAGGATCCAAATGAAGTCCCCATATTGTGACTCACAGCTGTGACTCATATACCTTTTGTAAAACTTGACAGATTCACCTTCATCTGCAGGCCAAAACCCAGTACCCTTTGTCATGAAATGCCCTTCACGATCTGACTCCTGCCTGTCTCCCCGTACTCATCCCCTCCCTCTGTTCTTTATGTTTCAGTTCTGTCAGACTACTTGTCTTAAATATGTCATGCCAGCTGGCTGTTCTCCCTATCTGAATGAATGTCTTCTCCTTCTCTACAACCTTTTGTTGTGTTTTCTCACCATTTGTCTTTCAAATCCCAGCTTAGATTCCTCTTGTTTGTTGTTATTACCATGTCATGTTATATTGCAAACCCACAGACACATAAATACACTTACGAGTAAGGTCCATGTCTGACTCTTCCCTGCAACAGGACTTAGCATATCATAGACACTCAGATGTTTGTGGCATTGAGTTGAAGCAAAGGGGGCCTGTAACAGGCTACTAACATAGTCCAGGTCTTAGAGACACGGTATTTTTATTGCTTCCTCTTTGGAAAACTGACGGTTTTTAGGAGAGCTTACTATCCTTCCTTATCCCAATTTATATTTGTGTTAGTATTGCGACATGGAAGCAATAGCACTGGGGTACAAGAAGCTCTAGGGCCCTTTTCCTTGGCCTTGTTAAATTGGCTTGTTTGTTGGGGTGATGAACTGGCTTTGGAGGAGAGATTAATGGCCTAGGGCGGCTTTAGAGGCTTATTTCTGTTAAGCTGCTCTCATTCTTTAATCTCATATATAATTACAATATCCTTTAAGTAGTGGGGTGGAAAAATTGGAAAAATTGGTGACTGGATTTCTAAGTTCTTGTTTTCTTCCATCCCTCATTCTTTGTATAGTTTAAAAATTGATAGAACAGGGATTCATATTTATTGAAAACAAAGTACAAAAATGTCTAGAGATAAAAATTAAAGTTCCTCTGCCAGTTCCTGCATGTGTATGTGTATTCATATATGCACACCGATAAACTTTTTAAAAAATGTGATAGGGATTATACTCTTGGTATTGTTCTGTGATTATGTCAAGTCATTAGGTCATGTTGAGTTGAGAAGAGGTCATTTATAACCAGCTCCTGGTCATCCTTACCCTTGTTCGATCAGTTACCGTGATACTAGCTAATAACACTTCTACATTGTAAAATTGAAGAGCTATGTGTTAGGCATCTTAGGTGTCTTGTATTTTCTTGTCTTTTTAGCAGAATCAAGTATGGTTTTTTGGGGTGATTTTTCTGGGTGATTATGTTGTTTCTAATACATACAAACACTTCTGCAAGATTTATTATTGTTAACATCACATAATAGATGAGGCTTGAAGAGGTTAAGGTAATTTATTCAAGGTCGCATGACTAAAAGTGGCTGTTCAGAGAATCAGGCTCAAGCTAACCTATTAATAACTTTAAAAGCCATGCCTAACTGCCCTGCTGAACCACCTCTGTGGTGATGCTTTCGGCTTCCCTCGAGATCTTACCAGTCTCTGGTGATGACTAGTGTTGTTTTCCCCAGTCTCTTGCAAATCAATACTTCTGTAAAATGCAAAATAATGTGTTACTAGAAAAATAAGTTTAAAAAGGCATAGACAACACAATCCCAAATATAGTTTTAGATTCAAAATTACTTGGTCAAATTGCTATACAAATTTCTAAATGCTCACTTTCAATTTCTATCCTTACTTCTCCATAGCCTGATGACGTCAGCTTGTGGCCCGCCCTGAACTACATACACTGTGCAAGGCACTGCCTTCAAGGCTTTAGGGTGGTGTAATAGAAAGACTCATAAGAACTAGTTTTTGTTTTAAATATTTTATTGTGAAAGATTTTAAATACATACAGAGGTATGGAAAATAGTACAAATAAAGAATCCTATGTACTGTCACCCAGCTTCAGCAATTATCAACTCATGGTCAGTCTTGTTTCATCTTCTATCATACCCTGTCCCTTGCCAAACTATTATTTTGATTCAAATCCCACACATCATGTCATTTCATTCATAAATATTTTAGTATGTATCACTAAAAGATAGAGACGCTAAAAACAACTTCCGGGGTGGCCGGTTAGCTCATTTGGTTGGAGTGTGGTGCTAATGTCACCAAGGTTGCTGGTTCGGTCCCTGTGTGGGCCACTGTGAGCTGCGCCCTCCTTAAAAAAACAAAAAAAAACATTACTTCCATAATATTATCACACACTTTAAAAAATTAACAGTAATTCCTTAGTATCTTCGGATGTGCTGTTAGTGTTCAGATTTCCCAGATTGTAAATACCTATGGTTGATTCCTTCAAATAAGAACTAGCTTTTCCTTCATTCTGTTAATATGATACATTTATTGATTTGTGTATGTTGAACCACCCTTGAATTCCTGGAATAAATCCCAGAAATCTATCATGGTATGTAATCCTTTTAACATCTGCTGAATTCAGTTTGCTGATATATTATTTTGCATCTTATTTACAAGGGATATTGGTCTGTACTTTCCTTGTAGTGTCTTTGTCTGCTTTGGTATTGGAGTCATGCTGGCCTCATAAAATGAATCAAGAAGTATTCCCTCTTCTTCAGTTTTTGGGAAGAGTTTAAGAAGGATTGTGTCTAATTCAGAAGAACTGGCTTTTAGCTTTAACTTCAGTGCTTGCTTTCTATGTGACCTTGAGAAATCATTTTACTTTTTTGGGTCTCAGTTCCTTCATCTGTAAAAGGATATCTACTTGAATTAAATGCTCTTTAATGCATCTCTGTAAGTTTGTTGCCCTATACTCGGGTCTAATTTAGTAGAAAGGTGTTTGCTTTCATCATGACTTGTTATCAAGGATGAATTTCTCCCTGAAGTGAATAGAATCATTTAACTTGAAAGAGGCTTTGAGAGGTTATTTGGTTTAGTCCTCTGCCTTTATAGAAGCAAATTAATTATCTCTGCCCCATAGGTAAAATAGCAGAAGTTCAAGTGGTTTTTCTCAAGGTATGTAACTAGGATTAAGTCCATTTACTACAGAGGCTGTAGTGCACACGTGGTCTTTTCTGAAATTAGCTTACTTGGATAATGATGTTCTGTTTCCCCCTCTCTCTAGGTTCTTTGCACTGACATCCCTTCGTCTCGTGTTTTTACTTGCATTCAGCTCCATGGTCATAGTGTGTATAGATCAATGGAAAAACAAAATCTGGCCCGAAATAAGAGGTGAGTGTGAAAGCATTTAGAACACTCTGAACTGGAAATGGTCTTTCCTATAATTTTTAACCTTTAGTTTTGGGGGTTTATGAGGGAGTATGTGGAATTAGGCATCTCTTTTGGTGTCCGAATTATTGGCTTTAGGAGATGCTTGAAGGGCTAGTGCCCCATCTGTATGGAGTTCCTTAGAATTGAGTTCTGCCCTTTCCATTGTTAAGCTCAGGAAATCTTATCTCCACCACCTGAGATATTCTTGCCCTCATAGTTGGCCTGCGGAATAAGTAGTCCTTAAGTAGTCCTCAAATTTTTAAAAAATAATTCACCTCGTTGGATACTGCATCTTTACTGAGGCAGTATCCATTTGCCTCTCAGGAATTTCTTTTAAAGATTGTTTATTTGCAAAGCACTAAGCTAGGCATTATGACTTATATGAAGTACTCTAAGATATAGTTCCTTTTCTCAAAGATTATACATAAAGAAACATAAGAAAAGTTAAATGACAGTTATAGAGCAGTACCAGAGATGTCACAGTGCAATTTGTGATTAGGATGTTTGTCATGTATTTTTGCCTTACCTCAAGCCTTGAATGAAGCAAAAGATTTGGACAGGTAGAGAGAAAGTATGTCTCCAGAGGGGCCAGGAGCCTGATTA
Source organism: Rhinolophus hipposideros (assembly GCF_964194185.1). Taxonomy (NCBI): domain Eukaryota; kingdom Metazoa; phylum Chordata; class Mammalia; order Chiroptera; family Rhinolophidae; genus Rhinolophus; species Rhinolophus hipposideros. The sequence continues at coordinate 36,793,669 of NC_138066.1, read as the reverse complement.
GTCTGAGGAACCGGAAGCTGCAAAGCATCACCTAAGAACAGGGAATCGGTCCGTTTCATGGGAGTGGAGAGGAAATAAAAGGAGTGCTCGGGAATAAAACTGAAAGCATGTCGGAATTAGCTTTTATAAAGCTTTAAAGTTAGACTTAGAAGTTTAGACTTTATCCTGTTGGTAGTGGGTAGTCATTGAAAAATATTAAAATTCGAGCTATGTGCTGAGATAGTAAAGATTAATTAGATAGCATTTTACAGGACCACCTGGAAGGAGCAAAGGGGGAAAGAGGGAGAACTGATAGGGGACTGTGGCAGTACCTGTGAGAAGTAGTCAGAGAGGTGTCTATGTAAACAAATGGTCGAGAGCTATGAAAGGGGAAGCGATGTCAAGACTGATAAGTAGGGGTTAAGAGAGTAAGGGATAAAAGCCGACTTTGGGATTTTAAAGCTAGGAGAGTCGGAGAATGGCATTGCAATTGGCAGATATAGGCAATGTCAGGCGGGAAGTCAGTTTGAGTGGGGAGCAAGAGCGAGGAAAATTGGTGTAGGTTTTGGACATGTTAATTTTGAAGTGTTGGCAGGATATGCAAACCGGAGTGCACAGCTTTTAAATATATTCCCATCCTGTTCTGCAGAGACTTCAAGAAATCAATGTAGTTCATCCACCTGTCTTATAGCTGGCGAATGTCAAAAGACTTTACATCACTCATTGTAGTGAATGAGTCTCTTCTGAAAGAGGATAGGCAGATTTCTAGTTTTGGACTAGTTGTAACATGCCTCGGGAACCTGGTGCACATTGATGTGTGTGAGCAGCCCAGACACACTTGGGGTGGGTGGACCATTTTCCACCTGCACATTGGCTCTCAGCTGTAGTAATGAGAAGGGGCCCTACTGCGGCATTTGGATCCTCCCCACCCCTCACGCTGCTGGAGAAACAAGCAGGCATCAGCTATCATTCCCTTGTCGGCAGCTCCCTAACTCTGGCAGTATAACATAGTGTCTCCTTTGTATTCCTTTTCCCCAAACCTATTAAAACTTGAGCTGTCAGACCAACAGCCTAACATTTTCATGTTTAGTTTTCCCTACCAACTAATGCTGGTGTTTGTTTTAATATTGTAGTGCCAAGACCCGACGCATTAGACAATGAGAGGTATGGAACACTGATTAAATCCCTTTTTGTTGCTCTGATTGATTCTCTTGTAATATTCTGGTTACATGTTGTTAACTCCATGTTCTGGACAAAGTGTAAGCTTAGAACCTAGTCTGTTCCAAATAATCATTTTAACAAATCCTAAAGTTCAGGCAGCAATATGTTGAGATGGTTAGTATCCTCTGATGTTCACAAGATAAGTTTCTGGAAAAAACCAAAATGCATTACCGAGCCCCATAACTTGACATGCCAGGCAATTAGTTGCGTAATCCAGCCCTAGTGTGAAAACCTAGAGGCAACATACTGCGTTTGTCTCCTGGCTTTTATACCAAGTCATTTAGTGTTTTCTGTGACCTCTGGCTGTTTAAAATTCTCTGGTCAGAAAACACATAGGTTCCTGGCATCAGCAAGCCAAAGATTCCTCTTGTGTCTTACAGCTCCTGCTTTCATTTCTCAGTTCACTCATCTCATATGTGTGATCCAAGGAATTTTCTCTGCTGTGGTTTATTTTGATTTTGTTTTATTTTCTCTCTGACGGGCGCATCCACCATGGTCTCCCCCTCAGCAGCAATGGTGTCAGACTGTGCTTTACTTCCATCCCTGGATTGCAATCACAGTAAATTGCAATGGTCTGAATGCGGGGATGATGTTTCTACGCACAGGGCCTTGGTGGCAGGCTTACACACGTGGATTGGGCTGCTTGCTCATAGGGTGGAGTTGTCAGAACAAGTTTGCCCTCCTAGTCCCTAAATTCAAGTTTCAACCTGGTGAGCCAAGAAGCAAGTCATGCTTCACCTCCAAAGCACCTAGGACTAGCCACTCCCCAGCCCCTATTTACACCCGGAAGCATTGGCTGCCTACATAGCAAGATGGGGGGAATCCTCAACACCCTCCTTTCACAGCTCCCCCTTCTCTCTCCCATAGCTGGGGCTTTGTGCACCCTCGGTTGCTCAGCGTGCCCGAGCTCTGTCATCATGTAGCTGAAGTCTGGGTTAGTGGGACCATTTTCATAAGGAATCTTTTGCTTTTCAAAAAGCAAAACCCAGGCAAGGTAAGACTCTTCCCTTTTTCATGTTCATTTCTGGCTTCTCAGTTCAGTTCATGCTAAACTGAAACAGCCCTTTTACTTCATATCCTCATTCAAGAAAGAAAAGATCATGATGTTTGTAGAGACAAAGGGAAATGGTAGGAAAGAGCTTCTGACTAGCCACTAGGACTAAGGCAAGAGCTTGATGACTCTTCCTTTGGGTGCTTGCCACTTAGATTCGGCCATCTTCCTGCCCCAGAATGAGAAAGAACGCTTGCTTGTGTGCATTCTGTGTCATATTAAACATGTGGTAAGGTTGTTGGGTTTTTAAATTTATTTACTTATTTGTTTTTCACTTTGACTTAAAAACCCACCACCAATACTTGCTTTCAGAGAGAATTTTTGGCTAAGTCCTATTCAAACCACTTCCCCAACGTGAAAGGTAAAACCCCACGGGGTTAGCCACATAAAAGAAGTTTGAACAGAAGTGGACGTCCTCCCAAACAGAATTACCACTGGATGTAACAGTGGCTCAGTCCATCTTTCATTCTGACATGTTCATGCTTTACTCATAGGTCATAAGGAATTATTTCAGTCACGTTTCCACTTACCTCCTGTCCCCACCCCAGTCCCCTGCCATGTAGCAGAAACTTAATACTGTTTCCTGACTCCCCCAGTTCTGTTTGCTGAGCTGTGGGATACTGACCTTTTTGGCCGTCTTGGGCCGCTACGTCCCTGGGCTCCTGCTGTCCTACTTAATGCGTAAGTATGGCGTATACTTTCCCCTGGGAGCTTACCCTACTCATAGCTTTTCCAGCCACAGCTAACTCTGGGTCTAGGGAGAGGAGTTTTATATTTTGGTTCTCTAGGAAATTATCTTTGTATTTTCATGACCTGTTTAGTGTCATGAAAATATCTTCTTACCTGTAGCAGGCTTCCCACAAAGAAAGTATTTTTCTTACCAAGTCAGCTTTAGAAATTGACAAGGGTCCACTAACATACTGTGTTTCCTCAAAAATAAGACCTAGCCACATCATCAGTACTAATGCGTCTTTTGGAGCAAAAATTAATATAAGACCCGGTATTGTATTGCGTTATACTATGTTATATTTTATTATATTATATTACACCCTGTCTTATAGTGTATTATATAAAACCGGGTCTTGTATTAATTTTTGCTCCAAAAGACGCATTAGAGCTGATGGTGCAGCTAGGTCTTATTTTGGGGGAAACACGGTATGTTAGTGGACCCTTGTCAACTCTTAGGGGATCCCCTAGTAGGTTTTGTTTACCCTAGAGCACTGTTTTCCCCCACCTGGAGCACAGTTTTATAAATGTAGTTACTTTCTATTGGCATGAACTCTGCTACTTGAGGCTGGAAGACCTGAGTGGTTATGGCTGTGGCCATTGTATATTAAGCTCCCATGACTCGTTGCGTAGTTTCTGAGCCATTGTTAACTATTTGGCTTTGTTTATGGCCCAGTGATACCCACATGCAGGTGAACACCCTGTCTGGTCTGCCCTCGATATATCAGCAGCACATTCGGCTGTGCACGGCCCTGTAGGTAGCTGCAAAAGTCTGTCCTCCCAAACCCCCTCAGGTAGTAGGGGAGACTAGAGAAGATGACAGCAGAATTACGCAGAACTGTTCCACACTGAGTGTCCAGTCCCTCAGGACACAATAGCAGAGGGACAGGTAGGACTGTTTTCTGCAGCCCCTCTCTATCTTGCCACTGTTTCTTCCTCTCAGTTGTCACTGTCATGATGTGGCCCCTTGCTGTGTATCACCGACTGTGGGACCGAGCCTACGTACGGCTGGAGCCAGCTCTGCAGCGGCTGGACTTCAGTGTCCGTGGCTACATGATGTCCAAGCAGAGAGAGAGACAATGTAAGTGTCAGGGGGTGGCCTCTTTCTATTTGGGCAATTTGGGGAAAGGTAGGGAAGGCCTACAGGTCTTGTATAATAGGTAAGTTGAAAGTGGGAGAAGTGGGATGTAGTTGGTATATAATGGGTGGTAGGTAAAAGTGATACTCTATTCCAGGGAAATCTATGCAGGCTGACCAATTTTTCCCACTTGGAATTCTAGACACTCCCATTTTAAACAAATCTGAGGAAAGCGCTCCCAGGTTGAATAAAAGACAGTGAAGATATCCGTAATGTTTGCTTTTTCTGAAGCACTTTGTGTGTCCAAGCACCGTGCTGACTGCTCTCCATATATCATTTTATTTAACCTTTACAACAGCTTTGAGAAGAGAGTGGTATTACCTTCCTTTTTAAGTTGAGGAAATTGAAGTTCACAGTTAGTAAATGGCAGAGCAGGTCTTTTAGACCCCTAGGCTGGGCCTCTCTTCACTACTGAGAGCTGCCTTTCAAAGGTGCTTTCAGAACTGCTGCCTCATAAGCCAGAAGTGTAAGAGCCTGAGACCCTCCAACACGGGAATAACAGTCCTGTGAACTATTTCCTCTCTTCTGTGGTCTGACCAATTTGGCTGTTTCATTAAGCCCTGGCCTTCAAAGAGCCCTGCAGGTGGTCACCAATGCCCAGCTCCCCTTGGGGCAGCCAGTTGAATAGTATTAGTCCTCAAAAGCCTGACTTAACTAAGGTGGGATAACTCCCTTTGCCCTCTCTATGATAGTGTCCATTTCCCACCTTGACATCTGGTCTGGCCCTCGCCGATCCTGAGCTGTTGACAAGCTTCGAAGTTGATCATCTGACTAGATTGGCAGGGGGGGCTGTTGGACGGAGAGCTGTAGAAAGAGAGATCTTTCTCTCCTGTGTTGTCAGCTTACCTGCCACTTAGCCTCAGCAGCCCACCCTCAGACCTGGTTACGCAGGCATAGGCCATATTCCAAAGGCTTAGTTCTCTTATGTTCTCATTTTATGCCTTTAGTTCCAAAGCGGGTGGGGGTGTCCCCCAAGGGGAGGTGTCAAGGCCTTCTTCCCTCTCCACATAGTGCGCCGCAGAGCTCTGCACCCAGAATATGCCATGGACAGCCACAGTGACAGTGAAGAGGAGCTTGCTGCCTTCTGTCCTCAGGTATCTTGGGTGCGGGAGCTACACCACTAGCTGGTTTTCTTTAGCTCCCTTTTACCATCTGGCACCTCACAGTTAGGCAGTAAACTCATGGGTTCAAGGCCTTACCCCACCCCTCTCGCTCCCCAGAGCTATGAGGAGAGAAGCCAGTGTTACATTAGCACTTTATATTGTATTGTACGTAGATCTCACTTTGAGCCTGATGACCAGCACATCCTCTTCCATGTCTCCTTTGAGTCCCTACCATCATGACAGAACTTCAGGAACTGGTGTGATCATCTTTTAAACAGCCCAGCCCACCTTTGGTCAGTCAGTGTCTGTGTCCTCCAGGCTCCTATGAAAGGATTCTCTGGGTCAGATGTTTGCTTGAGAGGAGGTGGCTGGTTGTTTCCCAAGACTGCTTTCCTTCCTGTGCTCAAGATGAATGAAGATGGGTGTTTTCCTGTGGGGAACAGCCTGAAAGGGGTTGAAATTTTGACTAAAGTCCCCATCCACACCTAGTTCCACTGTCGGTGTTAGAGTAGCTTTTAGGGCCAACTAATTAAGCTGTAACTGGGGAGCTGCACCTGCTCTTAATGGCGCCATGTCTTCAGGCTTGTCGGTCTTTTCTTTTCCTAAGCTGGATGATTCTACTGTTGCCAGGGAATTGGCCATCACAGACTCAGAGCACTCGGATGCTGAGGTCTCCTGTACAGACAACGGCACATTCAATCTTTCACGGGGCCAAACACCTCTAACAGAAGGCTCTGAAGGTGAGGGAACCTTGGACCTGAGTGGATAATGGCTCTGACTGTGGCCTTTCAGCTTCCCCAGATCGAGGGGATACTGCCCCTTCCTCTCCTGTTTTCTGAGGAGTGCATCAGGTGGCAAAGCAGCTTAGGGGTATGGCGACAGCCAGGATGGCACAGCTGCTCTTAGAATGCTCCGTTCCTTAGTCACCTCAGGTTGTAGGTTCATGGTGGGCATAGTGGAAGAAGAGGGGGCAGTTCTTTGGCCAGTAGAGATGCCTGTAATCTCTGACTGGAGGGGGAAAGCTGACCAGTGCCACGGGTTTGCTTCACTCTTAGATGTCCAGGGTGGAAAAGTCTGGTTGCATGGGACTGTGTGGGGATGAGGCACAGGAGAGCCAGGCAGTTGCCATGTCTGACAGCCTTCTGTTCTCCCAGACCTCGATGGTCACAGTGATCCGGAGGAATCCTTTGCCAGAGACCTTCCCGACTTCCCTTCCATTAACGTGGATGCTGCCGGCCTGGAGGATGAGGACGATACCAGCATTGGGATGCCCAGCTTGATGTACCGTTCCCCACCAGGGGCTGAGGGGCCCCAGGCCCCCGCTGCCAGCCGGGACGAGGCTGCACTCCCGGAGCTCCTGCTTGGTGCCCTGCCTGCAGGATCCAACCTCACCAGCAACCTTGCCAGCCTGGTCTCCCAGGGCGTGATTCAGCTGGCCCTGTCAGGGGCCTCCCAGCCAGGCCCTTCGGGCCCACCGCCCCAGAGAGCAACAAGAGGCTTCCTCCGGGCCCCCAGTTCAGACCTGGACACCGATGCTGAGGGGGATGACTTTGAACTTCTGGACCAGTCAGAGTTGAATCAGCTGGACCCTACCAGTTCCAGGAGCCACTGAGGCAGAGACTCCTTTTGGGGGTCACGGTGTTTTTTTCCCCTCCTCATCCCACTTAAGGTGAAGGGACAAGGGAAAAACCCAAGTCCCATCCCCTGAATTATGTGTGTATGCCTGGCTGCTGCACAGAGGACTGCTGAGAGAGGATACTCCCTCCCCTGCTACCAGCTAGACACCCATTTCTGAACTCAGTCACTGCAGTGAGGGTGTGCTTCCCCAGGGAGGGTTCTCTCTATCAGGATGGTACTTTGGGGGAACAAAGTAGTCAGGGGATCCCCTTTGAGGGAGTGCTGCTGTTTGCTTCTAGGTATGGGTGCTCGAGGGCCCTCGGTGATAAAAGAGCCCTTCCTTTCCTTCCTCCTCCATCACGTCCCTAAAGCTCCAAGTCAGGCAGCAGCTGGAAGAGTTACACTGTCATTCTCCTCTTTTGCTAAGCCATGATTTGATTTGTCTGTTTCCAAGCAATCGTGTCCTTTGATTCTGCAGAGCAGGTGTGTTCCCTCTACCCCAGCCCATCCTCATTTCTTGAGGCCTAACCCCCAGTGCTCTAAAGTATTGCTTGTGAAATTTAAGAACTGTGAACATGATGTGGGGGTGGGCCTCTTCTACATTACCTTGGGCTGTTGGGTCAGCTGGCAGGGAGGGTGAGTGCCTCGGTATCTCATGGTTTCACTGAATCTTCTGGAGCTGTCTGGTTATCTTTGGTGCTTCCAACCCCTGGGTCCATTTGACCATCTGTCTGAGCAACAAGCAAAGCAATACCATACCATACCATACCCATTTCCATGATCCTTCCCTGCTCCTCCTTTGGAGAAGCAATAATTCCATAAGGGATGTCAGAGTAGCACTTTACAAATGACTCAGTGGCATTCATCCCAGGAGCCACCAGCTCTTCTTACACCAGCTATTACTCCCTGTTTAGTTCCTTTTTAATCTTGAACTGCTTGCCAACTTGGTAGGACCTCTTTTAAGGATGAGCCCGGTTAGCAAGAGTGTGTCTGTACAGCAGAGACCCCTCTAAAGGGTTCTCTGTTAGACTGCCCCTAGTAAAATCATGTGAGACAAAAGCTAAAAATGGTAATCAATTCTAAACCTGTGCCAGCCTGCAGCCTTTCTTTGCCTCCCGTCAGAGCTCAAGCCAAACTTCTCTTTCCCTCTGCATTAACCCTTTGCTGATCCTCAGGGACCACTCCTCCAACACCCCCACACCTGCGTGAGGGATGCTAGACAGCCCATTTTCACGTGCTGCAGGTGGAGTGTGCTGACATGTTCGTGCTTGGTTGATGGACAAGGGAGAGGCCAGAGAGTGAAAATAGTTAACAGTGAGAAGGGAGAGAGCTAGGTGCCTGTTTCATAGTCACTTTTGTGTGAAAGTTAGGGATAATGGCATCTCCCCACGTCAGGGTTCTCAAAACAGGTTGGACACCTTATCTCCTCTCGGAGCCCAGATGTCTCACAGGTGAGCTCTGATGTGGAAAAAAACAGAAGGTGTGGGAAAGGAGTGGGGTTTTGTGTGTTTGCATGAGTGTGTGTAGCTTCAGGCCTTGGGAGTTAGCAAAAGGGAGGGAAAGGAGAGCAAAGTCTTTGGAAGGTGTTTCTTAGACCTGGGGATCCTGCTCTGAATCTCCGTAGTCCTCCACTGTGAATTGGGGTGGGGTGGGGGTGGGAGGGGTTCTGGGGAATAAATCTTGTACGAGAACAATCTTTGACTGATGTTGAATGGTGTCCTACCCTTGATAGGTCTTGTTAATCTGCGATATGATTAATTTCAGGAGGTGACAGCGTCAGAAGTGGCAGCCCAGGTGTGCAGGACCCACTTGCCCGTACCTATTTTTCCAAAACAGTCACCATGGTCTGAGGACACTAGCCCCTCCCCTGGAGAGCCCAGACGTGAGCGTCACTGGCACTCTTGGCCTGCAGTTCCATCGTTTCTAATTTTTAATATTGCCCCCCGAATGTGTGAAGTACGTTTCAAGGCTAATGAGATTTTAGGTAACAGAAGGCTTTACAAAGGAGCACCATGCTCTGGATTGTTTGAGCTGCAGGGACAGCTGCTCTTTGGCCTTCAGCTGACCTCAGAAACTAGAAATACTTATTTTAGGCTTTGTCCCATCGGCCACTGTGGGCAGGAGTGGAAAACACCTGCCAGGTGTTGCCATAGATTGACCCGGCCTACAGGAAACTTAACAAGTTTTGTGGGTTGAGAGCCCCCTCCCAGCCCTACCTTTCCTTGGCGTTAAATCGACAGCATGAGTTGAGCGCCCCCTGTGTGCGGCGCTAGGTATCGGACAAACACGGGTGGCGATGCTCTTTCCGGCACGTTTACACATTCTATTAAGTTTTCGCGACCACCCTCCTACTAGTACCTCTTGTTCCTCTTTTACAAATGATAAGACTGAGGAAGAGCACTGGTCTGTGAGGTAGGACATGTCCCTGTGGGTAACTGCCCTGTGACCTTGAGCAAGTTGCTTGCACCGCGGGAATTGACCCTGAGGTTTCTTTCCGTTCGCACACGCGGCCCTGGTCCAGACCCGTGTGCAGCCGCCGTTGGGACGGAGTCTCGAAACTTCCAGGCGTGATTTACTACCGCCTTCGTTCCGAGCGGGAGGAAGGAGAGGTTTGAAGCGCGCTGCGCGACCCCACTCCTCCCCAGAAAGCCGGGGGCCGGCGGTCAGGCCCTCCGCCCAACCTCCAGGACGGAATCAACTACGGGGCCCGGGGAGGGTCTTCTCACTCCTCGCGAAGGTTTCCCTTTCCGCCAGTCCCCCTCCCGTCACCGGAAGGAGCCGTTGCCCCGAGCAACTGTAACGTCCGGCTTTCCGAGTTTGGCGGCGGGAAAAGCCATGAGTAAAGGCCGGGCAGAAGCTGCGGCCGGAGGTAATCGAGCCGTGGGCTGTGGGGAGACCGAGAGGAGAGCGGCTGGGGGAGGGGGTGTCGGCTGAGTGAACCCCCTCCCCTGCCTCGTCTCTCCCGGCAGCCCCCGGGATCCTCCTGAGGTACCTGCAGGAGCAGAACCGGCCCTACAGCGCCCAGGATGTGTTCGGGAACCTGCAGCGGGAACACGGACTGGGCAAGGCGGTGAGGACCCTCTCCCGGATTCCTCTCCTCGGGACCCCTCGAGTCAGCCTGGGTGTCTGCCCTCTCGACGCTTCCATTCTAGCCTAGGGCTTCCTGAGGCTTGTAGCGCGCTGCCCCCCATCACTGACTGCCCGGCCTGAAGTCCCTGTTCCGACTGCTCCGCCCCCTCCCTTCTGCCAGGCGGTGGTGAAGGCGCTGGAGCAGCTGGCCCAACAAGGCAAGATCAAAGAGAAGATGTATGGCAAACAGAAGATTTATTTTGCGAACCAGGTGAGGGAAACCTGCGCAGATGATCACCCCTGTGAAAGCCCAACATTAGGTGAATCAGCCCCTAGTATGAATTCTCTTTGGGAGACTTGAGGCATCCCGTGAAACTCAACTGTCTTACATCATTAAAAAGGGCCCCAGCCGTTTTATTTATCTTTTTTATTAAATGTATTGGGGTAACATTGGTTAATGAAATTATATAGGTTTCAAGTGCACACTTCTATAATACATCATCTGTATATTGCATTGTGTGTCCACCACCCAGAGTCAGATCTCCCTCCGTCACCAAATATTTGAATCCCTTTACCCTTTTTTTTTTACCTCCTCCCTGCCCCTTTTCCCCTTGGTAACCACCATACTGTTGTCTGTGTCTATGAGTTTTTGTTTGTCGCTTTCAGTGTTATATCTCACTGTTGAGTGAAATTTTACGGTTTTCAGCTTTTTCTGTCTGATTTATTTTGCTTAGCTTGATAATCTCAAGTTGCTAATGGCAGTCTTTCCTCTTGTCTTTTTTCTTCTTTTTATTATTATTAGGGAATATTGGGGAACAGTGTATTTTTCCAAGATGTCAAGTCGTGTTTTTCCCCCAATCTAGTTGTGGAGGGTGCAGTTCATTGGCCCATGTGGGAATCGAACTGGCAACCTTGTTGTTAAGACCTCATACTCTAACCATCTGAGCCATCTGGCCGCCCAGTGTTTCATCTTTTTCTTATAGCTGAGTAATATTCTGTTGTATATATGTACCACATCTTTATCCAGTCATCTGTCAAAGGAAACTTCAGTTTCCATGTCTTGGCCACTGTTAATAATACTGCAGTGAACATAGGAGTACACATATCTTTAAGAATAAATGTTTTCAGGGCAGCCAGTTAGCTCATTTGGTTAGAGCGCGTGGCTGCGAACACCTAGTTTGCCAGTTCGATCCCCGCATGGGCCACTTTGAGCTGTGCCCTCCTTAAAAAAAAAAAAAAAACAGGAAGGAAAACTTCAAATGTTTGCAGTAGACACCCAGAAGAGGGATTACTGGGTCATATGGTAATTCTATTCTTAATTTTTTGAGGACCCTCCATACTGGTTTCCATAGTGGCCGTACCAGTTTACATTCTCACCAGCAGTGTATGAGGGTTCCTTTTCCCCCACAACCTCTCCAACACTTGTTTTTACTTGTTTTGTTGATAATAGCCATTCTAACAGGTGTGACGTGGTATCTCCTTGTAGTCTTGACTTGCATTTCCCTAATAACTAGTGAAGTTGAGCATCTTTTCATATATCTGTTGACCGTTTGTATGTCTCGGGAAGAAGTGTCTGATCAAGTCCTCTGTTCACTTTTTAATTGAATTTTTTGTTGTTGAGTTGTATGAGTTCTTTATATATTTTGGATTTAGCCCCTTATTGGAAGTGTTGTTTGCAAATATTTTCTCCCATTCAGTTGGTTGCCTTTTTGTTTTGTTGATGGTTTCTTTTGCTGTGCAGAAGCTTTAGTTTGATATAGTCCCATTCATTTATTTTTGCTTTCACTTCCCTTGTCTTTGAGGTCAAATTCATAAAATTCTTTCCTAAGACCAATGTCCATAAGTTTAGTACGTATGTTTTTTTCTATGCATTTTATTGTTTCAGGTCTTATATTTAAGTCTTTGATCCATTTTGAGTTAATTTTGATGTATGATGACAGAAAGCAGTCTAGTTTCATTCTTCTGCACATGGCTTTCCAATTTTCCCAGCCCCACTTATTGAAGAGGGTTTCTTTTCTCCATTGTATGTTTTTGGCTTCTTTGTCAAAAAATATTTGCCCAGGCCGGCTCGGTGGCTCAGGCGGTTGACGCTCTGTGCTCATAACACCAAAGGCTCCTGGTTCGATTCCCACATGGGCCAGTGGGCTCTCAACCACAAGGTTGCCGGTTCGACTCCTTGACTCCCGTAAGGGATGGTGGGCTGCACCCCCTGCAACTAACAATGGCTGAATGGCAACCTCCATAGCTAAGATTGAAAGGACAACAACTTGACTTGGAAAAAGTCCTGGAAGTGCACACTGTTCCCCAATAAAGTCCTGTTCCCCTTCCCCAATAAAATCTTTAAAAAAAAAAATTATTTGCCATATATGGGTTTATTTCTGGGTTCTCAATTCTGTTCCATTAGTCTGTGTATCTGTTTTTCTGCCAATACCATGTTGTTTTGATTATTGTTGCTTTGTAACATAATTTGAAGATAGGGAGTGTGATATCTTCTACTTTGCTCTTTTTCTCAGGATTGTTTTGGCAAGTCAGGGTCTTTTGTGATACCATACAAATCTGACGATTTGTTTGTTCTATTTTTTTTTAAACGCCATTGGGGTTTTGATGGAGATTACATTAAATCTGTATATTGTTTTGGGTAATACGACCGTTTTAACTATGTTGATTCTTCCAATCCATGAACGTGGAATATCTTTCCATTTCTTTGTGTCTTCTTCAGTTTCTCTTGTAGTTTTCAGTGCATAGGTCTTTCACATTCTTTGTTAAGCTTATTCCTAGGTATTTTATTCTTTTCTTGTTGCCATTGCAAAAGGAATCGTTTGTTTTTTCCATTTTTTTCTGAAATTTCATTGTTAGTATATGAGAATGCAATGGATTTTTGTACATTGATTTTGTATACTGCAACTTTATTGTATTTGTTTATTGTTTCTACTAGTTTTTTGTTGGAGTCTTTAGGGTTTTCTATTAAAGAATCATGTCCTCTGGAAAACGTGACAATCTGACTTCTTTATTCCCAGTTTGGCTGCCTTTTCTTTCTTTCTCTTGCCTGATTGCTCTGGCTGGGACTTCCAAGACTATGTTGCATAATAGCGATGAAAGAGGGCATCCTTGACTTGATCCTGGTCTTAGAGGGAAGCTTTTAGTTTTTCACCATTAAGTATGATATTAGCTGAGGGTGTGTCATATACGGCCTTTATTATGTTGAGGTACTTTACTTCTATACATATTTTTTTAAATGTTTTAATCATAAATGGACACTATAGCTTGTCAAATGCTTTTTCCTGTATCTATTGACATGATCGTATGATTTAATCCTTTATTTTGTTTATGTGGTGTATTACATTGATCGATTTGCATATTGAACCATCCTTGCACCCTTGGACTAAACCTCACTTCATCATGATGTATAATCTTTTTAATGTATTGTTGTATTCGATTTACTACTGTTTTGTTTAAGATTTTTGCATCTATATGCATCAGAGATGTTGATCTGTAGTTTTCTTTTTCTGTGTTATTCTTACCAGGTTTTGCTAGCAGGATAATGTTGGCCTCATAAAATGAGTTAGGAAGTATTGCCTCTTCAATTTTTTGGAAGAGTTTGAGAAGGACAGGTATTAAATCATCTTTGAATGTTTGGTAGAATTCACTAGTGAAGCCATCTGGTTCTGGATTTTTACTTTTTGGGAGGTTTTTGATGACTGTTTCAATTTCCTTACTGTTGATCAGTCTATTTAGATTTTTCCAGTTCTTCATGATTTAGTCTAGGAAGGTTATATATTCCTAAGAACCTGTCCATTTCTTCTAGGTTGTTGAATTTGGTGGCATGTCCTTTGTATTTTTATGGTATGTATTTTTATGGTAATTTCTCCTCTTTCATTTCTGATCTTGTTTGTGTCTTTTCTCTTTTTTCCTTACTGAGTTTAGCCAGGGGTTTATCAATTTTATTAATGTTTTCAAAGAACCGGCTTTTTGTTGCATTGATTTTTTTTTATTGTCTTTTTGTTCTCTGTTTCGTTTAATTCTGCTTTAATTTTTATTATTTCTTCTGCTGACTTTGGGCATCCTTTGTTCTTATTTTTCTAGTTTAAGATGTAATGTTAGGTTGTTTGTTTAGGATTTTTCTTGTTTCTCGAGATAGGAATGTAATGATATAAATCTCCCTTTGATTACCGCTTTTGCTCTATTTGATATGCTGTATTTCCATTCTCATTTGTTTCTGTGTATTTTTGACCTTTCCTTTTATTTCTTCTTTGATCCAGTTATTCTTCAGTAGAACTTAGTTTAATCTCCGTATATTTGTGGCTTTTCCTGCTTTTTTGCAGTTGATCTCTAATTTCAAAGCATTGTGGTCAAAGAATACGCTTAGTATGATTTCAGTCTTTTAAAATTTGTTGAGGCTAGTTTTGTGTCACAACATTTGGTCTATCCTTGAGAATATTCCATGTGTACTAGAGAAGAATGGATCTGGTGTTCTGGGATCTTTCATCACAGAACTCGAGATTATACATGTAAATGTAAATTTGCATGTATACTGTAAATGTCGATTATGTCCATTTGGTCTAATGTCATTTAAGGTCATTATTTCCTTATTGATTTTCTGTTTGGATGATCTATCCATAGCTGTCAATGGGGTATTTAGGTCCCCTAGTATAATTGTGTTTTGGTCAATTTCTCCCTTTAGTTCTGTCAGTAGTTGCTTGGTATATTTCGGTGCTACCTGATTGAGGGCATATATATTGATAAGTGTAAGTGTTATGTCTTGTCCATCTTTGTCTCGTTACCTTTTTTATCTTGAAGTTTATTTCGTCAGATACACGTATGACTCCACCCGCTTTTCTCTGGATGCCATTGCTTGGAGTATCGTTTTCCGCCCTTTCACTTTGAGTCTATATTTGCCCTTTCAGTTGAGATGTGTCTCTTGAAGGCAGCATATGGTTGGGTTTTGTATTTTGATCCAATCTGCTACTCTTTGCCTTTTAATTGGTGATTTCAGTCCATTTACATTTAGAATGACTATTGACATGTGAGGATTAACTATAAGTCATTTTATATTTTGTTTTCAAGTAGCTCAGTGTCTCCATTGTTTCTATGCCCTTGTGTTTCTGTCTGTTATTTTAGTTTGGTTGTATTCTATTATTTTTTTTCCTGTGTCCTCCTTTTTTTATGTTATGTACCTAAGTTCTGGATTTTTGTGTGTGTGCTTACCATTTATATAAAAAAAAGTTTCATACGTACAGTAGTTCTTTTTCTTCTGCATGCATCTCATCTCCATTCCCCTTTGCAAATTCAGACCTTTATCCCCTCCCCTATTATGTTTTTGTTGTCACAAATTATCCCTATTTATGCTGTGAGTTCATTTCCGATTTGCAGTAGCTATTCTCTCTCTATATATAACATCCTTTATGTTATATTTAAGTGTATAGGGCCCTATTCTAAATAAGGGCTGCAATTTCCTGCTTCTGTCTGTCTTTTAGTCATCTTACTCATAGTTTTGTATCCTTTTGTCTTTTTGTTTCAGATATAATAACCTCCTTCTGTATTTCCTGTAATGCAGGCCTTGTGGTGGAAAATTCCCTCTGCGTCTCTATGTCTCTATTCTCCTTCAGATCAAAGGATAATTTTGCTGGACATATTATTTTTGGCTGGTAATTTCTCTTTCAGTAGTTTGAATAT
The DNA here is from genome assembly GCF_964194185.1 of Rhinolophus hipposideros. NCBI lineage: Eukaryota > Metazoa > Chordata > Mammalia > Chiroptera > Rhinolophidae > Rhinolophus > Rhinolophus hipposideros. The sequence continues at coordinate 36,778,092 of NC_138066.1, read as the reverse complement.
TTGATTCCACTCCCTCTTAGCTTGTAGAGTTTCTGCTGAAAAATCTGATGATAATCTAACGGGATTTTCTTTATAGGTTACCATCTTCTTTTCCCTGGCTGCCTTGAGAATTCTTTTTGTCAGTAATTTTCGACAGTTTTAATATAATATGCCTTGGAGAAGGTATTTTTGGATTGATATAATTAGGTATTTTGTTTGCTTCTTGGATTCAAGGATCCAGTTCTTCCCATAGGCTTGGGAAGTTCTCGTCGACTATTTGTTTGAATAGGCTCTTTTCTCCCTCTCTTTTCCTTCTGGTATACCCATTATTCTTATATTGTTCTTTCTGATAGAGTCAGTCCTGATGGAGTTCTTTCATTTTCTTTCAGCTTTGATGTCTCTCTCTTCTTCCATCTGGGCCATTTCCAGATTTCTATCTTCGATATCACTAATTCTTTCCTCCATCTGGTCATTTCTATTTCCTAAGCTCACTATTTCATTCTTCATCTCTATAGAATTTCTATTTGGTTCATTTTTTTTAAAGTTTTGATCTCTGATAAAGTATTCCTTTTGTTGATTTGAGTTCATTAAATTTCCTGAGTTTTTTTTACCTCGTTGAGTTTTTTGAGAACCAGAGTCTTGAATTCTGTCATTTAAATAACCCATTTCCATGCCTTTAAGTTTATTTTCTGGAGTTTTTAAATTTTCTTTCTGAGCTGCCCCATTATCTTAGTTGTTCATGGTATTTGATGGATTATTTCTCTGCCTAGCCATTTATGGAAATGAACTCTGCCCCACCCCCCTTTTTTTAAAGAGTGGTACTTTATTAGCTGGTTGATCAGGTTTTTCTTTTGTTTTCCAGCAGGTGGTACTGAAGCACAAGTGTTTTAGTTTCTCTTGCACTGCCCTAGCTTCTTGGATTTCTGCTGGGCGGTGGAAAATGCATTGTATTCCCTGGGGATGTGGGCCTCTCCTCTGTGACTAGGTTGCCTCCGTCTCAGGACACCACCCGTGGGAGAATGTGGGGGCACTGGGATTCTAAGGCCCTGAAATCCTGGTGCTGCCTCAGCAGCCAGATGCAGTGTTGCAGTGCCTGAGGTGTCTGTCCTCGGTCTCGCTCTGGGATCAGCCTTGATGGGAGGGGGCAGAGTGGGCTGGGAGAGGCTGCTGGTGTGTGTGTGGCTTGTATTCTCCTCCCAGTAATGGCAACTGCCAGACCTGCGCTGCCTCACCTCTGTATCTTCACCCTTGTACCTGGAATTAGCCACAGTGTGCGTCTGCCATTTAGGAGCTGTCTCTCCAGTTCTCAGAGCTGTAGATATTATGCTTTTTAACCCAACACTCACTGCTACAGTGTCTTCTGTGGCTTGCTGCTAGCTCTGGGAGGGTGCAGGGACCTAGCCTTCCTTTAAATCAAAGTGTGTACTCCTCTGGCTAGGATCCACACTTCATGAGATTTCCAGATTTAAAATACGATAGATGACAGAAAATCTTGAATTATTGCTACTAAGATCCAGTTCCGCTTGGAAATTCTTATTCCCAGTCATCTAGATAAGAAGCACCGTCTGCCAAATGATTTTCCTTCTGTTTCCATTCCCCTCCCTAAACACACACATTTTGTATCTGCAGCTCAGACCTCCACCTGGATGTCTTTCAGAGTCATTATTGCTAAAATAGAATGCCCCATCTCTCCCCAAAACTGGCTCCTCTTACACTCTTCAGAATGAAATCACTCTTCACCCAAGCCAGAGACTAGGGAGTCATTCTTAACTCCCCTTACCTCATATGCGTACTCAGTCATCAAGTCCAACGGATTCTCCCTTCTTGAATCCATCCTCTGCTTTGTACCCGTCATCACTGCTCAGGTGCAGGCACTGCTCATCTATTGCAATATCATCCTAATAGATCCCCTGGCCTCTTCAAATATATCTTAAACATTGCAGCCAGAGTGATCATGTTAATGCAAATCTAGTCATGCCATTTCCCTACGTAAAACTCTAGTGCTCTCTGGAACAGGTAAAAGGCATTTGGAGACGTGGCCCCAGCCTGCCTCTAGCCTCACCTGTCCATTGTTTCTCCATCCATTAACACTAGACTGTTGATGTGTTTTATTCCTGTATCCTTTGCTCATTGTGCTTCTTCTGCCTGGAGTTTTTTAAGTCCCTTCTTCTTCTTCTTCCTCTGCACAGCTAACTCTTACTCTTCCTTTAGGATTTCACTCAGGCATCACCTCCAGAAACCTTCCCAGAATGCTCGAATTCCCACTTCGGGTGCCTACTTCTTTGAGGCATACTGTAATGTAATTGTATATTTACTTGTCTCCCTCCCTACACTGTCCTAGGACAGACCCCATTTCTCATTCATCTTTCTTTACTTAGCACCTCCACAGTATCTAACATCCAGTAGACATTAAATACCCATTTAACTGAACGAAACCACCATCAAGGCCAATTTTCCGAAAATAGGTTTCATTGTGTTACTATTCTATTGAAGATCCCCTAAAGGAGAAGGTGGCAGACTTTTTTCTGTAAAGGGCCAGCCAGTTAATATTTTTATGCTTTACAGTTGGTCTCTTGTCACAGATACACAACTGGCACGATTACTCAAGCCACCACTGCAGAGCAAAAGCAGCCGTAGACAGCATGTGATGAATGAGTGTGGCTGCGTTTCAGTGTATCTTTGTTTTCAAAAACATGCGTCTGGCAGGATTTGTCTTGAAGGCTGTCATTTGCTGTCTCCTGCTCTAAAGATTTACCTTGCCTTAATGTAGAGCCCAGACTGCCAGACTGGCATTCACGTCCCGTTTACCAACTGACAAGCCCCCCTCTGAGCACAGTCCTTTTCTAGCAGGTGGTCTGTCACCGGAGAGGCTCCTCAGATTTTTACTGGAGTCCCTTAACTGAGTACCGCCCACCACGACTCTGTCTGGAGTCTTCACTTCCTCTTATGGAAACCCCTAATTTAGGCATCACTTCTTGGGAGAAATGCTTCTTTACTCTTTCAACCCAGTGAGATGTTTGACCACTACACGGAAACATTTCTGTCCTAATCAGTGTCCTCCCAACCTAGAAGCCTCTTGAGGACGGCGTCAAGTTTCAGCTTGGATACCTTTTTGCTGGACCCAGCACTAAGCTGAATGATTTCTCAAGCGTACCCTCCCACTGTTTCCCAGACCCTTCCAAGGGTTGGGGAGTCCCCAGGTTCTTGAGTGTATGTGCATGTTGTCTTTCCAGATGTGGGTTCCCATCCCATGCCACACATCAGCCCACTTCTCTTTTTCTTTTTGTCTCTGGCAGGACCAGTTTGACACGGTGAGTGATGCCGACCTCCAAGCCCTGGACGCCAAAATCGTGGCCCTCGCTGCCAAGGTGCAGAGCGTGCAGCAGAGCTGCCGTCATATGGAGGCTGGTAGGACTGGGCAGGCCCCAGAGGTGCCTCTAGTGTCAGGGTCAGTCTGAAGGTCAGGAATTACAAGTGAATTGTTCGCTGACTGCGGTGTTGTCGCGTTGCAGTGAAAAGCCCTTTGCTGGGCTGCCATAAGCCTTACATTAAAAGAAACGTATGACAACTCATGGCTTTTGAAATACAAATGGCCAAGACGTGCGTTTGCTTTCCCTACCTTGATTATTAGTACTGTATTTCCCCGAAAATAAGACCAGGTCTCACATTAATTTTTGTTCCAAAAGACGCATTAGAGCGTATTTTCAGGGGATGTCTTATTTTTTCATGTACAACAATCCACATTTATTCAAATACAGTCATGTCATCTTCTTCTGGAACATTGTTATAATGTACTAAATGTGTCCGTCTGGCTGAAGATCTTAACTGGGGCTTATTTTCGGGAAACACGGTATACTGTTCCCACACTTTCCTTTATTTTCTGATTCTTTAACTGGCTACAGCTAACTGTCTGTTCAGCCTTGTACCCTATCACTATGGGGGAGGAAAGGAAACTAGAATAAACTGATAATTCTGTAAGCCTTAATCTCTCCTGAGCATTTCCAGAATAAGGGGCCCATTCTGGACCCTGTGTGTAAAACCCAGAGCAAGTGAAGGCCTGGTCTCCTCCCCCAGGGAGCACCCACAGGGAAAAAGAGAACCCCTTCCTTGGGGGTGGTCAGTAATTTCAGGGAGATGTAATTTCAGAGCTGAAGGAGTTAACTAGTGCCCTGACCACACCGGAGATGCAGAAAGAGATCCAGGAGTTAAAGAAGGAATGTGCTGGCTATACAGAAAGACTGAAGAACATCAAAGCAGCCACCAACCATGTGACCCCAGAAGAGAAAGAGCAGGTAGGTTGGGAATGAGGACAAGGGTTGACCCCAGCGGCTACTGTGGGACTGGGGTTCAGAGGAACCTGTTTCGGGTCTAGGTGTACAGAGAGAAGCAGAAGTACTGCAAGGAGTGGAGGAAGCGCAAGAGGATGGTAAGTACAGAGGCTCTAAGGCAGGCCCTGGAAAACGGCACCCTCCCCACCCCCACCCCCCGGAGAAATTGCTGCCCCATCTCCCGGACCTGTCAGGCAGGGCCAAGGACTGCCCTTCTGTGAAGGCATCTTGTTTCTTATCAGGCAACAGAACTGTGTGATGCAATCCTTGAAGGATACGCCAAGAGCAAGAAGCAGTTCTTTGTAAGTGGTTCTCTCTCCCTTCCTGCTCCCCTGGAGTTTCATCCGGGGAGACCTCATTCACGTGTCTTGCTGCTCCGCAGGAGGAAGTTGGGATAGAGACTGATGAAGATTACAATGTCACTCTCCCAGACCCCTGAGAGCCCTTCTGGCAAGACTAGGGGATGAGGACGGAGGTGTTCGGGCCGGCTTTTTGTTGTTGTTTCTGCTGCTTTCCACCTTTGAGCAGAGCAGTTGGGAGCGGGGCATAAACCAGAGTATTAGGCAAAGGGAGGGAGCACTGGTTGCCTGGAGTGGATGGTCACATTCCCTGCATCATCCACATTTCAATTGCTTCAGCTTAACACTTACACTTGGAACAACGCTAAACGCAAGCATTTGCCAATATTTATTGTAACAATTTGATATAAAAATATTTAGTTTCCCCTGGATAATCAAACCTTCCAGATATCAAACGTGAGGAAGGCAAAAGGGACCCTGGGGGAGAGGGGGAGAGAGGCTACTATACACAGCATTCGAGGTGCCCAGGGCCATACCCCGGACTCTCCTGGGGTCTAGATCCCAGGCGGCCTCCACCCTTTCACTCCTCCCCCAAGTCCTGGGAGAAATTTAGGCAGCACTCAGGTGGTGGCGACAGATACATTTTACAGAAAGACTGGGATTGTTTTTGAGGCCCTGTTAATTTTCTAAAATTGTAACATTAGCAAAACTGCATTGTTGGTATTTAAAAAAATAAAAGCTTTAGTATGTGGTGCTGTGTCATTCTTGATTGTTGTGCAATGCTCCTGCCTGTGGGGACAGAGAGGGCGAGAGTAGGCGGACAGGCTGTTTCAGTGTACTGCCCAGAGTGGGGGAGGAGAGAGAGGTGATAGACTAGGAGGCGAGGGCAGGAACCTGGCAGCCCTGCCCTGAGCTGCCCAGAAAGCCCTGGCTTCACCTTGGGCTGACAGGCAGCTCTAGCCTAGGCATGAGGAGCCCTTCCACCCTTCACGGCGCTCGGAGTATTTTGTACTCCTTACACTCATCCCAAGGACTTCTGTGGGGTAGGGGGCAAGACTGGGTAGGTTCGAGCTCTATGGTCAACATAATAAATTAATCAGAAGCTTTCACAAAACAAATTCCCCAGCCCCACTGAGGATGAGGGGGCCAAACACCAAGGAAAAACCACCTGACGGCCGTACGGTGTCGAAGTTCAATTTCACAAGCCCAGCGGCTCTAGCCGAGCAGGAGATTCAAGGCCTCTTGTCGGCTGTTCCACAGGTTCCAAGAGCCAGTCAGTAAAGCTGGTTCTTCAGTTGGTGCAGGACACTGATCACGATCTCCCGTAGGGTCTGGTGGGGACAGCAGAGAAAGAGGCGATGCTCAGGTGAGCCTGCCTAAAGCAGGTGTGCTCTTTAGTGTACAGTAACAAAGCCCCCGGGAGCAGACGTCTACCCCAAAACAGGATGGAAGAGGGGACAGCTATGTGACAAATAGAGAAAATGTTAGTGGTAGAATTTAGGAGGTAGGTATGTGAACGTTCATTGTAAAAATCCTCTCGATGTTGCAGTATGTTTAAATGTCTCACAATAAAAACAACGGAAAACAAAAAAAAGAAAGCAAGAATCTCAGATACAAGTTCAAGCCTCTCAGAAAAAGCGACCAGGTCTCAAAAGCAGAAGACTCAGTATAATACTGCACCATTACGAATGATACTAAAAACAGCCCTAGGAAATACTTTAGTAGGCCTGCGGGTGGGGGCCAGGAATTTTTCCAAAACCCACAGGTAATTCTACTGCAAGTAATGGGGGCTTCCATACTGGGCAGCCGAGGAGTGACCAAGACGGCCACAACATGAGCTAAAACCAAGGCCAAGCTCAGCCTTGTAGGAGTAAGCACTCAATCATACTTGCCAAATGAAACCATAACAGGAAAATTTGGGCTTTAGAAAGTAAAGAAGGGGGAAACTAGAGTATTGAAAGTTTAGCAACACCCTGAAGAAACCTAAAAGCTGCTACGTGCTTTTCTGAAAATGGCCTGCGCCCCTTGGCCCGAGGGGAGGGAGACCCTCAGTGACCACTGCTGTCCCATACCTGAGGTTTACAGTGCTCCTCGATCCAGCTGAAGACACAGGCCGACAGCTCTTGAAAGCTGGCCATGGAGATGGAGGCATTGAAGGACTGGAACAGGGAGTCCATGATGCCTTGAAACACGTTGAACTTCACCTGGTCGGAGACTTGGTCCTCCCCTTCGTGGGGGTTGTCCTGGTGTGCCTTCACAATCTGCTCATAGTTCCTGAAAGGAAGCAGGCCAGGGCTAAGGTACTGAAGCAGCTCTCCCAGCCCGGGAAAAATAATAGGGTTACCCTGTGTACCCCCCAGGCAGGGGACTCCCAGAGACCTTTTGGGATATAGTCAACATCAGCTAGCTATTGCTTCTAGGTCAAAAATGGAGACACGTCTTCTCTAAGCTTCCTTTCATTAATCCAATTGGCTTTTGCAGAGTGTCTCCTGTGTCAGGGACTGTTGGGGTACAGAGTCCTGCCTCTAAGTGGCCACCTGAGTGAATCCTCTGATGTGGCCTTTGAAAAAGGGCGGGTGTGAACTGACACTGGCCTGAGTCCCCTCGAAGCCTGGTTCCCCCAGTTCAGCGCCCCTCTTACACTTTCATGATCTTTAGGGCCATGACGTCCTTGCGTAGAGTGGACACCTCCTCCTCCTGCTTCTTCTTCTCCTTGTGCAAAAACTGGATGTAGTCAATGGCTAGGGTGTGGGCGGGAAGAGGATGTGAGCACAGAGGCAGTCTCAACCAGAAGGCCAAGCTGAGTTTGTTTCCCCATACCCCAATGGCCCGGCTACAACCACCCCCCCAGGGCCAGGCTGAAGTGGGTACGAGGCGAGCCATCTCACAGCCCCACTGGCTCCAACCCCTCCAGTGCTCTCCCTGCCCATACTTTTCTGTAGAACGATGGCTTTGCTGAGCTTTTGGGAGCCAATGGAGAAGTCCTGCTGCTGGCAGGTGGGGACGATGGTCTGAAGGTCGTCATAGCCTCTCTGTGGAGACGCAACAGAAATGGGTCCCTTAGCTCGGAGGGGTTAAGGCAAACTGACACGAAACTTTTCTTCCATGACACCAAGTTCCATGCTCACAAACTAAAAGGGGTGAGGGGCTGGAAGGAGGGAGGTATTCATGTCCAGGGACTAGACGAGCTGCCCCCAAGGAGGCTCGGGACTGATGGGGTCAGGGCACAGTGCCTCTGGAATATGCAGGGCCCTCCAGTCACCTTGATGGCGTCCCTCCTCTTCTGTTCGGCCTGAGTGTGTGCTCGCCGCCGCCGGTCCTTGTAGGACTCCTTGTAGGACTCCTGGTGGTAATCACTGTCCTCATCATCTACGCTCAGAGTTGGGGACAGGAGAGGTCATTCTGGGGCCCAGTGAGACCCAGCTAGTCCACCTTTCCCTAACTGGGAAGAACCACCTGTGCCCGGATGGCAGATGGACTTGGGACCCTAATATGACAGATGAGGTGAAAGATGGTGAGACCCTGCATCTAGCGCTGGGGCTCTAGCACCCCCATGTGGACGGCTGGAGCTTCCTGTCTAGGATAGACACTAGAACCATGGCGTACCTGCCAGCCGAGTGGGGGGCATGTTGCTGCCTACCTGTGTTGGGGACAGAAGAGGCACTGGTGGAACCGATGCTATTAGCTCTGGACACTACACTCCCCTTGCGGGTGCTTTCTACAAAAAGCCCTGGAAAAGAGAGGCCCCAATCACTAAGGGGTCGCGGGGAGGGGGGGCACTGCTGGGCCCTGAGATACCTGTGGGCATAATGGCTCCCTGATCCTTAAATGCTGACCCCTCTCTTTCAACCCCAAAGCCAGCCATACTGGGCCACCAGTCCTGGTAGTGCCATGTTGCAATGCTCCTGTCCCTACCGTCTGTACTGCTCCACGGGCCTACAAAGATACCCGCTGGCTCACGAAGGAGCATCTGGACACGATGAGGGTGAGAAAGTGACCAGCTCCAGAGCAGAGGGAACTAGGGGCCCCTTCCCTCACTGTTTCAGGCTCAGGGACAGTGGGCTGTGGTCAGGTGTGGCTGGCAAGGCCACGCGAATCTATAAGGCTGAAGTGGGAGTGTCACTCCCGAGCTGAAGCCGACGTGGGCGGCACTTACCCGGGTCCAGGCTGTTGTCGCTGTAGGCATACTCCACCTGCGGCGCCGAGCAAGGGAGAGACTCATCAGACCTCGGCCCCTGGGGGAAGCCGCTTCCATCCACTCTGCGCGTACACACACCGCGGTGCACAGGCAATGGAGGACCCCCCCCCAGTCAAGACTGGCTAGGCCGTGGGGGTGCCACCTCTCGGCATGATCCCACCCGCCCCAGTGCTCCCCCTCCCCAGCCCTAAACCCTGTCCCCCCCACACTCGCGCGCACACAAGCCTCAGTCGTCTCCCCACTTTGGCACACGTGGGGGGAGAGCTGCCTTCTCTGCAGCCCCAAGGGGGGCTTTGGGGACCGGAGGGACTCCCTCATCTTCCGGACCCCCTACGTGCACGCGCCAGACTCGCTCTCCCCCCACCGGCGTGCGCGCCCACAAGGCTTGCCTTGACCCAGGGGTCCTCCGGAGAGGCGCCGCGTTCCGTCATCTCAGACCCACAGCTCCGGAAACTAGCCACCCGGCGGGTCCCCAGCCGTGAGGAAAAGGCGAGGCGCACCCACGTGACCCAAACCCACCAACCCGCGACTGAGGGGCAGGGGCGGGGCGAGTGTGGTGCGCGTGCGCAGCCCGGAGACACTGAACCGGCTGTGGGCCGATCTTGGTGTTCCAGCCTACGCAGGTGGCCTTGGGGACGTTCTCCCTGTCGGTCACTCCCTCCCTTGGGGTAGGCACTCTGGGGTGGCAGCGACATGAAACATTCTATGAAATGGGGTCCCCTCAAAAGGCTTGTCCTAATGTCACAGATAGTTGTGCGCACGCCCACTGCCAGGCCAAGACGGCTCCCGGGTACACATGTCCCCCAGGCCAGCCTGCTCGCTCACCACGACTTGTAGTCCTGGCCGCCTCGTCCTACCTCACCGAGCTGCAGGCTCTGTGATGGCAGAAGGCCGCCTGGCTTGTTGAAGGATGGTTCTCCAACACCCAGCCTAAGCGTCTGGCAGGATACTTGTGGAATTAATGCTTTCAAAGAGATCATTGGCCAAGTTATGCTACTTTAGAAATAAGGAAACTGAGGAACCCAGAAAGCCTGTAACTTGTCCAAAAGCACACAACTAGTCAGTGATAGTCAAAGCTGGCCTCAGGCTGGCTAGCTCCAAAGGCCATGCTCTTAGCCACTGCACTCCTGGCTTCCAACAGGCCTGGGCCCTGCACTCGTGGTTCAAGTGTCCAGATACCCAGAGACATCGGAGCAGACACCATACAGACATCACCTGGAAACATTCACCTTTAATTATATTACACGTTCCCGCATTTGCCCCAGCCCCAATCAGCTGTAGGTATTAGACACCTGTAGGCAAGAATGGGGTTGGAATGCCAAAGGAGCCTGCTCCCCCGTGAGCCGTATCCTGTGTTGGCCCAACACCAGCAGCTGGGTAGGCTTCCTGTGTCCACCAGGCCCAGCCCTGCCCAGCCCAGCTTAGCTCAGAGCCCTCTAGGCCCACGCCAGGGGGAGCATCGAGGCCCCCATTCCTCTTCACCGCCGGATCTCTGGGGAGCTCCAGGGGCCAATGTGGCCCCACAGGAAACTCCTTGTCAGTCATGGCCCTGATTGTGTCTTGGGGATGCGCTTCTGCAGCAGGGCCCAGGCTTTCTCCACCTTTAGGCAGGCCAGAACGTTGGGAGGAAGAGAGGACCAGGTCAGGCAGGCACCCACCGGAAACTCACTCCCCACAACCCAGCCTTTCCCTGGGCACCCACCTGGCGCTGGGTGACATGTGGCTCCCACAAGGTGCTCAGCACCACGTGGCTCTGGTCCACAAGCTGCTGCCCACTCATCTGGCTCTGCAGCCGGCTTTGAGCTGCAGCCTCACTCAGGCCATCCCTCTCCACAATTCGTCGTACAGCCTGGGTGCAGACATGACATCTGTCAGCCCACTGGCTGAGAGCAGGATGCAGTCTGCAGTGGGGATGGGGTGGCAGTGGGGTCCAGATACCTCAGTCACAGGGATGACAACGGTCCACACCTCATGCACCATGTTCTGCCAGCCGGCTTCAAGGAGCATGGCAGCGTCGATCACGCACACATGATTTCCTGTGGAGAGACCCCCAGTCACTGCCAGCAGCATCCTGCCACTTGCTACCAGAGATCCAATGAAACACAGTCCCTGGGAACTTGGATGGTCTGGCTTGGGATGGGGAAACTCCCAGGGGGAGCATCTGCTTAACTGTGCCCCTTGGCTGCTCCCATCATCCCTTGCACTCACCCTCAGCCACAGCCTGATCCATCTCCTCTTGGGCCAGCTTTGCGATAACTGGCCACATAATGTCCGTGAGCATCTTCAGCTGCTTCTGAGGACGGAGGGAGTGGGCAGTGATGACCTCCCCTTGGTGACAGAGCCAGCTCGAGGGAGGAGGTAGTTGAGAACAGATGAATGGGGACTGGCATTCTGACCTACACCAGAGGTCCACTGGGTCCCAAACCCCGGGTCTAGAGCAGCTGAGAACCCTTGCAGAATTGTGTTTACCTTGTTGCCAAAAACCCGGCTGCCCAGAATCTTCCTGTTGATAATGCCATCTTTATGCAGAATATCTGGATGACAGAGATAGAGGACTGGGCAAGACCAGGCCATCTCCTCCCTTTAGACCTCCTCTAGCCCTCTCTAGTTATTACCTGTTCCAAAGGCTTCCACCACAGGCTGGTAGGCAGGACCACCTGGGGCATAGGCCCGATGGCCCAGTTGGTCACTGTCGATGACAAATGCCCCCAGGCCCTTCAGTCGCTGAGCTACTGAGCTCTTCCCAGAGCCACTGATGCCTGTCAGTCCAATCACGTAGAGACACGAGGGGAGCTCTGGCCTCTCCTGGGGTAGATGAGAGGGAACCCCACAGTTACTAGGATCCTCAGGCTCATGCTTGGGGTGAACACTTCAGTCTCTACCCTCCACTATTTCCAGCCCACCTAAGCAGGGGGGAAGGACGGAGGACGTGCTTACATATGGCGGCCGAAGCAGGTTTCCCAGCATTCGCTGGCGGAAGTTGGAGGAGCTGACTTTGTCCTCTTCATTTTCCTTGTGGCTTGGGTCCTTCAGTTGCTGGATCTGGTACAAGACAAGCTCTTCCAGGTCCTGAGGTAAAGGAAGAGGGGTGAAGAGAGGGAAGGGGTGAGATGAAGAAGAGCAAACACTGACACCCAACTTGCCCCCTATCTTCCCCTACTTACTCCAGAGGTAGAACTTGCCTCAGAGGGCAACCTGGGAACCAGTTCCTCCTTGACTCTTTCCGCCACCTCGAGCCCTTTCTTCCCTCATCTGGGGTCATGGGACTTTCAACAGCCCCCACAATGGCCCTCCCCATCCCCACCCACTCCCTCTGCTGGTCTCCCTCAGGGGTTACATTCTCAAGGCGGAAGCGGTTGACGGCCATGCCCCCACGACAGGTCTCCTCGCTGACCACCAGGAACTCCAGGGAAGGGTCAGAGCCAGCAGGCCCATAGGGGTCCAGCAGGCGGACGATATCAAAAGTCAAGGAGGGCTTGATGTCCACCAGGAACTCACTCAGATGTTTCACGCGTTCTGCGTAGGGTTGGAGCAGCTCAGGGAGCAACTTGCCTGAGGAAGGAGCCCAGAACAGTGAGATCTTTTTATTGGGGAGGAAGAGTGTGGAACAGTTTGGGGAAGTGTCCCTAAGCATCCTATCTCCAGAAGGGGTTGGCAGGAAGGAAGGGCTAAACTGGGAAGTGGTCTGTGAAGGGAAAGCTATGAGGGACAGGCAGCAGGCAAGGATAGTAGTCGTTGCAAGGACTGGCATGTGTCCAGAGAACTAGTAGCGCCAGTGAGCATCAGAGCCAGACAGACACTTCCAAGAACCATGTCATCCCCCAGTCCCTTCTGTCTCTGCCACTACCACCCACAGCTCACTCACCCTTCTATTCCCAGGGTGTCAAACTTTAGGGGTTTTTTTTGTTTGTTTTTTTAGTTGCAGGGGGCGCTGCCCACCATCCCTTGCGGGACTTGAGGAATTGAACTGGCAACCTTGTGGTTGAGAGCCCGCACTCCAACCAACTGAGCCATCCGGGAGGCAGCTCAGCTCAAGGTGCCATGTTCAATCTTAGTAAAACTTGAGGGTTTAAAAGTACAGATTCTTTGGCTCCACATTTGGGGGAATTCTGATTGAGTGGTGACTAGACCACACACTGAGAAGGCTGACTTTATTCACTTAACAAAACTTCCTTAGCACCAACTGAGCGTCAGGCACTGTGACATTTGGGAGAGGGTGGAAAGCAATGGATGACCCCAGCCTTCCTCAATCTTGGCATCGGTGGGTGTAAGGAGTTTTGGGGGTCCTCCACCACCCTAATCCAGGGTCTCTCTCACTCACTCTTCAACAGGTCTTTGTCTGCTACTCCCACCACAAGCTGCTCCTGGGCCAGGATACACGAGACACTGAGCAGTACCTTGTGGGCATTGTGCAGGCGGTCAAACGTGCCACCCACAGCCCCACGGTGGTAGCCACGCACCGGCTGCTTTGGAGACCTGGCCACGGGGGAGGATGGCCTGATGGTGGAGGGTAAGGGGACAGCCAGGGGCTCCACGGACAGCTCTCCAGGCCCATAGTCGGGATAGAGTAGCACTGAAGCCAGCTGCGGACAACAACTGTAACAGCTTGTGGCGTAACGCTCCAGCTGTTGCTTGACCGGGTTGTACTGGCTTCCATCCAGGGTCTGAAAGTCAGTCAGCACCACCTCGGGCGGGTGGGCCAGGTTCTGGACGGAGCTGGGCACGGGAGGGGGAAAGGCGCTCTTGGGTCGGATGTTGGTCAGCAGGATTCTGACGTCCAGGTGCGTGTGGACGTTGGCGCCGGCGTAGAAGTGCGTGATGAGATCGAGAACCTCAAACGTGGCCTGCACGGGGCTCGACTGCGGCTGAGCCGGGCCCTCCAGGCTCATGCCTGGCTGCAGGTGGACATAGAGCGTGTGATTCACCAGCCGGGCCGCCGAGGTCAGGATAGAGGCCAGGCGAGGGGCCAGCGAGGCCAGCGGCGTCGTCAGTACCAGGAGGCCCGACCGGAATACGGCCATGCTGCCTGGGCCTGCAGACAGTCAGGGAGACCAGGCGAGGGTGACTGAGGGGGGATGTGCCTGAGGCCGATCTCCGTCCGGGGCCTTGGACCCAAGATAGGGGGCGTGGAGCAGGGCCGGGGTCTCAGCGCCCATCGAGAGGAACCGGGGGGAGGGGCCGGGCTTGGTACAAGGCGCCTCGGGGGTGTGCTCTAAGACTGCATTTCCTCATTTCTCAGCCAGAGCAGTGAACTCGCTGAATCGAAATCCTGGGGGAGGAAAATGGACAAGAGCCCCTAAGTCATAGGTCTGGGGGTCCAGAAACCCCGGGCTGTCTTACTAAGCTGCAACAGGGTCTTCAAGGAATCAAAGGGGGGGGCCTAGAGGTGGACACTCATGCTCGGCTCGGTCCCCTACTTACTGAGACCGCCAGGATTTGGTTCCGCGGGCAACACCGCCGAGGCTTTCCCCGGACGCGACCCGGAAACACTAGTTCAGGAACTGCGACTCCGAGCTACGGAATCCAAGAAAGGCCAAATGTCTCAACGTCTGTCTGGCGAGGAATTGTCGCGAGATTTCTCTTAGGGTTGGGCACGTCCTACTAAGGGGCGGGGCCTGTTTGCGGAGGTGGTGCTAGTCACACAGGGACCGGGCAGGGAGGACAGGCGAACTTGAAAGCCCATTTCACGATGCCCTTCAGACGCTGAGAGAAAGATTGGCTTCAGGAGACAGCAGCAAAGGCAGCACACCTGGCTTTTTTTTTTTTTTTTTGACAAAGTATTTTTTTTTTTTAACAGGACTTTTTTTTTAATTGGGGAACAGTGTGTACTTCCAGGACTTTTTTTTTCCAAGTCAAGTTGTCCTTTCAATCTTAGTTGTGGAGGGCGCGGCTCAGCTCCAAGTCCAGTTGCCGTTGTTAGTTGTAGGGGGCAGAGCCCACCATCCCTTGCGGGAGTCGAACCAGCAACCTTGTGGTTGAGAGGACGCTCCAACCAACTGAGCCATCAGGGGCTCAGCGGCAGCTCAGCTCAAGGTGCCGTGTTCAATCTTAGTTGCAGGGGGTGGAGCCCACCATCCCTTGTGGGACTCGAGGAGTTGAACTGACAACCTTGTGGTTGAGAGCCCACTGGCCCATGTGGGAATTGAACCGGCAGCCTTCGGAATTAGGAGCATGGAGCTCTAACTGCCTGAGCCACCAGGCCGGCCCTTTTTTTTTTTTTTTAAATTGGGGAATATTGGGTAACAGCGTGTTTCTCCAGGGCCCATCAGCTCCAAGTAGTCGTCCTTCAATCTAGTTGTGGAGGGCGCAGCTCACTGGCCCATGTGGGAATCGAATTGGCAACCCTGTTGTTCAGAGCTCATGCTCTAACCAACTGAGCCATCCGGCAGCCCCTGGCATTCTTTTTTAATAAAGTGCTGGGACGGAGGTGGGGGTGTTGCAGGGTAGTGCTTAAATTAGGGCTCAGCGACCCGAAACGCCTTCACCCCCCACCCCATCCCGTCTGAGGATCCTCACATAGGAGACCACAGGACAACTCTGTACAAGCCCGTATTTCACAAATGGGAAAATTGAGGCCCTGTATATTTAGGTACATATAAGGGAGGTAATGACAGACACCATGTTTCGTGACTCCTGTGAGATGCTGTACAACCCCACCCCCAACAAAACAAAACAAAAAAAGCAGTGATGCACCGGTTTGCAGGAGAGAGGAAGAGGAGGAGAGCTCTACATGTGAGTTCTGTAGAGCTGCTAGAGGAACAGGAAACAAGGGGGCAAGAGTGGGAGGCGAGGGTTTACTGTGAAGCTAATGAGTGCTGGAAAAGCTGGACTTGGTCGTCTCCGTGGGGAGGGGAAGCCAGGTTGCCATCCGGAAGCATTTCAGGTAAATTGTCTATGGAGATCTCAAAAAGGAGGGAAATCAATCTCCAAGACTCTAGTAATGTGCTGTGGTTTATTTTCCCAAACAAAATAGATGCTAACTTTCACACTTAATTAATGTGTGCTTTTTTTTGGTATTCTTAAAGAGGTCCCCCCAAAGTGTATAAGCCTCTGGCCCCACAGAACCTGGATCTGCCCCTGGAGTCAAGGATGGAAAGTAATAGAGCCACAAAGGCCCTGAGGCCAGGCTTCTTGCAGGAGACATTTTAAGTTGGATTTTAAAGAGAGGACTGGTTTGAAGAAGCACACTGCAAAGACTGTCAGGAAACACCCTGAAACGTCAGGACACACAGTCTCATGTACCTACTCTGAGTCACAATTGGAGTAGAGCATTGAGAGGGTAACTGCTGGGTGACTCGAGCGGGACGTAGGCATTACGAAGCTCCTCAACCCCCAACACCCGTCCTTGGAATGTATGCTCTGTACACCAATCTCACAGTGTGAGCCGTCTTCAGGGACAAAGCTGTGAGAGAGCAATGTGTTGTCGAGACCCTCTGGAAAGCATATGAAGTCTGACACTTAAGTTCACGAACTCATCCTAGAAAAAGTGCTATATCCCTCATTGCTGAATATCACTATGGTCACTATGGTCCCCTTGGGAAGCTATGCACCCATGCCAGTGCCTAATCCACCCTTCAAAGCAATTTTGGAACTCTTTTTCTGGAATGGCCATCAGAGCTGTCATCATATTACCCTTGATGTCCTGAATGTCATCAAAATGTCTTCCTTTCAATCTTTCCTTTATCTTTGGGTAAAGGAAGAAGTCACTGGGGGCCAGATCAGGTGAGTAGGGAGCATGTTCCAATAAAGTTATTGGTTTACTGGCTAAAAGCTCCCTCACAGACAGTGCCGTGTGAGCTGGTGCATTGTGATGCAAGAGCCATGAATTGCTGGCGAAAAGTTCAGGTCATTTTTGTCTTAACTTTCTCATGCAGCCTTTTCAGCACCTCCATATAGCAAACTTGGTTAACTGTTTGTCCAGTTGGTACAGATTCATAATGAATAATCCCTCTGATATCAAAAAAGGTTAGCAACATCATTTTGACTTGATTTGGACTAATGGAACTGTTTTGGGGTGGAGAATTGGCTGACTTCTATTGTGCACTGTCATGCAGGGACTCAACTCCCGCTCCCCGTAGCACCGGGTAATGCAGGATATGGTGAGGCCAAAAAGGAACACCCACGGAGCCATAGATAAGGGAGTCACACCACTATATTCTCGATGTTGGCTGGGTTGGAGACACAGGAAGCAGGAGCCACATGACCCGCAACCTGCCAGCCACTTCTCTGCCAACCAACCTCACTTGCTAGCTGCAATCCACGCTTGCTAGCTTAGCCACAGCAGTTATATTAGTGGCCAATGGCTAACCGGTAACAGCTGATGGCCAACTAGTCACAGCTGATGGCATCTACTACCCGAGCCAGCACCTTTCTACTTGAGGCCGAGAGCCTGGAAACTGCTCTCTGGGACTCTGTTCCCTCTACATGCACTTTGATGCTTTGTTTCAGAGTCGTATTAGTATACCCATGTTTTATCACTAGTGATAACGTGGCCCAAAACATCATATTGCCTCTCCGAAATATCTTGGCAAACTGTGACTCTCCTTTGCTTTTGTTCATTGGTGAGCTCCATTTTTACACACACCTTTCTCATGCCAAGATTTTCTTAAGATTTTCCTAATCGTTTCTCTATCAATGTCTACTTGGTCTGCTATGCTTCTCACAGTCAGCCGATGATTTTGACTCACAATTCAATGAATTTTTGCAATGTTTTTGTCAGTTCTGCTCGTTACTGGACGCCCTGACCTCTCATCATTAGTGATGCGTTCTCTCCCCTCAGAAAAACATTTAATCCATTTGTACACTGCCGTTTTCTTCATGGCATTGTCCCCATAAACTTGGACAAACATGTCCCTGATTTCACTTTCACTGTTGCTAAGTTTAACAAGAAATTTAATGTTTGTTCATTGCTCTAATTCAATCTTAGACATTCTAGCGACAGCACACAGAAACACACAACAATAATGAACGCCACTCAGGAAGACACCACCACACGTCAACAGGAACACAGCTGTGAGACACTGATATCCAAAGTTATGAAACCTTACCGAGCTGTTTGTACAGTGCTGCCAATGAAAGCGCACGGTGGCCAGTTCTCAAACTTAATTGTCGGACCTCCTACATGATGGAACCTAGTTAAGGCCACCATATAAACTCTTCAGAGTCTGGTGGGCTGATGGCGGAGATCTACTTGTCTTGTGGCACCCAGGACAAGCCTTGTAAGTAAGTTTTCTTGCTTATTAAACCTGCCACCTACCAATCTGGAGTGGTCTGCTTCTTTCTTCCATCTCTCCTCATCCTCCATGTACGGGGGCCAGTTTCAAATTCCACCCAGGGAATTCCCCAAGTTGCGAACCAACAGTCACTTTTATTCAGTAAATGTGTATTTGGAAAGGTTCAAATCAGGAAAGGTTCTAGGCACAAGTTATCAACCAGTGAACAAAACAAAGTCCCTGCCCTCCTGGAGCTTAGATTCCTGTGTGTCTTGAGCTGTGGTGCAAAGGCTATAAATAAACCTATAACAATGAAGTCAATAAGTCAATAAATAAATCTATGACACATCTAGTGGTGATAAATGCTATGGAGAAAAATAAAACAGGGTAAGGGTACTGTAGCGGTACTGTATGCTATTTTAGATTAGGGTCATTTGTGAAAACAGCAAAGACCTGAAGGCAGAGATGGAGTTGGAGATCAGGGAAAGTGAACCACACAGAGGGAACAGCCAGTTCAAAGGCCCTGGGCCAAAAGGTTGGTAGAGCTGAATCAGATGTAGGAGAATAGTGAGAGATAAAGTCACAAAGGAGGCTTTTAGTGTATTAGGTATGTGAAGATGATAAGCAGGCAGTTGGAAATGTGTAAGCCTGGAGTTTGTGGGAGACAAAGGAGTTGCAGATACAGGGCATTTTTTGGTGGGGGTGGTCATCAGCATGTAAATGGTATTTGAAGTCATGGGACTGTTACCAAATCACCTCCCCAAATTCAGGTTCACGGACTCGTGGGCCAAAACATTTGAGACACTGGTGCTTGGAGATACAGAAAGGTTTATTCGATTTGGCCATAGCGAGAAGACAGGAAAGCAAGATCTCTCAAATCTGTCTCTCCCAAAAAGCAAAAGTAAGGAGTTTTTATGTGGCTGGGGAGTAAAGGAGGGAGAGAAATCTGTGTTTCTTTAATCATAGATAACACTTTTTCACATCAGACTACTGGGCATCAGCCAGCAGCTGGTCTCAGCTACCTTGGAGACATTCCCTCTTGCAAAACAAACTCAAGTTCTCCTACAGACCTTGGAGTTATCTCCTTCTGCTTGACAAAGAAATACCACATCAGCAACTTATGACTACACTCCTGAGAACGAAAGTTGAGCAGAAAGTGCAGTTAACATGTGAACAAAGATCTAATTAAGAATTAAATTGTTTAATTCTAGCTGCCAAAAATACTAGGGGCATTAAAATCACAAGGGGCTCAGCTACAGGACTGCATGAGATTAATAAGAGTAAGAATGTACGGAAGAGAGAGTGGTCACACTGTGCCTTTCTTATCACCACATCCCCCAGGAGAGACCTTGGAAGTGTGCACACACACAAGTGCAAAGAGAGTAGGTCCCGCCTTCAGAGATGCGTGCCACCTTGGCCCTGTCCCTTTCCTGTAGCCTTCCTGGATGGTGCAAGGACAGCAGACCCATCTGGGCCAGCAGGGCAGAGAGATAGGCAGGGTTAGATTGGCTGAGGCCCCTTCCTGAAACTTCCCCCGGGAAGAAGAAGCAGCAGGCATTCCAAAGGCCCAGAGCAGGGATGGGGACAGGTCAGGTCTGGAGGTGAGGACAGGTCAGGATGCAGCATCTCCTTCCCCCAAGGTCTCACACAAAGCTCCAAGAGCCCCAGTAGGTTCCTCTCCATTCCCACGTCCAGGCTCTCTGCAGCCATGCCCAGTGGCCTTCTCCCTCCTCCTCTCCTTGTCCCTCCCTCAGTACCATCCCCTCCAGGGCACCCCTGCCCTTTCCCTAGGCCTGCAACCTCCTCACCTAGTTTCTATTGGTTCTCCACCCCTCCTCCAGCACACAACCTGGGAGGAAGTTAGGAGATTGGCTCCACAACTCTGCAAGCCCTTTCAATGGCTCCTGCCACTCCTTCTGCTAGCTTCAGGAAGGACAGACCACCAGGCAGACCAGCTGTGCCTGGAGCCTCAGCTAAACCTCCTGGTGAGAGGCGACTTCTGGGCTGGTGGGGATCTCTCCGAGTTTTGTCTAGGGCTAGAGGAAAGGAGGAGGGTGAATGAGGTCGTCTTTGTAATTCATTTGGCCTGTTTCTTCTTGACACCTCTGGCTTCAGCCTGGGAATACAATTACAATACTAAGAAAACCATTAGTGGTAATAACAATAGCTGTGTCTGCTGTTAAGACCTCTATCCCAGCACTTTCAGGCATTATCTCAATTAATCCTTACAATCCATCACATAGCGATTACACCCATTTTACAGATAAGAAAACAGACTC
Source organism: Rhinolophus hipposideros (assembly GCF_964194185.1). Lineage (NCBI taxonomy): Eukaryota > Metazoa > Chordata > Mammalia > Chiroptera > Rhinolophidae > Rhinolophus > Rhinolophus hipposideros. The sequence goes on along the minus strand of NC_138066.1, from coordinate 36,757,797 downwards.
AGAGAGGGTAAGGACCTTGCATGAGGTCCTATGACCAATGTGGGCCAAGTCACAAACTGACTCTACCCCCATCGAAATGCCTAACTTCTACTGCGGCAGGAAAGAGCGGTGGGCTTGAGGCTAGACCCTGGCTAGCTCTTCCCTCTTTCTGGGAGGTTTCACGGAGGTGTAACCGGGATAACAAGGTCTTTCCTGATCGCCCACCTGCTGCAACCCTCCACGGCAGTGCAATCAGGAGCCCCCCTCGATCCCCCGGAACCGCACACCCCCGGGGCGCGCAAAGGAGAGGGAGGGAGACTGTGGGTAACCAAGTCTTTATTGCGGAGCGGAGGGAGGAGCACCCAGCTCTGGGCCCCCCAGTCCTCGGGCTCCGGTCTCTGTCTGGGCGCCCTCTGGACCCTCGGCTGCCTCGTCGCCGAACACTGCGCGGTGCATGGCGGCGACGTAGCTGCAGCCGCTGGGGTCGGCCAGGCGCAGCCGTGCCAGGGGCAGGAAGCGCTCGGAGCTGAAGTAGCGCAGGGCGGGCGGCGAGGCGCGGAGAGCCGTGAGGAACACCTGCGGTAGAGGGTGGAGACACGCTGGCAGGGGCTGGGCGCAAGGACTCCAGGGCCGCCCCGGCTCGCGGAGCCCTGCCCGGCGCCCACCTCTGCCACCTCCTCCGGGTCCTGCGCCGCCTTGCGGAAGACCTGCTCGAAGTGGCGCTGGTAGCGGGAGAAGAGGTCACGGGTCTGAGCGTCCACGCCGTCCAGCGCTGCGCCGGGGCCGTTCTGCACCTTCTCCTGGAAGGCAGTGTGCACCGGGCCACACTCGATGAGGCTCACGCTGCAACCCCGAGAGTGGCGAGTGGGTGGAGGCCGTTAAGAGCAGGCTCACCTCACCCCCTGCGAGGTCCCTAGCCTGGCCCCCACCGGAGAGGGAGGGAGGGCGTGAACGGGCGGCAGGTGCTTAGGTTAACCAGAGCGCTTGAAAAGCACTTTACTGCCAGAAAAGCGCTTCCATATCATTTGATGGTGAGAAACTCTGGCAACAGGTACAGCTGTGTGACCTTGGGCCAGTTACCTAACTTCTCTGAGCCTGAGCTTCCCAATAACAATACCGACAACTCACCGCTCGTCGCACTTGTGCCATGGGCCCAGTACAGTGCCTGGCACACAATAAATGTGAGCTGCAGTAGAGAGGGGCCAGGGAGAACGCCTGGGGACAACTCCAACAAGACGGGTATGGGTGTCCCCAAAGTCAGGGTTCAGAGGGTTCCAGGGACTGGGCGGTGACTCACTGGACCCCGAAAGGCGGCAGCAGAACTGCCAGACTCTCGCATAAACCTTCGATCGCGAACTTGCTGGCGCAGTAAACAGCGTTGAAAGGCATCCCTTTGAGGGGAGACGAAGCTGCTGAGGCGCGGATCTGCAGGGAGCCCCCCGTGCCACAGCAGCCCCGTGCCAGTCTCACCAGGCCACGCTTTTTCCACTCACCCATCAAGCCTCCCATGCTCGCGGTCACCAATATGTGTCCAGAGCCGCGGCGCTTCATGTCTGGCAGGAAGGCCTGAATCGTGCGCACCGTCCCTAACACGTTCACATCCAGCACCGAGCCCACGGCGTCTGCTGAATGCGCCTCCAGCGGCCCGAGCAGACCCCGGCCCGCGTTGCACACTGAGGGGAGAGGCCCAACCCCACCTGCCTCAGGCACCACCCTCTCCCAAGCTGGACCCCTCCTGTTCCCTGGGCCTCGGGACACCTTGGTTTGGACACAGGGTGGGGAAGTCTCCTGCATGTGTTTCAGGAAGGCTCACCCAGCACATCCACGCGTCCCTCAGTCACACGTGCCCGGGCTGCAGCCACAGAATCTGCATCCTGCACGTCTAGCTGCAACGTCTCCAGGGAGCCAGGAGGGCATCCTCGGGACCGCGCAGCCTCCCACAGTGGGCCCTGCGTGCTCAGGTCCCGGAGTGTGGCATACACTGGAGGTTGGGGCAGAGGATGAGGGTCTGAATGCTCTGCTTACCTTATCTAGGTCCACTTGGACCAGCGGCTGCTCCCTTCTCCACATCCCAGTTCCCTTGTGCACCTTTGAAACGCCTGGATGGGTCAGATGCCAGACGCAGGGCCAGGTGCAGGCCGATACCCGAGGAGCAGCCGGTGATGAGCGCCACTGTGCGGTCCATGGAGACGTGTGTGGAAGAGGCTCTGGGAGTTCTAGGCTCTAGTCTCTGAACTAGTTATCACCTACTTTGCCCCGCCCCTCCCTGCCCGTGAGGGTCCCCACCCCTTGTTGTGTCTTCAGCACCACATCAAGGCTGAACACTCCAGAGGTCCCTGGTCTGCTCTCCCCACCCTGCTCTAGGTAAAGGCAGAGGTGAGGCCACTGCTTGGAATACCTTTCTTTAGTTGCTGGTCAGAGGGAAGGCGAAGCTTTGAAAGCAGGTGTGGGCTTCCATATGGGCACTGAGTGCCCTGGGCAGATTTTCTCATGGTCATGCCTGTGTCCCACAGGGACGATTATAGTTTCCAAAGTTTGCTGCTGAGGGTATGAAATGCATTCTCAGTTCAAAGGTCAGAGGTCAGTATTAAAAATGGAAGACTAAGGCAAGAGGGCAGGGAGAACTGGCCCCACACTAGTGTCCACGCTATAGCCCTGAGTTCTTCCAGGCATCGTGGCAGTGACATTTTGACAGACAGGCCCAGGTGATTCTTTAGTTTATTAAGTTGTACTAAAACAGTACTTTGATACCAAATTTAGGGTGGTGGAGGAGGGCAGCTCACTTCCCTCCAAATTTCCTAGCCCTGATTCTACCGGCAGGGCTTGAATTCCTGCGTCCAGATCTGGAGACCTCCAGTGGTGCTGGCCCAGTTCCAGGCTCCGGGACCTGCCCAGGCCTGGAGTTTGGGGAGAACATGGCCCAGGGGTGGGTAATTTGTCACAAAGAGCCAGCCACCCACCGGGGGTAATATTTGAGGAAGAGTTTCTTGGCTAAGTCCACGGTGTCCCCTCGGGGCTGGTTAGGATACCTCCGTGTGCTGAGGACAAAGGTCTGCTCCAGCTGGAAGGCATTCTTGTCAAACTGGTGCTGTTGGAAGGGGATGCCTTGGACCAGACTCTCAACCAGCATCTCCAAGAAGAGCTGCCAGCGGGGGGTGTAATAGTTGGCTACTAGTCCTGCCAGCTGCTTGTTGGCATAGTCGAGAATGTTGCCCTCTGGCCCCCAAAGGGTCAGTTGGTAGAGGCTGTTCTGTTCATAGAAATGGGCCTCGGCCTCACTGACCGCTGCTGCCCGGGCCTGCTCCAGCCAGCTGCCCAGCAGGAAGCGGCGATCACTAGCCAGTATGTTGTCCAGTGAGGGCAGAAGCTCGTAAGCCAGGATGCCTGCTGCCCTCAACAAGGGAGCCAACTCCTTGTTCAGGTAGGCGGTCCTCACCTCCTCATAGTACAAGCTGACCAGCTCCTGGACTGCCTGGCGGGTGATGTCCACCAGGTCATAGCGGAAGGCTGGGCTGGTGGCCAGGGTGGGGGTGGTGGTGAGCAGCAGCCGCCAGGCCTCAAATACATCTGATCGGTTGTACCAGACAGTGGTAACCATCTGTAGGGATGGCCGCCTGACCAGTGGGCTGTGATTGTGGCCACGGCAGTCCTCACCGGAGCAGTTGTACACACTCCTGAGAAGTAGCCTCCAGGCTGCCTCTGCATCCCCGTGGGAGACCCCATACCGCCGGGCTGCAAAGCTGCTCACCCAGGCTCCCAAATCTGTCACCGGGTCCTTCCGCCAGCCCAACTCGGCCATGAGGGCATAGACCACTTCGTTCTGGCCAATGCCTTCAGGTGCCATGCCTGTGCCTACCATGGTGGAGTTGGGGAAGAGACGGGCAGCCAAGGGGCCTCGGTTCACGGCCTCCAGGGCCCCGAAAAGGCCATGGTTTCCCCCGAAGTTATGCAGCATGCACCAGATGAAGGGCTGGCCCTGGAAGGACGCTGTACGAATGTACACGGGCTGGCTCTCTGCAAACAGGTCCAGGACCAGGAGGCGGCCGCGGGGTACTGCTCCAAGCACAGCCTTCACCTGGGCAGGCCCCCAGAACTGGGGCTGGTGCTGGAACAGCCAGCCTTGGAGCAGCCACATGGCATCAGGGTCCACTGTGGTCGGGGGGACAGAAAAGAGGGATGATGAGACGGGATGGCGCCAGGAGAACATTCACCCCATTCTACAGATGGGGAAACAGAGGTCCAGAGAAGTTAAATGACTCTATCCCGGGATACCTCTTTCCCCTGTACATCTCAACCACCAGGGCATTTCATTCCACATACCCTTCCCATCTCTTCCTGCCCCTAACTGGGAGCTCCAGGAAAGTGTTACCATGTTTCCCTGAAAATAAGACTGGGTCTTTATACCATATTTCCCCAGAAATAAGACCGGGTCTTATATTAATTTTTGTGCCAAAAGATGCATTAGGGCATATTTCAGGGGACGTCTTATCTTTTCATGTACAATAATTTACATTTATTCAAATACAGTCATGTCATCTTCTTCTGGAACATCGTTATAACATACTAAATGTGTCCGTCTGGCTGACAAACTTAACTGGGGCTTATTTTTGGGGTAGGGCTTATTTTCGGGGAAACAAGGTACCAAGCTTTATGGAGCATCAGAATCACCCGGAGGGCTGGTTAAAACATACACTACTGGGCCCTGCACTGCTCATTCTGATTCAGAAGGTGGGGGAGGGAAGGAGAGGAGGCTGGATTTGCAAATCTGACAGGCTCTGGGCTGATGCTGCAGGTCCTGGATCAGACCCGGAGCAGCTGCTCAAGGAAGCTGGAGCCAATGTATTCCCTTCTTGACTGACACAGAAGCCTCCGACCCAGCCACTCCTTACCTGGCTCCTCCCCTGTAAGTGACAAGAAGGAGCACTGGGGTCACACTTGTGTGCCAGGAAGAGCACCTACCAGCTTTGGGCACATCCCCTAGTGTCTGGCATGTGCTATGTACCTCAGCACGGAGGTCGACACCAACTGAGATATTTTCAATAGCTGGCACTTAATGACACTTTACTTTGGGCCGGGCATCATTCTACTTATAAGCCCCATTTTACAGATGAAGCAACTCAGGCACTGGGAGGGAGGTAACTTGTAAATCATACAGGCAGGAAGTGGCAGTGCCAGGGTTTGAGCAGGTTGTCTGGTTCCAGAGCTCACCTCTCAATCAGTGATTCAATAAGATTATGTGTGTACAAGTGCTTGGTAAACCATAAGGAGCTATGTGTCACAGTGAGTATTACGATTCCCAGTCCGTTCTCCTAGCCCCATCGCCATGAGGGGCCAGGGGATTCCTTTCCCTACCTCCCCCTGGCACCGAACCTGTGATCATGGCCTGGTAGACAGCAGCAGTGGCTGCGGCGAGATAGGAGGGCTCCGAGGATGGGGGCTGCATCTCGTTGAAAGTGTCAGCCCCGTATATGTGATCCGTGCCGAACTCTTTGGTGAGCTCCCGCAGGAAGAGGCTCCCCACGATAGGAAATAAGGGGTCTTCCGGAGCCAGGAGAAAGGAGCAGGAGTAGGAGCAGTTGAAGTGCCCCCAGCTGCCCAGCTGGGTAACGTTGGCCTGAGGGAACACCCTAGTTGGGGGAGGACAGTCCAGGCATTTGTTGGAGGCTGACACAGTATTCAACACTAGCCTCATTAACTGAACTGCAATTCCTGGAACTCATCCTGGTCTCTCATGCCTCCATGCCTTTGCACATACTGTGCCCTGTGCCTACAGTCCTTTCCTCCTCACTCCCTGCTTATCCAGCCGGTTACTCCTTGATATCTTTTAAGTTTCACCCAGTCTGGAAAGTTTTTGCCGTCTCTCCCCTCCCACTGGCTGAAATAAGCAACACTCACTTTTCAAGGTCTGGCCTAGTACTGCCTCTGCTCTGAACCCTTGCTGCCCCTCTCCTCCAGGCAGAAGTGACCTTGACAGAGAAGTAGGCTGGGCCCAAACATATTCCCGCCCTATCACTGTATTATAGCTCCCTGCCAACCTCCCTCTCACAGAGCCTGATCTGGCAGCCCCAGACAGCCCGACAAACATTCACTGAATGTATGCATGAGGCTCCCACCACCCAGTCAGAGAGACGAAGGGGTGGCCAGTGAGGCCAGAAGCACGCGCTAAGCACTGTGAGAATGGTGGGCACCAGGTGCTCAGGGGCAGGAAGGTAATAACCAATGCTGGGGGGCCCAGCAAGGCTTCCTGAAGAAGGGCAGATCTCGGCTGGTCCTTGAAGAATTTTCCCAGTCACCAGAGAGGATGAGTGTGACAGATGAGCAGGAATGTCAGAGGAGACCAGTGTACCCCTACTACTACTCATAAGAGCTGCCATTTGCTAAGACTCTGTGCCAAGCCACGTATATTTTACAAGTGAGGAAATTGAGGCACAGGGCAGTCACATAATCTGTCCAAGGTCCCATGGTTAATGGGTAGCAGAGCCAGGAGTCAAGCCAGGGCCTACATCCAGAGCTTATCACGTCTTGCAGGGGAAAATAAATTCCGTCTCTGGGTTGAGTGGGAGCTGAGGGGGAGGAACCTCACCTGGTGATAGCCTTGGGGACATGCCCTGCGAATGCAGGCAACACGGTGACCATGCCGAAGGAGCGCATCCGGTCCAGGATCTGATGCTGGAAGAAATGAGAGGGAAACCTGGTAAGCATGGCCCGAGGTGGGAGGCCCTCACTCCCCCAGAGCACACAGAGTGCCCAGGGTCCAGTTTAGAGCCGAGGCTGGCCAAATAACACCCTCCCTGGGCCCATGACTGTCCAGCACCAATTCTGCCCCTTCCCTTCCCCATCATTTTACCTGCAGGTAAAGCTGCTTGAGGTGCCAGGAGCGTGACAGGGGACCACCCCAGGTGTGCAGGTTGCCCATGCGTTCCCAGGCCAGGAAGGCAGGACCAGTGAAGTACTCATCGATCTCTGACTGGGTCAGGCCCAAGGCCAGGTACACCTGAGGAGGAAGGTGATCCCCATACATATAAATACATTTATCTCCAGTCATTGATTCATTCAACGTTCACGCATCTCTGTGGTATGCCCTACAGTTGCTAAGACAAAATGCGATCCCTGCTCGCAAGGGGCCCACAGTCCAGGAGAAACAGATCTGTGAACAGGTAAGGTGACTAATACGCCACCCTTGTCATCCAGGTGAGGTGAGGAACAAAGGGGCTCTGCCCAAAATGGGGAAGGAGACTTAGAAGGCTTCATGGAGCAAGGCTGGCTAGAGTGACGGGTGAAGACAGCTCTGGGGAGAGCTTAAGCAGCCCCAGATGCAGCCAGAGCCCTCAGGGCCCAGGGATGGAAACTCCAGGCCTGGCAAAGACTGAAGGCAATGGGATACTCCAGAGTGTGTTACCGGAAGGTCTGCATTTCAAAAAGGACAATCTGGTGGAACTGGAAAAGCCAGGAGTCCTGTTCAGAGGCTTTTGTGGGGGTCCAGGAAGAGGAGGCAAGTCTGAACTAGGGCCATAACTCAGGATGGAGATGATGGGGCAGATCACGAGCTCCTAATGAGATAGAATCTGTAGAAGCAGCAGAGTGACTGGAGGAAGGGTGGGGAGAGAGGGGAGTCCCAGATACAAAGTGTTTACAGTGGGGTGCTGGGGTCCAGCCCTCCGTAAGTGCTCCTACATGTTTGTCTCAGCAGTGGAAACCTGTTTCCAGAGGGCTGCAGTCATTGTTCATGCCACAAACACTTCTGGAGCCCTTATTCTCTGTGTGCCAGACACTGTGCTGATGCAGGGCTTGGGGGACACCTGAGGTGGCCCAGGTGGTCGGTGGACACGCACCCTCTGCCAGATGGCCTCCTGACCGCTCCAGGCCAGCGCTAGGTTGATGCCATTCAGCGCCATCCAATCGATCTCCTGCTCCCAGCGGGCCCAGTCCCACCACACGAAGGAGTAGCTTTGCGTGCACACGTTCTGGTAATATCGGTACCTGTGGGCAGGGGCATGAGCTAGGGTGTGTGTGCCTTGGGGTAAAGAAGATGTCCCCCACACTAAGAGGCCGTCATTCTGGGAGAGCTCAGAGGGCAGCCTGACCCCAGATCTAGCCCAGAGGGGAGGGATTCCAAACGTGGCCACCTCCCCAGCTTCACTTGGGAATCCACCCCAGGGGGACATAAGACTCAGGTCCTGAGCTTCCGAGGGTGGCACCCCTCCAGGGTGGCAGACATTTGAGACCATATTCCATTCAACTCTTCTAGAGCCCCTAGGCCGTGCACTGTTTAAGTGCTATATGGTAAAGTTGGTCCTATCTTGGAAAGGGGGAACACATCATCTTCATGCAGTGGGGCAAGTGCTAGAACAGAAGCCTGGGAGGGAGGGGTGTCATTCCTCCGTAAGCATGTTTAAAGAGAGGGTGGGGAAGGAGGAAACAGCATCACTAATTATGCCATCACAAATTCTACTCCCATCACCGGGTAAATCCTCACAACCAACACTGCATGGTAGATGTCATTATTTCCATTTTTCACAAAAGCCAACTGAGGCTCTGAGAGGCTAAGTGACTTGCTCAAGGACACACAGCTTTTAGAAGCTGAGGAACAGAGTGCAGAAATGAAATGGAGCCACTATAGTCAAGCTGCAAAATGACTAAAACCAAGTAGGTGGAGGCACAGGGAAAGGATTCTATTCTTAATTATGCTGGGAACTTCAAGTTTTGAAATTTCCAGTCCTGCCAATGTCTGGCTATAGATCAAACATCCAGATAACCTTCTGATTATTCCCGAAGGACTGAGGAAAGAATGGTCACTATCCAGACCACAGATTACCATCTCGGACCAATCCAGAGGCTAAGAATGCAGGACTGCTTCTACTCAGGAATGTACCTTTGACTGTAAGAACTTTTCTTTCTTCTTCAGAATACTCTGGGCATTGCCCAGTTGTGTCTCCGGTTTATAATCCCTAAAACCCTTGAATAAATCTTTATCATTTATTTCTAGCCAAAGCCTCCAGAGTTTTTGAGTTAGCTGGATAAGAGCCAGAATCTGAAACCAGAGTGGTGCGACCCTATGGCCGGCGCTTCCTACCAGCCCAGTGCTGGGGTGGGTAGGGCGGGGACTTTAGCGAGTGTGGGCGCCGGGGGAGGGGGGCCGGGAGGGAGGCTGGTGGCGGGAGGCAGCTGCAGGGGAGCCGACGGGCGGGTCCGCCGGTACCTGTTAGGCGTGGCCTCGGTCAGCTCGTCCGGCAAGGCGGGCAGCGGCTGCGGCAAGCGCAGCTGAGAGCCTGACCAGGCCACGTGGCAGCCGCAGAAGTCGCGCAGGTAGCGGTGCAGCCCCGCGGCAGCGGCCACGCCGGTGGAGCCGAGCACCTGCACCCGTGCCCCCGCACCCCCGCCACTCAAGCGGTAGGTGTCCAGACCGGACTCGGCCGCCAGGGAGCGCTCTACCGATACCGAGAAGGCAGCCGCTGGCCCGGGCCCCAGAAGCCGGGTCAGCAGCGCCCGCACGGCCTCCGCCTCGTGGGCCTCGTCCCCGGCCGAGCTCCCCGCCAAGACCAGAAGCAGGAACCCCAGAGCAGCAGGCACCGCTACCACCTCCATGGTCCAGCGGTCCCAGCCCCGCAGCTGCCCTGCAGGAAACCAACTCGGGTCTCGGGACTAGGGGGCGGGACGGCCCGGGTCCAATCACCTGCGGGCTACAGATCACGTGGACACGAAGGTTAAAGCACCCGCGGGGGCCGGTGAGACTGGCTTCCGGGTCCCAGAACGAGGCCCTAGGGTTGTCTTCTGACAGCACGTGGTGCGGGAGCGCATGACCCTAGTAACATCAGAAGTCTAGGGCCGCATGTGACCCGCTATACCTTCACAAGTGCCTGCTGGTACAATGCGCTTTCAGACGCAAATCACTTTCCTTCCATCCAACCACCCCCAAAATATTTGGAGTTTATTTTGTACCAGGCATTGCCACCACTCTCTGGGGGAGACCTAGAACCAAATACTTAAGTAGGTTTACGTTATAGCTGAGATGCTGTGAAAAAATACAAGGGCACCCAGCCTGAAGCCTCCAAAAGGAAGTGACATTTAATCTGAATTAAATTGATTGACTAGGAGAAGAGACAGGGGAGGCATCCAAGGTTGAGAAAATGTCTATATGAAGACCCGGGAGGGGTAAGGAAAGAACTGGGCAGATTTGAGAAACTAAAGGATCACACACAAAGTTGGAGGGGGCATGGGGCATGGGAACCTGGATTGGCCCTGGGGTAGGGCTGGTGGACATGTTAAGGTCTCGCCATTGGATCCTTAAGGGGCAGCAGCAGTAGCAGCCGCAGCACAGGACAGGAGTTATTTTCATTTTACATAGTGGGAAACTGAAGGCCAGAGAAAGGAAGTGACTTGGACAAGTTCAATACCAGTAGGAGAGCAGGTTTGGGACTAGAATCTGGGCAACCAGCTCCAAGACCACTGTTCTTGCCACTATTTCCCGAGTACTGCAAGTTGTCAGGCTGCCTCTCCGGGCACGGAGGGGTTGAGTGGGGCTTTGTGGTGGGCTCTTTAGAAAAGCTATATTCTAAAAGGATTCTGAGTTCTTTTGGAAGCAGGTGTAGATTTTTCCAGATTGTTAGACCTGAGAGAAACTGCTTAGAGACACGGAAGGGGTCAGAGATCAGAGAAGGGTTGCTAATCCAGAGAATTCGGACCCTGGATTGAAAGAGAACATGGGAGTCCACTGAGCTTGCCCAGCTCCCCTGCCCCCTGCCTCCAGCTGCAGACACCAAGTCCCGCGGCCCTGGTTCTCGCACTTGAGCAGCTCCTGCAGGACTTGCAGTCTTTGCTCCCTCTCAGTTCCTAATATCAGAAGGTTTTCAGCATTTCCCAGGGAGCAGCTCCAAGAGTGGCCCGGAGAGATGTGCTTTCATGGGGCTGAGGCCTGTAGCAACACCCCCCACCCTGCTCTTCTCTGCTCCCCTCCAGCATTACTCACCCCCAACCCCGTCCCATTCTCCCTCCAAACACCTCTCTCTCCAGGTGAGACTTGTCAGACTCTCCTCCCAGAACCTGTTTTCCTGACATTCTTGGATCTTAGGAAACACATGGTTGGGGAAATTGGGCTGCAGGTCTACCGTCAGGCTCAGCAGCTTGGGGACACCATCCAGGGAGTTGGTAGCACATTTAAAGCCTGAGCTCATGGATGCTGGGCCGACCTTCACCAATGACTCCGGGCATGTCACTTTCTTTTCTCACCTTTCTCACCAGCCTGGGAGCTCTTTGAGGACAGTAGGGGGCTGGTTGAAGAAATTAAGGTATGAAATATCAAGCTTTTGCTTAAAAAGAATGAGGAAGGGCCAGCCCGGTGGCTCAGGCGGTTAGAGCTCCGTGCTTCTAACTCCGAAGGCTGCCGGTTCGATTCCCACATGAGCCAGTGGGCTCTCAACCACAAGGTTGCCAGTTCAATTCCTCGAGTCCCGCAAGGGGTGGTGGGCTCCATCCCATGCAACTAAGATTGAACACGGCACCTTGAGCTGAGCTGCCGCTGAGCTGCCGTTGAGCTCCCGGATGGCTCAGTTGGTTGGAGCAGTTCCTCTCAACCACAAGGTTGCCAGTTCAACTCCCGCAAGGGATGGTGGGCTGCGCCCCTGCAGCTAGCAACGGCAACTGGACCTGGAGCTGAGCTGTGCCCTCCACAACTAAGACTGAAAGGACAACAACTTGACTTGGAAATAAGTCCTGGAAGTACACAGTGTTCCCCAATAAAAAAAAAAAAATGAGGAAGATGTGTTGGTGCTGATTCTGCTATATATATATATATATATATATATATATATATATATATATATATATATACACACACAGAAGATGCCCCCCCCAATGTATTCATATTTTAAGAAAGGAAAAAACTATTAAAATTGTAATACTCAATATATACCGATAACAAAAGATGAATACAAGTTATGTGTATACATTTTTTTTGGCACCCCTGGTATATATATTAGGTTAGTGCAAAAGTAATTGTGGTTTTTGCAATTTTAACCTTTTAAACCGCAATTACTTTTGTACCAACCTAAAGAAAGGTCAAACCAAGGGGGTAGGTATAGTATACACCCATTTGCGTTAAAAAAAAAAAACAACACAAAAAAACAAAAAAAACAAAGGCTATGCAAAGAGTGGTTGCCTTGGTAGGGTACTGGAATGCTGGGGGTGGGAGGAAGACTTACTTTTGTAACAAGGTCTTTTGTACTTTTGGATACTTTTACCAAGTGACACGTTATTACTTTTTCGATTAATCTGTGTGAAACAAGCCCAGCTCTCCACTCTCCATCTCAATTCCTCTTTTGTTCCTGGCCAGCCTGACCCTCTGCCTATGCACCCCAGAATACCTCCAGGTCACTGGTCCCTCTGCTTTGCCAATTCATTTGCCTGCCTGTCAGAACCCAGCTAGGATCCCACCCACCTTGCCGGTGAGGAGGAACGAGTCCTTCCCTGTCCAGCCACCAGGGAGCAGCTCATACCTAGGACATGCCTTGGGTAGGCTGGGGAGCTGGGAGGGCTGGCAGATCATTCAGAGGTGAGGGGAGCTCATCAATGCTCCTTACACACACATCTCCTGGGGCAGAAAGTAGTTCCACCAGATCCCCATTGAAGAACAAAACAGAGAGTGGTGATAAAATTGTCCTCTATCTATAACGTTGAGCAGGCCTAAAGCCACCTTCTCCATGCTGGTTTTAGGACCTCAAGACGAGGGGTATTTACTGGAGAGGGGCACAGACTCACTCAGCAGATGTCTGAAGTCCAGGGATTCCATGAGAAGGGGATCTCCCATTTTAATACTGTCCCCGAACCCATCCAGCAGCCAGTCCTAGGCAGCCATCCATCTACTTTCTGTCTATAGATTTGCCATTCTAAGCATGTCACGTGAATGGTATCATACATTATCATGTGGTCGTGTCTGGTTTCTTAGCACGTTTTTGAGGTCCATTCATGTTGTAGCACGTCAGTACTTCATTCCTTCTTATTGTAGAATAATATGCAATGTATGGATATTACCACCTTTTGTTTATCCACACATCAGCTGATGGACATATGGGCTGTTTTTATTTGGGAGCTATTATGAATAATGCTACTATGGACACTTGTGTACAAGTCTGTGTGCACATTTTCATTTTTCTTGAGTGGATACCTAGAAGTTAAATTGCTGGGTCTTGTTAATTCTGTTTAACATTTTGAGGAACAGCCAGGATGTTTCCAAAGCAGCTGCACCGTTTTACATTCCTACCAGCAGTGAATGGGGGTTTCAATTTCTCCACATCCTTGCTGATACTTGTAATTGTTTTCTATTATAGCCTTTTTAGTGGGTGTGATGTGGTTATCTCTTCATGGTTTTGATTTGCGTCTCCCTAAGGATTAATGATGTTGAGCATTTTTTATGGGTTTATTGGCCATTTACCTGGAGATACGGAGGGCCGACAGTATATTTATTGTAAAAAATCCATGTATAAGTGAACCTGGACAGTGTCCAAAGGTTGTTCAAAGGTCAACTGTATATGATTTGCAAATATTTTATCCCAGTGTGAGTGGTTTTGATTCTGTCCTTTGAAGCACAAATTTTTTAAAATTTTGCTAAAGCCAAACTTATCTTTATCACTTGATCTTTTGGTGTCACATCTGAAAATCATTGCCTAACTCAAGGTCACAATGTATTCTCATGATCTCTTCTAAGAATTTTAGTTTTAACTCGTACATTTAGGTAGGTCCATGATCCATTTTAAATTAATTTTTGTATATAGTGTGGGGTCGTGGTCCAAATTTGTTCTTTTCTATGTGGATACCCAGTTGTACTAACACCATTTGTTGAAAAGACTGTTCTTTCCCCATTAAATTGTCCTGGCCCCTTTGTGGACAATTGACCATAAACGTTAGGGTTTATTTCTGGACTCTCAATTCAATTCTATTCCATTGATTCCAAATATCTATTTTTATTAGGCCTCCTTTTTTGAGTCAAAAACAGAGCAGAGGCTAAAAGAGCTCATTTACTCGAATTTCCACTCTGGACTTCTTCCAGGAGCCTGGTGGGGGTGCTGCACCCAGGGCTTATTCCAGGGCAGCTGGCCTGTCAGGGAGGAGAGGGTTTGAGGCTGGGGGGTGGGGAGAAGATAAGGAACATGAAGCCAACAGGGTTTTCCTGTCCCTCCTGAAGCAGCAGTTGTCAGCCTGCAGCTCACATTCCTGCACAGCCCCTGCCCTGGAGACCCCAAGAGGGAGGAATGGAGGGGGGCACACTGGGGAAGAAAGTGGATACATTACCTGGTAGTTAGGAGCGAGAAGGTACCCTCCCTGCCCACCCCACCTGTCTGCCTACCTCAGCACCTCACATTCTTCAGCTGTCCTGAAGAACCCCATGTTGAGCCTCCACTTACACCAAGGCCAAGCGCATCAGGGCGCAAAATAGCCAGGCTGCTGAGTCCTGGAGAGCATGTTTGGAAACAGGAGAGGGTGGGCAGATGCCCAGGCCCCCACTCCCTGCCTGTTCGGGTGTGTAGTGCAGGAAGGGAAACAAAGATGGGTCTCCAACTCCCCTCCCCAACATGGGCAGTGTCTGCAAAGCTGCCCTGGCTCATGAGAGTGGGAAGGCGCCTGGGAAACTTGAGATAAGGTGAGAATTTCAGACTAACTCCCTGGCCAGGGCCACTGTAGCCCTGGCCTTTGATCAGAGAAAAGCAGAAAGCTGGAGGGAGGGAGCGGGTGTGCGACGCAGGGGCTGTGGGCACAGACAGGCAGCCTCCCTCACTGAGTCAAACACACTTTATTCAGCATAGGAATATCTGAACACAGGGCCTTGGGAAGGGTTCCTGACAAAGAACTCTGCTTCAAGCCCCCTGTACACAGAGCAAAGATCATCCTGTGAGCCATGGGGACCAGGAGGGAGGGGCCTCCGCATAAGGTCTGCGTGGGGTCACACTGGCCAACACAGGGTGAAGTTGGGGAACTGAGGCAGGTGGCCAGCCCAGCCTGGGAATGGAGTGAGCAGCTCTAAGTAGCTCACTTAGAAAAGCCAGGGTGGGAAGACAGCTGGGGCCTGGCCAGTTCCGGGGATTATCTCCACCATTGGAGGTGACAGGATCAATTTAGCTGCAGCAGCCAGGGCTGCTGTGCCAACACATGATTAAAAGGCCCTAAGATCCACAGCCAGTGTGAGGGTGATGGGGAGCCGGCCCCTTGCGGGTGGGTGTTCAGCACCAGCCCACAGGGCAGGGCCATGCAGCCCTACCAGTTGCCTTCAGTCAGCAAACTATAACTGACACTGACCTTCCCTGCCCAGGACCCCACACCCCCAACTTGGGCTCAGTATGGAAGTGGGGAGGAGCACTGATGGGCAGAGCAAGGCCACGCCTGCCAGAGAACCATCCTTGATGACTCCAGCCCTGCACTCAAGACTTATGATTGGGAGTGGGGAAAGGTCTCAGGGTCTACACCAGGAAAAAGCATCGATTTAAACCCTTTGCCCAGAGTGTGTGCCTGTGGCAGGACCCAGCATGGTCTGGGAAGCAGCCAGCCAGGACCTTTGTTTTCTGTCACTCCCAGCTGTGCTACATTATGCAGGGTGCAAACAAGGGAGGGAAGAAAGGGGGGTCTGGGAGGGAGTAGGAGAGTGTGTGAGTGTAGGGTGGTGAGGAAGGTGGTATTGGGTACCTTTGGATCATTGGGGGTGAGAAGGATAAGCCACGCACGTTGGCACAGTGGGAGCAGCTGAATTCCTGGTGAACAAGTGCTCTGAAGACAGAAGGCCAGTGGCAGACGACTGAAATACCATCTTCCTGGACCCACCCTGCTAACCCAAGGGTGGGGTGTTAAAGAACACCCCCACCCCAACCAGTAACTAGAATGGCAGAAGAGGGTAGGGTTCAGAGTCTAGGTGTGGTACTTCTTCCATGGGCTGCGGTCTCACATGTAAATGCACACAGTCACCACCAGGGGACAAAGAGGGGCTGTGTTTGGCTGGTGCCCAGTGGCGCGAGTGACAGCCAGAACCCAGCTTTTCTCTAGAAAATCGCTATACTACCACACACAAAGCTGAGGTGGCAGGGGACCCAATGGAGGGCCGCATCTATCTAAATGACTCACAGGCGGCTGGGAGAGACAGGCAGGGATGACACGAATGTCCCAATATCCAGGGATCACAACCAACAGATAAGAGGAGCACAGCTAATCACCACGGAGGGAGTGGGGGAGGGCAGCGGGTACACAGCCCCACAAGGGGCTCACTCGTCAAACTTCCCTTCCCGAATGTGCTCGAAGGAGAAGGGTAGGAACTTGAAACCGGTCCCGCTGTAGAATTTATTCTGGAACTCGACCCTGGGAAAAGGGAAGAGGGAAGTCATCATTCCACAGAAACCTCCTGAAACCTTTTGGGATTTCATAGTTGGGCCAGAAAGATGCCCGACCCCAGGCTCCCCAAAGCCACCCTTTCCTGGAAGAGCCTGGGAAAGCAGCTCTTCCTTCTGCCACTGTTCTGCCAGCCCACCAAGCCCAGACCCTGACGACTTCCCACAGTGCACACAGCTCTGCTTCTGAGGCCCAGGCCTACCCTCAGCAAGAGCACGGTCCTCCAGTGCACTGGTGTGGCCTCGGTTCCTGCTCTACCCTGCTCAGCAGAAAGCCACGTGCAAAAGTTCACTGGCTTGAGTCCCTAATTAAGAGCCCCCACAAACACCGGCGCCTGCAGGGACTCAGTGCAGACCTCCGAGGGAAGCCCCTGAGCAGCTGTGAGTTGAGGTTTGGAACCCTCAGCTGAACACCACTGTCTTCTTGGGGGGAGGGAGGAGTCCAAAGGGTTGCAAGTGAACACTGGAGACTTCTGATTTAGGGGAGGAAATTCCCAGGAAAGGGGGGAAGTCAGGAAGGGAAGTCTCCTTAATGCCACAGCAAAAATATGCTCCATCTACAAAAACATCTGAGAAAGAATTCTTCTCTTGGGGACTGAAAGGAAAAACAGAGCTTGAACTCTCTTCCCAGGCAGCTCAGCCTCCATCCCTCTGGTCCCCTGGGGTCCTCTCAAACTTGAGGGGCAGGAAGAAGAGTGTGCTGCTCTGAGCAGAGCCAGGCTGCTTGGCTGTACGCGTGCAAACTCACCCTGGATGGCTGCCCAGCAACAAACCACCACCAAATAAGGGCAGAAAAATGCATAATTCAGAGGATAGAAAAGTCAAGGAGAGCTGCCCTGAGGAATAGTTTCCACTCAGGGCAGCAGGACTCTGGGGATGCCAGAACCCCTGCAAGAACAGGCAGAGCTGGGGGCTGGGCCGGGCTGCAGGCAAGTTTCCTGCAGGGCTTCCTCCTCCCTCCAAGCCATGAGGGGAGGAATTGGTGAAGAGCAGCGGGTGGGGAGTGGCCTGGGATGCTGGCTGAGGACACTGACTACAGAGCGGCCAGCTCCACCCCTGGGGAGAAGAGGTGAACAGAATTTTCTGTGGGTGTAGGAAAGGACAGCATTTTCCCTGCAGCCTCACATTCCAGGGGCTGGACCAAGGTCCCAAAGCCTCTGGAGAATTCCCATTAGTGCCTGGGCCAAACTCCCCAGGAAAAACAGGATTCAGGGGGAGGAGCTTCAAACCAGTCAGTCATAGGGTTCCTGGCAAGAGCAAGTGTAAACCCGGACCTGGATTCGCCCCTACATCCCAGCAGCCCTAAGAAGTCCTCTGACCAGTTCTAGCTCCTGGGGCCCCTCTGGGGGAAGGCGGTGGGGATGGGGCTAGGTTCCTGCTTGTCACCAACTGCTGTTAGTTCTGAATTATTCATGTTGGGTAGGTTGTGTTTGCATAGGGATAGGGATTTCAACAACTGAAAATAGATTGGCATGTCCCATTTTCATTCAACAATATGTAGCCAGATAGTAGGCAAGTCCCCTTTGGGTCTGTGGGGTTATCTGGAACGCTGACCTCCTCACTGGCTAATCACACAAACAATTCTAATTCCGAATTGGGCAAATGGAGGAGAAGCTTCAGAAGTTTTCAGATGCCCGCGGGGTCACCACCCTTCTTTTGGTATCCCTCCGCATGTCTCATCTACCCATGGGGCCCAGCGGAAACACATGCCTGGGATGGGGCACATACATTCTGCTGTGTGAGCTGATGGGTGGCCCCTCTGTCATGCCACTTGACACCGCCTCTCCCACCAGCTGCTGCTCGAGGTTAGAGACAGGGTGGCCACTACAAGGGACATCTTGGATATCTGTGGGTCAGCCTGACTTTACCTTCCTTCTTGGCCATGCTCACCCAACCTCCTGGCACAAAGCTGGAAAGCAATTTTCCTTTCGGTCTCCCCGCCCTCTTCTCCCTGCCAACTAGGGAAACGTGTGCTTCCTGAGAAAGCACAAACACCGAAATTCTCTGTGCGGGATACAGCGGGGCCCCACTGGCCACCCTGCAAGTTCTTCCTTCATTGGGGCTCTGCTCTGGGAGCCTCCCAGCCCTGCCATGCTCTAAACCACTAAAAGGCACCTCAGAATTCCATAGTTGTGAGGACAGCCCCAGGCAGTCAGTCGGATGGGTTTCTCTGTCACCTCTTCCAGAGCTAGCAACTGGCAAAGGCCACCCAGTGACCCAGAGGATAACTGGGAGTCCAGAGAGATCACTCCTGCTATGTAATGGGAAACCTTGTTTCCTTGAGTGAGTGAAGGGGGACAGAGTTCCGGGGCCTCTTCCCTTTCCTGGCGGGGGCAGTTTTAGAAAGATGAGTCTAGGCCCAGCTGCTTCTCTAGCCCTTTCTGTCACTCTCTGAGCAGTTCAGGGCCTGGAACACATGTCTGTGTGATGGCTCAAATGTCAGGATGATGATGTCAGCGGAGGACTACATTTCAGGTGTTCTTACTTCTCCTGGGGCCGGCATTCACTCAACTATCCCGTGATGTCTTGCTGTGGCACCACTGCATTCCATACAATAAACTGGTTCCCAGTTCTGTGCCTTTAGCCATCAACCAATGCGTGAGTGTACAAGTGTGCACATCTACAGGTATGTGGAATCTGCTGGATAAGAAAGGGTTAGGTTCCTGTAGGTCATGGGGCAACAGGCTTTCTGCTAAAATCAGTTTGGTGTCCACAGTTACAACTACAAATCATATCCCTGCCTTTGCCTTTTCTGAGGAAGGGAAGACATCTAATTAGGGTGAGTGGAAAGCCCAGACCACTTTGCTCTTTCTTTTTTAGCAGATTCCACATACCTGTAGACACGCACACTTGTACACTCACAAATTGGTTGATGGCTAAAGGCACAGAACTGGGAACCAGTTTATTGTAAGGAATGCAGTGGGACATAATGCAGGAGACAGAACTAGCACGTTGGCACATTAACCTGCTCATCGTTGTTTTCAAATGTCACCCACCTCCTCCTAACCCTACGCAGATCTCAGACTAGTGGTTTCTATGTTATCAAATCACATGTTTTTCTTCTTGTTCCCATTGAAGAGACCCAGGCCTTGTATAATGGGGCAGCCCTTGCATCAGAATCGGGAAACCCCAGCTGACTACCAGGGCTGAAGTGACAGGTGTGAAGATGCCCAGGCTGGTCACCAGGAAAAACAGCAGCAATGGCCCTGCAGCCATTTTCAGCCAGGACCAGCTGTTCCCACCCCTCACAAGATGGCCACTCAGACCTCCTGGTGGACTGAGACCAGGAATCCTTGAAGCACATCCATGTTTGGCCAGGAGGGGGTGCACTAGCACCAATTTCATTCCCCCCCTTTTTAGTGGCGGGGATGAGCTCCAAACTGGCCTCCTATGATGGGAGTTGGAAACGTTGCTGCACAAAGGAGTTTCCACTATTTTTTTCTCTTCTACCCAATACTTCTACTACCCCAAGCCCCACAAGTACAATGTGGTTGACGAGCCTGTTCCTTGCAAACTACATCTAAGAAGCACTCAGATGGTATCACGCACCCTTCCATGCAGTGTGGTCTTCCTTCTCTCCAAACAGACTAAAAGTAGTTTCTTTACAAGGGACCACAGCCCAGTGACGTCTCCACAGGGCATTCCACTTCAGCAGGGGAGCCGACATCTGCTCTTGAACAAGTTTACTGTGCCAGTCACCTGGTATGTGCATTACTCCATGTTTAATCATGGCAACCTTGTCACGTGGATATTATCCTCTTTTCACATGAAAGTGAGGTTCAGAGACGTAAGTGCTTTCCTCAGGGTCACCCTGCCAATGTGGGCAAAGCTGGGATTCAAACTAAGGTAGGCCCAATTCTGAAGCCTGCTCTTGTCACTTGTCACATCTATGGGCTCATTCATGAGGATTCATTCATAAGGACGTGGGAAGACACCTTCACTCAAAGGTCACAAGTGAACCCGAGGAAGAAGTAATCCTTCTGGCAACAAAATATGACCTCACAAACTACCTAGGCCCAGGCGACCTTCCTCACACCCTGCTGTGCCTGGCCCACAGCTCACAGTTCTGGTCCAGCGCTTTGACTGCTCCCCACCCCAACAGGGAGGAGGCAATAAATAGGCTGCCCACTTGGCCTGGAATCAAAGTGGGGTGGTAACTGTTCCCTTAAGCCCAGGGTTCAGGAGACAAGAGAAGTGACTGGGAAAGGAAGGAAGCCAAAAGTGCAAGAAAAAGTGAGTCACCACCAGCTGGCTACGTAGACGTTCCCTCACACCGAGCGGCTGAGGAAGTGTGCGGGGGACAGAGAACGCTGATAAGCTGAGCACAGGGGAGCGGCCAGCACTCTGAATCATGCAGCGCTCCTAAGTTCCTGGCTCGACAGTAAACAACAGCTGGGTGGGGAGGAAGGAGGCGAGGAGGAAAGCCAGGCCAGAGAGTAATGTGGACTGATTCCTCTAAAGGAACTTCTGAGGGAAGAATAAATCCCAACCACGTCTCCCCTGATACACCTCTTTTCTCCTCTGTAATTTAGAACAACAAACAGCAGAATCTTTGAGGAGGCTTGTAACTAAGTCAGGAGAAAAATCAAAAATAAAGGGGGTGGGGAAGAGGTTTCTTAGGTTCAGATTTTGGATTTTCTTCAGGTTTGGATTAGTGATGGAAAGAGACATTCCAAGCTCTCTTCTGATCTTGAGGTCATTAATATCTAGGGGTTCCTAAGGTTAGGTCAGTGAGTTTATGACCCCCTAAACTGGTAAAACTGTGTATGTACACAAGGGAGAGGGGTATTTCTCTGGGGAGAGGGCCCAGAGCCACTGGAATTTGAGACCCAGAAAAGGAGAATCACAACATAAAGGAGTAAATGGAAAACTCAAAGAGGTAGGGTAGGGGTGGCCAAATGGCTCAGTTGGTTAGAGCGTGAGCTCTGAACAACAGGGTTGCTAGTTCGATTCCCACATGGGCCAGTGAGCTGCGCCCTCAACTAGATTGAAGGACGACTTGGAGATGATGGGCCCTGGAGAAACACAATGTTCCCCAATAAAATTTTAAAAAGTAATTAAATAATTAAAAAAAAAAAGAGGTAGGGCAGCCAGATACAGTACAGCATGCCCAGTTTTTAGTATAAGTCTGTCCCATGCACATTTGGGAAATACTTATATTAAAAAAACAAATAAACTATTCATTGTTGATCTGAATTTCAAATTTAACTGGGTGTCCTGTAATTTTATTTGCTGAACCTGGCAACCCTACTTTGAGGTCACGGAGTCACAGCCTTGCCCAGAGCTCAGCTCTCCCCTCCCTGGGCTGAGCTCTCTCTCCATGCAGAGCCATTAAGAGCCACAAACTACATCAAAGAAAACAAATCCCAAACTCAGCATTCTGAAGCTGCCTAGTGTACTGAGCTGTACGCTATGGAACCAGGAAGCCCACCCACCCACCCACATGTAGCTGCCAGGGGTCCTACACCGGCATAATGACAGAACAAGGGGGACAAAACTGGGAGACAATGTGTTCTAGCACTTTCCTGGAGTTAGAATCAATTCCAGAACTGCTTTCATTGCTCTGAAGATAGGAGGAAGTTCTATGCCAGAGCAAAAAACCAAAATCAAACAAACAAATGAAAAACAAACAATAAAAAAGTAAAATATTAATACAAATAAAAGCTCAGCAGGTCTTATAGGCCATAATCAAGAGAACTGAAGAATGCTGAAGGCAGAGAGAGGGAATGTGACAACCCCCGCCGAGAATGCTCCCTGGAGGCTGTGAAAAGTGAGCTGTGCATATCTGTGTGCATTTCCTCAGGCTCCCTACTAAGACAGGGTCCTGGGTGTAGTCATGTGAAAGCAGGCACCTCCTAGTCTTTGAATTCTGTACAGGAGCAAAGCTGCCCTCGTGTAGCTAAGGACAATGCTCCCGCCCGGCCCCCCGCTGGCCGTCCCCTCACCAGTGTAGCCGCAGTGCGTGGAGGAAGGCGGAGAGGCCCTCCATGATCAGGAGGATGGCCACAGTCAGGGTGGCAAAGGCTGTGAAGATGAAGAACAGCACCAGACTTCCTGCCAAGCTCTTCACGCTCAGGCCGATGTGGATGACCATGGTCCACAGCACCTCAGACAGCTCTGGGGACCGAGCGGGCGACACATAACATCTGGTTCAGTTTGGCAAGAGGCGCTGTGGGCCTCACGTCTTGCTCTGCCACCCCTCACCTGCAGAGGGCCTGGAG
Organism: Rhinolophus hipposideros; assembly: GCF_964194185.1. Taxonomy (NCBI): domain Eukaryota; kingdom Metazoa; phylum Chordata; class Mammalia; order Chiroptera; family Rhinolophidae; genus Rhinolophus; species Rhinolophus hipposideros. Next base: position 36,735,236 of record NC_138066.1, on the reverse strand, counting down.
CCCTGGCTTCCCCCAGACCTTGGTGGGACCACGGGGCACAGCTAACCTGGCAAAAGCTCTGGCCCTCCCATCTGGACTCATTCTCCCTGGATTTAGGAGCTGGGATAATCCCAGAACCTTGGTGTAACTTCCACTCTCGTTCAGTGCTGCCACCTGAGAGAGTGCCCAAAGGGGAAAACCAGTTTCTGACCTGAGAGAAATACACTCACGTGCATGAGCAAGACTGAGGGCCCAGAGCCGCAGGTAGGAAGCGGTGTTAGAGATGCAGCCCAGGCAGTACTCGATGGTGTGGATGGCCTGGTGGACCATGGTGTCTCCAAAGTCAAACTGTGGTGGGAGGAAACCAGAGAGAAGCTATAAGGCTGGGAGCGGAATGTGCAGCAGTGTGAGTGGTGGCCCTGTGACACTTGGGGCTCCATGGGCCAGGAGCCCCCAGTGCTGCACTCCAATGGGGATTTCAGCTATGCTGTCCCCAGAAATCCTGCCTGGCTTAGCCCCCACCAGGGCCACTCCCATTCCTCTCAACACACTACATTGTAATGAACTACATCTTCACAAGAGTCTTCTCAGCACATCTGTTTTTTCTCTCTGCTAGGCCATGAGCTTGAGTGGAGTGTGCATGGCTAAGAGTGCTCAGAAGACTCTGGTCCCGGGACTTGAAGCACCTGCAGCTGGACCGGCTCTGGCAGACTCCCACCTGTGAGTAAGCCAGGAGCGCACAGGACGGGCTTTTCCCAGGGCTGGAGGGAACCTGGCTGGAGGAGACTAAACCCCGACAGCCACTTTCACTTAGTTTTACAAACTGCTGTGAGCAAGATAACTAACCTTTTTCTTTTGTGACTTCTGAAAAGATGACATAATGAAATTTTGGCCAAAGTTTTACCAATTCCTACTCAGACAGCTGACTAAAACCAGACAGAACATCTATTGGCTTTTGTTTGTTTTCCTCACACCCCTTTCTCCTAGTTTTCCTTTCAACATCAAAAATTATTTCCAGAATAAAGGGGTAGGGCTAGAACAAGCTTTCAGGAGTTCACTTTTAGGACTGCTCCAAGCAGCTGGGGAATACAGATTCTCCAGAAGCACCAGGTGACTTTCGTGGCCTCTCTGTCCCAGGTAGAGCAGCCAGCAGACATTACAGAACAGGAAGTAGGTGTCTTCCTGGGGCCCCTTGCCACAGCCCAGATCAGAACCCCAGGAGCAGAGGGCAGCTGCCCAATGGGCCTCCCCAGCCTTCCCTGCCCTCAGGTCAGAGTCTATTTTTCACCAGTTTCTTTCAAGACTCACCTGACTCCACACCCAAAGAACACGAGAATTGCCTCAGGAAATCACATGAGGACGGGTAGAGAAGGGACCTGGCTGGTAAAGCACTTACAGCCCTGGCCTCCTGGGTGTGGCCAGTGGGGAGAGACACCAGCTCCAACATACCATCTTTGGGCGACTGACTCATTTTCTCTCACCTCTGACTACACCCAGAGTATTTCTGGGCTTTTCTTCTGGAACTGGCTCGTGAAGTCCCCTAGTTACTCTGAAAATGAGGGTAACCCTAGTTCCCACGACCCCAACAATGCTGTTAAGAGCTCCCCCCCCCCCCACTGCTGGTTGTCACTCCAAAGCCCATGCTCAGAGGAAGGAGAGGTCCCTGGCTTCAAGGAGCACAGGTCTTTATTCCCAAGAGTTCTACAAAAGCAGTGACTGCTGGGCTCCTTAGAACCAGCCCCTTACAGCATTTTTATTCTACCTCCAGTCTCTCTTATTAAAAAAGAATGGAGAGGAGGGAGGCAGCTTCCCTGGCAGGCATTACCCTGACTTTCTTCCTCCTGTTCTTCATTCCCAACTTCCTGCTTTGTACCATTGGGCAAGTCTTCTTATCCACATAATGGGGGAAGATAACAGGATGAGAATTAAGGGACTCTGTCTCTCCGACCCGCTGATGAATCAGCTATGATTGGCTGCAGACTCTGTCTCCATTCTCCACTCCGCTTCCTCTCCGCCCATCCACTCTCCCCCTACTTCACCCTGGCTTCTACCCTCTCTGCTCCACAAACCTCTTGGCCCACTCACCCTTACCTCCCAGTCATGAGGTCTAATGTTCTGTGTCCTGACTGAACCTCTGGTCACTGTCACCTCTTCCTCCACCCTCGAGACACTCCCCTCCCCTCGGTTTTCCTCCTACCTCTCTGGATGTGCCTTCTCAGTCTCCATCTTGGTTCTTCCTTAAATACCAGAGTTCCAGCCTCAGCCCTGACATCTTTCCTGTAGCACTGCCACTCAGGGCTCCAGCAGCCACCCCTATGGAGACGCCCAAATGGACACCTCCATTTCTGTGTTGCCCATTCCCAACTAGCTGTGCTCCATCTCCGCCTGGGGCACCACAGACGCCACCCAAACTAAACTAATGAATTGCTGTCCTCTGACCCCACCAAGACCTACTTCTATTCCATGTCCCATGCCTAACAAAGTGTCACTACTAGTGCCCCCAACACCCAAGCCTGGCAGTCAATCTCGAATCTTCACTCACTCTCACTGCCTACATTCAGGAAGGCACCGGGACCTGTAGCTTTTACTCCCTTGCCTCATGTTGGTCCCTTCCTTTCCAACTCTCCCTGCAAATAAATGTCTTACCTCACTTCAGGCCTCCCTTCTTTTCTCATTCATAGCAGACTAGCTGATCTCCATGCCTCCCGACTGTGCCCCCTCATCAATCCAATATACCCTCTGCCCCCAGTAGGGTATTTCAGCAATGTACACGGACTGATACTTCCAGCTTCACTGCCCTGACGACTCCTTGCTGTCCAAACACTCTATGGCTCGTTTCTGCCAACCTCTAGTCTCACCTCTCACTAGTCCCTCCACTCCTGACTCTGAGCTTCAGCCAAGCTGAGTACCTGCTTATCCCCAAAATGTGATGGGCCTGCAGGCCTCTGTATCTTTATAACTATACATACACATACTGATGGTTCTACATGCCCCCTCCCTCCACAGAGACTCTTGACCACAGTAACTTAGCAGTAATTTCCTTAGGGAATCCTTTCCTGGTCTTCTCGTCACCACTCGCAACTTAGTGTTGGTCAGATGCCCCCTTTTTATGTGTTCCCATAGCATCCTGGGCACACCTTGATCACAGCATCTGTCACCCAGATTGTCTCAACTTGTCTGGAAGTTCCTTGAAGGCAATAGCTATGTTTTTCTTCTCTCAGTTTCTGCAGCACTAAACAGGGTGCTTGAATGAATGGGTGGGATGAATGAATGGATGTGTGAATGGGATGAACGCACCTGGTGAGATGGCACAGTAGGGAGAGGTGGCACTGACCCTTGCTGAATGGTTACAGCCTTCAAAGATTTCCCAATCAACTGTCCTCGCCCTGGACTAAGTGCCCTCCCAGGGAGAGGGACTGCTGCTTCCACTGGGCTGGAGCAAAGACCTGCATGGGGCAAACAGGTTTTCACAGCCAAGCAAAACGGGGAAGTTCTAGAAGTGGGCTGGGCTTGGAAAAAAAGATGTTTTGTTTGAAATCTTTACATAACTGTGACAGTTATCCAAATTTGGCTGTTGAGAACTAGATTGTGTGTGTGCCTGATAAAGTGTTATGACTCCTTAGGAAGCTACAGGAAGCTGAACCTCTGAGGGAGCTGGGGACCCAGAGACTAGGGCAGCTGAATTGCAGTCCATCTTGTTTGGATGCCCAGCTCTCCTGGGACAGGACTACAAATGAGGACTGCTCTGACAATGACCATGGCATTGGGAGCTCAACTAGGAAGATGTTTAGAAAAGAGCAGGATTGTTGGAGGTGGTGGCACTGGGAGAGGGCTGAGCTCCTCACTAACATGGGACCCCTCCCACCCACCCCCGCCCAGCCCTTCCAGGCAGCTCGGCCAGCGACCGTGCACAGATGAGTGGTCCAGAGGGACCCAGAAGCTCCCGGATGCCAGCACAGGAGCCTCTCCAGCCTTCAGGAAGACTGAGCACCATCTGTTTTTATACAGAATAGCAAAGATTTTCCCACTGTCATCCAAGTGCCTCTTTAGAGAGGACCAGGAGAGCCAGGAAAGGGAAGTGTTCATAGGTCTAGGTATTTTAGAGAGAAGTTTTGGGGCAAGATGCAAACAGTGCAGCAAGGCTTTTCAAAACCCAATTCCCAACTTGCACGTTGCTAAATGAATCATTCCTGAGCTCGAAGCCCTACTCCAGATATGGCCTAAACATTTAGTCAGCTTTCTTTCTACTCCATTATTCTGTGTGTGTGGCTGGTAGAATACGAACTCCTTCCATACAGATGGATTGTTCTTTCTGGGATACATCTGAGAGGCAAAGCCTCCTTTTGAAAGCTGTCTGCCTCCCACCTGGGTCACATGGAGGCATAGCTGACCCCAAGCGCGGGTCCAGCCATTTCACTTCAAGCATCGTCAAGCTGATGAGGGCAGCAGGAAGAGGCTGGCTGCATCTCAGGGAGGAAGGGGGAGCGTTTCTATTAAGCATAGGAGCAGGGGACACAGCTGCTCCCAGTGGCAGAGCGACCATGACAAAACATTCCCGGAGAGGAAGGCAGAGGCCAGTGGGATTGAACCCCAAAGGGAGTCACTTCAAGAATGCCAACGCAGACATTACTTGTAGTTCCTTTCAAAGCCATTCTCAGAGGTATTAGATCAGCAAAGTTAATGAAACAGAGACAGAGGTGACCGACATGGGAAGCAGTCAATGGAGATGAGCGTTTTCAGACATGGGTTCACGAACTGGTTGGAAATGGCCAGTGAGATGCAGGGTACACGAGTGTCATGTGCGGCCCCCGGATGCAGCAGGGTCAGCAGAGTGATCACAAGGATGGGAAGAGAGAGCCCCAGATAAACACGAAGGCAAAGCAGCTCGTTTCTTACCACTTCGTCCTCGGTAGGCTTGAAAACACAAAGTTACACTTAGTGGGAAGCCACGCCACACGCAAGGTCACGAGTCACGAATACAAAGCTATTGATTGCTTCTTAGGGAGGACTGTTAATGTGAAATGGGTCTAACATGTTAGAGGCAGGCCTCCTCGGCACACACGGAAAGCAGACAGCAGGATTTAGAGCAGTAAGACACACAGTTGTAAAAGGCACCCCAACCCTTGCAATTTTCTTTTTAAACAAGTCATACACACAGTGGAAGTGGTCAGTCAGACTGAAAAGTCCAGTCACCTGGGTCCTCAACTCCTATCTTATTTGCTTTTAAAAAGAATATAACGAATAGATGTGATTCGTAAGTTCAGTTCAGAGGCTCTGTGGAATGAGTGGGCAGGCAAGGAGACTGCGTTTTAAAAAAACTGAGCTTGGAGGTAGTGGTGTAGGAAAAGTTTAGCTCGGCCTCACTACTTTTCACTCTCTCTGTAAACAGCAGGCAGATGACTTTAAAGGCTTAAATAAAATATCTGCAACAAGAGCTCATCAGTGGGACAGGACTGCAAAAGCCCCCGTGGTCACAGTTCCAACTGGAAGCACCCTTGGCAGGGGCAAGGATGAGGATGCAGCCCTAAGCGAGCTGTGTTTCTCGTCATAAGAGCTGGGAAGCTGGGGCTTCCTCTGCCTCGGTACCCAAGAGAGCAGTTCGTGATTGAGATCTGCATGCAACTCAGAATTTAAGAAGTCAAACCACAGAACACAACTGCTGCAGGCTCTGCAGGCAGCCCCTGGAGTTTAGGGCAGGGCCCCACTGCAAAAAGCTGTGGTGCCCTAAGAGGTCCAGACGGCAGGCTAATCATTAGAACTCGTATTTTCATTTTTCTAGGAGAAGACTGCAGTGAGGGCTCCTATGTACACAAGACGAGGACTGACCCGAGGTGGAAGGAAAGGAAGCCCACACCGCTGGATCTTACCTCTTCTGCATCTTCTGAATGGGTGGAGAGCTGGTCATGCTGAATAATCTCAGCATCCTCCTCTGTTGGTCCGTTGCCCACCCTGATCCCACCAAAGTTGAGAGTTCCCTACACAGATGAACAGAAAGAGTAGAATTTGCCTGGGCTTTAATGTGACATTCTGTGAGGTGGGGAAGGGCGATGGTTAGTGCATACAAACCTCAGAAAAGCATATGTTCTAACAACAAAAACAAAACCCACTGATCGCACAGCTAAGTGAACACAAACCACTGTTCCCACCCCAACCACCACCACCCCAGCCCCAGCCCCAGCTATGTTTACACCTCATCCTGATCAGGGGAAATGTGCAGTCCTGCCAGCTGCACCAAGAGACACCGACCTTGCCTTGGTCAATGCTAATTGAGAATCCTGCTGGAATGAAACGCTTAATACAACAGACTTTCCTAACAAGTGCAGCTCTATCTGTGAAGCCATCGATAGCCTAAGTTTTTCTGGGACTAAAGATTAGACTTTCTAAGAGGGAGGAGGGCCAAATGACATGGTGATTGTAACCGGTTTGATAAGCTTTCAACGGGAGCCCAAGAGTTCTAGCAGCCTCTCCCAGAAATATACTGGGTCTCTCTCTGCTCAGGAACAAAGGACTTCATAGACCAGGGAAGGAAAAAAGGCTTAATGTACATTAGCTCGTGGCTAGAGAATATGGAGTTAAAAAAAAGAAAACAACATTCCTTTCCTTCAATGGAGGCTTCTGGAGTGTTAAACAACTCTTTCACAGGCATGTGGGCAGATGCTGATGGGGTGTTTTGGTTTTTTTTCCCCTCACTTCCTAGGCATAGTTTTCAGTAGGGTCTCCAGAACCAGAATATCTAAGTCAATCTGATTTGGAAAAGCTTGGGATTACTGAGGCAAAAGGACTCTTTGGATACAAAAAGCAGGCAGAACTGGGATTAAGCCTGACAGATGCCAATTAGTGCTAACCTGCCACAGAGTGACAGGAGCTGAAGAAACAGCCCCTAGACCCACTTCATATGGTTTCTGTCTGAGGAGCCAAACAAGGTAAGAGCTGGAAGACTGTTCTCCTGCAAAACGGCCTTCTGGGCAAGCAGCACAAACAGCGTGTAAACAGGTTTGGTCAACTGCCCTGGGGTCCACACTCCCACCTTCAGTTTTTACAGCTTACTGACCACCATGCCTCAGAGTTTGGGCAAATCCTCACATCCTGGTTAGAGGATTAGCCTGGTTAGCTGTATCAGAATCACCTTGAAAGCTACATTTCATTAAATAGAGATTCCCGAACAGTATCCCCAGAAAGTATAAATTTGGTAGTTCTGGGGTGGGGCATAGGAAACCTGTGTTTAAAAACAATATTTCCCCAAGTACAAACTGTACAATCATTTTGATTGTCTTATCAAAATTGAAAACGCATGCACACACACACACAAAATGCATGCACCCTTTGAGACTCAGCAATCTCACCCACTGCTGAGAACTTGCTTATGAAATTTTATCAAGATACGTGGAAAAAGATGTTCCCTGCACTGTTATTTGTAACAGCAAAGAACTAGAAACAACTAATACATTCATCAGGAAGAGAGTGATTACATAATTGTAGCACATCCAACAGAATGGTCTACGGAATGCTAGGCAACTATAAAAAAGACTATCACTATGAAACAATCTCTAAGATATACTGAATTTTTAAAAACCTAATAAAGCAAGGGGCAGAAGAGTGCTATAATTTAAACATAATTCCTAATGTGCTTCAAATATATATTTCAAATATACATAGTCCATACATACACTTATATGAATGGTGACACATATGCTGACATATGCACAGAAACAATTTTAGGCAAAATTCTGTTACTCTTGAGGAGGAGAAGGGTATTACGGATAGGGAGGCTTTCACTTTCAGTATTATTTGCACTTGAAAACATTTTATGAGTTTATTTGACAACATCTGCTGAGGAATAAGATTTCAAATGCTCCTTTATTTCATTTTCTAACCAAGTGCACCTACTGCTTTAATTTTATTTTTTAATGTCAGTAGGGAATTGTGTTGGTCATGGAGTATGGGCCATCCTTGTTTCCGCTTCCACTTATCTGTTTTGTCTTAACACCCTAAGAAACAAATTGGAAGATCATCAGGTGATGCCGACGTGTGGGCAGGTCCAGGAACCACTACAGCCCTGGGCACCTCTAGATCCTGCAAACATTATACCTGACCACCCTCAAAAGGCACACTGACAGGGTAACTAAGGGCATGGATGACAGGAGAGGACTCTGGCATACCCTGCTATGGGTTAGCGTAGAAGAGGCGGGCTTCGGGTTTCAAGGCTCCTAAAGCAGAAGGCCTCTTCTGAAGATTTCCCCAACAAGAAGGTAAAGTGACAGGCATGCAGGTTAAACCTCCAGCTAGACTCTGACGACTATCCTCTCAGAATATAGGGAATGAGAGTTATAGGAAAGGGGATGAGACACACACATCAGCAGAAAAAAGAAAAGAAAAATTAAACTGTGATACACGGTTTACAGACACCCAAGAGGACACAGAACAGAACAAAAACAAATCAGTGTTCATAGCCTCAGCCCTTTGGAGTCAAGAATCCAGGGCCCTTATAAAAGAATTATCATCCTGATGCCTTCAGGCTGCTCTCCAGATGTTTGGCTGAAAAAAACCAGTGGGCTAAGACGACCCTATGAATGTGCAGGTTTCCAGACTGGGGACTTTTTAACTTGAATAGAATCAAAGAAGAGGATGCCAGATTTAGAAGCATCAAGATTGACATATGAGAAACACATCTTAAATACACCAAGACTAGCAGAAAGAAGAGCAATAAATGGAAAGAACGTCAATAAATGGATAGTATGTGCTTTAAGGGATTTTTTTAAAAAAATTTCTCATAGGAAAGGAGAAAGTAAAGTCTTACCTGAAAATAATTTTGAGCAGCAACATTAAAATATCTTCTGATCCAAAATACCAGCCCTTTTAGACTAGTTCTAAAAGGATGACTATAGTAGTTTTCTAAGTTTAAAATGATCAGAAACACCTAATGAAGGAAATGGTTATCCATTTAAATATGTTGTTCTCTTTTAAAGGAGTCTGATGCTGCTGGAACACAGCAGTGCATGAGTAATTACTAATGGTGAGACTTAAAAATCTTATAGATTTATTACCTAGAATAGATTGGACTATTTTGATATTAGGACACTGTAAGATTTTGGTTAAGAGATGTTTCTAAAGACAAATATTGAAATGCTTAACATCCAAAGTGCTGATACTGAATCATGAATTAGTTCTGGAAGAAGGAAAGATCAAAACAGAAGATGAGTTTGGTTATTACATGAGATGTACAGTACACACGAGACACACGGCAGAGTGGAGGTCTCACTGGAACAGCTAAGGACATGAGGGCTTTTGAGTCTCTCACGAAAAAGTAGCCATGTATAAGCTTCCACTGGAAAGAGTAAGTCACAGCTAAAATGGACCAAATGTCCAAGCACCAATCTGAAGCAGACTGTAACGTGCTGGGAAACAATTCAAGAATCACAGAGATGTTCGTACTCCACGCTGAAAAATCATCCACTACGTGGTCACAAAATACAGACACGAAAGTGGATGAGTCCAAGAGCTGCCATCTTGGATGAAGATGATGGGACTTGGAGAGGGTACAACAGCCACTCTGCTTCCATAACCATGACTGTACTTACATATTTGAACAGAAACTTAGTAGACCAATGGCAAAGATGATATCAGAATCTACTCATAGGAGGTGGAAATCTTTTCTGTCATCTTCTGAATGAGTAACAAGGACATATTTCCCGAGACCACACATGTCCCATGCTCTCAACATAGTTAAGAAGAATTCTGCTGCACTGTTTGCCACCTCTTTAAACATGTGCTGGTTTGTTGGTTTCAGTTCACTCACTGTTGCAGCCGCTGCTGCCTCTAATCCCTGCTGGCTCGGGGTTGGGCTGACTGGGGCCTCCACAGGTTGCCCTTCCTGATAGTGAATGGAAGAAAAGAGGAAGGGAGAAGGAAACAAAGAGGGAGGGAGTGAAAGGGGAGACGAATGGAGGGCACATGGACGGATGAAGATGGTCAGAAAAGGGAGAAGGAGGGTCTTGTAACTCAGCTGCTCTCTAACAGGAGTAACAATCTAACAGCTGTATGAGAGTCATGCAAAAAGATCTTTTGGGTTTCACCAGGCAGTGTAATAAGTAAGCATTACTGCATAGCCAGAAATGAACATTTGGCAACTGTGTGTGTGTGTGTGTGTGTGTGTGTGTGTGTGTGTGTTTAGAATTCATACACACATGCATTAAGTAAATACAAGCATGAATGCTGCTTTTGAAAAAGAAAAAAAAAAATCAACATGCTTCAAACCAAATCTTTGCTCCGGATGTTTTGGTTGGTGAAAGTATCACGGTCTTATTTTAAAAGAAAAGGTCTCAGCGCCAGCTCTGTGGTTGCCCAGGCAAACCACATGAGTGGGCTCAGCCAGCTGCAGCTCTTGCAGCCTTGCTTTGGCTGATGCTGCATGGAGACAGGCCCAGACCTGGATTTTGCTGAGCACAGTGTGAGCAAATCACGACCAGGAAAGGTAAAAACTTATGAGTTATTCTCTATACCCGAGCTAGCCAAAGCGGAATCCAGATGTCCGAGCAGCAAAAACATGTTTTTTTCTACTTCAGCAGGTCCAGTGCGTACGTTGGAATATGACACAAATGCATTTTAAAAGTATATAGACTTATGCACAATTCAGTAGGCCCAATGAGGAATTGCTTTGATCTTAAAAAAAAAATTAGAAAAATAAAATCTAGTAACTTTCAGCAAAGGAAATACACCCACCAAATGCTTCCTCCTCAAATACTGATGGCGAAGGACCAGAGGTTTAAATAGCAGCATCCACGGTACACACAGTAGGGCAACCACTACCAGGAAACACTGAATTCCTTTCTGCAAATAAGGATAAGGCACATCACATTTAATCAAACATGCACTTTCCAACTTCAGCACAAATTTCCCTCCAAATAGTACTTTCTTACTGATCTGTGAATAATGCTACTCAGTTCCTTAAAAACATCAGATGTCATGCCAAAGCACAGGAACCGTCCCATAGTAGCGAGTTATTATTCTACCCTTTCTGGACAAGGAAATTACAGAAGACCCTCCCAAGTATGAAGAATGGACTGAATTTAGATCTGGATGTATGGTCTGAAAACTAAATATTACAGAAATGGATTTTTAATGGTTTTTTTAGGGTCACAGAAATAACTAACTTTCTGACTTAAGGTAACCACCTAAGACAGTCCACTTCTGGGTTGACGCACCTGTCCAGAATACAGCATCGAATTAGAGTCTGGGTAGGAAAAGAGGAACATGTTTATGAAATGAATCAGAAGGCTTGGCGCTTTCTTAGATGTATGAGCGTCATAGGCTGTCCACTTGTAAAAAATAAGGATAACCAAGTAGCCAAACAAAGAGGTCATGAAGATTATTTCAGGAATAAATCCAAAGTAGATATTCAGGGGCTTCTTGAAATAACTAAAAAGGAAGAAAGGAAAAATGTCAAAGGTGACTAGACCCAGGGTCACCCCTACACCAAGTGCGGTGCTTACTAGATTTTCTCCTAACACTCCCTCAATTCTGTCCTTATCACTTTAAGAAGCAACAGCCAGAGCACTGGATGCACAGAGACGAGCAGGATTAACCATGACTTTCAAAAGTTTGGACCTTGAACAGCTCCAGTACCATCCCCACCATTCTCACATGAGAATGAGATTGGAACATCGAGTACATTCTGAGACCACAGTTCGTAATTTTATGTGCATTACACATCAAGGTAAAAAAAATAATAATAACTCATTTTGATGAAAATGACAAGGTTTTCTTAAAGATCTTTACTACAAGCGTAAATTGTCAAGGGACTAATATTAAGTAAGCCTTATTTAAGAACATGCAACTTGTTTATAAAAGCACTTAACACAGAATGGGGTTTGGAGTTACTAACCCTTCCCCAAAGATGTCATGATTTCTTTAGGCAAAAGCATCATCAATTTTTAAAAACCTAATAAAGCAAGGGGCAGAAGAGTGCTATAATTTAAACATACACGCATTCTCGTAACAGACACAGAGTGACTCACGTATGGTTGAGAAGGCTCAGGCTGACTCCAAACATCATATGGATAATGCCAAGGATAACGGACATCTTCATTTTAAAGGAGTTGAGGAAGGTCAGTTTATTGGTAGCAATGTTCCAAATCTGTCCCAACCCAAGAAAACAAAAAGGTATTACAAAGAGGTCTCAAATGGAAAAATATTCACCTATTTTAAGAAATGGGTTGTTTTTAATTATGGAAAATTCTAAACATATACTTCAATAGAGAACAGTGTAACAAACTCCCACGTACCTATCACCCAGCTTCGACAGTTACATCCACTTACAACTCACAGTCAATCTCGTTTCATCACAACCCAACCCACTCCCAACTTCCATGTTATTTTGAAGCAAAGTCCAGATATCATACCACTTTACCTGTAAATATTTCAGTACAGATCTCTAAAAGGACTCATTTTAAAAACATGAGCACAATACTGTTATCACACCCCAAAGCATTAGCAATGATTCTTTAATAGGATGAAACATACAGTCAGCATTCAAATTTCCCTAATTGTGTTCAAATTTTTTTTAAGTAATTCATTTATTCAAATAAGGGTCCAGATGAGGTCTATACACTGTGATTGTTAATATAGCCCCTAAGTCTCTACTCTATAGATTCTCCCTCCAGTTCTCCTTTTTTATTCCTTACAAAATGTTTGTTGAAAAAATTTGGTTGGTTGGTTATCTTGTAGATGTTCCCACAACCTGTTTTGCTGATTGCGTCCCTGTGGTGCTGTCATTCCATCTACTTATAAACATTAATTTCCTTAAGCTTTGTCCCCTAATGCCCGGGCGCCTGTAATATTTTCCAGACAGTTTTTCTGCCTCCACTTGGCCATCAGGTTACGTTTCTTAACTCATGACTCTGATGCAGTTAGTTTCCTGTGCCAAAACCAACCCTGACCCCCTATCATCCCTAAGCTGAAGTGTAAACTCTGTAGACTGATAAGCCAGATCTCCAGGCTTTTTCTGAACTGACCTCTTCATGAAGAGCTCATCCTCAGAGACCTCCAACCTGAAAACGTATGACTGGTTCTCTCTTCCAAACCCAGTCTCACCTGAAAAATCAGCTCTACAACTCCAACTGCCCGACAGACATTTATACCTGGGAGTCCCACAGGCACTTCAAACTCCATATCTACCCTGTAAGCATCAAATAAAATGTCTGCCAGGAAAACTGTAACTACAGAACATTATATAAATGTGAGATAATATTTTTACTAGACTCCAAACTACTTGAGGGCAGGAGCTATGTCTTAAAATGCTGTGTTTCATCCAAGAGGACACTGTGCATTGGAGACAATAAAGATTCAATAAACATTTGTTAAATAAATGCATATATAAAATGTTATTAAACCTCTCCAAACCTCAGTTTCCTTATCTGTACAATAGGAAACGCATTATCTACCTGATGGAATTGTGTGAGGATAAATCAGATATGCTGAGCACCCAGTACAGTGCCTGGTCTACAGTAAGCATTTCAGTAACACTAGCTTCTATAACAATTAAAATAATTAACTTTCATCTCTATGTTTTTGTACACATTTCTCACCTATAACAATCTGAGATATTTTTTAAAGGCGAGGTTAATTCCCATTTTTAATAAGAAACCTTAATCTTTCTGGCCCATAATGATCTGCTTTTCCTCTGGAATTTTGTAATCCTTACTGTCTAATGCTTATTTTGAAATTCCCCACAAGCCCTTTTTAAGTGAGCGATATAAAAGATTTCATCACACTTTATCTGCCTAAATATTTGGGGGGAAAAATTAAATTCTCTGATACGTTCTTGTAAGTATATAAAGAAATGGAAATCTAAACCCACAGGAAAAAAAGCTATTTCTGCTTTGTTAAAACAAAGAAAAAAAATAAAAACCAAACTAAGTTAAATAAAATAAATTAAAGTGGGAAGGAGTCTTGAAAATCAGTCTTCCTAGAGTCAGTATTATTAGCTACCTCTGAAATAAGCAGCTCAGGAAAAATTATTTGGCTCCGTAAGAAACCTGGGTCTTTTATGGCTTTGAAGTATCCTGGACAGATAAATACACCAAGGTTTTCCAAAAGTATGTCCACTGAAAACCAAACAACTATTTATTTTTACTTTAATTCTCTCACTTCAAGGTCACAGTCTAAACTTTTAGTATCACACATATAGGAAAGAAGTGCTCTTACTGGATCGATGCCAAAAGGATATGGTCCACCAAAAACGCCAGGGACAGCTGGGTTCAACTGGAGCACAGGGTTCCCATGAAGTGTCTCCTCCCTACCATGTTAGGAGAAAAGTTCCATTTATTTTTTATCAACAGAGAGGAACTACTGGGGTCCAGAAACTGATCCCCAAAAGAGACAACTATCTCGAGCTATCTCGTCTCTTCAGTAAAAGAGGAGGGACAAGCGTCTGAGGTGAGACGGGAATGGAGATTAAACAAACAAAAGAAATAAGAAAAATTAAACACACGTATACAACCAAGAAGGGAATCTGGGCAATCTGCTTTTCATTTACGGAAAGAATCAATGTGCCTAATTTACAGTTTCAGTTCCTTGATACTGCTGAACAAATCACAAAGCACTTCCCAAGAGGGAGCATAAATAAGAGGAGACGCTATATTCTTCTCAAACAGAGATACTGTGAGCTACCTCCTAAGAAGTTTTAGTTTACAGCCTGTCTGGAAAATCAGAGCTGAATATGAAAGGAATAAGCTTTGACTTTTAGCTTCTTTTGCAACTTACGTCCAATTGTATACAGTGAACATCGGCCGTACGCTCCAGGATGACCCAAAGATATTAAGAGACTTGGAAAAGCAATCATTGTAGATGAGGCCAGTGTAGATGGAGAACACACCCATCAGAAGGATGATGTACCGGCCGCTGAACACAGTGCTAAACATCTGGGAACCAGAAGAAAGAAGTCAATGAAATGTACATGCTGGAGGTCATATTGTGACTCTATTACGTAGAATATACTAGACCCTTCCTCACTCACCACTTTACTTCATCATGGGTCAGAGAGCTTGAAGTATGAAGCAAAATATAATGCTAACAAGAAATTCACTTTCATAGGCCTTTTTAGTATTAAAATGAACGTAACTTCTCTATAAATGTATGGATAAAATACTTCCAGATGATATTTTTTATAATGAATACTTAGAAATTATAAAGTTTCAGCCTAATGCAGATGTAACTTAAACATTACCTCATTCTCATTCTTCTGGGAGAGGATCCGGCTCTCCCTTAAGACCATCCATACAGCAAAAAGGGTCATCAAAATTCCATGGCCAAAGTCCCCAAACATCACAGCAAATAGGAAAGGGAAAGTGATGATGGTATATGGAGCTATAAAGAAACCAAAGGATATCAGGTGGGTACTAGACTTATCAGGGTGATCATTTCGTAAGGTACATAAATATCTAATCATTATGTTGTACACCTGAAAGTAATACAATAGTGTATGTCAACTGTAATTGAAAAATTAAAAAAAAGAAACTCAAGGAGGAAGAAGACGAAGTACAGAAAACCGTAACAACTCCTAACATGTCACATGACTATCCACACTCTATGATCAACGTGAGGTGACTTATTCCCACGCTGCTGGACAGATGGACTACCCGGGAAAATCTTCCCTGGCAGGACCAGCACAGCCTCACGAAGCAGCTCGGATGGCATCTGAGCTCCTGCTAGCATTTGAAACACAGGAAGTGAAAGTTTTATCTTTAGCCTTGGCAACAGTGTGGTTTGTTCTTTGATTCCTTTTTTCTAATTCCTGTGACACTGCTCCTGAGGCAGACCAGCTTTCTCCTCTTGTGCGACAACCCTTTCCCAGCTGAATGCAGTTACCAGATAAGTGGGAGAAAGCCCAGCTGACAATGAATTGACTTAATAATTAACTCTCCAAACAGAGGAGAAATCTTCCTTGTGCCTAAAATGGTCAATAATTGCTATACTTTCTCTGTTTAACCTAGAACAGGGAAGCCATTTTAAAATGTCAGCTATTTTTGGAAAAAACTTTGTGCTTAAAGCAGTCCCTGCAAATGGCATGCTCAAGAGAGCCAGGTATTTTATAGCTGTCAGGGCACAGAGAAGAATCCAATCCACTAACAATCCAATGCATTTAAAGTGAGGCATTAAAAGATAACAAACAAAAAATAAAACCTCTAAAGAGAAACGATTCAAGCTTTTTTACCTGGATTTATCTCGCGGTAAGTTCCAATCCCGTACGCATCTACTATGTTCTGAAAGCCGTATGTGAACTTATTTGTTTTGTTATAGGTTGGGGGAGTCTGGTTTGTCTGCATCCTGTTCAAGATGGAGGGCACGGTGGAACCACTGTGTTCCTGGAAACAAGAAGCGCGTATACCAACATTAGGTCATCCTCCTGGAGGTGGTTACACAGGAGTACATATTTGTCAAAACCCATAGAACTGTACACATAAAATGTGTGCATTTTCTTTTATGTGAAATTGTATCTCAATCTTTCTCAGTGTTTGGGGAAACTGAAACTAGGTATAAAATTTACAATGAATGATTTAAATTAAGTCTCGGGAAGAATATCCTTCCAGTGGAAAAAAATTTAATTCTAAAATGTGGAACCAAAGAAAACATGAAAAAAAAAAAGAAAACATGAAAGCTCTGTTTCTCTGGAGGCATCTGCACCTGCCTTTCTAAAAGCATCACTGTTCTTTCCTTCATTTATGGAGAAAGCAAAGTATATTCTCTGACTCTCCTCCTTCACCACCTAAACTCCCTAATCTCTTGCAGTCTAGCTGAGCATGCTTATTCAAAGTGGCTGCCTCATCACCAGATCCAAAGGTCTTTTCTCCCACATGCAATCCACTGACTCTGGAATTCTTCCTCTTAGGTGTAAATCTTTATTCCTTAGGCATGCACTAACCATGCCGTTTCTGTCTCTTTACTGGCTTTTCCTCTCTGCCTATCCCTAAACACAGCAGGGCCCCTAAGGTCCTATCTTTAGCTTCCTTATTTTCTCTTTTGGAGGATGCATTACCTTCCACTTTCATGAATCCCATGTCTTACATTTTTGCTCTTTCTATCGAGAACCTGTCCCATTACCTGCTTGATATTTCCACGTGGATTTCTATCTGGCCCCTCGATGTGACTGAAACTGAACTTACCATCTTTCCCCTATCAATATATTTTTCTTGCTGAACTTTTACTTCCATTAATGGAACCATTATTCTACCGGCCACCCAGCTTTAATGCCTCAGAAACATTTAAATTTTTTCTCCTTGTTTTTCTCCTGCATGTTGCTAGAAATCACGTATACCTATTGATTCTTCCTAAAGAATGTCTCACAAATTCATCATTCTTTCCTGTTGTCAAATCTTACCCTAGGGGTCCTTATAACTTACTATTCTGTGTTTACAATAACTTCTTAACTGATTCCCCACGTATAGACTCTCTCTACACCCCAGTCCAACCTGGATACTATCAACAGATTACTCCTTTAAAACTCTGCTTTGATCATGTCCTCTCACTGCAAAATAACTTCCAATGCCTCTCTACTCCCTCTGGAATAAAATTTACACCCTCTAACCTAGTATTTAGAAACCTTTCACAGGTAGGTTACAATCTCCCTAATCAGGTTTACTTCTTACTCTTTTGGCTCACCTATTATAATTCCTGTTCTTGCCTAACCACGCATGGTCATACTATACTTCCTGCCTTTGTCCATATTGTTTTCTTCTCATTGCTGGTCAACATCTTAGCCATTCTTCAAAACTCCAATGCCACCTTCTTCTTGCAGCTCGCCTGCTCATCTTAATTGGAAAAGCTAGCACCCTCTCTCTATACACATAAGCCACTCTTAGCACAGATGGCCTCGTATGTTTGAATGTCAGCCTCTCCAAGTAAACTGTAAGATACGTTACGGCTTATTTTTTCCATCTCCGCCTAGATCAGTGCCTTGAACAGTGTAGTAGCGATAACTACAAAACAGGACTGCCAGGGTCATACTACAGAAGTAGTCTAATGGACAGAGTGGATCAGGAAATTGACATTCTGGTCATGAGCTACCCTGAAGAAACATGGGTATACGATCAAGTCATTTGATCTTTTTTGAACTGCAGTTTCTACATTGGGAATATAAAGACAGATATATGAAATGTATTGTCAGGATACAAGATGAGTATATTAAAGAACTCTGAAAGTACAAATGCCATAAAAATGTTAATTAACATTACTGCTGATGGGAACCTCTTTTCCTGGCCATAGGCTGCACTGCCAGCTGTGGGAGTACTCACCGTGCCCCTTCTGAGTGCAAACTGGATAGAGTCAAGGTCAGTGACAGGGCACCAGACCTCTGCAATCAGGCACTTCTGGGTCACGTCTATGTTGCACAGGTTCAGAGTGTGGTAGATGGCCTTCATCTTCCGCACTTTGATGAACCAGACGCGGATGTTCTTAGCAGCTGCCTGCAGAACCCTCTGGCGGTGATCCTCAGTTTGATTCAGAACCTGTGGGAGAGAAAGGAACAAGGGAGGGATACTTCTAACACCAATCTTAGATCTCAGGAAATGAAGGGCAAAGAGGCAAAGCTTTCTGAGAAGGGCTACTGGGGATCTGTTTTTTCTTCCTCTAACTAGAATGGCTTTTCTTTATTCTTTTTTTGGCCGAAGTATAAGAAATTTAGAGTTCTAGTTATTAACATTCATTTTTGTTTAGCTTCAAGCGCAAGAGAAACCTGAGAAAATGTTTTTTTTTGCTTTTCTCTATATCTTTAACCTTACCACCAAATCCACGTACATCAGATCACTGGCTTTTTACTTGGATCATTAAAGAGCGACGACTTTGCATGTGTAGCCTGTAAGTCAGACTCAAGAAAGTCAGCATCACAGGCCCAGGTGTTGACAAAGTAACACAGCCATTCTTAAGAACAGAAGCTGCAGAATGCCCTGAACATAAACCAGCAGCAGAGTACGGTGGGAAAGCGGCAGTGCTGAACACCAGGGTCTGCCTGGGCCAACAGGGACCCCACACAGGAGACAGAAGACACTGGGTCAGAAAGACCCAGAGACTTTTGGGTCTTCTGCCACATACCACTGTCAACTGCCACATACCACTGTGCTCATGGGGCAGACAAGGCTTTATCTTCCTGTCCCACTTTGGGGGAAAAGTATTTTAGTGCCGATCCTTTGGAAACCAGTACAGGTTTCTCTCAGAGGAATCATCCTGCCAAGACTAGAATGGGAGGAAGGAGCAGGGACACTTTCCGTCCTACTGCCTTGTTTATTGCCAAATATTTAATATTTAAATAGCAGAAGAGGGACTAAGCCAAAATTGGGCAAGCAAACCCACCATGCATACTTCTGCATGAGAATCTATCTTAAATCTCAACATTGCTTTGAAGAGGAAAATGCTATATACCGACCATGCTAGCATAAGTCTTCATCATAGCTGGCTCTTTCAAACGAGTTAAGAGAAAAAGTAGTAAGTACTCCCTGAGAAACCATCTTGGGCAAGAGAAGGTGACTTCCACAGAGAGGTTAACAATAACAAAAAAAAGCCATGGCATGTTAGGGAAACTCTTAAATCACTTGAGAATAAAGGAACAAAGCTGCTTTCTTTCTCTTCTGGCTGTTGACAATTTCACAATTTCTATTAAAATTTCTGGAGGGATGCTAAATAAATTACAATCAATGTTCGATTTTCTCTTTCCCTGTACTCACTCCCACATCTCACTCCTTGGTATTTGATCCCTTTTTAAAGTTTTAGTTCATACAGCTGAGTTGCACATGCTCTTTAAAAATCTATGCATAATCCTGGGAGGGGATAAGACAGTCCTAAAACCCACAACATACTAATATGGCCTATCACCCACCAATAGTTTTCGTTCAACAGATAAGTGTATCTCAAAGGAGCCGACAATAGGCCACGTTTGTAGGTCACATATAATGAGGGTTGGAGGGAAAGATGAGGAAAGCAGTTGAAATGGGGATTACAACAGCTCTCTGACAATTTTGCCACCGCTGGAACGAAATGCCTTTGGGATTGGTATGTTTATTAATGTTTCAAGGGGCAATCAGCACATTCTTTCCACAGGGAACAAGGCTCCACGGGCCACCCTTTTCCCTCCATATACGGAGAAATCATGACTCCTTCCTTAGAACCCTGTGACAACCATGGTGTGCGACAACCACATCCACTGCTATTTGGTTAAAAGTCTAGCACAGTCTCTCCTTGGGTACAAGAGTCAGATCAGGACTCTAGCTAGACTCTGGTTAAGATCCCAGGTGACCAAAAGGATACACACCAAGCTAAGGTTGGCTGCCTCTGGAGGTAGGGTGTGTGTGAGAGCGCAGGCTGACTGTATGCGTACTTCAGTAGTATTTGATTTTTTTTTCTTAACTAAACATACTTTTAAAATTTATTATAAAAAATATCTGACTCATAAGGAAGGGAATTGAATACTCTAAGCAACAACAATTTCAGATGCACAGCATTCCTGTCATGTTTGAGGATGATAAATGTTATTTTTAACAGTCATTCCCTGAAACTTTTCCCCAGCTCTCAAGGGGACACATTACCCGTGGACATTTCTTTTTTTGGTATTCCAAGCTACTGCAGGTGCCTAATAAACTGTTAGGGTTTCAAGGAAAGGAAACTGTTCTCCTATTTCAGCATTTCAAAAACAAACTCCCTCCAGCCCTCAGTGTACCATTTGAAGATCGTCAATCCTGGTATTAACTCCAGAAGCCATTTCCTTCCTCTCCTGGGGGGTCTCAGGACATGGATAGAGTGAGGCCCGGAACCTGCAATGTACAGACAAGGCCTCAGTAACGTGCAAATTTCCTAACCTATCCAATTTAAATAAGCTCAGAAAGGAGTATTACTTTACTAGAAGAACCAAAACAGAATTAGTTCACACTGATGCACTAATCAATAAAATAATTATTTATGGGAAGTGGTCTACAGATAGAACAATAATATTTGGATTATCTTGACATTCTCTGTAGCTATTAAATTCCGTTAAAATAAAAAAACAGGGCGGCCCAGTGGCTCAGGTGGTTGAGCTGAGGAGCTCATTAGGAGCTCAGGTTGTGCTCCTAATGCCGAGATCGCTGGTTCGATTCCCACATGGGCCAGTGCGCTTCGCCCTCTACAGCTAAGAATGTGAACAAGGGCTCTCCCTGGAGCTGGTGGGAGGTTGGCGTGTGCTGCCGTGGGCTACCAAGGACTGCTCACAAGCGGCCGACCAACAAACCAGTGACCGACTGCCTTAGCCGGGCTTGAACTGGAGTAGGGCGGAGAGGCAGAAAAAGGGAGGGAAAACCCACAAAAACAGTAATACGTGTTATATTGAAAAATGGCACAGAAGATCTTATGGGCAAAATTTCAGAAAAGGTTAAGGGCTCAGTGCCTATGGCATACTGCTGGGTATGCAGACCCATTGTTCCAGAACAATGTAATATTTATAAATCATGAGTCCTAATCACTTCTTTTCAAGGAAAGGAAATTGTGATTTTGACGGTGCTTTAAAAAAATGCCTTAAAAAATGAACGTAGGCCATTTCTAATTGTTTAAAATAGCCCTAACATTATTAAGAGGTATATTCACCATTTAAGGCAGACTAATAGGGTTTGTGTTTCACTGTTCTATACTCTAAGGCTTAAGAGTTAGGCCGCATGACTGCACCCTCGGGGGAGGCATGTTTTTCTCACCCTTCACAGATTTTCTTGACTCTGTTCTTCAGCTGATCGCCTTGGAAGAAAATGATGAACACAGACTTGTGCACGTAGTCACCCTGGGCCCCAAACCAAAAGCCGAGACTTCAGACTTCTAATCCGGAAGAAAACGTCTTAAATAACTTACTTTCTTGGTGATACAAGAACAACAGGATTCCATTAACAATATGGCTTGAACCTGTACTTGAACCACCATCCTCCATCCATTTTTTAAGCTCCACTACAAGAACATGTGCCCTATAATCTCTAATCTCTATTTGTTTTTAAACTCAACCAGGGTCCTTGACACAACTTAGCTCTATTGACCAATTCAATTTTAAATCTTAGGTTGCCTGATTGACGTAAGTACAGAGGAGAGGAAAGAGAAAGAAGCCATTCCTGTCTGTTTCCATGCTTAGAAATTCCCAGATAAAGGGAAGTGGATAACTATAGGGGACTGAGTAGCTGGGGAGGATACTGAAGTAGAATCTCATGACCCATGCTGATTTAGACTTTCGGGGGCAGGGCGGGAGGCAACCCATTCCAAATACCACCTTTACATCTGTAGTCTGATGCAAGAACTGGAAGGAAAGATCAGAAGAGTAAGTTAGGCTGGCTGTTAACCAGGATTGAGTCTGGTTGCCTGTATTTTCTCATATTCCTATGGAGCTTTTATAATATGAAAACAAGCAAACAAAACTTTAGAAGGATAAAAGGGGCTGAACAGTGAAGAAAATAAGGCTCAAGACTCTTAAAGTCCGACATTCTCTAGACATAACCCGGAGCACAGGTTACGTGGTGCAGCTGCCCTGTTATAGCTATCTGGAACCCCCTTTCCTCGATTTGTTGATAAAATAGTTTCTGTTGCCCAGAAACCTGGCTAAATATTCCTGAGCCCAGCTCCACCTTAGGTGTGACTACACACTGCACTGTCTCCTCAACCCAAGGACAGCCTTCAACAAGACTGTAAAACTGCTCCTCTGAGTAAGGGGACTCACCTAAGTGTCACCAGGCTCCCACTCGATACTGAGGATGAAAGCCATATCCTGTAACTGGATTACTTTTAGATGCATAACCCACCCACTCTGAGAGGTCTCAGAGTCCAATCTCTCTTCTTAGGTAGAGCAAAGAATACTAATTTAAGAAATCCAATAGATAATTTAGAACAGAAAAACGCAGTTCAGGCTTCTAAATGATACTAACAGAAAAGTGACATAGATTTTCTGCAGAACATTTAATCTTCTTTGCCTGTGGTCCCTGAAATCAGGACTCACCATACGCAATGTAAGTTTATGTTAAGAACTCTGTCCCATCACGTCAAACGCTAAGATGTCAAGCCAGTCCTACTTTCCAAAGCATTGGGTGGGGAAGCACATCCTGTCTTGCACAATATGTATTTTAAAACTAAGTTTCTAAATCTCTCAACAAACAAGAAGACAAAAAACAAAACAAAACAAAATAAAGCAAACACCTTACCAACCAACTAAAATTCCATCAACTTATAGAGATCACAATTTAGGAAATCTCTCTCCTTTTACATGGATAGTACCAAACTTGGAACCAGATGTCTTGCTTTAAGTTAATTTTCATAGAAAGTCTTTGTCTTGGTCCCAGAAAAGTAACAGAAAACATAAATCTAAAGGTTAAAATAACTGGAAAAAATATATTTACAATCAAAATAATACCCACACAGGTAAAGCTTAAAAAGGCACATGTATGTATTATGTATACATCGTATGTACACATACAACAGAAGTTAAGAGGGAAAGAGAAGTCCTTCAAATTCTCAGATCAAAGCAGGGGTGTACATAAGGGCTCCTCCTCTGTGGGAGGGTCAGAGTCAGGTGGCACCATGGTTACTGCTCTGAGCTCCCTTTACAGGACCTACTCCATGGGACACAATTTCCTTGTCTTACAGTCACAGGATCCTCCAGGGGGTTCTCGATTTCAGCCTGTCGCAGGAACACATTCCCCCGGCACACCCGCCAAAGCATGCGCTCAAAAGTCGGGATGCGCTCCCGGTTAATCACACCAGCCACGAAGCTGTGGGGAGAAGAGCCAGATTGGGAAATCTATTCCATGCCATGGGATGGAAGGCTTTGAGACAAACAGAGAGAGAGGAGCGGGACAAAGATGACACACACGAGGCAACGCAGTATGTCAAAGGGCTGCTAAAATCTTATTCCTGGACCCAGAAGAGTTGACAGAACAACTCAGGAGTTGAATCCAAATCGACATGAGAACACCTCTCAACAGGCTCAGAAGAGAGCGCGTTCTGGAAGCAAGTGAATGTCCCGCCTTTTGCTCTTTTGCATAGCAAAAAAGAACATGACCCCGCAGAGCCCTGAGAGTTGAAGGGGCACTTACCCAAGTCTTAAAGGCGCGCCTCTTCCCATCTCACTTGGCTCCAAGAGGGATGAGGACTCTTCCAACAGGTCTGGATCCGCCATCTGCTGATGATGCAATTCAGCCTGAATTCACAAATCAATTAATATCTAATGAAAATAGTTAGTGGCATGCAGGGAACGAGGAACCAGGAGATAAGTTCAGAAAATAAAGATGAAAAACAAACCACCAAAAGAGAAGACATACCCACAAAAAGAAAACAAGAAGAATAGGGAAAGAAAACCAAGGAAAGAAACAAAAGGTAAAAAAAAAAAGCATAATTGCCCCAGTAAAGCATCTGGGGAAATGGTTTAAGAAATAAGGCATTAAAAATAAAAACAAAAAAAAAATTAGATGATGGTGACATGTATAAATCTTACTTGGTGGAAGCCATTTTTTCTCCTATGTTTTCCTGAATAAGCCATAGAAGTACCAGGAAATACCTTTGCACGTGGCTAGAAGCTGAAGTGTTTCTTCCTTTCAAGAAAAACAAGGCAGCTCTGCAGATACTCTTAACATCAAATTTCCAGGCAGCTACAAACTAGAATTTTCCCTGTGTGAGAACATGATAGATGGAGACTCTCTTTCCAAGGAACAAAAGCAAGGCATTATCACTGTCTTGAATAGTGTGTGATCTGGAGAAAGGGATAAGGGGCATCTCTAGATATCTAGGTTTTCTGTGCTCTTAAAAATGCAGAATATGAGAACTTTCAGCATGGCCACTGTATAAAATGCTCCAGACCCTGGGATTTAAAGAGTACTTCTTTCTCCAAAAGGAGAAGCAGCACAATAGCTGGGCAGGCCTGGGCCTCCACCACATCAACAAAGGGAAGAAAAAGGGAAAACATACCTGAATGTCCCAGTTTCTAGGACATTCAGAAATATTAAAAAGTTCATGTAGGCCTTACAGTTAAAGGATGCTTGAGAACACAGCTTAATCCAACAACCTAAATCAAGAAGTAAAGAGAGTAACAACTAGCAAGCCGGTAGAGAATGTGTGGGCTAGTTTAATTGTTTAGATTTAAAATGATTTCCACCATGACAGTTTATACAATGAAATGAAGGAGAGGGACCTTCTCAGATGTAGGTCTGTATTTCCTAGCCTCTCTATACACAACATATCCTACCACCTTTCACTCCCATCAGGAAAAAGCTGGCCTAAAAAATAAAGGCCAGTCGACTTCCCTACTGCCTGATCTCCCCAACTTTAATATCCATGCACTACTTGTTTGATCAAATACTAGAAGTAAGCCAGAATAATCTTCTTTGTCAAAAGCAAAACTAAACAAACAAACAAACATCAGGAAAATTTATCTGCATCACTCTCATTCCAAATTTCAATTTGATTCTAGTCCTGTCAATCCCAGTATCAAAACAAGTCACGTGGGAACCTCAAGTCATAAGACCATACATGTAAGTCTGAAAGCCGAAAAAAGTGAAAACAATTGTTTCGAGAGGTAAATTGTAAAAGCAGGATCAACTTTGATTCAGAAAAAAGGGGAAAGGCAGGTGTGGGCATGCCAGAAGGGCAGAGAAATACTGTCATGAGGTTTGGAAAAGCTTAAGATGAGGTAAGGCGGGTCACTGGTTACCTCTTGCTGTCAAATGGAAGTTTACGGGGCTCTTTTTGTTTCTACTTCAAGTCAAATCAGCTGACTGTAAGCCACAGGCAACTTGTTTTGAGAATCCAGATGACAACCACACTTCACTTTGCTCTTGGGATATCCCTTGGCAACAACCAGTGAAACTAACTGCTATTCACAAGACTCCTGCTTACTTCCCTTCACGGTTCAAAAGACCTGGTTTAAGTAAACCCTAAAGATCATACTCAGCAAATATATGTGCTCTAAAGGGCACAACTGATGGAACAGCAATTAGACTACTCCAAAAACTGTATCTGGGACTTTCTGGATATAAAAAAAAAAATTAAAATTAAATAGAAACTTGCAATGATTTTCTAATTAATAATTCCACTACTTCATACTTAAGAATCCTATGTCTTAGAACAGTTAAAATTTTTTAAATAAAGTAATTGTGCCTGATGGGAAACTAGGATGACCGGAACACTGAGGACCTTTAAATCAGTCTCTAAAACCTTGTCATCGAGTATCTAAATCCTAATCTGGGTTGTCTAGTGACAATAACAGCACTTCCAACGTTCCTCTAAACTATTTGCTATGCTCTCTGGTTTACCCCTTCCTCCAGTCAGAATACTGAAACCATGCCTTGAAAAAGGAAGTCGCAGAACTTTGCCAGTTCTATTTCTACACTTACAAGTAAGTATAAGCAGCACGTCCAGTTTAAGCTACATTAATTACCAAGAGCAAACACTTTTACTTCCATCTATGTTAAGAAAGATATTCCATCTCATCACCTAATGCGTTCACCCAAGCTTCAAAGGAAATGGCAGATGGAAAAGAAAAGTAAAGAAAGCAGATGGAAAACTCAGAAGGATAGGAAGGCAGGGACTGCATGCCATTAACCATTACTTTTCCAGTCTTCTTTACGTTCTCATGTGTTATGGTGCTTATGGTAAAAGATGCAGAGAAATCTCTCCAGCTCTTACAGTTCTTCATTAGAAAGAAGACTGAGAAAAGGATAATCATTAACAAGTCATTTTAAATACTCTGGATAAGAAATGGCTAAGTCGAATTTGTAATCATCTTAAATCACGAGAATATTCAGCATGTGTTTACCTTTCCCCTTCTACACACCTCACCAATCATAACCCCTATATTAAAAGATGGAAAGAATCATGCTCTGATTTAGCCATTTTCTGCTAACTCATTATTACAAATTATTGATCGTATTTCCCAAAAAGAAGGGTTTGAAATTGATAGTGTTTGAGGCAATTTACAAACCTTACAATTTCAGGCATGGAAGAAAAATCTCATGAAGAACCTATGTTTCTGAGATTTGAGGGTCCCAAGTTTCCTTATCTTTTTCAGTATTTAAAGCGTGCCCTCGCATGAGACATGCTTACTCTGTGAGGTCTCCTGGCATGGCAGTGACACCGGAGGCTGCTGTTCTGTAACAGCAGGGCAAGGGCTACTGAAAAGGACCTGGCTGAGGCGAGCTAGTGGCAGGAACAGGCCAGGCACTGACCGTGCACTTAGAGAGAAAACGCAGAGTGGTGCTTGACAGATTTCCTGCACTGTGGTGAGGGTGCTAGGAATGCGAGGGACTGATGACGAAAGCAGCGGAAGAACCGCTCACAGCCAAGGCCTGGTACTCAACAGTACTTCCAGAGATTTTAAAAAAAAGTTTTGCATGAGTAGGAACTCACCGTGGACTGGGCATGAAGACTTAAGAGCAAGCCTTCTCAACGTGAGCATTCCATGTTTAGACTTATTAATCAAAAAGAAAATTCCTAAATCTATCACTTACAATTTTAAAATCTTATCATTTCAAGTGGTTCCTCTGATTTAAGTTTTACTATTATTTTTTAATTATAACATTAAGTTTAAATAACTATTTCCATTAAGGGAGTCCATTTGTCAGTTTTTATTCAGAATTTCAGAATGAGCTAGACTAGGAAACCTATTCGCATCCTTAAACTCAGGAAGTTATGAAAGACGTTTTCATACATTTCAGCAATATCCCAGAAGAAAAGGGAGGGTGGCAGCAAAAGAATTAAGCCCTAATGATGCTAAAAGTAGCTGAGCTTTGCTCCTGAGGCCAGATTTTCATTGGATCTGTGGGCAGCAGCTTGGACACATTCAGTAAAGCACAGGTGTGTGTGCACATGGAGGCATTGTGTCCGGGGAGGTTTCCTGATATGACTAAGGGACACATTCCTTGAGCACAGAAACCATGTCCTACTCATCTTATGCCTCACAAAGAGTAGGTGTTCATCCAATGCTCAGTGGATTAATGAAGATAAATACAATAACGTTTATGCAGTGAGCACACTGGAATTTTTGTTCTTTAAAACCATATGGTGGGGTGGCCAGTTAGCTCAGTTGGTTAGAGTGTGGTGCTGATAACACCAAGGTTGCTGGTTTGGTCCCCGCATGGGCCATTGTGAGCTGCGCCCTCCTTAAAAAACAAACAAACAAACAAAAAAACATATGGCATAAGTGGCCATGCCTGTTGCAAAAGACCTGAAGCACTTGGAAAGAGTTAATCACACTGTGCCACACCCTCTAGTATGATGATACTGGGAACTGGTAAGAGGAGTTACCATCAGTCTCAACATTCTCAGCTCAGTGAGCAAGCTGAGTTGTCACGTTGAACCTCCCTTGACATGTGGCCAGATTCTGATTCTTGGGAGGACTAGGCAATTAAATTCATAAGCGCATTTCCCCTTTCCCTCGCCCCAGCAGATCTTTTTAATTTGCATGGATTCTCTGAGTCAAATCCTTAGTTATTGAGGAATGTGTCACATTTCCAGCTGACTTTCTCTAGCCCAGTGTTCTCAAACTAGGGTGCCTCTATTTTTTATAAAGCTTTGCCACAATTTCTTCTCTTTTGTGGGGCAAAAGCAATAAAGATCTTTATAGCAAGGCACACTGAACACTGGCTAGAACAATCTAACCTGGTGGTAAAGACACCTGTAAAAAAGTTACCTATATTTTAGGCCAAAAAAAGCATGCCTAGGCTGAAAGCTAAGACTCCTCCCCGGATTTAATTAGGAGAAGCAAGCCTTCTGAAAGCCTTGCTCCAAATCCCTTCCATGGGGTCACCTCAGCAAGCTGCCGACTCACAACTTGGTCACCTACATTTTTAACTCAGGAACTTATTAACAGTTGCGGTTATGTGAAAATCTAGAAATTCCAAACAGACATCCTACCAATATTTCCATATAACATTAAAAAAAAAAACCTTAAAAAAATTAAAGTGTGACATGTGCTACCTGAAGTGGTTAAAAATGTGCTCAAAGGTTGATAAGAAAACACAGAAAATAAAATTACAATTCGAGGACAAAAGGTTTGGAGATTAAACCCTAGTTATAATTTCACGTATTACCAAATGTTTCTTGCTGTTTCAACTTTAACCTAAAATATTTACTTACCTTAAAGTATAATGTAAAAATTTCAACTATGTTTCTACAATTACTTTAGGGTTCCTTTCCCCAACTTGAGATGAAAAATTGCAGAAAGCACAAAAATATATAAAAGTATGGCTGGCTGTGTACTGCATGAAAAATGGAACATAAGTGGACATTTCTTCAACTAAAACAGGATGTGAAATGGTACTGCTTTCAAATTAGCAAATTAAAATAATTACTGGAATAAAAATATGGCCCACTGGTGCGGGTGGATTTATCAGCTGCTCAAATACTAAAAGAAACAATAGTCTGACCTCATCAAAAAACTGCTGAGTTTTGCGAAGTATAAATTTTAATTCAGTCAGTTCCAGGAAGTTTCTCTTCAGAGCTTCCTGGTTTGTGTTGATTTCCTTCAGCTCATTTTCAATCTTCTCAAAATTGGCCTGCCAAAAAAAAAAAAAAAAAAAAAATCATCAAACTCTTAACTCAAACTAAGCTCAACGTGCTGGCTCTGAAAGACAGATGAATTCATCCATCCCACAGAACTCTTGCCATCCTGACAGTTCAAAGCCATCTTATACCCACCCTGCAGATGTGGTTTGCCAGGGCAATTTGCTTTATGAAAAATTTTGCTTAAAATTGTCTCTCTTTGTCTATAGATTCTATTAAACACTTGATTGAATTTCTCAAGGGACTTCATATGGATAAAATAAATATTGAAAAGTTGATTGGCTATTCATTTATTTAGTTTATGAGATTAATAAATTACTAGATGAACTGACATTAATCCAATAAGGTTTCAGTAATTTATTTAGTGGCATGGGATATTATTTCAGACACTGTTCCATACCATAAAAAACGGACTTTAATGCCATCCACAAGAAACTTGTAATCAATAAACAGTGCTGACAAAGACAGCAAGAATCACTCTATACTCTCCTCCACCCACCCAGAAATTTCTGCATTTAAGTAGAAAGAAACTTATCTGGCTTCCACAGAACTGTTTACCTCTAAGTCAATCATGTCCCGGGGGAAGGGCACCTCTGGATTTTCGCCAGTGTCCATTATTGGGATATTAGCTTTTCTTATCTCCTTCTCAACAAATCCTAAAAAGACACAATCAAAACATTCATGTATATCACATGTCTGGAATTGCCAATATTTGAGGAGAAAAATAGTAAGACCCTGAACTGGGTGAAAAAGAGCTTCATTCTACGAAAGATACTTTTGTACAAAAGAAACAACATATAAGTCCTTTTTTCTCTACATTCCTCTTCCTCCTACCCCACACTCTCTGAAGCACAGCTACCCCAAAGAGGGTTATCATCCCACTACTGTCCTCTTTCCCTCTTCTGATCTTCAAACTGGTCCTCATCTACTTCGGCTCTCTGCTACCCCAGATGCTTCTGGGGTATGATGGTTCTGGCCACAGGTACTGCTGGCAGAACAGGGCTACAGAAGAGCCAATTCAATAGTAAACTTGACAACTGACACACTAGTGAAACAACTCCAGATCAAAAAGATTTCATTATATTTGAAAACAATCAGGTCAGCCTAAGTGAAATAAAACAAACAAAAAGCAAGAGGAGGAATAAGGCCCCAAAACACCAGAAGAGGAAAGTGTTTCAGGTGACAACTACTGACTTTTTTTTTTTTTTTAGGAGGGGGACCAAATTCGCTTATCAGCTAACTGAAAGCTGGCATAGTACAGTAGTAAGATCTTGGGTTTTAGAGCCAGACAGAACAACCCGGATTCAAATACTGATTCCATCACAACCACTTACATTCTTGGGTAAGTCACTTAACCTCTTTGATCTTTGATTTCCTCATTTGTTAAATGAGGTTAATACTCATCTTGAAGGAATGTTGTGGGAAATGAATGAAATATATTAATACCCTAACTCTCAATAGGACCTTAATAAACGTTAGTTTCTTCCCCCATAAATAGCTCAGATTAAAAAGTGACTATGTTGACATCTGATATGGATAGTGGCTGGATCCTAGCTCTCAGAACCCTATAATGTAGTACTGCTACAAAACCATTCCCACAAAAAACAAATGAGAGTTTTCAGCTCGCAGTTTTGTCATCTCAAACAAGGTTTCCATTAAGCATTACCTAGCCCGAACACCACAAAATCTACCTGTATACAATAAATTTATCTTAACATCAAGATCACAAGATTTTCCTCCTTTTCTTTTCTCCTGTAATATTTCCTTTCTTTATTAAGACGAATAGTCTCTAATTTAGAGAAATGACTCATTTAAGGAATATCAAGCAAGACCAAAATGCACATACGAAGCTTTCGATCCATTTCTTCACATCTTCTAACTTCATTTACAAATTTCCGCTGGAAAACATTCACATCTGGATTTAACTGCAAAACAAGAATACAATATCAAATATTAAAACACTGCACCTATGCTTCTGTTTCACAAGCAACACATCCTACAAAGTGAAAACCTAATTTTGTGTCAATGTATGATGCAACACTAACAAAAACTGTCTACCGAGCTACACAATCTGCTTGGGTGCTTGTCACACCAACTAAAGATAAAAACCCTTCCCTCAACTACTGCAACATATCATTGGAATAGAGGCAACTTAGATAAAGCACAGTGGTATAAAATGTTCTTCACAGGCCAAAAGCCTCGGTGAGCCCCTCCTTCTCCTCCACCACCACCACCAATTTGAACAATGGGTCTAATAGAAGCACTGCATGGTTTTCCTTCTCTCCTTCCCAATTAGAAGAGAGAGGAAGCAAACTTCTCTTTTTCTTCTGTCCCAGGGTTTTCACCTTCTAAATGACAGGTTGGTTTATTCATTCATATATCACAAGTAATTTTCAAAGCGATATGGCACATATTCTGGGAAATACAAGAATAAAACAAGTTCCAGCTGGCCTGGTGGCTCAGGTGGTTGGAGCTCCGTGCTCCTAACTCTGAAGGCTGCTGGTTCGATTCCCACATGGGCCAGTGGGCTCTCAACCACAAGGTTGCCGGTTCAACTCCTCAAGTCCTGCAAGGGATGGTGGGCAGCGCCCCCTGCAACTAAGATTGAACATGGTGCCTTGAGCTGAGCTGCCTCCCGGATGGGAGCGCAGGATCTCAACCACAAGGCTGCTGGTTCAATTCCTAGAGTCTCCAAAGGGATGGTGGGCTCCAAAGGGATGGCACCTTGAGCTGAGCTGCCGCTGAGCTTCTGGACGGCTCAGCTGATTGGAGCGCGTCCTCTCAACCACAAGGTTTCCAGTTCGATTCCTTGACTCCCACAAGGAATGGTGGGCTGCGTCCCCTACAACTAACAACAGCAACTGGACCTGGAGCTGAGCTGCACCCTCCACAACTAAGACCGAAAAGACAACAACTTGAGTTGGAAAAAAGTACTGGAAGTACACATTGTTCCCCAATAAAGTCCTTCCTGTTCCCCTTCCCCAATAAAATCTTTAAAAAAACAAAAGAATAAAAGAATAAAACAAGTTTGTACTCATTAAGAAGCTTGAAATCTAGTAGAGAAGATGAACATAATAAAATAGCATGTGATAAATTCCATAAAAGTAATAAAGAACTACTAGAGTTACTCATTCAATAACTCCACGTTTATGGAGCACCAAATATGTGCCAGACACTGTATTACGCGCTGGTGTAAATACAAAGAATAAGGAAGGTATATCCTAACTTTGAGGCGCTCAGTCCCATGGAAGAAACAGACACAAACCAATAAAAACAACTTGTTGTGACAAATGCTGTTAAAAAATAAGTGCAATATTGCTGGCACTTTCCAATACAGTTAAACATATACCTACCTACCTCATGACTGAGCATTCCATTACTAGGTACTTATGTAAGAAAATGAAAAAAAAAATGTCCACAGAGACTTGTAGGTAGGCATGTTTACAGCAGCTTTATTTATAATAGCTCCAATCTGGCAATGATCCAATTGTCCAACAGAAGAATGGATAAAAACATTATGGTATATTTATACAGTGGAACATTTCTCTGCAGTAAGAAAGACTCGACTACAGATACTCGTAAAACCAGATAAATCTCAAAAACATTAGGCTGAGGGAAAGAAGTAAGGCATAAGAGTCTGAAATGTATGATTTCATTTACATAAAGTTTAAGAACAGGCAAAACTAACCTACAATGATAGAAATAAAAACAGTGGTTACCTAAGGGGGTGGTGGGCATTGACCAGAAGTGAGCACAAGATAACTTTCTGGGCTGCTGCAAATATTCTGTCTTGATTGGGATGGTGGTTATGAAGGTGTATAAATTTACCAAAATCAACAACTTGTACTCTTAAGGTCTATGTACTTCACGGAATATTAATTTTACCTCCATAAAAAAGATGTGAGGGGGGAAAAAAAGAAATGACAATATACAGGAGGAGTAATTAATTCTACCTGGGGGATAAAGAAAAAAAATGTACAAAGGTAACCATCTGAGCTGGGACTATGGGGGATGAAGTAGAGTTCACCAAGCAGAAATAGGCAGAAAGAAGCAGAAAGAGTATAAGTGACTCAGAGACATAAATAAATCACATGTTCAGAGATGGGGAGAAATTTACTATAGCTGAGGAAATGGCATATGTAAGGAGCAGGAAGTTGACAACTCTGTCTTACGGGCAATAGGGAATCAAATGATCTGACTTTTTCTTCACTTTTTAAAGACGTCCTGTTTTGAAGAATAACATTGCATGTAAAGAATAAACTGTAAGACAGAGAGACTGGTGACAGAGAGACTAGGAAGGAAACTATTGGTATTATTATATTAATATTAGACAGAAGGCATCTAAGGCAAAAGCATTATTAGAGATTAAGAGAATCACTACATAATGATAATAGGAAAAATTCCCAGGAAGATGCAACAAGTGTAGACTTGTATGTCCCTAATAAAATATGTTTGTTTTTTACTGAGGAGACAGTACCTCAGCCTCCCATTCAGAAATTTGCACTTCAATAAACATGACACTCTGAAATGAAAGTAGCCGAAGGAACTACTGGTTTCATACTCAGGAGGTAAAGTTCAACTGCAGCCAGCCCACAGCCTGTTTCAGCTAAGGCATATTATCTGAAGTATTCAGATAATATAAATATAAGAAATATTCAGGCAAGGCGTCCTCAAAATATTTCAAATGAAAATGAGCACAACTACAAGGAGAAACTGACAAACCTGTCTATGCAATGGGAAATTTTAATATAATTTTTAAATTGTTACATCAAGTCTACTAAATAAGGATAGAGAAAATTTGAACAACATAGTTAGCTTAATCTAATGTGTGTGTGTGCGCGCGCCCACACACACACACACACACACACACACACAAACACACACAACTTTATCTTCAAGAATTTTTCTATTCAAGGGGCGGCTGGATGGCTCAGTTGGTCAGAGCGCGAGCTCTCAACAACAAGGTTGCGAGTTCAATTCTCGCATGGGATAGTGGGCTGCACCCACCAACTAAAGATTGAAAATGGCAACTGAACTTAGAACTGAGCTGCGCCCTCCACAACTAAATTGAAGGACAAACATTTGAAGGCCCTGCTGGGCCCTGCAGAAACACACTGTTCCGCAATGTTCCCAATAAAAAATTTAAAAATAATAGCAACCCAAATATTAAAAAAAAAAAATTTCTCTTCAAGAATTCGTTTATAAAAACCGACCACAAAAATAGGTCATACAACAAGTCTCAGTAAAGACAATGTTCTCTAACTACAATGCAATTAAGTTAGAAATCATTATACAAAATACAACTTCTGGGCTGGCTGGGTGGCTCAGTCGGTTAAAGCACGAGCTCTTAACAAGGTTGCTGGTTCAATTCCTGCATGGGATGATGGGCTGTGCCCCCTGAAACTAAAGATTGAAAATGGCAACTAGACTTGGAGCATATCATCATTTTAATGGTGATATGACTAGTTTCAAATGCATTCAGTCATGCCTACATTAAAAACTGTAAAACTTACAGCAGCCACATTTGCCATGAAAAAATGTTGTATTTATTTTGTATTTAACATGAGAAATTTTTATTTTTTCTAAGCAACTGAAAAAGTCCAGTTCAATTGATCCTACAGATTAATTGAACTAATACATGGCTTTCTCCTCCCCAAATAACTACAAGAGAAAACCCATGTTATTTCATTTAAGTAAATTGTACTTGATGAAGGACACAAATACATGTTTAGAGACAATAATGCTTCATATTTGCAAGGCTGAGCATCTGTTTACCGTGGTCTGGGAAGAGCCTAGGTAATTGCCTATAAAAGAATCATTTTTGTTAGCTCTTGTCCTTAATAAGTGATATGTGTGAATTTTGATGCAGTACTGCATTCATTAGAATAATCCTTTCATCACAAAATTGCAGTTTATATATAAGGATTTATTTGTGAATGATTTCTTTCTTTCTTTTTTTTTTTTTTTTTTGTAAATGATTTCAATAATTCCCCTTGGCCGGCCCGGTGGCTCAGGCGGTTGGAGCTCCGTGCTCCTAACTCCGAAGGCTGCCGGTTCGATTCCCACATGGGCCAGTGGGCTCTCAACCACAAGGTTGCCAGTTCAATTCCTCGACTCCCACAAGGGATGGTGGGCAACGCCCCCTACAACTAAGATTGAACATGGTGTTTGAACACCGCACCTTGAGCTGAGCTGCCGCTGAGCTCCCAGATGGCTCAGTTGGTTGGAGTGCGTCCTCTCAACCACAAGGTTGCCGGTTGGATCCCGCAAGGGATGGTGGGCTGCGTCCCCTGCAACTAGTAACAGCAACTGGACGTGGAGCTGAGCTGCACCCTCCACAACTAAGACTGAAAGGAAAACAACTTGAAGCTAAACAGCTCCCTCCACAACTAAGATCCACAACTAAGATTGAAAGAACAACAACTTGACTTGGAAAAAAAAAAATTCCTTACAAAAGATCCTAATGATAGTAAAAAGAAATTAGCCTTTAATAACTGACATATATGAAGCAATTTAAATAATTTAGAATGAAATGATAATGAAAATGCTAAAGATCAAACTTTGTCGGGTGTAGCTAAAGTGGTATTTAAAGGGAAATTTGTAGGCTTAAATGCATATAATAGAAAAGACTAAAAATTAATGTGCAAATTGTTCAAACTCAAGAAGTCAGAAAAAGATAATAAGAAGTAGAAACCAAAAGAGAGCAGAAATGAATGAAAGGCCTAGAAAAAAAACAAAGTCCTAGAGAAGATGCCCCAGATCAAACGCTGGTTATTTTTTTTCTTAGTATTTTATTTTATTATTTTTTCTTAACAGCTGGTTATTTGAAAAGATATGTGTCAAAATGTGTATAAGACTGAGAGAAGGTATAAATAAATGTAAGAATAAAAAAAGCAACTATAGATAGAAAAGATTTTTTAAATATAATATTAAAATTAACTTTATGCCAATAACTCCTCAGAAAGTTCAGATTATAAATGCACATTTTTCTAGAAAAATATAACTTACTAAAACTAACTTAAACAAAACAAAACAAAACAGAAAAAACCTATAATCTAAAAACACCAGGCCTATAAGATTTAAAGACAGGTTCTATTAATCATATAAAAACTAGATAAGCCCAAATCTTAGAAAAATTATTCCAAAGAGGAGAAAAATGAAGGAACACTTCTCAACTAACAAGTGAGATTGGCCAGTATAACCTTAATACTAAAATATGAATAGTTTGAGAAAGGATAATTATAGGCCAATATCACTTATAAATATAAATGAAAAAATCCTAATATTAGGAAACTGAACCCTAAAATTATTTTGAAATACACATCTTGACCAAGCTGAGTTTATCCCAGGCTTGCAAGCATGATTTTATGTTTTTAAAAAATCTATAGAAATGGTCAATAAGCCTATGAAAAGATGCTCCACATCATCAGCCAAGAGGGAAATGCAAATCAAAACCACTGTGAGATACCACTTCACACCATTAGGATAGCTATAATTAAAAAAAAACAGTAATAAAGGAAAATCAATGCTGGTGAGGATGTGAAGAAATTGGAACTTTCTAACATTACTGGTGGGAATGTAAAATGATATGGCTGTTGTGGAAAGCAGCACAAGCTGTCTGGAGGTTCCTCAAAAAATTAAACATAGAATTACCATATGACCCAGCAATTCACTCCTAGGTATACACCCCCAAAAAGTGAAAATAGGTACTCAAGTACTTGTACACAAATGTTTGTAGCAGCATTATTTTCAATAGCCAAAAAGTGGAAACAACCGAAAGGTATGTATCAACTGATGAATGAATAAAGTGACATATGTATACATGTATATGTATGTGCACACACACACACACACACACACACACACACACACTGGAATATTATTTAGCCATTAAAAAGGAATCAAGTACTGATACGTACTACACGCTTGAATGCTGAAAACAACATGCTAAGTGAAAGAAGCCAGTCACAAAAGACTACATATTGTGTGATTCCATTTATATATAATGTCCAGAATAGGGAAATCCATAGAGCCAGAGATAGATTAAGTGGTTGCCGAGGGCTAGGGGAGGGGGAGATGGTGAATGACTGCTAATGGGTACAGGGTTTTTTTGAGGGAGGTGATGAAATATTCTAGAATTAGTGGTGACGGGTATATATACACTAAATGGTTGTGTATACACTAAACCCCTAAATTGTACACTATAAAGGGTAAATTTTTTGGTAGATCTCAATTAAAAAGAACATCAGCAGTAGAATCAGACAATCCTGGGTACAAATCTTTGTGTTCTTGGGGTAGTTATTTTCATTCAGGCCACAGGTCCCTAATCTAAAATGAGAATGGTAGGCTTCACTATTCAAAATTGGTTCTACTTCGCTGGGTTGTTGTTAGGAATGCCTGCAATAATAATACAAAATGCTCAACATGGCATCTATTAAAAACATGTAAACTGTCATTATGGTTGTGTTAGACAGTAAGGGATTAAAGAGTAGGGAAGAGTATGTCAAAGAGGAGAATGGATGAAAGAATATAAAGAACATTTTGAACAAATTGAGTGAGGAAACATATCTTACTCAATTGTCTTTCTAAAACCCAGAGTGGTATTTTTTTTAAGATATGTTGCATATTTTTATATTTAAAAAAGAGAAAAGTACAGATACATGTTATAACATAGATGAACCTTGAAAACTTTATGCTAAGTAAATGAAGCCAGTCACAAAAGACATATTGTATGATTCCATTCACATGAAATGTCCAGAACAGGCAAATCCACAGAAATAGAAAGTAGATTAGTAGTGGCCAAGGGTTGAGGAGGCTGGGAAGTTGGAAGGAAATTGGGAGTGACTGCTAATGGGTACACGGTTTCTTGCTGGGAGACTGAAAATGTTCTAAAATTGATTGTGGTGATGGTTGTACAACTCAGTGAATATACTAAAAATCATTGAATCATACACTTTAAATGGACAAATTGTATGATATGTGAATTATATCTCAATAAAGCTATTAAAAAATAGTAGGAAAAATCTGGATATGTAATTCACCAAATTAACAGACTAAGGAGAAAAAAATCATAACCTCAATAGATGAAGAAAAGGCACTCAACAAAATTTCACAAACATTTGTGACAATAACTTCAGAAAATCATAAACTAAAAGGAACCTGCATAATCTAATCAGTAGGATTTTCCAAAATGTAAGAGTAAACATCTTATTTAAATTGTGAAACATTAAAGAGATTCTCCTTAAAGTCAGGAGCAAGACAAGAATGCTAATGACAAATACAGTACATAGCATTTTGCCCTATTTCCTTAGTAACCAATTTTGTTCAGAGCAGCGACTGCTGAGTTGAAAAACCGTATTTTCCAGACTCCCTTGCAGCTAGCACATGACATAATTCTGGCCAATAATAAATTAGAAAAGTATGCTGAGGATTTTGGGGAAAGCTTTTTTTCCTCTCCTGATATAAGTATTTCCCCTTCCTCCCTGCACTTCCTTCGATGAAATGTCTGGAGCAGTGGTGGTTATCCAAGGACAGAAGCCAAAAGCTCAAGGATGGTCAAACAGAGATACAGAATGATCATAGAATACTGATCACAGTATGGAGCTGGGCTTCATGTTACAAGAGAAAAGTACACCCCTATCACTTGGGTTTTCAGTTACACACAGCTAAACAAAATCCTAATCAGTATTAGCTTGCTGTTCCTCTTCAACATGTTACTAAAGGTTCCAATGCATACGATGAAATAAGAAAAAGAAAGAAAAGGATAAGGATTTAAAAGGAAGAAATAGCTTTCTCTCTAATGGTGCAGTAAAAAAGATTATATCAAATGTGGCAAAATGTTAACAACTGGTGAATCTACATGAGAGTATTCAGGCTTAAAATTTTTCAAAATAAAAATTTAGGAAAAAGGAAAATACTCGTACTGATAAACAAATAGGAAAAACAAACTTTATGTGGACAAAATATACCATCAACAAAGGGAAAAGACAAGAGATAGTCTGGAAGAAGTTATTAGTAAAGGAAT
Organism: Rhinolophus hipposideros; assembly: GCF_964194185.1. Taxonomy (NCBI): domain Eukaryota; kingdom Metazoa; phylum Chordata; class Mammalia; order Chiroptera; family Rhinolophidae; genus Rhinolophus; species Rhinolophus hipposideros. Next base: position 36,695,701 of record NC_138066.1, on the reverse strand, counting down.
AGAAATAGATTAGCTTCCAGAATATATGAAAAACTTTTACAAATCCTACCAGTCCACAAGCAAAAGACAAACAAATACGCAGATGATGTGGGCAGACACTCCTGGAAAAATGAAATCTATTATGTCCGATAAACAAATAAAAAGATATGGAATGTACTAATCTAGAAAATGCAAGTTAAAACAACGAGAAGATACCATTTCACACCCATTACATTGGCAAAATTCTTTAAGAATGAGCACAGAGGTGTTGGCACTATTGTAGAGTACAAGAACTCTCAATCAGCTATGAGAGAATGGATGGGTACACGTACTAGGAAGTACACTTTGACAACAACTAACAGTCAGAGATGCACACGATATTCAGCAATGCCCCTCCTCGTTATAATCCCTGGAGTAGCAGCACGTCTGTGAGATCAATACCATTTTCATAGTAACACTAAGACATTTGGCTTTTTCATTTTTATTCTCTCATGAGTTCAGTGAAGTTTTCCAAAGGCGCATGACGTCACAGCAGATTGACTGCAGAAGCAAGTATGAGAACCTATCTATCTTCCATTAACTCAGACACTAAAAGGTTTTAAAAAATGTAAAAGCAATACCACTCTTCTCACTATTTTGTTTTGTTTTGGAAAATATAATTATTTTGTCATTAAAAATATTATAACAGGCAGTGGGCTTTTATAATTTTAAAATGATTTAATAAATCATTTCTCAATTTCGATGTCCAATGCAGTTAATATCAATAGCTGTATAATTCACATTAAAGCCATTTCGGATCCTCAATAATTTAAGAGTGTAAAGAGGTCCTTAGACCAAAAAGTTTGAGAACCACTGCCCTGGAGAAACTATCACACATGTATACCAGGAGACATATACAAGAACCTTTATTGCAACACTGTAATATCAAAGAACTGCAACCAACCTAAATGTTCATCAGAAGGAAAAATGATAAACTATGTATTCCTACAACAATATATGGCAATTTAAAGGACTGAACTAGCACTACCTGTATCAACATGGTCAAATTTCACAAATGTTGAATTTAAAAAGTACCTGCTGACGGATACATACAATATGATACCATGTATATAGTTTTAAAACACACAGAATTATACTATATGTTATTATTTAGTGATACATACATACATAACAAAAGTAAAAAATAAAAACACATAGAAATGATAAAAGCAAAAATCACTGTAGAAAGTTACCTCTGGAGAGGAGGGAGGAGAAATAAATTACAAGGATGAAGGATAGGCAGGAGCCTTCAATTATATGTGGAAAGTGTATCTCTTTAAGTAGACAGTAAAAACATAGGTATTCATTATATTATTCCTTATAATTTCTTGTATGATTGAAATGCATCGTAAGTTAAAGTTAAGAATGAACAAGAGGGAGACACCATAGGACCAGATAAAGAATTGCAAATCAGGGGCTGGCCCGGTGGCTCAGTTGGTTGGAGCGCGTCCTCTCAACCACAAGGTTGCTGGCTCGACTCCCGCAAGGGATGGTGGGCTGCGCCCCCTGCAACTAACAACGGCAACTGGACCTGGAGCTGAGCTGCGCCCTCCACAGCTAAGACTGAAAGGACAACTTGAAGCTCAACGGCACCCTCCACAACTAAGATTGAAAGGACAACAACTTGACTTGGAAAAAAAAGTCCTGGAAATACACACTGTACCCCAATAAAGTCCTGTTCCCCTTCCCTAATAAAATCTTAAAAAAAAAAAAAGAATTGCAAATCAAGGGTGACAGGTTTGATTTAGGTTTCAAGACTAGAAAACTAGAAAAATATCAAAGCATTAACTCAAGTTTAGGAAGTCAGAATGAACAAATAGTTTGTGAAAAGGTAAGGTGTTGGGATTTTGACATACTAGCTTGAGAAGCAGAGATGACAACAATCTTAAGAGTTGTAAATGCAGGGAAGGTGTTTGGGCAGTCAGGGCCAGAGATCCAGATTTGGGATTCACCGAATAAAGATGGAAGGTTTGAGAACAGATGAGAGAAAAAGGTGATAAAGGAAGATGGGGGTGTGATGAAGTTTATCCAGAGAGAGAATGAGAGGCTGGGGAACATTGACACTAAGGACAGGGGTGGAGAAGAGAGGCTGATGGAAGAAAACTAGAAGTCCTCAGAAAGGTAAGAGAAAGAATCCGAGTCAGGTAGGAGAACATTCCAAAAGAGATGGTATACAAAGGTTCAAAAAGAATGAGGAATAAGAAGACTCTTGTCACTGGAGTATATTTATGCAATTTCAGCTCAGACTGAGAACTTCCTGAAAGCCTGCAGATTCCAGGAAGGCAATATTGATGAATCCCACATCTTGCTGAACATTCCTCTTTCATCCATTTATTCATCCCAACAAATACTGGTTGAGTACCTTGCATGTGGGCACTAAAGATATAATAATGAATGTCTGTCTTCATGGTTCTTAGATCACAGACTTGAACCAACTACTCACACTGATGAATGTAAAGCCACAACTATAATGAATACTATCAATGAGAGGTACATGGAGCTTTGACATTGCCTAATAAGGAATTGTTACCTGCCCCCTCCTTTCAGCAGCATATATTGTGCCTTCCTGAATAGACTGTAAGCCCTACAGGGCATATTTTTTTATACTCTTAGATGGTCCATTTTCTTTTGATATCTTCTCCAAGTGCCCAGCATAGTGCTTCAGAATAATGGGTATTCATTATATGCCTACTTATATACTATACATCTGTAACTGGATGCTTCAGATTTTGTAATAAATATGTCCTACTGTATGGAAGAGCTAAGACAATTTTTTTTTAATATGCTGCTATGGGTGTTAAGGATTCCAAAATCAAAGTACAAGCCTTGAACAGGTTAGTCTGGTGTCTTCCACCAGTATCCCAAGCAATTACCTTGAGAATATTTAGGATTAGTCTCAAAGGAGGAGCTAGTAAAAGCATGAAAGGATTGGCACACAACATTCTCACCTCTAAAAAGACAACTCAAAAAAGTGTACCAATAATAAGCTGTAGTGTAATGTTTTTTCTGCAAATAAAAAGCAAAACATTCATCATAAGGCAACTGGAAATGACAAGAAAAACACAATTTAGCAGTCATCAAGAAGCAGCCCCACAACTACTTACATCACGAAACTGAACCTTTCCAAGTTCTCCTAATTCACTGACGCAACAATAAGCAGCTTCTGACTGTAGAAAAAGCTGGGCCAGGGTCATCTCCTCACTCCGGAAAAGCTCCCCCATGGCGGCGAAAGTAAGTCAACTGAGTACCTAGATTTCTCTCCAACCTAAGGCAAAAAGAGAAAATTACATGACCTTGGAAGTTACTAAGAGGATTAAGAGCAAACAATACCCTAGTAAGGCTCTTTCGTTTTGCATTTTGCATCTTCCACCTCATGCTGACAGGTCTTTCACAACTGTTCTGACATCCTTCTTAGAAAGATGGAAAGGAAAAATTGCAAAGGCTGTTACTGAATCTTCTCTTGCTGAGTGCCTGATGAAAAGTCACTTCCTGTGCAGTCAGCATCAGGATCAAATGACAATATTTTGGGACATCTCAATACATAAGAATGTACCCAGATTAAAAACAGGAACTGGGAATCCCAAACAGCCCTTTAATATTCCGAACACAACATTACAGGCAATGACACTCATACTGCTCTTTTTTTTTCTGCTGTGTCAGGACACAAACAGAAGAGACCTTGAATACCTTCCCATAAAGGATGTATCCGTTACAATATTTTCTACCCTCTATTGCCCATTTCTAACAGCCAAAGTCCCAGTACTACCCTAAAGCTACGAGTATCTTAAAGGGTTTAACCTTCCAACCTCATCAGAAAGCACCATTTTCCCCCTAAAGAATCGAAACACATAATCATTATCTAAAAAAAAAAAAAAAAGAACCAGTTTGCATATTAAGTCCAATTTCAAGTCAAGCATGACAAGAATACATTGATAATGACAAAGCAGTTTTATCAAGCCACAGGGACTGAGCTTTCCACCTCCGCAGCTTTCTGTTTCTTATCCCCATCTTCAAGATTAATTACATTCTTCCATCTGTTAAAGCTTCTCATGCATGAGCCAGTAAAGGTTTCGTTTTAGGGCTGTCTTATCGCTGCCGGGTAAGAAAAACAATTGGCGCTATCAGTGGTCCTGAAACTGCAATTATTCATTCTCCATCAGCTATTGTAAGGCGCCGACTGTACAGTATGTAAACTCAGCAAAACGTACAGTAATTTTAGTGTCATGAGAGCATCCGTAATGATAGGCATCAAAGGAAGAGTTACTCTTCTGGAAGGCTGGGAGACATTTTGAGAAATGTGAACGACAAAACCTTTGTGCATTTGATGTTCAAGGCAGCAAAACAACACACTCACGTATAAGTAAGGATTTTTCAAGAGATTATGTAGCTTGACTTGATGACGGTCTATACCTGAATCATCCAAAACAGCTGTTACCAGCCCCCATCACACCCCTACTCAACAAGGATAGATTCCACAATCTCTAAACACATAAAATTATGCCTCATCGGCATAGTTCAGGGGCTGCCAATAATGTCAGCCCCCAATGAGTTGCTACTGGTAGTGTCATCCAGTTTTCGTCCCCTAACAAGGTACTGAAATTCACCTGCTTCATTTCCTGTACAGTCAGTGAGAAAATCAGCAATTCTCTGAACCCAAGCACACCTACCCGGACTGGGGACTAAAAGGGGGAAATCCTCAAGTTGGGAGCCCCTTTAAGAAGCCCCCCAAAATTCTTTCGGACATCCCAATAATCTTCAGTTTCGCCGCCTACCCCTTAAATGGGGGAAGGGACCAGGGCCTCCCATGTGGAGTGAACTCCGGTTATTCTGCCCATAGGAGGGGTGCCCAAAGAGGGGTGAAGCCCCATTTCCTTTCAGAGACCTGAGATCCCTGCTAATTCTTTTGACAAGCGAGGGGGCCGTCAGAAGGATTTCCTGCGCCCCTCGGAGGCCGCTCCCTGCCACGCTGCACCTACAGCCCCCGCTCACCTCCAGCCGCCGGCGGGGCCACTGCCAAGGCAGCTGCCGCAGATGAAGCCCGCAGCCTCCGCGGCTCCCGACAGAAGCGCCTCGAAGCGTGCGTGCGTCCGCAAAACCCCGCCCCCGCGCCGCCGCTGGCCTCCGCCCCTACGATGACCTCATTGCAGTTGGCCAATGGAAGGCGGCTTCGGTCGGCTGCCGCAGTGCGGAGTCGCCGGGGCGCGGGCGAGACCCTGCTGGTTGACGCCATCTTGTTCTCGCTGTGGCTGTTGGGGGCTGGGAGGGTGGGGTAGGTGGGGCGGGTGGTGCAGGTGTGCGAGGCCCTGAGTTCCTGAGCCTTTGAGAATCCCTTCTCCCTAGCACTGGCTCAGAATCCCTTCTCCGTGATACTTACTCTGCAGGCAGGCTTCCTGCTTTCTTTATTTTCATATCCAAAGAATCAATTCACAGTGTTTTCTTGTCGAGGGAAGTAACGTGAGGGAAGGGGAGAAAGCATTATGAAATGACCTGAGAGCCAGGGGGAGGTTGAAAACGCTTTTAGTTCTCTCTCTCTCTCTCTCTCTCTCTCTCTCTCTCTTTAAAAAGGGACTTGGTTTAGTCCCTCCAGCAACTATACAGGGTCTATTTTTCTCCAATTAACAGTGGGAATAAACCCCTAAGACCGTGTGTTTTGAAAGTGTGTATCTTGTTTGGTGGATTCCTGCGGGCCTATTTGAACACATAGAGTTTTCTAGTTAAAAAAACAAACAAAAAAAAAACACAATAATTTGTTTTTTAAAACGCACGAGTGATGCCTACATGTTATAAAAACGCCTTTCTCAAATATTAATATCGATTCCCTTTTCTTGACCTTCTTTTAAAGAGGAGCAGGGATCCCAAATAGTTTGTAATAACCACAATTTATCAGGAAAAACTCGGAAAACCGGTTATTCAGTCTCCGTGGGTGGTGGAATCCTATTTGAGACTCAGGTGTAATGAGAGAGACATTTCAGATAAAAACCTAATGCTGATAATTTTGTCTACCTGGCAAAAACATCATCAATCCTTCTTCACCAGCCTAAACGAAATAATGAAGGGCGAAAAAGAACATTTTATTTGAATTTCCCGTCTCATGTTGTGAGTGAAGATAGAGCTTGACTTCCAGACCCTCCCTTTCACCTGTGATCACAAATGCTCCCTAGCTCTCTCAACTTTCCGGAAAAGGCAGATAGGGACCTACATTTGAAAGCCTGCCAAATTTTAGAAAACTATTATGCAATGACTGTCATTTCCTTCCTCTGAGTCTTAAATTTTTTTTTTTTAAACCTCAGAGTCAGCTGCTTGCTAACCACAAATTTTCCTACCCCACCGCTAAGACAGACTTTCATCTGGACTCCCCTCAATTCCCTTAAACTCTCTGTTTTCATGGCTTCCTTGAAAGTATATCCTCTCAGAGCTCCTTTTCTATTTCCTTTCTTATTATTGCAATTAATCTTTCTCCAGTGTTCTATTTCTTATCCCTTCATGAGCTCTTCCTTGGCAATCCTGCTGTTGTCAGGATTAAATGTCTATGTGTGGGAATCATACTTATTTTTCCATCCACATCACTTTCCCAAGGCTCAGGGATGGAATTTCAAGCTGCCTGAATAATGCCATTCAGGCAGCAAATGCTTGCTAAGGGCCTACTGTGTGGTAGACATGGTGCTAGGTGCTTGGGATAGGAAAATGAAATAGACACACTTCCTATTCTAGAGGAACTCATAGTTCAATGAGAAATAAAGTTCCAACCAATAATGAGAGAGGGGGAGGCAGGGAGGGAAAGAGAGAAGGAAAAAGAAAGAGAGAGAGAGAAGTGCAATGATTAATACTTACTATGTACCAGGCACTTTTCTAAGTTCTTTATAAATATGAACTTATTTAATCCTCACAACAGTATTGGGAGGCAGATACTATTATTATCCCCATTTAACAGATGATATAATGAAATTGAGGCACAATAATTTGCCCAAGGTCACTCAGCTAGTAAATGGCACAGCCAGATTCAAATCTTGATCTACCATTTAATATCTGTAACCTTAAGACTCTGTAAGCCCCAGTTCTTCATCTGTAAAATGAGGATAATAATAGTACTTACTATTGATTATTTTGAGGAATAAAAGGAATCTAGAACATGCTTGACACTCTGCCTGCATTAAAAAACTGTTAGCTATCATTATCATCGATATTATTGTCGAGATACAAAATACCATATAATGAACCTGAGGATGTCAGGAAAGCTCATATTGAGGAGGTGACGTGAGAACAGAGTTTTGGATTTGAGCTCTCACTGAATAAAAAACTGTCCTTTCCCCTGAGGTCCTTAATCCTGCTAATGGCATCATTGTTTTTCTAGTTACCCAGACTCCAAGCTTAAACCATCTCTAATTCCACTTTTTCCCTTTCTTTTCACATTTTGTCAGTTGCCATGTCATGCTCATTGTGTGTCCTGCCTTTATTTCTTGCCTTTACCCCTTTATCCTTTTTATTTTCATTGTCGATAACCTAGTACAGGTCCATTTGCCTTTCTCAGATAACTGAAACAGTAGCCTAGAGCAGGCAGCATGGTGCAGGTTAGTAGACGACAAGCTTTTGTGGTCAAGCCCGAACTAGGCTTGAATCTCAGTTCTTCCATTTATTCCACTCAATATCAGATGTAAGAGGAATAAATCTCAACTCTAACAGTTACAAGGTATGTGAATTTGAGCAAGTTAGTTCACCTCCTTGAGCTTCATTTTCCTCATTGGAACGCTCATGGGACTTTTCTGTTTCTCTTTTATAAAACACAATACTTTCCATATGACTTTGACATTTTTTTCCTTTTACCAAACTATAAACTCCTTTTTTCCCCTAGCATTGGACCTATTCATTCAATACTAAGTGCCATTTCTTGAATGAATGAGTGAATGGATAGATGACCCTGAAAGAAATGGGATTCTTCTAATAGAAATCTACTATCAACCAAAGAACACAGGTTATCAGACAAAAGGAGTATGATCATATCTTGCCTCGTTTCTCTATCCCCGTTGTTTTATGAACTTCATTATCTGTGGGGAGGAGAGCTTGTGATAGATTCTCATATTCTTCTAACAAAGACATGAGGAGCAGCTGGGAAAAGTTCAGAGCAGAAACTAGAATCAGAAAATGTCTATGGAGTCAGTGAAAACTTTGCAGGATCATCAAGTTTGGTACAATAATAGGGTCGATGTCTGTATTCCATTTACAGTTCTCAAAGTTATTCTATATCGAAGCATACCTATGCAGAAAATGCTCTTTCAATTCAATGAAAAGTACTTTTATAAACAGCTTTTAGTCATCAAAAATCCAACATTCCTTGAGCAAATATCTATTAACTCTATGCTTTATACCAGGAGTAATGCTAGAAACGGGAAATGCAAAGATGAACAGGAGCTCACAGCCTATCAGGGGAGACAGATAGACAACCAACTGTAGTGTAACATATATATTAATAGAATAGCAGCAATTGGAACAGAAGTCTAGGCAAGCCCAAAGAAAAGCATTATTAATCCTGTCTGGCCTTGGGGAAGGCTTTAAGAGGACATGACATCCATTTAATAGATAAATAGAAGGAGACAAAGGCTAATAAAATAGAACAGAACTCGTATTAGTATTAGACTAAAATCATCAGTCAGCAAATACACTAACTTAGCCCAAAACTGATTAAAATTATTTTGATCCAGAGTGATCAGGCATTTGTGCTCCTCTGTATGCTTCTCTAGGAAAGAAAGAAGACAACAAGGATCTTCTGGTTGTGCTTTTCTGTCACTTGAACAAGTACAACATAAATGTATAAAATGCTGTTGACCACCTAGCCCTATAAGACATGAACAATTCCATATGAAGACTATCCACTACTGCAGTTCTGGGTATCCGAATTGCTCTATTTCTTAGCATCTGTGAAAACATCTAAACAATAGTTACAAAAATTAGTTTTTCAGTACCAAGACAGAGCAGAAAATGGAAGCAGTTGTAAGAATTGTCCCTGTAATGGAATGATTAAATACATGTTTTTTCTCCTTTTACTCTGTTCATTTTTTAGTTTGATCAAATGCATAGAAACTGTCCATATTTCCACCAGTGAGAGGTCACCTCATGTTTGCTCATCCAACTTAGATTCCTAGATAAGGCCTACGGAGTATTAACGTTAAACCATGTGTTTTGAAATACATATTTGCTCAAGTGTCCCTCTTTTCTGTCCCTCTTTTCTATGCTTTCTGTATTAGTTTTCCTAGGGCTGCTGCACAAATTATCATAAACTGAGTGGCTTAGAACAACAGAAGTTATTTCTCTCACAGGTCTGGAGGCTAGAAGTCTGAAATCAAGGTGTCAGCAGGACCAGGATATTTCTAAAGACACTAGAGGAGAATCCTTCATTCCCTCTTCTAGCTTCTGGTGGTTGCCTGCAATCCTTGGCATTCCTTGCCGTGTAACTGCATCACTCCAATTGCTGCTTCCATCTTCACATGGCAATCCTGCCTCTGTGCGTCTGTATCTTAACCCAGTATGACTTCATCTTAACTTGATTGCAAATACACTATTTCTAAATATGGCCATATTCACAGGTTCCCAGTAGACATGAGTTTTGGGGGAACACTAGTTAACCCAACCCAGGACACTTCCCTTCCCAATTTTGGAAAGGAAATTTTGCTCTGCACCATTTTCCAACTGTTCACCTGCAAGTAGTTGCCAGCAAACAGTAAAACGTTAATGTAAAATTTCATTTCCTCTTATCTGAATTCTTTGAGATGATAGTAACTCAGTTTAATTATTGTGTCTAGTCAAATAATTTTTTGTTTCTCCCTTTTACATAAAAAGGAACTGTAATTCTTAAATTATTCTACCATGGATCTGATTTCAGTGTTGCATGAAAGAATTCTCCCACCACAGCCTTTAGGTGACCTGCAATCACCTTGACCCTCATTCTTGAAATGTCGATTTGCAGTTTATTTTCATAGAAGTCGTCTCTTTTGCAGTTTCAGTCTGAGTTGCTCAAAATAACACTCTGCGTTTACTTTCAAAGTCTGTCAATATTTAAAATAAAAGACTTTGGGTAAAAAGTAAAAATTTGTTCATAATAGATTTTGAGACTTCCTTTGGAGTTCAAGGAATGTCAGCTTCCTTTAGCTCTGCTAATGATTACATCCACAAGGAGATATGAATGAGCCTAAAGCATATGACATTTTATGCAACCCTCCAGGCTCTTGTGACCAACACATGAGGCAAGGAGCCTCTTAACTCGTGAAAATTAACAACACCAAGAAACAGGCTTCTTAAAGAAATAGAAATTAGAAAACATGAGAAAACTTGAGATGGGAAGGAGGAAAGGACTAACTGACACAGCACAGAGAAGCCTATCTGTGACATTAGATCTGAAGTATTTGCCCAGTCAAACAAGAAACTATTTCAAGGAGGTTTCTGAAGTACAGAATCTGGCAAATGACTTGGAGAATGGAGCTTAGACCTGGGGTAAAGAAATACACTAGATAATTCCAGTAGAAAGGATCTAGTTGATTCAGTGGTCAAGGATAGATCTAATTCGATCTGTTGTATTCCCACTGCCTCGCTGAGAGCCTGGCATTCAATATATACTTCATAAATATATTTGAAAGAAAAGAAAACAAACCTGAAAATATAGTTTCTTAACTTATGACAAAGTTGTGGGTTATTTGCATTTGTAATCATGTACTTATTTAAGGCTGGAGATTGCTATACTTTACAGTTGATTCGTTTTTGTTTTATAAAAATGGTCTACTGGATTTGTATGGTATTTTAAGGAGGGAGTTGTGGGGAAGAAAGTCTGTAGAAATCTTATAGGAAGGATGTATACATCGCTTCTCGGCCTTTAGGCTAAGATCAAGTGTAGAATGTATAAGGGTGTGGTCTTCTGAGAAGAAAAATTTTCTTAGGGGGAGCTGAAAGTTATCCAGAAGGGAGCTTTCAATTGGATATTGCCTTGAGCCCTATTTTAATTCTCAGTTTGTTTTCACTTGGAGTTTTAGAGATTGTGAATACATGTGAACAATTATTTCTATTTAAAATATATATTTTGAGACCTTAAATTTTTCTGGTACTATGCATAGCTATTGACAACAATAGATTTGAGTGAAAATGTAAGATAAGTGAATTTTAGGAGCTTTCTATTCACCTTTTACATGCCTCTCTCCCATTCTTTCATTCAGTACAAAGTTTTGGGCTTTGTATGACCCAGGCCTAAGTATAGGAAATTGGACCAGGGCCCTAACTTCAAGGAACTCAGAATCTATAATACCGTAAGGATTTTATTAGCAATATATAATAGTACTATGGATGCACTGATAAAGGCATCAATAGCTGTGCTTAGAAACCTTTACAGGAGATGAAATTTGAGTTAAGTCTTAAAGGATGAGAAGGTGTTTGCCTACTCGCTATGAACCTGGTCTGTTCTCTGACTGCTTTGTCCATTGTGAGTGATTCCACCACCTCTCTGCAAAGTGTTTCTTTCACGACTGAGTTAAAGATCAGTTTTTTAATAATGACAACACTACATATAAAATTTTATGGGATATCACTAAAATAGCACTCAGAATGAGACAAATAATCATAGTTTTAAATGTGTTTATAAAACAAGGAAGAATTAAAGTAAATTAAACAAACATAACGCAACATGTTTTAAAAACACAGCAAAATAAACCCAAATAAGACAGGAAGAAACAATTAGTAAAGTCAAAATGACTTAAAGAATACCACATATAAGAGCTAGTTCTTTTCGAATATCAATAAAAATAGGAAAACTGGTAAAGTGAGAGAGAGAAAGACTACAAATATAATAAGAACGAGAATTGATTTTAACCACAGATACAAAATAAATGTAAAACAAAATACTATTTGAAATTATAATTATAAATGTTAATTAAAAACTTTTTTTAACAAACTGGGTGGTTTTATTTTAAAAAATTATAAATGAGGCCGGCCCGGTGGCTCAGGCGGTTAGAGCTCCATGCTCCTAACTCCGAAGGCTGCCGGTTCAATTCCCACATGGGCCAGTGGGCTCTCAACCACAAGGTTGACAGTTCAACTCCTTGAGTCCTAGAGGGGATGGTGGGCTGTGCCCTCTGCAACTAAGATTGAACACGGCACCTTGAGCTGAGCTGCCTCCCGGATGGCTCAGTTGGTTGGAGCCTGGGCTCTCAACCACAAGGTTGCCAGTTCAACTCCCGCAAGGGATGGTGTGCTGCGCCCCTGCAACTAGCAATGGCAACTGGACCTGGAGCTGAGCTGTGCCTTCCACAACTAAGATTGAAAGGACAACAACTTGACTTGGAAATAAGTCCTGGAAGTACACACTGTTCCCCAATAAAGTCCTGTTCCCCTTCCCCAATAAAATCTTTAAAAAATAAAAATAAATGAAAAATTATAAATGAACAAAAGTTACCTTGTTTTATATATTTTGTTAGATACATACGTCTTTCATTTTTTGAGCAATTGTATTTTTAATTTCAGTTTCCATGTATTCGCTACAACTATATAGAAATACAATTGATTTTTGTGTGTTTATTGTATATCTTGTAATTTTGCTTAACTCATGTATTCATTCTAGGAGTTTTTTTAAAAAAATACATTTCTTGAGATTTTCTACATAGACCATCATGCCATCTGCACAAAGGCACAGTTTTGTTTTGTTTTATTTTTCCTTTTCCAATCTGTATTCCTTTTATATCCTTTTCTTGTCCTACTGTGCTGGCTAGTTCTTCCAGTACTGTTGTTAAATGAGTGATAAGAGAAGACATCCTTGACTTCTTTCCAATCTTAGGAAGAAAGAATTCAGTCTTTCGCCATTATGTAAATATGATGCTAGCTGTAGAATTTTTTGGTAGATGTTCTTTATCAAGTTAAGGAAATTCCCATCTATTTCCTAGTTTTCTGAGAGTTTTTATCATGAATAGCTGTTGAATTTTGTCAAAGGCACTTTCATATCAATTGATATGACCTGTGGTTTTTCTTCTTTACCTTGTTAATATGGTGAATTACACTTATTGAATTTTGAGTACTTAATCAGCCTTACAGCCATAGAATAAACACCACTTGGCCATGTATGTTATTCTTTTTTACATATTGCTGAATTCTGTTTGCTAATATTTTGTTAACGATTTTTGAATGTGTTTTCATGAAGTATATCTAGCTGTAGTTTTCTTTTTTTGTACTGTCTGAAGCATAAAATGAGTTAGGGAGGGTTACCTCCTCTTCTATTTTCGGGAAAAGATTATGCGAATTGGTGTTAATTCTTTTTTAAATGTGTGGTAGAATTCTCCACTAAAACAAACTGCACCTGGGGACTTCCTTTTTTGAGACTTTCAAATTACAAATGAAATGTCTTTAACAAGTGATAGAGCGGTCCAAACTATTTATTTCATATTGGGTGAGTTGTGGTAGTTTGTGCTGTTCAATTGGAATATGTAATATTTACTTAGTCTCAAAATTCAACCCTACAAAATAGTTATGGATGACAAAGAGGAAAAGAGTAACTTTACAGTGGAAAAGTCTGAAAGATACCATCTTAGCCAATTGATCAAGATTAACTTCACGAGAAATGGGCAAATCAAAATCACATGTCCCCTGATAGGGTATAATGAGAAGAACACAGCATCCCTTTTGTGCTATTCCTGCCAAAGGAAACATCAGGCAAGCCCAAACTGAGCAACATTCTACATAACAACTGTCCTGTAATCTTCAAAACTGTCAAGGTTATAAAAGGCAAGAAAAGGGCCGGCCCGGTGGCTCAGGCGGTTAGAGCTCCAGGCTCCTAACTCTGAAGGCTGCCGGTTCGATTCCCACATGGGCCAGTGGGCTCTCAACCACAAGGTTGCCAGTTTAATTCCTCGAGTCCTGCAAGGGCAACTTGACTTGAAAAACCAATAAAGTCCTGTTCCCCTTTGCCAATAAAATCTAAAAAATAAATAAATAAATAAATAAATAAATAAATAAATAAATAAATAAAAATAAAAGGCAAGGAAAGAATAAGGAAGTATTTCCCTGATTGAAGGAGACTGAAGAGATGCAACAATTAAATTCAAGGAATAATCTATAATTGGATCATTAAGTTATAAGGACATTTTTGGGACAAATGATGAAATTTGATAGGCTGCTGAGAACCAGATGGTGGTGGGTATTAATGTTAATTTCCTGATCTTGATGGTTGTTCTGTGGTTAGATATCAGAATGTTCTTGTTTGTACAAAACACATACTAAAGTATTTGGGAGTGATGAGACACCATGTTGTCTCAAAAGATTCAGAAAAAATATCTTTTTGTACTTAAAGCTTTTCTGTAAATTTTAAATAATTAAAAATTGTTGTAGGGCCGGCCCAGTGGCTCAGGCGGTTGGAGCTTTATGCTCCTAACTCTGAAGGCTGCTGGTTCGATTCCCACAGGGGCCAGTGGACTCTCAACCAAAAGGTTACCAGTTCAACTCCCGCAAGGGATGGTGTGCTGCGCCCCTGCAACTAGCAATAGCAACTGGACCTGGAGCTGAGCTGCGCCCTCCACAACTAAGACTGAAAGGACAACAACTTGACTTGGAAAAAAGTCCTGGAAGTACACACTGTTCCCCAATAAAGTCCTGTTCCCCTTCCCCAATAAAAAAATCTTTTAAAAAAATTGTAAAAGAAAATTTTTCCAGATAGTCTTTTTCCATTTTGATCACTCTATTATTCTAGTGCTCATAAACATTGTTGAATATATACTACTTACATTTGTATTGCATATCAGCTACTTATTTGGGAATCATTTTACTTCGTGTGTATTTATTTCCTTAATGAGATTATTAAACACCAAAAAGAACATAGATTATGCTTCTGTTTCCTTTGTATTCCCTTGTGGTATCAAGTAGCTGCTCTTAATAACCACTTATAAACATTAAAGGTTTTGGAGCATGAAATAGTTGAATTGCCTCTTTCAATTTAAGCTCATGGAAAAACTTTAAATCATCTCTCTGAAGCCATATGATGGATCCAGCACCAAGTCTGTGTTGATTGCTAATTCACACCAATCAGTGGCCCCAGGGATTCATAGAAATATGTGTCTTGGTGGAAAAATGAGTCACTCCACCACCACACAGTTGGCCTCTCACACCCAAGGCACAATGGAAATGTGGAAATCTGAGTGGAGCACAAAGAATCTGTATCTGAACAAGAGTTCACACTCTTCCTGTTCTGTTACATTGTGAAATGGAAACCTTGTTTCCTGGGAAAAGGGCCAGATTCCACAAATGAAATGGTTTTGCTTAGACGTGCACAGCTGCTAAAAACTTACTGTTTTTATTGAGAGTGTCTTGTTTTAAAGATCTGGCCTTTGTTCCAACTGGAAAGTTGAAAGAAAGTGGGGGGATCCTCTTGTGAGCAACAGAATGAGTTTAACAGAAAGTCTTGAATACCAGTTCTTGACTGGTTTGAGTGCAAGGAAAGAAAAATGGTCAGGCACATTTCTTGCCACCAATGGTGTGTTAACCATTCTGACATGTCCCTTTACATGTATGAACACATTTCATCCTCAAAACAACCTTGGTATTTTTTATTATGGGAAAGTTCAACAATGTAATGAATCTTTATGTGCCTATCACCTTGCTTCAACAGTGATTAACACGTGGCCAACCTCATTTCATCTACATCCCATCCACTTCCCTCAGGATTATTTTTAATCATATCCTAGATGTGAGATCATTTCATCTGTAAATACTTCAGTAACTATCTCTTAAATATAAGGATTATTTTAAAAATCTGACCACAATGCCTTTATCACACTTTAAAATTTAACAGTAATTCCTTGATGTCAGCAAATATATAACCAGTGTTCAAATTTCCCTGATTGTCTCATAAAACGTTTTTGTTTACAATTTGTTTGTTCTAATCAGGTAGATACATTGTAATTGGTTGAATGGCTTTTTCTTTTTTTATATAGGCTTTTTGAAAATTGAGGTGTAGTTGATGTACAACATTATATTAGTTTCTGGTGTACAACATAATGAGTTGATAGTTGTATACGATATGTATATTTGATGGTTGTATATATTTGTATATGTGAAATGATCATCACAGTACGTCTAATTAACCTCTACGATACACAGTTACAGAACTTTTTTTCTTGTGATGAGAACTTTTAAGATCTACTCTTAGCAACTTTCAAATGTGCAATGCACTATTATAAAATAGGCCTTTAAAGTCTTTTTTAATTCAGCGATTTCCCACTTTGTCATCATCTCTTCCTCTCCCCCCGCCACACTCACCCCTCTGCAACTTGTTGGAGAAACTGGGTTGTTTGTCCTGTAGAATTTCCCACCTCTCTAGATTTTGCTGATTGCTTTCCTACAGTGTTGTTTAATGTATTTCCCTGACCCCTATATTTCCTGTAATCTGGTAGTTAAATCTGGACGTTTGATCAAATTCAGGTTTGGTTGTTTTGTTGTCAAGACTATGTCATAGGTGTTGGTATGTACTTCTTATTACATCACACACCAGACATACAATGTCAATCCTCTATCTTTTTTTTTTTTTTTAATTTTATTGGGGAATATTGGGGGACAGTGTGTTTCTCCAGGGAGTTGTCCTTCAATCTAGTTGTGGAGGGAGCAGCTCAGCTCCAAGTCCAGTTGCCGTTTTCAATCTTTAGTTGCAGGGTGCTCAGTCCACCATCCCATGCGGGAACTGAACCAGCAACCTTGTTGTTAAGAGCTCGCACTCTAACCAACTGAGCCATCAGGCTGCCCCATGTGCCACTGGTTTTAAATATTTGTAATATCTTCCCATTTTTGGACCAGAGACATTTTAGAGTCATAGCAAAGAGATGTCAGAAAAGAAGATGAAAAGGAAAGGGAAAGTGACAAGAACCAGAGCAGAGGGGTGGAGACTGAACCCATGTGAAATGACTACATTAAGAAAAGGGCAGGAAAAAGAAAGTAGCGTGCATACTCATAGCACAATTATTCATAAGAGCCCCCAAATGAAAGTAATCCAAATGCCCCTCAACTGATGACTAGATAAACACGATGCAGCATATCGATACAGAATTTTATTCAGCCCTTACAAGGAATGAAGTACGGATATGCTACAACATGAATTAATCTTGAAAATATGCTGAGTGAGGGCCGGCCCAGTGGCTCAGGAGGTTGGAGCTCTGTGCTCCTAACTCCGAAGGCTGCCGGTTCGATTCCCACATGGGCCAGTGGGCTCTCAACCACAAGGTTGCCAGTTCAACTCCTCGAGTCCTAGAGGGGGTGGTGGGCTGTGCCCCCTGCAACTAAGATTGAACACGGCACCTTGAGCTGAGCTTCCACTGAGCTCCCAGATGGCTCAGTTGGTTGGAGTGCATCCTCTCAACCACAAGGTTGCCGGTTCAACTCCCACAAGGGATGGTGGGCTGCGCCCCCTGCAACTAGCAACGGCAACTGGGCCTGGAGCTGAGCTGCGCCCTCCACAACTAAGACTGAAAGGACAACACCTTGACTTGGAAAAAAGTCCTGGAAGCATACACTGTTCCCCAATAAAGTCCTGTTCCCCTTCCCCAATAAAATCTTAAAAAAAAAAAAAAAGGTGAGAGAATAACAGACCTAAAGGGTTAGGGGAAGCTAGTGAGGACGAGAACTTCCAAAGGCTAAAAAAGAGGGTTACAAAGTACAGTTCTAAGAAGGAAAAAAAAAAAAGAAGAAGAAAATATGCTGAGTGAAAGAAGCCAGACACAAAAGGCCACATATTGTATGATTCCACTTATATGAAGTGCCAGAGTAGGCAAGCCTATGGAAAGTAGCTTGGTGATTGTCAGGGGCTGGGAGAAGGGCAGAATGGGGAGTGACAGCTAATGGGTATGGGGTAACAGTATTGAATTTTACCTGAGCCCTGTGCTCCTGGAAAACAGTTTAAAGGAAACTCCCTAGGCTTTTGTGTTCTGGAGAATAGCTTACTGCAAAGAACCACCCTTCTCCCTATGACTCACGGATGCCCCTCTTGTTTACCAATGACAAGGAGAGACATTCTCATTCTCTGCCTCATAAATGATCATTGAACTGCTTGTTCCCACTGATCACTCAGAACAAAATGCTTATTAACCAAACCTTGTTTAAGCTCTTCTCCTTCCTTCAAGTCCCTGATCTTTGGCCCACTCTCACAGCCTGAGCCAGCGCACAGCTCCTCCTAAGGATAGGCTGGCTTCAGGGAAACACATCCTTGGGTCTATTTCCCAATCATGCCACCCTTTCATCTACTCCGTGCACCTGGTTCTTCCTAGCTTCCTTTACTCCTCTCTATAAAAGAAAACCCCTTTGGCCTAGCCCTTGGGACACTTGCAGATCTTATGGTCACAATGTTCTTTCCAGCACAATAGAATTGTCCTCCCCTGACTGCAATAGTCCCTTTCCTCCCATGAGATAATCCTTTCAAATAAAGTCTCTCTTTACTACGTCTGGATTTGTTTTTTTATTAAACAGATGTTTATTTGGGTGGGGGGATGCAAATGTTCTAAAGTTGATAGTGGTTGCCAACTCTGTGAATGTACTAAAAACCATTGAACTGTACACGTTAGACAGGTGAATTTTATGTTGTAGGAATTATATCTCAATAGAGCTGGGGTTTTTAAAAAACATTTTTGAGCAGTTTTCAAAGCTGTTAAAAAAGAAAATGAAAGGAAGAAGAAATAAGTTAGCAAATGGGACAAGAAATAAATAAAAGGAACACAACCTCACAAAAGGCAAGAGGGAGAGTCTCAGGGACAGCAGTGCTAAATCCTGAGGAGTACAAATAAAATTAGAAAAGGAGAAATAATTGGTAAAATATGGAGTTTATTAGTGACTTCTAAGTACTCTTTTAGTAAGCAGGAAAGCACCTTTTTCGATAAACTGCGGAAGTTTAAAGGACTGAATTGGGGGTAAAGGATCTGTAGCAACAGTTCCAGAAAACAATGGAATTTGAACAGGAGAAAACAGATGGACCCAACCCTGAGGTGACAGGAAGGTAAAGCCAATTAAGACTGCAGTTTTTGTTTGTTTGCATGTTGTTTTTTATTTTTAGGATAAGAGTCTGGTGCACGTTGAAGGCAAAGGAGGAGGGGAAGTTTTATGGCACTTTCATTAATGTATTTTCTTGATGTTTTCTGTGTTAGCCTGAATCACTGCTTCCCTGAGACTAAAAGTCTCTCCCCACTGCAAACTTGTTATGTCCTTTGAATGGTTTCTAGCAGCAAACTACCGTGTTTTCCTGAAAATAAGACCTAGCCGGACAATCAGCTCTAATGTGTCTTTTGGAGCAAAAATTAATATTAATATTAATATTTTACATGTTAATATTATATTAATTTTTTCATATAACATAAGACTTGGTCTTATTTGACTATAAGACCCGGTATAATATAATATAATGTAAGACTGAGTCTTATATTAATTTTTGCTCCAAAAGATGCATTAGTGTTGATTGTCTGGTTATGTCTTATTTTTGGGGAAACACGATATGTATAAATTAGCTCTTAATAAATAATTTTGATTGTTTTCTGGTTCAGAAAAGCTGTATATTGCTTGAAAAAGAAAGGAAGGAATTTGTGAGGAAGAGAAACATACAAACATTAGAGGCACTTTTCATCTATTCATGAGAGGGACAAGAATAGTCCCTGTAAATCTGCGGAGAAAAACATTGTTGTTACCTGCGGCAACGATGAGCCAGCTGCTGAGAACTGGCTTTACCTGAGGGATGGTTTGTTTCTCTGATGTGAGGACACATCATTCATCCCAACCATTTATTATAAACAAAACACACTGTCTCCCTAGGGTCTCGCCCAGTGAGGAGCCCAATCTGAATGAAACATTGCATGCTGCACTCCTCACACCTTGCTGGACCTCCCTGAATGTAAATTGTTAAGACTTATGGCAGAACCACCATAAGAGATGAGCAATGCCTGATTACCCAGCCCTCAGCCCTGCGCTTTCACACCTCATGTTGTCACTGCTGGGAGATGGGGAAGGGTCCACTCTCCCTCCTCCTTTATACCTAGACTCCCCCCACCCCCAACCCTTCCACACTCTCCTAGGAAGTAGTGACAACTTTCCCTGAGCTGTCCCCGGCACCTTCCACGTTGTAGCAGAAACTATTTATGCATCTGCCTCTTTGGCTACGCTATGAATTTCTCAGCAGGAAGGACTGAGCTTTATTCCTCCTTGAAGTCAGCCAAGTAGCTGGCTCATGGTAAGTAGTTGAATAAGTGGACGGATGGAGGAATAGGAGAGTGCTGTGAGATTCCAGCTGCTGACATGGTTGCATTCTGGTGTTCTTTTTCTGGGCCAAAGGGTTGTTTTCACCTCTCTGTCCCTTTTTACAGACTGCCTGAGCAGCTGAAAGCACACAATAGAACAAGATGCTCTTCAGCAAACAGAGTGAGCAGTGGAAAATGCAAAACGTCAACCCTGAATGCAAGCAACGGCATGCTGAATGCAACGCCAAACGAAGAGAAACTGCTTATTTTCAATGAAAGGGAGAGAAGTCCTCCTGAAAGGATTGTTCCGCCCCAGTTCTGGGTGTGGGTGTTGATAGTTCACCAAGGCTCAGCACGCCCCCTGTTGGATTTAGCTGGCATTTAGTAAGAAAAAGAACAGGAGAGAAACTTGATATAGATTATTTTTTGGACGTAGGTATATGGGGGTAGGGCCATTTCTGCCAAATTCTTTGTTAAGGAGGCATGAAATGAATCAGAGATGTGTTCACTAGACTATTCCTGGGACATAATTTGACTCATTCACAAATACTGACGTTCCTTTTTGAAGAGTAGAAATACTTTCCTGATGGGAAAGCCAAAATGGCACGGACTCAATTTCTTTTAGCAAGCATGCAACCACGAAAATCAAGTCAACTACTAAAACTCCTCTTCCGCAACCCCCCCAAGTGAGGTTAAATTGTAATCTGTAAATTATAATCTGTAAATGTCCATTGATGAACTAGTTAAATAAGTATAGTACATCTATATATTGGAAAACAAAACAGCTCTACACGTACTGATAGAGAACATTCTCCGAGATATATTAGTGACTGGAAAAAAGCAAAATGTTGAGCAATATATATATTTGATTATATATGCAGAGCCTCTCGATAGAAGAAAAGAGTAGAAATTGTTGTCTCCTGGAAGAGAAATTAATTACTGCAGACAGAGGTAGGAAGAAAGCCTCTTTTCAGTATATATCTTTATGTGCTATTCACAGTTTGTATCTTGTGTGTCATCTATGAAAATAATGTAACCAATTTAAAAAATGTAAGAAACTTATGAAAATCCAGTAAGGTTCTCTACGGTCCCTCTTCTTTTTAATAGAAATCTTATCAATGCTCAATGGAAGCGACTTAAATTGACAAAATACACTTTTCTTAAATTCTAAAATAAATTGGTAATCTGTTAGTTCTAGCAGATATATATTTTTATAGATTACATATGATATATGTGTGATTTTATATACCAGTTATGATTCGACATACCAGTTCATTCTACTTGAATCTGACAAGAAAGCCACTTGTTTCTGACAAAACAGCTATTAAAGTGTCAGGGAAATATTTTATCCAACAGTTGTTGGGGCTATCCCAGACAGTGAGCTCTTCAGCTCCTTTCTGGGTTGGTGGGTTCTCTCACTGGATTAACAGAACCCCGAGTCCCCACTAAGCAGTTTTTCACTCTTCCTAATGATAATGCATGCCAGACTAGAAAAGACCTTTTGCCAAGACCATCATCTATCCAGCTGGAGAAACCCAAGCTTGCTTTCCTAACCAGGGAAAAGGTTTGCAGCTTTTCTGGGGGAAAGGGGGTTGGTGCTGCTCCAGGGAACTCACAGCTCCAGTGCTGTGCTGGAGAGCAAACTGGGGGAACATGGGCAGCCTCCCTTTCCCTGAACTTCTGAGCTAAGGGTCCTGCTTGGTCCTGCTTCTTGGTATCCAATATGGTTAAAAATATGTCTGTAGTTAATCCTCAGGCTGACAGGCTCAAAACCAGCACATGGGGTTTTGTGCTGGTTTTGTGCAGGGGGGGTTCCCCACCCTGTCCCAATGAAAGGTGGAAAGCGCAAGAGGAGTCCAGGGACCTGGTTTGAGCGCCAAGCCAATGCTACCCTGCGGCTAATCTCTAGCAGGTCACTTGCCATTTCCAGGCCCTCCAGTTGCCTTCTGTCAGATGAGGAGGTGGGATTTCCTGATTTCCCTGATTTCCCTGATTGCTGAGCGCTAGTCTCTAGGATATATAGAGAAGGGTGCCTGCCTAGATCCTGCTCTCTGGGGTTAGCGTCACCTAGGCCTCTGGGGCAGGGAGAAAGACAGGGAAAGGTGCTTTTTAGAGAGAGGTTAAAGTATCTTAAATCCTACTCTGTTAGGATAATTCTAAGAGGAACCTAGAGGAGCTTTGCAGCCCCTCACCACCACTGTGACCCTAACTTAAATTCTCTTCCCGTTCCCAAACAACCCCTCAAGAACAGCAGTTGGTAACTTGGGGTGGAGGGTTAGAGGCTCCTTCGAAAAGATTGGGGAAGCCATGGATCCTTTCCCTTTCAAAAATTGGGCCCAGGCAAACACAATGTTTCGCATATAATTTCAGGATCTCGTGTTCCACCTGACTCCCTGCTCTAGCCTGAAAGGGCTGAGGTAGGTCCGCAGGTGAGCAGAAAAAGCGAGAGGGAAAAGTAGAGCAACACTCTAGGACTTGTTTCCTCTCCAGCTCACATTCCTCCGTCCCAGTCCCACTCCCGCCGCCTCCGCTGCCCGTGGAGGCCCTAGTCTTCGGCTCCAACTATTCCAACCATGCTGGGAAGGGTGGGGCGCTCAGCTCTTGGGTCCCCCCGGGTTGCCCTCCCTTCCCCACCATCGGTCTCTCCTTTTGTCCCGGTCCCTCCCTTTCTGGGGTGGGGCCAGCCAATGGGCAACGAGACTCTGGGGTTTGGCCTGGGAGCCAGGAGCTCACAGACCCCCCGCCCCGCAGTTCTGGCCGCCGTCCCGGGGCGCACGGACGTGGCTCGGGTTTCCTCCGCTCTTCGCTCGCTCTCGCTCTCCCCCCTCCCGCTCTTCCTCCTCTCCGAGTCTCCCGCTCCAGCTTCAGTTCCACCCGGCCGGCCCCGCACGGCTCCGGGTAGCCATGGAGGACACCCAGCTCCATATCATCGAGCAGCCGCTTCCCGGGTACACTGATGCAGAGGACCCAGGGTCCTCCGCCGTGCGGGGGCCGGTGGCGGAGGAGCCGTCGGGGGCCGGTTCCGAGGAGCTGATCAAGCCGGACCAGGTGAACGGCGTGCTGGTGCTGAGCCTTCTGGACAAAATCATCGGCGCGGTCGACCAGATCCAGCTGACCCAAGCCCAGCTGGAGGAGCGGCAGGCGGAGATGGAGGGCGCTGTGCAGAGCATCCAGGGCGAGCTGAGCAAACTAGGCAAAGCGCACGCCACCACCAGCAACACCGTGAGCAAGTTGCTGGAGAAGGTGCGCAAGGTCAGCGTCAACGTGAAGACCGTGCGCGGCAGCCTGGAGCGCCAGGCCGGCCAGATCAAGAAGCTGGAGGTCAACGAGGCCGAGCTGCTGCGGCGCCGTAACTTTAAAGTCATGATCTACCAGGTGAGCGGGCGGGGCGGACCGGGGCTTGGGGTGGGGGTCCTGCCCGCGGCACGGCAATCCCGCCAGCATAGCCCGCCCCGGGCGACACACCCTCCTTTGGGAGAGCGCTGCTGGGGTGGGGTGGGGCGAGAGGTGGATTCCTGAAGCGCGCAGAGGGGTGCGCTCTGCACCCCATGCCTCCTCACCGAGCCCTCTCCCTCTGGTGTCAGACATGTAGTGGAACCGAGTTACGGGGCTGGACTCGGAGACACTGCCCCTCGGAGACTGCTCCCAACTTGGCTGTCATAAGTCTTCTTACTCGGAGGACGTTTTGGGGAAAGCCAGGGGGTCCCAGGCGGCCGTTAGGGCCAGCTGTAAACGGACACTGGCCGCGCGGCCCAGGTTTGGGGCCTCCGGCCCTGCCCGCCCAATATAGCGGGTGATTCAGGGCTCAGGCACGCACCGGCGGGGGCTGCGTCAGGAGAGGGACGCCGCAGCCAGCACACCCCCGCGGACCCCGCCTCAGCTTCGGCTGCTCACCCCGTCCCTCCGTTGCGGTCTGCCCCTGGGTTCACAGCACTTTCAGGCCCTTGGGGCACCCTAGCCGGCGGCGCGCCGGTACCCTTCACCCGATAGAAGCAGGCGGGCCAGGGCGGAGGCGGGGGGCGCAGTGTGAAGAGGGCAAGAGGGGCTGGGGTAGGATAGTGGACAACCCCCTCGGGTCCCGCCTGGTCCCGCGGTCTGGGCGCAGTGAATCACCCCGCATACCTGCGGGGGTTGGTGGAGGAGAGGTCTCACTGGATGGAGGAGGCTGGAGCGCCCCAGGCTCCGCCCAGGCCGCCTGTTGCTAGCTTTGCACTTCTCCCCATTCCCCCTGCCTGAATAAAAACGTAGTTTTTGTACCACAACCCCACATAAACCTGGGAATCTTAGTATTGCTGCCCCTCTCTACTCCCCCGCCCCAGTCCCATCTGGGCCTGAGCTGAGAGCTTGGTGGTCTTTGCTTGGGTGGCAATGTGCCCAGCCTCACCTCTCTGCTTCTTGCAGCCTGGTTGATGTTCCTGCCTCAAGGAGGTGAGCTCATGGAGGTTGAGAGGTAGTTTGTGCTCCCCCTTCCCCTTCCTCTGCCTGCCAAAGGGAATGGAAAGAAGAAGAAGGCTAGATTTCCCACACCCCTTAGGTGAGAAGATCCCTATCAGGGAGCTGTGGTCTCACTGACCTCTCTGGGGCCTGGTCAAGCTGGGTTCTGAGTGACCGTCTGGGATGCTGTGAGGTCCTTAGGCTGGTCTCTTCAGAAGGAGCTAAGAAAGATGCAAGTGTTTGGGGACAGCAGACACAGGAGGTGGGTGAGCTGGTACTTATCTGAGAAGGCCGTAGTGGGACAGAAGCAGAAGTGGTACTCTCCACCCTGCCCCCATGTCCGGGGACTACTCCCAAGAAGCACTTAGCTTTTAATAAGCTTTTCTATCCCCCTATACAGCACTATCTGGTAGAAAATGTTTGCCCAGAGTTGTTTCCACTTAATCTAACTGTTTGGAGGAAGTAGAATTGGGGATGATGGTGAGATTTTTAAAGAGGTCTACCTAGCATGGGGGGGGGCATCAAGGGAAGGAGAACAAGACAGGGAAATAAGCCAGCTTTGTGGTAGAGGGTTGCCATAAAGGGCTTGAACGAGTGACCCTTCTGACTTTAAATGTCCTGGACCATAGGACCTGGGAAAATTCTTAGTCTCAGGGTAAACCTCTCTTTGTCAAAGATGGAGAACCTGAGAGAAGGACAGGTATGGAGGGAGAAAGACTTCCATGCAGAGGCCAAGAACATCCCTCTGTTACTCCCTCTCAGCAGTTGGCAGGGATCTGTGGCTGTTTATTGTGTCTGGTTGGGAGGAGGGGTCTAATCAAAGGGTGGCTTTGACTGCATCTGTGCTAAACCAGGGCCAGTGGGGGATAGAGAGTTGAGACAGAAGAAATAGCTCAAGCTGGGCACCCTGAGCCCCCAAATGACAGGAGAAATAACTAAGAACTAAAGCATTCCCAACTCAGAGTGGAACTCAGAGGTAAAGAAAAAGCTTCCAGCCACAGGGTGGGGCTCAGGGAAGCAGAACTTCCCTGAGCTGTACAGCAGATGTTCCAGGTGGGGGCAAAGGAGTAGGGAACTCAGATGCTGGAGGAAAGCAGAGGCCGCTTCTCCCTGAGGTCTGCAGGCCTGGGAAGAAAATGAGGTAAAAATAGCCCTGTGCCTTGGCAGACCTAATAGGGAAGATTGGGGGCGGCAACATTTATGGGAAAATCAGGCTGATGGGTTGCATGCTTGGGTAGCCAGGCAGAGAGAGATTTGGAGAAAGGCCTCCTAGAATGGTATGAGTTCTCAGTGTGGGAAGAGAGGAGGGGTGCCGTATTTGAAATTGCTGATGTGGGAGGTGATGATTTGGTAAGGGGGGCAGAGTGGAAGACAGCATGAAAAAGTGGGATGGCCCCAGCTGTGGGATCAGGTCATCTGGCCTCCCATACCTTCTTCCTGGGGGATAAAGGAGGGAATCCTTTATGTGGCCCCATCCCAGATTCAAGGAACTGCTAGGCATAATGACATCACAGGTTAAGTTTGCATTTGACCCCCTACACACACACACACACACACACACACACACACACACCCAAAATTCAGCCTCTCCCACCCCAGGATACCAGAGCCCTCACTTTAAACTCACTTCTGAGTCATTATCACTGTCCTTCTCTGGCAATTCCCTCCCTGTCTCCCACACAAAAACTAGTGGTTTGGCTTCCCATCCTATCAGGGGGTACCTAGCTCGGCAACAGCTAGTGAAGGAGAGAAGAGAATTCTACTAGGGGTCAGTGGACTGAGAACTGCTGGGAGATTGATCAAGCAGATTGTGGGCACTATACAAACAGGAGGTCCTGTGATCATTAAAAAGCCAATTCTCCCAATGATTTGCATGTTGTTAGAATTCTTTTGGAATCCAGAAAGAGAGGCTAGAATGGTAATAATGTTTCCTTGAGCAGTTTTGATGAGGCAGTTAGTGACCTACATATGGACCCATCAGACCTGCTCTAAGTGCTTGAGGGTAGGACCAGGAAGCAGTTAAGGGATTAGGTGGCTCATGGGCATTAAAGGGAAAGACAACTAGGGCTGGAAGGAGGGCTTGCTGGCCTCTCCTCCCCAAGTCCTAATCCAACCTATAGCTCCTTCCTGGACTCAAGGCAAATCAGGGCTACCTTGTTCCAGAAGAACCCCACACCTTTGTCAAAGAATATTCCCAACGTGGTCCCTCTCACCCCGCTAAGCCTCCTGGCCATGGAGAAAGTGCTTACCATGCCTGCCTTTCCTCCAAAAAGCTGAGTTTGGGTTGTTTTTCCTAGTCACTGGATCCAAAGCAGGGAGAGTATTCTTAGGGGTATTTCTAAGACGAAATGAAATTGTGTTCCTCCCTCTGACATTTTTTAAGTAAATAAAATCTGACTGTTGTAAAGGTCAAAATCAAAAAGGGAGATGGCACAGAGTGGGCAGCTGATAGGGAGAAAAGAGGGATTATTGTTGCTAGGCAACCAACCTCAGAGATGAGTGGTGGTGTGTTCAATTTTTTTTGAACCATACCGTTGTGAATATTTCATCATTCTGTCACAAGGGTCACTTTGAGCTGGAAGATGTCTCAGAGATAATCAACGTCAGTTTATTCATTTTGTAGCGCAGGAAGCTGAGGCTCAGAGAAAGGAAGTCATCTGCCTATAGTCACTCAAGTGGTGAGGGAGTCAAACCTGAGGCCAGAACCCAGGTGTACCTCTTCTTCTGCTACACTTTCTGTTCCCCACCTCCTCCTTCTATTTTCGGACTCTGCAGTAGAAAGCAGGGTGCAAGCTTGCACTAATGGAGGGTTGGTTATTGTTTCTTCATTTTCTGAGGCAGTTGCACAGTCTTGGCACTGGGGCTGCTGTGTGTGTGTGTGTGTGTGTGTGTGTGTGTGAGTGTGAGTGTGAGTGTGCGCGCGCAGTGTTACCTTAGTATGGCTAAGGTTGGTGCCCATTAGCTGCTTAGTCTCACAGTGCTCAAGTAGAGGCAATGTATGGTCACCTGGCCCAATGACAGTGAATGGGGGGAGCAGGGTGTAAGGACTGGAGCTTCCTGGCCAATGTGGGTGGCCCCTGGCATGGCCTCTGCATCTGGCTAGAAGAGGACCACGTTAGCTCCTGTCTCCTCAGCCTCTCTGCCACTCCCACCTTCTCCCTGGATCTCGCAGGGCAGGTTGGCACTTGCTGCTTTGCGTTTTTGTGCCTGCAGGCCTTTACTTAATACCACTGTCACCAGAGTCTGATAATGCCTTCAACTGTCCCTCTCCCCTGACTTCTCCTGATTGTCCAAAGCAAGAGTGGCAGCTCAGCTGCTCAGGAGGGAGAGGTGGGAGCTACCTCTGGGTATCCCAGGGCGTAGGTCCACCTGTCATAAATATAGCTTGGTTTTTGATCCTGATTTCTCTGTGCCTCTTGGTATCTGATAGCCCAAGCATGGGTAGGGGGAAGGGTGTCAAGAGAGGCAGGAGGCGAGGACATGACCAAAGGGAAATAGCCAGGATATCCCTCTTCTATGCCTCTCCCTCTCCTTATCCAGGGCGGCAGCCGGTGCCCACCCTGCCCTGGGGAATAATGAGAACTGGGACCAGCAATGATCCCCGCCTTTAATTTTTACTCATTGGAGCCTACCCACTTAGAGTCTAACAACTGGCTCCTTAGAAAACTCCTTCCCTACTTCCCTACCCCAGCAGCCTCTTTCCCCATCACTCTACCCCATCCCCTCCTACCCCCCCATAGCATCACCCCATGGCCACAGCTGGTAGAGACAGAAGGTAGAAAGCCTAGGATAGGACTGGGGAAGATTCCAGAGGGAAGAAAGGAGGGGGTTCCATTTAAATTGTGTTTATTAATTCATGGGTTTGGGTTTGTCCCACCCATGAGCCCCAGGGCCCTCTTGATGAAGCATTTAAAATGTGGTTTCTTTCCATCCTAATACATTGTGTATTTCCTCCATGTCCTTACTCACCAGCCCCAACTCTGCATGCTCACTAAGGCCTCTTTCTCTAAACCCCGTCCGCATCCATCCCAAGTCCCATTTAAACCCCTTTTCCTCATCTTAGCCCAAGAAGAAGCTGAATGCACCCTCTGACCTGGCCACACCCAAGATCGTGCCTTTTGACCTTCTGCCTGAGAATGAGTCCTTTGACCTGAAGCCTGAGACAGTGCCTGAGCTCCCACCCTTTGACCAGATGCCTAGGGCACTGCCCTATTATCCAGAGTCTGTGCCTCTGTCCACCCCAAAGGAGCCGACCGCTGGTGGGGGTGCTTAGGGTCTCCTCAGTCCCATGGGGCTGTGGGCATGGGGGGGTCACTCCAGTCCACGATCAGTGCACTGCTTAGTGGTGGTCTGTACAGAATGGCCAGCCTCTTCCAAGTCACTGTCCCTTGTGGGTGGGTGATGAGTATTGTGAAATAACGCTTGCATTGTGCAGTGTTCAGGCAAATATGGTGTGTGCAATGGGGTGGGAGGTGAAGGGAAGGGGCCCTCCCCTACTTCTTGGTTTCTGTCTTAATAGTAGATACTCCAAGCACCATACTTGAGCTGCACCCAATGTTGCCCTGCATTAAATTGCATGAAACTGCGCCATGGCTTCTGATCCTCCCTTCCCTTCCCCTTCTGCCTCCTCCTCCCAGGCAGGCCAGTTTGGATCAAAGCCTCTTTGGAGAGGACCCTTTGAGGCCCAGGCCTGGGGTCTGTTCTGTGCCCTCTCCATCCCCTCCCTGTAGCGGGGGAAAATATTTACAGTTATTTTTTCCAGTCTTTTTTGAAAATGTTTTGCAAAGAGATCCCTTATGTTTGCCAGATCCTGCCTTGGGCGGGGCACTCAAAAGCTGCCAACTTGGAGAGGCTAGAAGGGGGGACAGTGTAGCTGGTTCTGGCTTGGATCCTCTGGCCTCCCTATAGCACTGTGTTTCTCAACTTTTTTTTTTTTTCATAATAATCCCTCTAAGGAGTCCTTTTAGACATTTCCCCCTAAATGTCCCTGCCCCCATGAAATTTTAATGCTACCATTATACTATATATATCTATGTACCAGAACTCTTTGGAGTACCACAACCTATTATAATATCTAAACCCCCTCATACCCTCAAGAATCAATTTCCATACACTTAGGGATAATATCACCCCTGTTGAGAATCACACTAAAGCAGAAAAGAAGGACCCTCTGACTGTGGTTTCTCTGGCAACCTAAAGTGGACAGCCTGAGTTTTTAAGACTGAGCCTCTCTTTCACCTCTCCCCAAGTCTGCACCCTCTTCTAACATCCTCTCTGAGCAGATCCTGGGTCTCTGAATTATCTTTCCAAAGTCTTCTCTGGCTATTCCCAGGCAGTGTGGTTGGGGACAGAGCTGGTTTGCTCTAAGACAAGAAAGCCTCCTACCCAGATCTATATGATATTGTCCCTTCTCCCTGACGAATGTGAAGTACCTGGCCAAGGACCAGACACATAGTAGGTGCTCAATTAAATTATGATCATCATAAAATCTTCCTAAGACAGAGGATCTTAAGTTTATACAGCAGGGATGGGGAGTGGAATGAAAGGGGCTGTGAGCTTCCCTGGGGCTCCTCTATTCATCCTGGACTAATGCTTTCCTGGGTTGGGGAGCTGTGTGTGTGCTCGGGGTGGGGGACAGGGGAAGCTGTGCATGCTTTTGTTCAGATCTGGTCATTAAAGGTAACTCTGGAAACCAAGCCTGTTGGGAGTGGTGGTTTTGTTTAATAAAAACGTGAAAACAGAACAAGCAGAGCCCTTCCTCCCTGGCCCCCGCTTAGGCTCCTCCTTTGGTTCAGGAACTCTGCCAGGGAAGTAGGGGTGGGACAAGGGTGCCTGGTCTGTGTGCCCAGGGTAGGGGGAGGTGCTTTGGGACCGTGTTTATGGTTGTTGTAGCAACAGGCAAACTGGGTGGGCCCAAGACAGCGTTCCAAGGCTGTGAGTCATAGGGGAAACCTGGCGTGGAAATGGGGAGAAAGAAACAATTCATTAATGGAGGGGAAAAGTTAGAAGTCATGGTGGAATACCCTCTCCAGAGCCAGCTAGACCCGTCCAGGGACTTGGGTCAAGTTGTTTCTTCCCCTATCCTCTGACCTTCCACCAAGAAGGCAGCTCCTCTGGTGTAAGCCATCGCTCTGGGGAAAATATACAATGAATGGGGTTATATTTCCAGGTACCTATCTGGACTGGGGAAGTTGCCCCGAAATCCAGAAATAAACCTCTCCTCATTGGGATTGCTCCCTAATGCATTTGAGACCTTTCATCAAGCACTAGGAAGATGGCATTGGATATAAGAAGTCTACAACTCTCTCCAAAGGCCTGTTCACTTCCAAACTCAGTTGGCAAAGACCTTTATCTAGAAAGCCAGAGGCCAGAAAAACCAGCCAGCTCAGCCTTTAGGGGGTGGGGTGGAGCAGGGGGTAGAATCAGGGATGCTGGGGGTGGGGCAAAGAAACAATGTGGATTTGTTTTCCAGCAGCTGGATCTGTTTCCTGACTATTCCCCGCCCATCACCCTTAATCCTACCCTAGCCCATCCACATTGTCTGAGCTTAGTGAAAGGAGGGGTTCTCCTCCACCCTTTGGGGGTGTATATGTGGGTTTTTATTCTGGTAGGCTATGAAGGAGAGATTAGAGCTGAAATTTTTTTTTGATATGGGGCTACAGATAAATTTTGGGTGGAGACAGGTGAAGTAGTGACAGTTCAAATCCTAGAGAGTCCTAAAATGGTGTGAAAGAAAGGACTTGAGTAGTGAACAGGGACAACTGATTGCAAAAGGAGACCCAAAGGTTCACAACTGGAAATCAGAGGGAATGCTAAGAGAGGTTGGGACCCTCCTACACTCAGAATAAGGAAAACACCCCTTCAGTGCCTCTGTAAGTGGTAAAAGGCAGAAGGATGGACAGAGTGATATAGGGTGCCCACAATAGTACTAAACCATCTATGGCAAGTGGAGACTACAAATCCCAGCATGCCCTATGTCCAGGTCACCTTGCCTGCTGGGAAGTGTAGTAGAGTTAGAGAGTTTGAGGTGGCTTGATGCCCAGAAGAGCTGGTGCACAGTTTAGAAGAGGTGGAGCCAGCACTCCCTCTTTGTCCATGCTAATGCTATTGACAGGGAGGGAAGGAAGTTGGGAGGGGGTGTTCCTAGTTTCAGTGTAAACCAGGAAATTCTGGGGGGATGTGGATGGGAGGGAAGAGGAAAAAGGTTGGGGGCTGGGGAAGGAATTTCTGTGGCAGGTGGTGCAGATACCAAGTGCCCAATGTATGTGTATGTGTGTGTGTATTTACATGTTTATCAGCTCATGTTGCCTCATTTTTCTCAGTTGTGATTTTCTTACAGTCCTGGGAAACAATCTTCAGAAAACCCTTTAGAAAAGCTATCTCTCATTCCTTCATCTGAAGACTCTAAAGAGAGTCTGGGCCAAAGAGGAGACCCTGTTTATGTTCTGGGTTATACCCCCTTTCCCTTTCTGGTGGGAGGTGATCCTGAGATTTGGAAACATTGGCCCAGAGTCAGGATCTTGGAAAACAGTATTGGTGCTAGGTCCTGCGAGGGGAAAAGGGAGGAACTGGCTTTGAGCTCCAGGATCTCAGGGAATCTTGGACCACCATCCTCCTCCTGGCCCCTTGAGCTCCGATCTGAGGAAAAAAGCAAGAATGGAAAAATAATCCCTCCCTCCCATTCCAAGGCAGGGAAGCCAGAACCAGAAGAAATATAAGTGCTGGGGAGAAAACATGTCCTTGGCTGCTAGCCAGCGTCTCCCTCTTGCCTCCCTGAATTTCTACGCGTGGGGGGTGGGGGAATGATCACTGGTGGAGCCAAATAGTGTGCGGATGTCAAGGAGGGGGGATATGGGCCACAACTTACCTTCCCTAAGACTGGTTCTGACATGGTTTGAAATCTGGGAAACGCACTCCCTTTACCTTGCTTTCAAGCTACCCTCCTTGGGGGACGCCTGATACAGACTGTGAGTTCATCTCCCTACCGATCCTCTCAACCTGAACAAACCCTTTTGCTTTTAGGCCTGGCTTGGGCAGTGTATGACTTAGTGCACCAGAGGGCGCTCTGCCAATTTCCAAACTTACGTTCCGTTCTCTGGGAGGCACAAAACAATGAATGATTTGTGTATGAAGGGTGGGAGTAGGGTGCAAAGACAGGGTTGGAGGGCCGTAGAGATACTTAACCGAAGTGCTATTATACTACAGGCCAATCTCCGACGGTTCCCTCCTCGCCATGTCTGTGTAGTTACCATTCATGCGACACAAATTTATGGGGCGCGCATGAGGTGGCGCCAGCTCTGTGCCAAGTGCTGGGGATACAACGGCAAACAAGTCCAGGTCGATTTCATGGGTACCACACACTCAGAATCACCGCCACCCTGCCTCAGGTTCACCCAGCGTCCCCTAAGTCCCCGTCCGGCCTTCCCACCCAGCCGCCCTCATCTCTTCGCTCTGCTCTACCTTTAGGATGAAGTGAAACTACCGGCCAAACTGAGCATCAGCAAGTCGCTGAAGGAGTCGGAGACACTGCCGGAGAAGGAGGGCGATGAGCTGGGCGAGGGCGAGCGGCCCGAGGACGACGCGGCAGTCCTGGAGCTGTCCTCGGACGAGGCAGTGGAGGTGGAGGAGGTCATCGAGGAGTCCCGCGCCGAGCGCATTAAGCGCAGTGGCCTGCGGCGCGTGGACGACTTCAAGAAGGCCTTCTCCAAGGAGAAGATGGAGAAGACCAAGGTGCGTACCCGCGAGAACCTGGAGAAGACCCGCCTCAAGACCAAGGAGAACCTGGAGAAGACGCGGCACACGCTGGAGAAGCGCATGAACAAGCTGGGCACGCGCCTGGTCCCCAGCGAGCGGCGTGAGAAGCTCAAGACCTCCCGAGAAAAGCTGCGCAAGTCCTTCACTCCCGACCACGTGGTCTACGCGCGCTCCAAGACCGCGGTCTACAAGGTGCCGCCCTTCACCTTCCACGTCAAGAAGATCCGTGAGGGTGAGGTGGAGGTCCTGAAGGCCACCGAGATGGTGGAGGTGGGCGCCGAGGATGAGGAGGGCAGCGCGGAGCGTGGAGAGGCCATCGACCTGCTGCGTGGGAGTAGCCCCGACGTGCACACGCTGCTGGAGATCACCGAGGAGTCGGATGCCGTGCTGGTGGACAAGAGCGACAGCGACTGAGCGGGAGGGCGTGGGGCTCTGCCCAGGCGGCTGCACCACCCCGCCTTTCCCCGCCCCCTCCCTGATTCTTTTCCCTCCTGAACTTTCTCTTTCGCATTCTTTCTCGGCCTCGAACAGGCTGATATGTTTCTAAATTGAGGACACCTTCCCCCAAGGAGCAGCCTTCCGAGTCTTATGCCTGTTAAGATGGGAGAGGGAGGCAGCCTCCACAAAGGACAGCTCCACTTTGGGCACAGTCTGGAGGGAACTAGAGAGGGAAGTGATTCATGTCCTGGTTGTGCAAGTTGGGGAGCGTAGGGGAAAATGCTGTCATGTCAATAGTTGGGCCCCCCTTGAGGCAGGCTGCCTTCCCCCCAATCTCCCCTTCACATACCCAGCTGCTGTCATTCCTGCCCATTTAGTTCTTTCTCATCCTGATGCTTGGAGGCTTCAACGCCAAAATATAGGAAAGAGTGAATTCCGAAGAAGATCCTTGCCCATATGGGAGGCCCCATACTAGAAGGACTTGAAAACAGCTTTTGGGAGAACCTGGGCCGTGGAGGAGAGAGGGCAGAATGAGCCATGAACCTGGATGAGGGTCTAGCACAGGTTGTATCTGCAAAGGGTCCCAACAAGTAAGGCTGGACCCAAGGAGAGCGGTGGGGAAGGGGGTGGGGGTGGCACACACATATGTTTATGTATCTACACACAGGAACACATGTCTACGGCTTTGGGAAGGAGAACAGGAAATAGTAGAAAGTGGGTGGAAATGGGTGAAGAGAGGAGCGTTCTCATTAGTAGCATGAGAAACACAGAACAAGAACCTCATCTTACTGGGGTTCTCAGAGGACAGCGGGACCATTTCAGGATAAGGAGGGAGAACAGTGAGGAAGAGATGACCCAAACATTAGAGAGCAGTAAGCCTCACCCCATCCCTCAAATGGGATTCGGATGGTGCCACAAGGGCAGTCCACTTCTGGAAGCCCAGAAAATTAGGGTCCCAGAAGAGGGCAGCACCAGGCTGCTGAGAGCTGGGAGTTAGGAGGGGAGCAAACTGGAGAAAGCAAGGTGCCAAAGGCTATGCCCCCAAGCTGCGAGCTGCAAGATGGAGGGGTGGTGAACAGAGTATAGTATCTTGGTGTATAGGGCAACCCAGCCTTGCCTCACTCGGGGCAGATTCTTCTCAAGATCCTTCCCTAGAGCTAGTGTAAGAGCTGCAGAATTTGCCAAAGCCTTCTTGTCCTTGTGTGTTCCTCTCCTGAATCTTTGGGGTAAGAGGGTTGCTACTTCCAGGTTCTCCTCAGGATGCGAAGGTCCTGCTGTTCCTTCCCAGTAAGGGGGGTTATCAGAAACAAGGACAACTCCCTTCCCTGCAAGTCACAGCCCAAAGAGGACCCTGAAGGCTTCCTCCTTCTCCCCCCACCTCCTCTGCCTTATTTTCCCTGCTCTGCTTTTTAGAACTGCAGCTAGTTGTTTTAAGGGGTGGAGGGAGGGAGCCTGGGGACACAAACCTTTTTTTACAATACAAAGCTTTGCTCCCCCCACCCCCTTTCCTTGGTTCCCTTCTCTCTTCTGAAAGCTTCCAGACAAGAGACAGGTCAGCTGAGGGAGGATGGGGATTATGGGACAAGGTTCCTTGGTGCTGATGGGCTAAAGGGGCCTGAGTTGTGGGCAGATGCAGTTTCCTGCAGGCTCTGGGGAGCCTCTCACGTTGCTGTGTCCTGGTGAGCAGCCTGACCAATAAAACCTGCTTTTCTAAAAGGATTTGTGTTGGATTGTATTCTCCGAAGGAAGTTACATAGGATGAGTAACAGAGGACAGGAGGGAACCAGGAAGAGAGAGAGGGAGGGAGGGAGTGAAAAAGAGAACTGTTTAAACTTGCCTCACTTGCCTGGGGGTGAGTGTGGTGTGTTATCATCCCCATTTTAGAGATGAAGAAACAGGGTGGACTTGTCTAAGTTCACATAGCTGATAAGTGGTGGAGCTGAGATTCTGAGCCAGGCAGTCTACAGTCTGTTACAGTCTGTAACCCTGTACAGTCTGGGTCCACTTTCCTGCTGTTAGGGCTTTAGCCCTCCAGACATGCTCAGTTAACCTACTCTGCCTGAGTTTCCCCTAGTTATGTGCTTCAGAATCAAAGGCCTAGGGGAGGCTTTTCCGGGAGGGGAAAAGTCAGAGGCCCTGACTCAGAGGGCTACTGTCATAGAAGGAGGATTCTAGTGCATGTTACATGCCAGTCATAGCCACACAGCATGGTTAATTCTCCCCATGACCCTGGGATGGGTACCTATGTCGTCGTTTGTGCAGTCTCTCTTCCCCATGGGTAGCCTGCCCCAACTGCCCCCAGGTTATGGATTTCCTAGAGCAATGGACTCAAATCATCATGTGGGTTCTGCCGGGATCAGAATCACCTGGAAAGGAGTATCCCTAATGAATACAATGTCATTTCTGGGGCTCTGTAGCAGCCTCCTGCCACTACCTCAAACCTCAAACAAGGTGAGTCTTTCTTAATGAGCCATACATTTCCCTTCGACTCCCCTGCCCATACCCCCAGATTCCAGAGTTGTAAATCCCCCAGAAAGGATTGGTTTCCCACCAAAAGAAATACAAACTGGTGCTGAAAATTCAGAGACTGGGAACCAGGAAACTTCCCTCCTCCCAGAAGAGACACGCTAAGAACCCTTCTTTCTCTGGCATCCAGATGTGCAGCTGTGAGAAATTGGATGACATCAGGACCCCAGCTGTAGAGGGAAACCAGGAAAGGCCTTGAAATACCAGACCATGTCTACTTCTCTTACCATAGCAATAGGCTGCAGGTCTGTCTTCCTTTTCCACAAGCCATGCCTCCTCACTGGTCCCCACACTTTCCATACCAACCCAGTTACTTTGCTGTACCTTCCCTACTCAGTTCTGTCTGAACACCACTTTGTTAAGAGTGGTCCTAATTCTCTGAACAGCCACTTTTCTGCTGGGCTCTGCACCATCGCATTCCTCCTTTACATGACAGGGTGGGACCACAAATCCAGAAACGATCCCAACAACAGAAATTACTCCTTTTCCTTTTCTCTTGTGGCTGAGGGTGGGAGGAGGACTGGTCTCAGGCATTGGTGAAATAGTCAACTGCCTATCAATAGGATCTGATGGGCACTCCAAGGTCCCACACCCACCAAGCATCTTTTCCAC
This sequence comes from Rhinolophus hipposideros, assembly GCF_964194185.1. NCBI lineage: Eukaryota > Metazoa > Chordata > Mammalia > Chiroptera > Rhinolophidae > Rhinolophus > Rhinolophus hipposideros. The sequence continues at coordinate 36,658,703 of NC_138066.1, read as the reverse complement.
CAACCAGTATGAACTTGTCCATCCATCATTAGCATTATTTCCAGGGGTTAGAATCAGACAATAAATTAGTCTTTGCTCAGGCTGTTCTCTCTCTCTGGAATGGCCTCCCCCTTTCTACCTCCCCTCTTAAAGTGACCTCTTCCTCAGCCCATCCCAGTTACACTAATTAGTCCCTTTTCAGGACTCCCATAAACTTTATGTCAATAAACATTTGTTGAATGAATGAAAGAATGAATGTATGAATGAATTACAAGACTCTTTCCAGTCCAAGTGTCATAAACTCACTTCAAACTGGTTTCAGCTGATAAAAACAAAACAAAACAAACAAACAAACAAACAAAAACAAGCAAAACTGAAAACAAACACAGAGGGAATTAATATAATTGGAAAAGTTCCTGATAATAGGTCCAGGGGTGTCTGGCTGCAAGTTCTGATGTAATGTCATTAGGAATTTCTCTCTCTCTCTCTTTACTTTTATTAGCATTTATTTGATGCTGAATTTACTCCTGGGCCATAAGTTTTTGTTTCTCCAGTTTCTTCTAGGAGATCATTTTCTTGTGTGCAGCCTCCTCTTGTGGTTTAGGAACAATCTGCTCTTTTTCATCAGATCATCTCTATGTGGCAGGGAGAGCTCATGTATGGGTTAATCCGCCTGTGAGCTCTGTAAGTTCTGTGACGTCACTGACCAGAAAATCTACATCTAAACCCTTAAGTTCAGCATTACTTTCTGTATTTGTAAGCATGTGCAGTAAAAATTCTGCACTCTTTTTGAGCCATCAACCCTGTGTCCAGCCTCACAATTTGGCCTGGGCACACCTCCCAACTCCACCATTGCAAAGATGAAATGGTACACATTGCTTCTGTAATGTGACATTCCTTCGATACTTGGTGGCTTTTCGGATATGCATATGCTTGATAGCCTGGGCAGTTTCACGAGTGTTCTTAAAGTGAACACGAACATTTGAACCTCTTGATTTGTATGATTTTGTGGGGTTCTCTGGGTCAAGTGAATAGGGAACTATTTTCAGAGGTCACCTCTTCTCTTTTCCACTATGTTTCATTAGTAATCAGATTTTCCCCATGTGTTGGCAAAGATGACCATCAATAGCTGCAGGCTTATGGCTTAATAGCTGAACAACCCCAGTTAAGAGGGTTTCTTTCCACATCCAGCAGAATCTTAGGTATGATGTCCATTGGCTCTGATAGGTCACATATTCAGATCACTGTGTCTTTGACCAAATCTAGGTCATGTACCACTTGTAGAGCCTACCTGAAGTGTGGAATTGAGTGTGAAGGAAGGCTGAGTTCCCAAAGAAATTGAGTTGTGGTTATCAATGAAAGGGAAGAGGATGATGGGCAGACATAACAACAGATGGTCTTTCTGAATGATCTGTTTATGACAATGTGCTAGGAGCCAAGGGACTAAAAAGACAACTCATCTAGCTCTTGATTTTAAAGGGTTTGCAATTAGTGGGAGAAGCAGATGTTCAAAATAGCTCAAAGAGGTGACTGTAAGAGAGATAAAGCAAAATGCAGTGGCAATACACTGGAAAGGGATTGATCCTGCTTGGGATTATGGGAAAACTTAAAGGGGGAAGTTGGCTTTTAGGTTGTGATTCCAAACCTGGGTAGGATTTCAAATAGATGTTGCTGCAGGATAGAGATAGTATTTCACTTGATTTTTGTGTCACCAGAGCCCAGCAGTGTCTCAAATAGGATTATATTGGTTAATATCATTTAAATGAAAGTATAAGTAAAGGACATTGACCAAAAGGGAAAAAGAATTTATATTGGAAGGCTGCCAAAATATCCCATGGGCTCCAAGGAATTGCTGAGCAGCTAAGCTAGGAAGAGCAGGAATCAGGGGGATCTCCAGGGACTTTTGAGAGGGAGTTGACGGATGGCCCTCTTTAAAGTGCTGACATTAATGGAACCCAGGCTCCGTGCCTCTCAGCTTCAAACTCCAGATTCCTGGCAGACAGAATCTGATTAAGCCAGAGACTATCAGTGTTCAACCTGGATTTAATAATCTATGGCCAGGAGGACAGGATTATGTCATCCAGTCGTGGCTGAAGGTACCTATTCCAGTATATGACTGGGGAGGGCAGGAGCAATTCCCAGGAAAGAAGGACTTGAGCCAGCAGGGCCCAAGAGATATCTGTTGAAACAATAGGTACTCAGTACATGTCAATTAAGTGAAAGCAGTGATATGGCTCAGGGAAGGTTCTCCAGGCAAAGGGAACAGTATGCAGAAAGACAAAGAAGTGGGAAAACTGAAGGCATGACTGAGGAGCAGTTAATAGAATTATGGAATGTAAGAATTAAAAGGGGTCTTGTTTTATAGATGAAGACACAGGAGTTATTTTACAGAGGAAGTTTCTACGGACCCAGGAGAGAAAGTAATTTATCTACTCCTAAGAAGACTCAGCATAAAAACTATCAGAAGAGAGGTGGTCCTTAAAGTGCTAGGAATAGTTGAATTTGCCAAGGGAGGAAGTTAGGGAGAGAAGAGAATGAAATTTAGAATTAAAGGCAGGAGTGTCCACCTTTAGGGGATGACGAGAGTTGGGATAGCAGCAAAGTAGACTGTAGGATGGTCAGGGAGGGAGAAGGATATCTTGTTGGGTGCAAGGCACTTTCACAAACATTATCTCAGGTAATTCTGATGTGTATTGGATGCCTCTCTACTTAGAAAAGCCCTGCTCCCTCCCTCCAGGACTTTGTCTCTGCTGCTGGGTAACCAGGACTCCCACAGATGCTTCATCAAGGATGGATATCTGGTTCTGTTTGGGCCAATGAAATCCCCTCTGCCAGCAATTTGGAATTTCGAGCCTACAGTCACAGAGACTGAACTTTTTTTTTTTTTTTAAGATTTTTATTGGGGAAGGGGAACAGGACTTTATTGTGTACTTCCAGAACAATGTGTACTTCTAGGACTTTTCCAAGTTAAGTTGTTGTCCTTTCAATCTTAGTTGTTGAGGGCACAGCTCAGCAGCTCCAGGTCCAGTTGCTGTTGTTAGTTGCAGGGGGCGCAGCCCACCATCCCTTGTGGGAGTCGAACCGGCAACCTTGTGATTGAGAGCCCGCTCTCCAACCAACAGCCATCTGGCACTGGCCCACGTGGGAATCGAACCGGCATCCTTTGGTGTTTGGAGCACGGAGCTCCAACTGCCTGAGCCACCGGGCCGGCCCGAGACTTAACGTTTTTAGTAGCAGCCTCAAAGTCAAGTCATAACAAGGGAAGGGCAGAGCTCCAGTGGGACATTGTACAAACTCCCTCTGGTGAGGTTCCTGGAATTGCCCACCCCAAGTTGTAGTTGTTTAATGCTTTATTCGAATTTGGGAAAGATCTCAGTTTTCTTCCAATAAGTCTTCCCCACTCTGACCTTGATTTTTTTGCATAAAACAATAATAACTACCATATATTAGGGGTTACAGTGTGCCAGGTGCTGTATTGAATGCTTTGCAGGTTATTTCATTTAATCTTCATGACAATCTATGAGGCAGATGGTCTCATATTTTCTATTTCACAGATGAGGAAACTGAGGCTCAGAGAGGTTAAGCATTTGGCCCAGGGTCACACTTCTGTGTGAGATGGCTGAGCAGTGGACCCTGCCAGGACCTGGCTTTTATCTTCCATGCTGCACAGTTCATTTGAGAGTATTTTCCAATCAAAAGCACTTTCATACAAATGCACCCAGGTCAGAATTGTGTTCTCTATTTGAAGACAAGGATGCTGAGACTCAGAGAGGTTAAAGAACTTGTCCAGGGTTGCACAGCTTATCCTGTGTCCGAAACAGGATTCAAACCCAGGGGTCAAGGGAAGAAAGAAAGGCTAGGAGTGAGGAGGGCAGATGATCATCAGTACCAGATTCTAGAGCAAAGATACATAAAATGACTGAGAATAAGACATCAGCTTTGAGGAGGAGGACGTCTCTGATGGTCTTCAAGGGCACTGTGCTATGGAGAGAAGAGAGCAGAAGGCACCCGGGTAGAGCTAGTGAAAGTGAGGGCATGAGCGCCATGATGGGAAAGAAGGGGGTAACTTGAGGATCAAGATAAAAAGGAGGGAGTATCTTAGGAGCCAGAAGGGAGGAAATAAGTGGGGAAGGTCAGGAGGGAGAGGAGAATTGATAAAGCTCGGAAAGGGGACTGTAGGGCCAAGAGAACTTCCATTCATTCAATAAGTATTTATTGAGTGCCTATTTCCTGGGCACTGGGGAGACAAAGGAGCACCAAACAGGCAAGGACCATTTTTTGGAACTGACAGTATAATGAGGAAGAAAGAGAAGAAACTGTAAACAGATAAATGAGAATTATAATAAGAATTCCAGAGGAAACAGCATATAAAGAGATGAAGGGGCTGGGAGCAACTTTAGGGGAGGGTAGTTAGACCAGGCGTCTCTGAGCAGGTGACACCAGAAGGGTGAGAAGAAACTAGCCATGTGAAAGCTGGAGAAAGAAAAAGTATGGTGTGTGCAAAAGCCCTGAGGTGGGAAATGGACTGGTTGGAATTTAGTGGGCAGAATAGAGGTGTCGGGGATGGGTAAGCAGGTACTGAAGGGGATAAAAAAAAGGAGAATTCCTTTATCCTAAGCCTCATGGGAAGCCACTGACGGAACAGAATGACATCGTATGAATGATATTTTAAGCAGGTAAAGAGCTTAACCTTGAAAATATTGAGTAGGGAGGACTGTTCTTCAGACAGGAGGAAAGGGAGATGCTTACATGATGATGCCTGAGCAGTGTTTTTGCACAAGGAAAGTAGAGATTCAAGGAGTTCGTGTTGCACAGATCTGCTCCTCTGTGATTTTAGTGAGGGGGAGTTGGGCAACCCTGTGTGAATGAACCTTTCTGTTGCTGTGCCCCATGGGGGTCCCATCATCCACACAAGTTGCCCTTTGTCCCTTTTGGTCACTGCAGTGATTGCCAACTATTTACCACCTCCAATGTTCTTCTCCAAATCTTCTCTTCCTTGCCATATCTTTTTCTTGATTTAAAGTTTTAGTACTAATTCCTCCAGGGAAGAGGAAGTAAGTAAAACATTTCTAGAATTTTACAAAGCCTGGTAAGTCTCAATTCCTGATCTAGCCTATAGTTCATCTGAGTCTCTCTGAGGTGATAAATGGAAACCTATCCTGGCTACGTATTGATGTGTAAAAAACCACCCCAAATCTTAGTGGCTTAAAGCAACGACAACATTTATTTTGCTCATGAATTTGTGATCTGGGTAAGGTTCAGCAAAAAAGGCTCTTCTCTTGGCATGGCTGGTTAGCTGAGTTGGTCAGAGCATGATGCTAATAATATCAAGGTTGCCGGTTCAATCTCTGCATGGGCTGCATGCGCCCTCCGCAACTGGATTGAAACAATTACTTGAATTGGAGCTGATGGGTCCTGGAAAAAACACATTTAAAATGAATAAAAGGTTTTTTGTTTTTTTTTAAAAAAAAGGCTCTTCTCTGTTCCATTTGGCCTCCATTGGCATGGTTTGAATGTTGGGGGCTGGAATCAGCTGGAGTCTAGCTCATTCACAGTTGATGGTTCCTGTCAGCTGGGTCTTCTTAGCTGGACTCTTGGCCAGAACACCTTTGTGTGGCCTCTACATGGAGCCTGGGCTTCCTCACAACATGGAGGCTGAGGGTGAGTGTACCAGGAGTCAGGTGGAAGCTGTATCACCTTTTATGACCTAATCTCAGAAGTCAGACAGCATCATGCCCTCTATAGTCTATGTATTAGAAGCAAGTCACCAAGGGAATGGAAGTAGACTTTATCTTTAGATGGGAGAAGTGGCAGATAATTTGAGGACATGTTTATAAACCACCAGAAACTCGCAAGGCTTATTCACTTGATGGGTAGAGAGTGGGGCGCTCACCTTTTCCTCTCCTTTAGACGCTTCCTTGAGGATCCAAGAGGAAGGTTAGGCCTGGAGATATGGTAAAGGAAGAGCAGTTATTCAGGCTTTCAAAATAGACACTTGGATTTGAATCTTGACTCTGCCATCTTTACCAGGCATACATTTGTGGGGAAGTCACTTAACGTTGGGTAAACCTCATTTTCATCTGTAAAATCACAGTATCCTCTTCATGGGGTTATTATAAGGATTTAATGAGTTAATACATGTTAATACATACTTAGAGTACTGGCTAGTACACAGTGAACACTCTATATGTGTTAGCTATTGCCCGTATGAGTATTCAATACATGTTTATTACTATTCGATTAAATCAGGCTTAGGTGAGTTCTGGGCTAGAAGTCAAATGCTTTCAACTATGTAGGCAGAGAGGCCAGGCTTTGGAGTCAGCCAGACTGGATTCTCATTCTGAGTTTATCTTTAGTTTCTAGTTGTGGGATCTTGGACCAGTCTTTCGTTTTCTCAGCCATAGTTTCTTCAGTTGAAAATAAGAATTATAATAGTGCCCTACCTCACTAGGTTCTTGAGGATCAAATGAGATCATCCATGTAAAAACCTTAGCTCAATTCCTGGAACATAGTAATTACTTAATAAATGTTAATCATTAATTTTATATACCAGGAAGTAGGCCAATAAATGGGGCTGAGGTGGATAGGGAAACTAGAATAGGGAAACAACCTGCTAAGGGAGTCCAGCAGAAGAGATGAACTTTGACAGGAAGAATCTCAGAAAGCCCGAAGGAAGTAATGTAGGAACTGAGCTTTGAAGGATGAATAAGAGTTTTGCAGGTAGGAAATGGGGAAAGAGAAGATATTTTAGGTGGAAGGAAGATCTTTAATGGCATGAAGTTACAGAGGTGCTGACATGTTTGGAGGAAAGGGATGAATTCAGTGTGGGAGTGAAAGGTTTGTGGGATGGAGGGGATGAGGCTGGAAAGGGGAGTTCAGGTCAAAGCATAGGCTCAAGTGAAAGAAACCGCCCTCTGTAAGCCCAGGGGGATTGGCAGAGTGTGGAGAAAGGCCAGTGGCGGGGCTGGAGAGAAATTTTGTAGGTGGAACAAATAGGCTCAGGGGTAGATTTTCTGTGTGAGGGAAACAAAAGCCAGCTGCTGAGAAGGCAGGGGAAGAGGGCAGGGTTTTAGTAAATGGAACAAAGTCATGAGGTGTGAAGCTCAAAAACCTGGCTCTGGTATACCTCTGAGTAGCTCCTGACCTGAGATTGTCATACTATTTTGGCCTTAGTTTCCTATCAATAAATAATATGGCTTCTTTTATCTGCTACACATAATTATTGTGAGAAAGAAAAGAGGTAATAAGTGTGCAAGTACTTTGTAAGCAGTAAATAATTAAAGAAATATTAGACCCTATGCTATTAGGGAGGCTGTCAACTGCGTGGGATAATACAGCTAAAGCAGAGTTTAGGTGAGGTGGATCACCTCTCACTTGGATATAAATAAGGTGGTACAAAGGTCCAAATCTGGTCTTTGACTGGGCTTCAGTTATCTGGGGAATCGTGAGAATTTGTGGGTAAAAGCATATATAGGGCGAGAATCCAACAGAGTCCAGAAAGATCTGTGACCCGCCCCCACCAAAGGTTAAGAGTCATTGATTTTTCTCACCAGAAATTAATGAGAATAGCTATCCTTGGGGAGAAGGACTGGTGGGGGAAGGAGGAAAAATTTCCTTTTTAATTTTCAACTTTTCTGAACCGTTTGAATTTTCTAACCACGAATGTGTGTTAGTTTCATTGAAAATAACTATCATCAGAGGTTATCTGAGTGGTAGCATAATAGGCCCTTTTAAGATTTCATCTTTATACCGCTTTGTATTAAACACTCACAACAAACACAAAAACAATAGCTGTTATTAAAAAGAAAAAACACCTGATAGTATCAGCGCGCGCACGCACACACACACACACACACACACAAATTACTCCATCATGCAAAGTACATCCTCTATTATGTAAGGTAAAATATCTACATTTCCTATAAACTACTGGCTTCAATGCAGTAAAACTTGGGTTCGCGCTCGAAGTAGACTAGGGGAAAAAAAGGCAGACAATTTCAACTCAGAAGCATAAAAATATGTATACGTATCAATTTTCATATGTACTGTCTTCTGCATTCTCGTGAACTGGCCAATGAGCGAACAGTGGCGTTTGATGCTTAAAGCGACGCAACCGAGAACAGGGTTAAATCCACTACCCTCTCCCCACGCACTCTAGTAATTACTTTATTTCCACGTCATATTTCCGGGTGTGTGTGTCCCGTCTCACGCAGAAACTGCAGTTCAAAGCTGGCGGGAGTCACCCATGTTCTTTTTGCCGTCTCCAGAAACCCAATTGAGGTGTTGGGCCCCGAGGACTTGGCGGTATCTTAGGACCGTCTAACTAGCTGATTCCCACGTGGTTAGTGACTCCCAACCTCGCCGCCACGTGGTGCCAAGGGCCGGGAAAAGGGAGAGCAAGCAGATGAGAGCCGCATCAGGGGCATTTAAAGTGTCTTGACGTCACGCACTGCCAGGAACTCAGCTGAGTTTTTAGCAGGACATTCCGGTCATCTTCCCTCCCTCCCCCCGAAATTCTGTGCCCGAGTCCTTGGCAATTCCCCTGCTGTTGTGGAGGGAGGAACACAAAGCCTTCGGAACAGCCATCAAGGGGCGTTCCCAGCCTTGTGTGACCCCGCCCTTCCTTACAGAAGCTGTCCTCATTGGTCAGTGGGTGGGGGTTCGGATGTACGTACCTGCACCAGGGCCTCTGGGTGGCGGAGAAAACTGGCCGTCTCATGAATTATGCAGGACGGCGTGTCGCGGCCAAGCTGGGGATGGGCGGGGATTGGCTGGAGGGGCTGTAATTCAGAGATTTCCGGAGCTGCGGCGGCGTAGACTGGGAGAGCCTGGGGTTCCGACTTCGCGGCGGAGGGAGTGAGCCCGAACCGATCCTTGGCTGGCACCCCCGCACGGCGCGCTCTCTCAGCGTCGGCCAGGGGAGACCCAGTGGACCCGGGGAGCCCCGCGCCTCGCACCCCGGCGCAAGCGCACCCTGGCCTGTCGGGCCTCAGCGGGAGAAACAGGTGAAGGGGGTGAAGGGTGGGGCCGTGCTCCCCCTACGGCTCCTAAGCCTGGGGACCCCGGGGACACCGGAGTGATCGGGAGCTTCTGGGGTGTTTGGGGGAGTTGTGGATCGAAACTTCAGTGGGGCAGGGGGATACAAAGAGACACGGAGGGTCGCTCTGAAGGGACAACTCCTAGGGATGACAGGAGCGGGCCTCTGAAGGGACAGGGGGCGCTGGAAGGAAGTTTCGTTCTTCAGAGAAGGGGGAGGCGCCGAGGTAGAGAGAATGGGCTCGAGGGGGAGGACCGTGGGACGAGAGCACTCTAGGGTGGGGGTGGCAGATGAGGGACAGCCCCCCGACTTCCTGCTCTCTGGGGCTCCGGGGACGTTCTGGCCACAGGAGCTACTGTCACGCCGGCGGAGATCTCGGGGAGGTGGGGGGGGTTGAAAAGAGCCTCCCCCCCAGCCACTTCCTCGGCCTTGCGGTGTTCTCGCTCCTCTAGGAGCCAGCTTTGCCCCTCTGGAGGTAAGAATAGGTGTCTTCCCCCTACCGTCTCACGAGCTGGTTGGTTGTGGGTAGGATTATTGCGTAAGAATCAAGTTTCCTGTAGGGAAATTGGCAGTCTTGTGTACTCTTTCTAAATTCCCTCCCGTCTTTTTCAACGTTAAGCCCTGCTTCCCTCCTCCCCCTTCTAAAACAAAATACCACCCCCCCCCCCAATCAAGCCCGCTCTAGAGAGAAATAAACCTCTTTTCTCCTTGACATTGTTCTTGTATAAACACCTGGTAAACTCGGCCAGAAGATAAATAATTGAGACCTGGCGTTTACTGGGTTGTGGTGTTGCTTAATTGCATAGGGCAGAATGCACCAATCGAGAGTGGGAGTTTTCTGTCTCAGAGCCAAGATCTTGGGTAAATGCAGAGGAGAGGGAAACAAAGACTGGCTGGCCTTGGTGAAGCCATGTGTGCAAACTTTACCTGTGTTTGGGGGGTGTGGTTGGTCTTAAGTTAGCAGAATTCATACTGTTACTCAAGTTGCTTTTTCCATGTTTAGTACACATCCCTCTGTGTTTATATCAAGTGGGTGTATGGTGTTGACAACACTTATTAAAAATGTACATAATGTGTGTCTGCTGGTTTTTATTGTGTGTATCTAAAGGGTATATATTCTGTGAATGGGTTGTAACTTTTTGGCTAGTTGTGCTGATAAAGCATTGGTTTGAATAAATCAGAATAGTGAATCATCGCAGTCTTTTAGATGTGGATTTAGATTGTGTTATGACTTGATTCAGTCAATTTTCTATTTTATTTTATATTAAACATCTGTGTTCCCTGAATCAACACATTTATTTCCTTATTACATGTGCCAGAGTACTAGCAGAATTTTTGCTCAGATATTTGCCTAGTGGGATGGGGGAAAGAAGCGTGAAATACAAAAAAAATGTAGAAGATGATGGAGGGTTGATCTTAGTCTATATTTGTTAGTACACCTTCCGCAAACAACTATAGCAAATTTATTAATCTTTTAGTTTTATATGTAGTTATTTTGGGAAGAATAATCATTTAGAAATATCCACAGTTATGACTTGACCCGCAAGGCATAGATAGTTCTTGTAACATTAATCCTATTTTGTGGGTAAGAAAATTGAGGCAAAGAAACAAGATACTTGCTATAGTGGTGGAACTCACACCTGTGCATTTTGTGCTCTTTTGACTATCTATGCTTAAATATTTGGTCTTGATTTAGAGTGAGTGTAGTCCCTGTTGGGAAAGCTGGTGGTGAAATTCTAACATATACCTGGACAGTGAAATACCACTGTCAGACCCCATAGGAGATACGTAATAAACAGGAGAAAAAAGTACAAATAGGGTTCGCTTAGGTTATTTTTCTATCTGTACTGTTTAACTTGGGAAGTAACTAACTTTTTGGTCAGCATAATCATCAGAATTTAGCTATTTGCTAATGGAAAGAAATATTTATTTAGGCAAGTTTGTAGGTGAAGGACAGTCATGACCTAAATGTTATTTAAACCAAAGTGCCTTGTGGCTTGATCAGTGGTCATTTATGTCTCCAGAAAGTTGCTTTCTCCTCCCTGACTGTGCGTGTCTTGACATTCAGATGTGAGATGGGGCAGAGGTAGTCTAGCACATTTTCACCTTATAGTTTTCTTAGAGGGGGTGTACAAATACTTACTTTTTGCAACTTAGTGAAAGTTGCTGTGAAGATAGGATGCCTTGTTGACAGAACTTGCAGTCTACTGAGGTGACTTCATAAATGTTTTATCCATACAGTGCAACATGTTGTCCTCAAAGAGATGATGAGACATTAAGCCTATGATCTCTAGCAAGGTAGCTATTGTATATTAAAAGAAAAATGAAAACATATAGCACAGACATGGAATATATCCATTATCGTGGAAAGTTATTTTGGAGAGTGCTGCACTAAGCAAACTACAGGTTTTAGAGGAAGGAGAGGTCACGAGACCTGGAATTGTCTAGGAAGTCGTCTTGCCAAAGGAGAAATTTGGTCTGGGTCCCAAGTAATGGTTGGAATTTGATAGGTATAAAGAATTAGGGGTGAGGAGGTATGGTGGTATAGCACAAACAAAATCCTGGTAGATTAGGAAGGTAAGTAGGAGAAAAGGAGTGCCTACTTATAAGAGGTCCTGAATGCAAGACCAAGGATTTTCAGTTTTGACTTTTTGTAGGGGAGGCTTTGAAAGATTTTTGAGGCGGAATACTGGTGTTTAATTATGGAGTATCTACTATGCGGCAGGTGTGTTCCCGGGGTTGGTTAATTTGTCCAAAGTAAATCAGTGCACATGGCCTCTGCCCTAGTGGAGTTGTCATTGAGCTTGACCTTATATACTGGGCCAGCATCCAAAGGGAAGTGTCCCGATTTTTTGGGTTTGTGTGGGTTAAGTGCAGAAGTTGTTTTTTTTTTAATTTTTCGAGGATTTTTAGTTGGCTGCAACTTGACCACTCACATTTTATGTCTTCCATATTTTAAAAATTTTACTATAACTTTTGGGCCATTCATAAAAATCAGCTAAAGAGAACTTGAAGAACACCCCCAAATCCTGAAGAACTCCTAGTGTCCTGGGCAACCTTGGTGAAGTCCAGCAGGATGACATCTTGGCTGTTTTAGTCTTTACTGGTTATGGTGAAAAAAAAGGAATATTGTGGTTACATTATTTGTTGCTAGGAACCTGGCTTTACTATGGTGCACTTTAGTCAGGATGGCAAGATGATACTTTGGTGGTAAGTTGTTTGGAATAACTCCAGTTTTTAAAGGGAATAGCATATGGTAGAATGAATTTCTCTTATGGCCAGTTCTCATGTATCATGTTAGGATTATCACAACTCTTAGTTCAGATCAGCAAACGTATATTAAGAGCCAGTTATTGTGCTAGGCAGGATTCAAGGATAATGAAACATGTTCTCTCTTTTCACAGAACTGGAGGCATTGTGGGGACCAGGGGGTGTGCTGTGTCTGTACGGACTTAAGGCCGGGTAGATGACAGACTAGTGTTCAAGACTCAGACTCTGGAGTCAAACAGATCTGGGATTGGCTCCCGGATCTGCCACTTCCTAGTCAGAATCTGAGAATCAGTTCTCTTATCTGTAAGAGGAGAAGATAACACTATCTGTTTCCTAGGGCTGTTGAAGATTCAATGAAATAATACAGGCAACTTAGCATGCCTGGCACACAATAAGGACTCCATAAACCTAAATTCTTATTAAATATCCAGTTGAAGAGAGTGACGGGGTAAGAAAAAGGCTTTGTCATACAGTGGCTATTTCAGGTGGGAACCCTTGAACAGGGTTTTGTAGGATGAATAGGAATTAAAATTTGTCTGCAAACAGTTGGGAACAGGAGAGGAGAGGCTTGAAACAGCATAGTGCAGTTAGGGAGCTTTAAATGGAAGTTTTAATTTAAGAGAACTAAACTGAGGGGAAAGGAAGCTGTGGAGCCACAGCTCTTATCCTTTCTATTCTGTTAATAATTGGATTCAGAGGTCATTAAAATAAGTTTTTTGTCTTGTTTACAAAAGTAATACATGCTACTGTAAAAAAAATTTAAATTTGTAGGAATGTAAGCTAGTATACTTTATATATATCCTGTTAATAGTTTGGTATTTCTCCAGATTGTTACAGCTTTTTCTACTTACTAGTTTATCTTGGATATATTTATTGCAAATTCCTATTTCACAGCCTAATAAAAAGAATAATAAGGAAGGCACATATGCCCTTCAAATAAAATAAGGTTTGGATTATCTGATTCTCTTTTCTGTTACCCCGTTCCATAAGAATAAATGACTTTTCTTATCAGTGAACTTTTACCTGACCTTTGACTTTTTAACGACATGGGACAAGGAACTTACATTTTGAGCTTTTTTATGATAACCATTACTGTAGGGTTTACGCTTGGGCGGTGTGTGTGTGTGAGGGTTTCACGGTCCACAGTTGGTGAAGAAGGTGAAAGAATGGGCTCTGAGCTCAGACTCCTTCTGCTTTAATCTCCCTCTACTACCTCTTAGACCTTCGGTCAGTTGCTTGAACTTCTCTGGGTTTCAGTTTCTCTCTCCATGAAATGCAGGAGAGGAGTTGTGAGGATTAAGCAAGATAATGTACGTAAAGTACTTTGCACAGTGCCTGGCAGATAGCTAACACTTGAGTGCTAAAAATTAGTATTATTAAAAACTGCAGTATCTAATTATAAAGTCAGGGAAGTCACAATTTTCACAAAAGCCATTAATGACCCAAAGGAAAGAAGGAGTAACTAGGAGATTCTAACCTAATAGGAAAACACTAAATGAAGAGGGACCAGGGACATTTGCATTGTGGAGGAGAAAAGGGAGGCCATTTTGCAAAAGGAATAGGCAAGGCAAACCGAAAATTCCTGTTTATACAAATGTCCAGGTGAGAAGTCTCTCTGCATCTTTCACGATTGCAGACCATTTATTTTAAGCAATATTCAACACGTTAAACATTTATTACCACTTAGGAATTTGAACAGTCCCTTGGAGTTCCTTATGACGTAAAAAGTACAAATAATATTGAAAGTTTGAGGGGTAGGAGGGTGTGACAGTGTACAGTTTGGGGGTGAGGTGCAGTAAATGGTCTGTACAGACTGGGATGATTTGTCCCTTCTCATCTGTGTGTGTGTGTGTGTGTGTGTACATGTGTGTATGCATGCGTTTTCATTGGAGTAGAGTTTTATTTTCCTATCCTGTAATTTTGCTTTGCAAACGCATCTGTATTCAAAATAGCCTTGTGAAGAAGCACACAGCTTCTCTGTGAAACAGGTTCTCGCACACCAGCTCTCCAGGCTGGGATCGGGGAAGGCTGGAAAGTAAAGGCCTTCCAGTTGCCTGTTGGCCGTATGTGGGGCAGGAGGAAGCCAGCAGCACTTGAAAGAGAAAGTAAACCTTCTGGTAAATAAATGGCTTCCCTATTGTGGAGGAGGAGTGCAAATTATTAGGGGGATCTTTGGGTAGTTTTTGTAGAAGGCATTTCTGAAAACTGATTTAGATTATCGAAGGTGAGCCTAATTTAGGAAAACCCTTGTCTGGTGTTAACCACCTGTTTTCCCGCTTTGTTGATTGATTTTATTAGTTTGTGGTGTCCCGACCTCTCATTCTTCTTACAAGAATTAGAGGACTTGCGTCTGAATTTGAACACCTGCTTGGGTGAAAATGTGCTAAACTGCCTGTTTTTCGCGTCTTTTCTAATATTGATTTTGTTTTGCTGCTTAGCAAACAGTGTTTTTCTGACAGAATCTAAAGGCATTAGACTTTTATTTTGTTCTCCCCTTCCTTCCCCCCTCAATCCACCCAAATGTAATCCTCAAAACCTCAAAACCCAGATATTAGCTGTGTAATTACCTCTCTTAGAAACCAAAGTGCAATATTGCATCGAGTTGGCATTAAAATAGTCGGCCTTTGAATTTTTTTTCTACTTGTGGTTTAGACACAATAAATATTTAATCTCAGACTGACTGCCTGACAAAACCTGTTTTGCATTTGGGCCTCTTTTTATCAATATGTTCAAGGAAAGCAAATTTATTGAAATATTAACCAAACTAAAACATAATTAGGATGGTAACTGTCTAATGCATAGGGGCAGGTGGAATAATTGAAGCATTCTGAAGCCAAATGTCAATGTTTATTCTTAATTCCATGTGGCATTGTCCCTTTGCATCACAGAGCACAAATAAGAGAGGACTGTTAGTGGGTAGGAGCATATGGGACACTTTAGGGTTCTAATTGCTATGTGGAAGAATCATCTTAGATGGCTCTAAGATTCCTGTTTCTCAAATGTACCACTGTGATGCCTGATGTCCATAGAGGGGGAGGTTGTACCTGTTGGGAGACAGGGGGCTTATGGAAGCAATGTACTTTCCACTCAATTTTGCTTTGAACCTAAAACTGCTTTAAAAAGTAAAGTTTGTTAATTAAAAAAAAAAAAGTTCTGTTTCTGTAGACATATCTGAGGTGTCCTGGGTCAGCAGTATCCTGTGTACAGCTGTGTGATTTCATAGGCTTCTACCTCAGTTTACTCTGAGCTTTACAATGAGAGTACTGTTCTTTTATACCCAGTGGAATATTTTCTAAGTAACGGAGAATGATACTGGAGGTGGGGGACAGAGAAGACCTCTACCGTGTCTGGATTAAACTGCTTCCCCTTTCCCTAGGAAAGACGAATGCAAATCTTAACCGCAGATTTGTAGCAAGAATCTACAAGTTTTGTTTTTCAGTTCCAGACTCCAGTTTTGTTTTGTTTTTTACTGTGAAAGCAATGCTTTAGCCAAAAAAAATGTGATCAGTACAAAAAGGTGTGTAGTAGGGGACAGCTTCTCCAGGGATAGCTAGTTACCTGTTTCTTATCTTTTCAGAGTAATTTCATGTGTACACATGCAAGTATATTCTTTCTCTTTTTTTTCCTTCCATAGATTGTAGAAAATTATACACAATAACTCCATATCTTGCTTTTGTCACTTTATCTTAGAAAACACTCCATGTAAATATGTTTATATCTCCACCTCATGTTTTAAAGGTCTGCATAGTAATGTTCTAGGTTATAGATGTTATAATTTATTTAAGCTAATAATAGACATAAATTATTTGCAGAATCTAAAGACAGAAAACAATGTAAATATCATATTTGTGTTCAGGACATATGAATAAATCCGTATGTATATACTTTTAATGTTCTAATCATAATATGCATACTGTTTAGAAATATAGCTTTTCAATTAACAGAGTGCACATTTCCCCCCATAAACTTAAACTTTAATCTGGGAAGAAGTCTAGCTACCTCATTACATGAAACCCCAGTGTGTGTCTAGACTAATGTTTCTTAATGTAACTGAATATGAAAAATTCATTGGTAAGGTTTCAGATTCCACATTGCATCTAACCGTTAAACACTATTACTTGTCGAGTTTTGGTGTAGTATTAAAGAGTAATATCCAAAATTATCTGAAAAGGCTATTAAGATACAGTTCTCCCTTTTCTAACTGTTGTGAGGTCAAATTTTCTTCATATACTTCAACCTAAACAATATTCTACAATAGATGTAATGCAAAAGCAAATATGAGAATGCAACTATCTTCTGTTAAGCTAGACATTAGAGAAATTTCCAAACCTTTAAAATGCCTTTAACAACTCTTTCCACTATTTTAAAAAATATATAGCTATTTTTCATAGAAGTGTTATTTGTTAACGTAATAGGTTTATTATTTTAAAATGAATTAATGATGTTTAAAACTTTTCTCGGTTTTAATGTCTAATACAAATATTAACAGATATAACCTATATAAACAAAACTCTTTGTGGTCCTCAATTTTTAAATATATAAAGAGGTCCTGAGAGCAAAAGGTTTGAGACCTGTTGGTGTAAAGCCTTTGACATAAGAACCCTGGGGGTATTTGTTTAAAAAAGAAAAGAAAAGATTTAATTATTCTACTCCAGAGAGTCTGATTTAATAGATCTAGGGTCATTTTGACAGGCAGCCAGGTATTCTAATGCATATGGTCCTTGGTTTGAGAAATGCTGCTCTAAAGGACCATAAACTATGAAGTCTTCTTCAGATTTGTGAAGTCATATCCACAAGGTTTAGAAATCATTGTTGTTTTGGAGATAAAGGTAAATGGTAGAGTAGACAAAGGAAAGTGCTTTGGAGATTTATTTTTATTCTGTTTACTCTTCTTGATATTTATGGACCTGAATATTAATCAAGGATGGATTTTAACTATCAAAACAATCATGACAATTGAAATAATATTCATTCTGTTTTGTTTGTCTGTTTGTTTGTTTATCCCCTTTTTCTGTCTCCCCCCCCCCACTCCAGTTCAGGTGGTTGTTTCTCAGTCTAGTTGTGTAGGACACAGTCCCTGGCCCATGCTGGTATTATGAGCCTTGCCCTCACCCCAGGCAGTCAGTCGCCAATCTTCGCTCGGCCGCTCACGGCAGCTCTTGCTGGCTGCCAGCCGCTCACACTGGCTGCTGGCAGCCCATGGCAGCACGTGGCAGCTCACGCTAACCTCCAGTTGCTCATGGCAGCCCACCTCCAGGGAAAGCTCACAATCTTAGCTGTAGAGGGCACAGCTCACTGGCCCATGTGGGAATTGAACCCGGACCTCAGTGTTAGGAGCACAGCTCTCCAACCACCTGAGTCACTGGGCCAGCCTGTTTTTCATACCGTGTTTCCCTGAAAATAAGACCTAGCTGGACAATCAGCTCTAATGCGTCTTTTGGAGCAAAAATTAATATAAGACACAGTAATATAATATAATATAATACTGGGTCTTATTAATTTTTGCTCCACAAGACGCATTAGAGCTGATTGTCCAGCTAGGTCTTATTTTCGGGGAAACACGGTACACTACGAACATATTAAGACTTTCTGACTGCATGGATTACTTTCTAAAGACAAGAATTGTCTTTAAATAGACAATTTAAATAAAGAATTTCTTTAAATTTTATAAGAATTAGTGTTCTGTTTCAGACATGTCTTTGTACTAATGTTAACTTTAATTTATTATATGTAAAATGAGTAAAGCTCTCATTTTCCTATCTTATAATTGTATAACAAACTCAAAGAGAATTTTACTTGTCAGAGATCATGCAACAGAGATAAGAGTTGAAAACAGATAATTTGCCCCTGCTGGCCTTGGAGTTTAAAGACTCCAAGTTTGTGTTTTGGCTCTACCATTATCTGCCTGATCAGTTAACTTTTATGTTCTTATCTGTAAAATGGGAATAACCACCTGCTTGATAGGATTGTTACATTATCTTGGCCAATTCAGGATTCTCTTTGGTTGAGTGATTGAAAAAAATCCAATGTCAATTCATGCTTCAGGCTAGGTTCTGCATAGGTGTGATTTTTAGAATTTAGATCATAAGCTACACCCAATGCAAACTGGAATAGGGTTTCTTCATAATTTTTTAAGTGTTTGTTCTTTTTCTTTCTAAGTCATGGCCATTACCTCACTTACATTTTTGGTTTATATGATAATTCCATGAGTAATTTGGCCTTTTCTTAACCTCCTGTTGTGTAGATGCTAATGGATAAGATCAGCTATTCTCTGAAGAGAACTGATGTACAACAAGGTCATTTATTTTTTCAAGTATATTATTCATTTTGATAAGACTTTCATAGAAAAGCTTGTCTAATTGGGAGATAGCTCATCTTTCATCTTTTACATAATTTAAACTTTGTGGGTCAGATTTATCTTTTAAATCTATTTTTCATAAATGTTGATTCATACATTTAAAAGTTAATAAACTATATATTTTTAGAGCAGATTTAGGTTTACAGAAAAATTGAGCAGAAAGTACAGAGAGTTCCCTTACACCTTTTATTCTATCTCCCCCAGTTTTTCCAATTATTAATATCTTGCATTAGTATGGTACATTTGTTATAATTGATAAGCCAATATTGATACATTATTATTAACGAAAGTCCATAGTTTGCTTTAGAGTTCGTTCTGTGATATGTGCTATGGATTTTGACAAATGTATAGTGATGTGCATCTACCATAACAGTATTATACAGAAGAGTTTCACTGTCCTAAAGTCCCCTGTGCTCCACTTATCCGTCCCTCCCCCAACCCCTGGCAATCACTGATCTTTTTTACTGTCTCCGTAGTTTTATCTTTTTCAGAATGTCATAGAGTTGGAATCATGCAGTATGGAGCCATTTCAGACTGCTTTCTTTCACTTAGCGACATTCATTCAGAATCCCCCGTGTCTTTTGTGGTTTAATAGCTCATTTCTTCTTATTGCTAAATAACGTTCCATTGTCTGTGTGTAACACAGTTTGTTTATCCATTCACCTGTTGAAGGACATCACGATTGCTTCCAAGTTTGGCAATTATGAATAAAGCTGCTATAAATATTCCGGTGCAGGTTTTGTGCAGACATAAGTTTTCAACTCATTTGGGTAAATGCCAAGGAAAGTGATTGCTAGAGTGTGTTTAGTTTTGTAAGAAACTGCCAAACTCTTCTAAAGTGCCTGTACCATTGTGCAATCCCACCAGCAATGAATGAGAGTTCCTGTTGCTCCACATCCTCACCAGCATTTGGTATTGTCAGTGTTTTGGATTTTGGCCATTCTAGGTGTGTAGTGGTATCTCGTTGTTTTAATTTGCAATTTCCTGATGGCATATGATAGTGAGCATCTTTTTATATGCTTTTTGCCTTCTGTATATCTTTAGTGAGGTGCCTATTTTTTTAAAATTGGGTTTGTTTTCTTATTACTGAGAGCGTTTTAAGAGTTCTTTGTATATTTTGGATATATTTAATTTTTCCTCCTTAAAACTTTCTGGCATAAAATTCTCTTCTAGAATTCAAGCTCATGCAGAGACTTTGGGATGTTTGTGTTTAGTGTACCAGGGACAAGGAAATGAAGTACGTACCTTTTCCCTCCTAAATTTAATCTTCAAACTCTCCTGGGTCTAGATAGGGCTGGCTAGAGGGCGACAGTCCAGAGCACAGACTTAGATGCTGGTCTTTATTCTCGCTGCCCTTACATACAATATGCTGGGTGGAGTATTAATTTCTCTTTAAGACCTGAACATTGCCGAGCCAAGGTGGATTGGAATGGTGGAGAAATAGTGAAGATTCCTGTCTTTTGAGGGAGGAGAATCACTGTTTCTAGAGGTCATTCTTCTTGGGCCCTTTTTAATCATTTTTTTTTTAATTTGTCCAAAACATAACTCTGAAGCTTTCTCAACACAAGCTTGTGCCATTCTCCCCAACATTCCCCATCTAAGTAAATGGCATCACCCCATTGTGCAAGTAAAAAATGTAGGAACATCTTTAATTCTCGTTTTCTCATATGACTGCTTCTCTTCAAGTTATCAGCAAGTCCTATTGGTTCTACCTCTAAAGTTCTCTTAAATTCCTTTCATTGTCACATCCGACTTCTGTTCCCACTGTGGTAGACTAGATACCCAGAAACCCCTCCTGCACAAAACACCAAGAAATGCTGGATAAACCGAATGAGCTCTTAAGAAAATTAGGGAACTCTTCACAGGCAAAATCAATGGAATCTTACCAAAAAAAGGGGGGAAGAACCCAGCCTATAACAGGGTAGGAGTGGGCTGAGGGGGAAATGGATTTACTTACTTCTGTTACTAAGGATTTTTAGTTTAACAGCCACTCTGGGCAGGAGACAAGGCTTTGCTTGGTCTTGGTAAAGAGTTGGAACTGCCAAGTCTCCTAAAAGAATCTCTAATCATAGGTCTGCCTATTTTAAGATTTTAATTTACATTGTCTTTTTGGTCTAGAAAGTCAAAGCTGAGATTTTAACATAAAAAGGTCTGTTTTCCTTTGGAGGTCAGAACAAATCGTTACTTCCTCCAAGATGCCTTCCCTGATAATCTAAAGTATGCTAACCTGACCTCAGTCACTCACTGCCCTATCTTTACTGCTCTTATCACCAGTGCTAATTATCTTCCTAGTTTACTTCTCTTTCTCCATCTCAAGGAGGACAGAGACCTGTCTGCCCTGTTCCCCGCTCTCATACCCTGCCCTTGGTTCCAGATTGAATTGTTTTTGAATAAATAAATGGGCGAATGAATAAAGAGGTTCCTTCCGAGAGAATATAAAATACCTAATTTTTATTTTATTTTGGAATTCAGCATTCCACTTTAAAACATAGTCTTAAATTTTATCCAAGTAATGTATACAAATAATTTAGAATGTGAAGAATACTGAAAGGCTTGTATTGAAAATAAGTCTTCTATTTCATCCCTCCTCACTTCCACATACTGCTTCCCAGAGACAGCCACTTTCAAAGCATTTAGCTTTTTCTTCTGGTATTTATGTCCATGCTTCTAAGTAATAAGCCTATCCTGTGATTTTTGATATCTCAAATTTTTAGACATTTTAATTTCCTGTTATCATTGGTTAAGATTTCTTTTACCACCACTATTCCTTCCCATACCTCACAATACAATCGTCATAATTTTTAAACCACTAATGCATTTTATTTTGACTAAATAAATACTGTTCACCGATAAGCCAAACACATATTTGTGTTTCTTTTCACACACAAATATTTGATTTTTCCTGGAGTTAATATTTTTATTTTTGAAAATTTCTTGGATTTTTCTTATACCTACTGCTAATTTCCCTGGAGGTTCCAGCAGTTCTCTCAAATGCCTGGCAGTTTACTTCAAATACTTAATTAAACACATCAACAATCTATTCATTATTTCCTAGGCAAAGCCCCATCCCCCCTAGTCCTGCTGCAATTTGGGTCTCCTTTTACCACTGTGCTATGTTGGATTCCCTTTTTTGTGGTTCCCATGTCTTCCTCTTTCTGGTTTCACTGCTTCATTTGCTGAAGCACATATTCTAGTAATAGGATATCAGGAAAAGCTGCATGGGAAGTAAATTTTTTGAGCTGAAATATCTTATTCTCTCTCCATATTTGAATGATCCTTTGGGTGGGCATTGAATCATTTGCTTTTGGTTTTGAAGGCATTTTTGGCCCAATTGGCCTAGAATTCTGCAGTGTGTCGAAAGTCTGATGCTGTTATGATTTCTGATCCTCTTCAAGAGACCTGGTTCTTTTCTCTGGAAGCTTCTATAACTTCTTTAGTCCCACTGTTCTGAAATTTTACCAGAAGTGCCTTAGTGTGGGTTTACCTTAGTGTGGGTTTATTTTCATTCGTTAAATTGGATACTAGATGGGTTCTTTTCCATCTGGAAAGGGAAATTTTTATTTCTTTGTTAATTCCCACCTTGCATTTTCCCCTTCTCTTTTTCTGTGAATCCTGTTGATCAGATATTGGATCTGCTGCACAGATCCATCTGAGTTTTGTTTTGTTTTGTTTTTACTTCCCCTCTGCTCTGTTTTCCATCTTTTTGTTGTTGTGGATTACATTCTAGGACATTTCTTTGTCTTTATCTTTCAACCTGTCTATTTAACTTTTAATTCTGGCTTTCATTTTCAATTTCAGGAACTTTTTTCAGTTGCCATTTTCATCCTCATTTTTATCCTATTCCTGTTTGATGGGTATAATTTGTCTCTCTGAGGATATTATTTACAGTTTTGTGAGATTTTTGTCTGCTTCAAGTACTCTGAATATGGGTTCGTTCCTTTTTTCTTTTCTCTCTCTCTCTCTGTCTCTCTCTCTCTCGTTGGGGGTTTTCTTTAAAAGTGTAGTAGTTCTTAGTTCTTAAAGTTGAATGATCTTATGTGCTTGTTGGGTTTGTTTTTTGTTGGGCTTCACTTGGAGTGATTGGGGGAGGCCCTGGCTGCCAGGGTCCTGGGAGCTGATGTATGTATCTTCTCGCCTCATCTCTATTGTTTTAGTTCAGTGACTTACTTGCTCTCAGCTGTGTCTGGTGTCCCCAAGTCTAGACTTAGCTTTCTCTAGACAATAAGAATTATCTCCTGCTGGGTTTGAAGAGAGGTAGTTATTTGGGGGAATCTAAATGCTCTTTATAGATTTTTCAATCAATTCTCCTGTTTTCAGCTAAATCTTTTATCCCTGCTTTCAACCATACCTACCACCTCCAACTTTGAGCTTTTTGGGGATATACCTTATATTTCTGATTGGAAATCCCTTCTGAAGGCCTTTATTGTTCAGTTTTCTCAGCTGTGCTAGGTCATTTACCATCTCTCCACTTTCTGGATTTCAGAATTTTATTGATAATCTTTTGTCCACTGTCATCTCATTTTCCATTCTTTGTCCTTGCTGGGTGTATACCCATTGCCCCAGCTTAACTGTCACTTTCGTAGACTTTTGGGTCATGTGTAACCAACCAGAAGATCTATGCTAAGTTCTGTTGAGCACTCCTATGTTTGCACTTGCCATCCCCTCTAGTTGGACTGGCTACCTTTTCCTCAGTAGCATTACCGTATCTCCCATCCATCCATGATACCTTGTAAAGTATCTGCCTTCTCATGTAGTACCATTCCATTTTCATGTAATTATCTTGTTATATGTCTGCTTTTCTTTCAAAACTGTATCTTCCTTGATAATAGGGACCAGATTACACGACTCTCAGGAGCACCCTTCACCTTGCTGTCTTGGAGTTATGTTCCACGGGTGCCCCCTAGAGTGTTGCATTCCTCTTGCTTTGATAGGGGCTATGAATTCTACAATTCTGTGTTCCCCAGGGCTTAGCAAAGCACCTGGTAAAGAGGTACTCAAATGTTCCATGAACCAATGACACCTCTACATGTGGCCTTTAGGTGTCACAGGTTGGCTACAAAATGTCTAAGATGGGGATGTAATGTATAGCATGGTGACCATAGTTAACAGTACTGTATTGTATATTTGAAGGCTGCTAAGAGAGTAGACCTTAAAAGTTCTCATCACAAGGAAAAAATCTTTGTAACTATGTGAATTGGTGGGTGTTAACTTTTGTGATAACCTTTTCAAAATACGTATCAAATCATTATGTTGTACACCTAAAACTAATACAATATTCTCTGTCAATTGTATCTCAATAAAGCTGGGGGGGGGGAGAAAAGAAAACTTTTGAGAAATGATGTATTTTGCTTCTGTGCATTTTTATCTCCTGAGGTTACAGTTTTGTGATAAACATTAAAAAAAAAAAATCCCAACAACAAAATACTTCTCTTTAAGAGACAAACAACTGTGACCCTATTTTTATGCCTGGATGGATGACTTTCTCTTTGAGGTCAAACTTTTTCTTCCCCTCTAACCATATTTTTTCAGTTGTAAAGTTGAAGACTTGATCCACTCCTTGCCTCTGAAGTCATAATGGGGTGGAATGAACCCCTAGACTAAGTCAAGAAGTGATTGGATGTTGTTCCTAATTCTCATGTCAGTGGTCTGTTTCCACCTATGTAAAGTGAGGAGGTTGGATTTTACATATTTTAAGAGCTCTTAAACAATAACCACGACAGATGTTTTTTGTTATTGGGTTGGAGCCCAAGTGTCTTGAGGGTAAAGCATTGAAAAGCAGGCAATAGATTTACTGTGTAAAGAGATTTACTATTGACTCTAGGTTGGGTCTTAGTGCTTTCACTTTGAGAATATCTCACAATAAACTTAACTCATCCAAGTGGTTTTTGTTTCATGAGATGCCTCATTTCAGTGTCCACATGTCCATATTTAGTTATGGTATAGCTTCTTAGATTCTCAAATACTACCAACAAGCACGTGTCATAAACTGTCTTCTTTTAGATGACAACAGGGTGCCAAAGTCTCATTATTTCAATTTAAGGAGAAATAACTACTATATAAGTTTAGCTTTATGGGAAAAGGCTTATATTTTAAAAACAAATTCTTTTGAGGCTTACATTTTAATATAAATTCTTCTATTGGGAAACTTCGTATATTTGCTTTGTCACTTATAGTAAATTTGCATGAATTATTATACCTATTAGCTTATGCTTAAGGAATATTAACTTATGCCATTATATGAAGTTAGTTAGCTTCTTTAGCATAGACTTCTCTATGCTAAAAGTATGTTACAAATGTTTTTTAAAAAACTTATTTACTTTTTATTCATTTATTCAAACAAATATTTGAGCATCCTCTAGATGCTGGGAAAGTAGCAGTGAACAGAAGAAAGTCTTTGTTCTTATGGAGCTTACATCTCTAGCAGGTAGTGGTGGAAGGAGATAAACAAAAAAGAAATATATGATATATTAGAGGGTGATGAGTACTGTGAAGAAAAATTCAGCAGAGGTCTATGTGCTGTGTTAGATAGAGTGGTGTCAAGGGACATTTATCCAGAGACCTGACGGTAGTGAGGGGTGAGCCATGTAGCTGTCTAGGGGAAGGGCTTTCCCGGAAGGAGAGAACGTACAAAAGGCCTGGGGCAGAAATGTCCATGGTGTGTTACAGAAGGAAGTAGAAAGACAGGTGTGAGCAACAGGAATAGCAGTGGGAGAGGAGGTCAGAGAGGCATCCAGGGGTAAAATGGATTATTTGGGGGGCCATGGTAGGAGTTTGGATTGTTTTCTGAGTGGGCTTTGAGCAGAGGAATGAAATGATCTGGCTTATATTTTGAAAGGATATGGCTTATATTTTGAAAGGATATGTGGAGAATAGGCTATAGAGGGACAGGGTGACAGCATTATGACCAGTTAGGATTTTAGTGGACTAGTCTAGGTAAGAGATGATGGTGGCTTGGATTAAGACTATAGCAGTGGAAATGATGAGAAGTGCTTGCATTCTAGGTATATTTTGAAGGTAGAACCAACGGAATCTGTTAATAGATTGAATATAGGTAGGGGAGAAAGAGGAAGGAAGGAAGAGGAGAAGAGAAATTGGAATCATGGCTTATTTTCAAGGTTTTTAGTCTTGAGTACATGCAAGAATGAAGTTGTAATTTGCTAAAATGGGGAAGATTGAAGGGGAAGTTGTCTGGGAGAAGTTTTTAACAAAAGGGTTAACTTGGGGTACATTAAATTTGAGGTGCTTGTTAGACATCCAAAAATAAAGATACTGAGTAGCCAGTTAGAAATAGGACTCTGGAGTTCATGAGAGGATAGGACTGAGATATAAATTTGGGGTTATTGGTGTATAGATGTTATTTGGAAAAAAATGGGACTGGATGAATCATTTAGAAAGTGAGTGTGCAGAGGAAAGAAGAGGTTCACTAGTAAAAGTTTTAACAGCAAAGCGTGTTGCTTTGAAACTGCAAATTCTTTTTCTCATGAAAATTGGACTCTATAAAGATGGTATTCCATCACTATGTTAGTAAAAATGTTCTAGTCACCAAATGCAATAAACCATCTCAAATTTAGTGGCATAAAACAGCAATCACAGATGCCCACGGATTCTGGGGCTGGAATTTAGACAGGCACAGCAGGGATGCTTGTCTTTGCTCCAGAATGTCTGGGGCCTCCGCTGGGAAGACCGGACATCTGGGGGCAGCCATCATCTGGAGGCTGCTTTATTCACATGTGATGCCTGCGCTGGGCTGAGTCAAAGGGCAGTCTCAGCTGGGATTGTAGACCAAGTGCCTCTTCTCTGCCTTGGGCTTCTCACAGGGTGTCGGCTGGTTTCTGGAGAATGAGCCTCCCAAGAGAATCCCAGGCGGAAAGCACCATAACCTTGGGAGTTGCATGTTGACACTTCAGTCATACTCTGTTGGTGGGACCGATCATGGGCTTAGCCAGATTAAAGAGAGGACAAAGATCCCTTCTCTCAGGGGGACAAGTATCAAAGAATTTGGGGCCATGTTTTCCAACCACCACAAATGCTCTTTGAATTTGAGGTTCTGCCCTCCAACCACAGTTACTTTGAAGGAAGGAGTTCTAACACAGGATCCACATGGGCTCTCTGAGAATATGGACTCTCGGCCCTGTTATACATTGCTCCGTGCTAAGTGTCCAGGATTACCTTTATATCTCTTGTCAGGAAAGTGACCCGAATAGATAAGAGAAAAGGTTCTTCCTTCTCTTCAAAAAGTATTGATCTGTGTTATGGGTCTATGACATTGAGATTCAGAAATTTAAGTTTCCCTCCTCTGCTTTATTTCTGTTGCCTATGTTAAAAGAATGTTAATAACTTACATGGCATTCTAGATCAGTGAATGCTTTTATGACTCTTATTTGGGCTTTGGCCGAAGCTAACAGAACCCACAGGCTTTTTCCAGCAACTTGCCCTTCTTCTCCCTTTAGTTGCCTTCAAGCCTGGAAATTTTTTTTTTTTTTAATTTTGTTTTCTTTTTTTATTAGTTTCAGGTGTACAAGACAAGGTAATACTTAGACGTTCATCATTTATATCCCTCACACTGTGAACCCCCCTCCCCCCATCCGTTATCCCTCCGACCTCACACCGAGCCATCATATTATATATATAAAATTATAGTTGGCATTCATTAATATTTAGCTTCTGGTGTACAATGCCATGGTCAGGCATCCACATTATCTCTGAGGTGGTCTCCCAAATAAGGCCTGGAAATTTTGACACGACGATTTTCTTGCCCAACCTACAGTTGTTTCTTAAAGGCTGTACTCTTTCTGTTTTAAAAAGTTGGCAGCCTGCCTCTGATTTCTGTGAGGAAGGATGCTTCGCTTCTCTCCAGAAAAACTTCCAAATTCTAGGTAGCCAGTCGTACAGGGTAGAGCTCATCTTGTTTTCCTAGATGCAGTTGCCATATTCGTGCCATGCTTTTCAGTATTGGTGGCCATCAGTGACTGACTGTTCAGTACAGACTTGTGCAGTAGAGGTGGTATTTATCTGTGCGCATGCGAATGTAGTAAACTATAAAGGAGATGTTCGTTTGGTATCTTAAATCTAATACCCAGTTGGAAGCTCTTAAATCAGAATGATACATGAAGGTTGCCAACAGAGAACTCCTCAAACGGAAGGAGATGGAACAAGAAAAAGCCTCAGCTGCATATGTAAGTACTATGGGCATCCAGAGTTAAAGCAGTGACTGGACCATATGTGGGTTAGGGAAAGCCTCTCTAACATTGACTGACAGGAAAAGGACATATAGTGCTACCAAGGGGAAAAACATTTTAGGCCCACATATCTGTGAGAAAGGAACAGAGTCTGTGGGGGTGAGGGCAAGAGGGAGATAAGCTGACTTGATAGAAGATAGGACGTTTTGGAAAGTCATCTGGAGGCTGGAGAGAGGAGCTGTAGGTGCTCAAAGCTGGCTGAGTTTGTTGGGGAGCCTTGGGCAGGGATAAAGAGTTTGCATTGGACAAGGAGAAGTTAGTTATGTTTTTGAGCTGGGGGAGTGCTGTGATTTTACTCTTATTGACAGGGCACTGAAGGATTATCCTGAAACTTTTCAAATAGCAAAACTGAAAGAGTTGGTCTGCTTCTCGGAATACTTCTTACTGGATGCAGTGTCCTCCCCTGGGAGAATCTGGCTCACTCAGTAATTCATACCAGCAGTTTATTCATTCGAGACATATGTTTTGAGCACCTTTGATGAGCGGGGGCACTGTGCTGGATGCTGGGGAGCAGAAGCCAAGGCTTTTCCTGCCCTCATGGAGCTGGCAGTCCAGCATAGTGGCTACAAGTTATTGAGTCACAGTGCTTGGTCCAAGCAATGGTGATGGTGACATAAGGCAAGCCTTTGGAGGGAGGCCCTGGTGTTTTCAAGCAGCTGAAAGGAGAACAGAGTGAGTGGCAGGAGCTCAGCCAGCAGGCTGGTGCCAGCCGAGGCAAGAAAGGCAGGGCTAGCCTGCCAAGCCATCCGTCGGTCCCATTAATAACACTTACCAACACTTACACGCTGTGGCCGGCTGTGTCCTCAGTGCTTCGTGTACATTAATCCCTTAGTTCTAACAATGACCCTGTGAATCCTGTGTTGTCCCCTTTTTACAGATGAGGAAACTGAGGCACCAAGAGGTGAAATAACTGGCAGTAGCTCACACACATCTAAGTGGTGGAGCCAGGATTCAAGTCTGGGTCCGGTGGCTTCAAGATCCATGCTCTAAACACAACATAACATTCTTGTTCCTATTTTGTTTTTCAGCCTAAGAACAACGCAAGGTCATCAGTGGGGTTTTAAGCGGGGTGGGTAGCAAGATCAAGTCTCTGTCTTGGAAAGGTCTTCTCTGCAGGGTGGAAACTGACTGGCAGGAGGCAAGCAGAGGTTGGGGGACAGCTCAAAGCTCTTGTCGTGGCCCAGGTGCATTTTGGCTCAGATTTCTGGCCGATTTTCTTTGGAGTTTATCAGTCAGCTGGAGTACCAACCCTGGACCTTTTTTGGTGAAATATCAATTTACTACTTTTACTGAAGCGTTTATTCTTGGATTGTAGTAACCTAAATGTCTTGGGGGAATGGAACCTGATCGTAATTTATAGGCTGAATAGTCTTTAGAGGCCAGCCAGTCCAGTTGTTGTCTCAGTATCAGAATTACTGCTGTGACATTTCCCAGGGCGAGCATTTGAACCTCCATTTGAACACCAAACACAACAGGGGCCTGGGAGGTTGTCCCTTACTCCTCCTCCCTTTCTCTGAGTCGCCTTTGCCCTTGAACCAGTCCCTAAGCCCTGTATGTAATACCTCCCTCTGTAATGTCTCTGGAAGATGTCCCCTCAAAATATGTCCGAGGCCTCCACCCAAGTTCGGGCCACTGCCACCTCTCACCTTGATTATTGCAGTCTGAGGGATCTTCCTGAAACATAAATCAAATTGTCGTTTGTCTGCTTAAAATTTTTCAGACCTCCCCCATTGCCCTGTTTCTTGGTGTGGCTTACACAGGAACCTTCTCTAACCTCATCTCACGCCATAGTCTCTTTATGCAGTTTCTACAGTGTTTTCTGCTTCATGACAACGTCCGGGGCCCCACCCAATGGAGGTTATAATTCAGTCCATCTGGGGTGAGAACCAGCACCTGGCTTCTCAGAGCCCCTTAGGTGATTCTGACATGCGTTGTGCGTCCAGAGTTGATCCCTGACATCTGCTCTTACTCTGAGGTTCTCAGTCTGGCCACACATTAGCATCATCTGAGGAGCTTTTAAATATCAAAACCTGGTTTTCACCCTCAGTGATTCCGATTTGGCATCTGGTTTGTTTCCCAGGCGTCTCTATGTATATATTTATTGAAAAAAAGTATCTGCCCTTATAATTCTAATCTGGGGCCAGGGTGGGGAACCTCTGCATACAGAGGGAATCACTGAAGAGGGCAGAATTTGGGAGTAGATGTTGTGGGGATTTACCCTTTCATGTACAGACCTCCAGGTATTTGAAGAGCCACTCTTCCCTAATTTAGCTTTTTCTCTCCTAACCCCACTTGCCTCTCCCCAAGTCTTCTTATTGGGCAAAATGTTCGTTTTTGGACACCTCACACCCTGAATGTGTTTGTTTTTTAGTGTGTCATTTAAATTGTGGTATAATTACAGCATCATTCTAGATGTGGGCCAGTTACGACAGGATTGATAGATCTTTTAATGGGACCACTATATATGTCTGTTAAAATACCATCAGGTCACATTGACTGGGTATCATGGTTGACTCTTGGGATACTGAAAGATCAATGAAAACTCTCACTCCAGCATAGTGGTTAAGAGGAGGAACTCTGAAAACAGACTACTGTGCCTCAGTTTCCCCCCTCTGTAAAATGTGGATAAAAATAGCGTCTGTCTCACAAGGTTGTTGTGAGGATGAAAAGAGTTAATAAATCTGTCAAGTGCTTTAATTAAAACAGCGTCTGGCACACAGTGCTATATAAATATTAGTAACAGCCGTTAGTTGTTTGGAATCCTTTTAATCCAAGTTTATTTTTTTTATCTTTTTCTTCCGTTTGGATATCACTTAGTGTTTTCACTTTTAGTCTTTTTAGGACCTGGCGCTATCCATAGGTGAACCATGTATGGAGATACTTGATCAGAACACCACCCGCCCTTCCTGCACTCCCCTTGCCCCCTTACATGCCAAAGCATTACTAACTTCCTTCCTTAGTATGTGATATAAAGGCCCCTAACAATGCAGAGTTTTACATACTGTGTTTCCCTGAAAATATGACCGGTCTTATATTAATTTTTGCTCCATTAGGGCTTATTTTCTGGGGATGTCTTATTTTTTTCATGTACAACCATCTACATTTATTCAGATACAGTCACGTCATCTTCTTCTGGAACATCGTCATAACATACTACATGCGTCCGTCTGGCTGATATCTTAACTGGGGCTTATTTTCGGGGTAGGTCTTACTCTCGGGGAAACATGGTAGCAGAGAAAGCTGACTTTATCATTTAACATGACTAATAGGAAGAATGAATCTGTTTCCCAGAACAATGAGGAAATGGATTTTAGCATAAGCAATGCTGATGACAGTGATTCCACAGGGGGACAGAACAATACAGTGCAATAGTAAGGTGCACCCAGCACCTTGACCATATAGAAAGGATGTTGTATATCCATTGTTATTTTTAACTTTTACAACAATCCTTCAAAAGAGGGGTACTTCCCCATTTTACTGAAACAAAAGACTGTTCAGTAGTCAAGTAATGGCCCCCAAACAAATAGCTGACAAATGGCAGGCAGGGTTTACACGCAGGCCCAGCCAGCATAAGGTCTCTCCTGCCCTTGGCCTCACACCACACTGGAGGAGTGTGTCTGATTGGGGAGTGGAAGTGTCACTAAGTGAGGAGGCCATGTGACGCACAAATTTAATCTGTTCTGTGGTTTTTATCTAGAGTCAGACCTGTTCTCAGGCAGTTTTAACCATAAACTGCCTGCTTAGTAATTGATGAAGTTATGTCTACTGTGTTACTTTTAATTTAGAGGGAATTATGTTTGTAAAAGGCTCTTGCTCCTTTGATCTGAAATATCTGTGATTAAATATAGTGCCTATCCCAAAAGAAGTATGGAGAATCCATCAAATTTTTTTTTAATTCCTTAACACTATTAGATTTGAAATATTAAGAGGACTTCGTAATTCATAGTCTCAGAATCATTTTCTCAAAGACAGTGGGGTGAACACTACATTTTGGGTAGTTCTTTTGGTTTTGTTTTTAAAATTCTGGCTGTCCTTCATGGATCAGAGTACGAGGTTTTCTTTCCCTTTTGCTGTTCACATTCCTGGTAGTCTCCGCCTCCTAAAGTTAGCTGTAAATCTAGTACATTTTATTCTCTCTGTTTGTGGGTATATATTAGATAACTATGCAAAGGTAGGACTAGTGATCAGATTTGGAATGGAAAAAATAATGTGTTTGGCACAAGATGCTTTATTTCTTGAATTAAAGTGAGATAAGAAGGATGACGGATAGTTAAATACACTTTTTTGGGTTAAGAATGCTCCAGAGTGTCAATAAAAATTCTTCTTTCCCTCACTTCTCCGAGCTCTACTCCCAAGTAATTTACTACTTCTTTCAGATATTCAATTTTACCACATTAATAGGGAACTATAATTCAAGTTCTCTTATTCTCAATGTCCATTTTTGCAAGGAAGAGTTGATTTCTGACTTTAAAGCAAATCCTATTTTTTTAATTGAATATATTTGAGTATTACAATAAATATATTCAGTTTGTGAACCCAAGTATTAGTATTTTTTCTTTCTAGGAAATCAAAACTAGATTTATATACAGACTTCTTATTATAAAGGTAAACATCTATTCTTAAACATCATAAAGGTAGTATTTGGATTTGTAAGCAATGAAATTATGTTTACTATATAAGTGTACTTAGTTTGAGTTATCTTTTTTAATTTGAAATTTCAAAGTCTTAATATCTAGAGTAATTATGAATGGTTAAGTTATCAATGGTTAAATAGTTAAAGCTATAATATTTAAATGTGGACTCCCTGTCATTCATTACACCTTTAATCCTACAGTAAATTTTCATGAAGGTTGAGTGTCTTTGTCTAGCAGTAATTGTCTTTTAATTTTTCTCCTTTCTAATTTACTTTGAGTTTGCAGCTACCTATTAGTTTTGGAATGTGGTATGATGAGAATAAATAAATTGGAGCTTGGAAATATAAATACTGTGATCCCAACTTTCCCAAAAAGCAAAAAATGTATACACATTTTTGAGATAAATTAAAAGGAATTAGACCACTATGTCAAGTGTAATTCTAGGTCGCGGGATGGTAGGATATGGGTGACTTTATCATTTGGGTTCTTTTTTCTTTTTTCTTTTTCAAAATTTCCACAGTAAATGTTATTACTTTGTAATCTTTTAAAAATGACTTCTTGAAAGGACTGGTTTCTATAGAAATTGGGGCAAGTATATTTCTGTTACTTTATACTTTGTGTCACTGGGCCTTTCCTGACAGCAAAAAGGAGCTTAGTGTAGGTAACAGATAAAATATAAGTATGCTTAATTTAAGACATAGATATTTCTTAACATACAGGTATTTCCTAAGGTATATGACCAACACCCAAAGAAAACTCGCATGGCACGTTGCAAAATGGAATAGAAATTTTCTTTAGAGCGCTCTGTTCTGGATTATTGGATGCACTTGGTTTTCATCCCTCTCCTCACCTTTGCCCCTCCACCCTCACCCTTATGGTAAATCCACTGGAGCGTGGATGTGAAGTACAAGTCTTAATTTAAAAAGGAGTTTTATGAAATGACATAATGAAACTCTTTGGTTAGTGGTCGTGACTTGTGTTTCTCAACTTGCCCGTGGTTACTTTAGATTGAAGTATATAAGTGAGAACTGTGACTTTGGACAAACTCTTTTAGTGATCTTCACAGTACTAAGTTCCCCATTAGACAATAGTTGTTTGCCTTAGACAATAGTTGTTTGCCTTATGACTTGTTGGTAAAGGGTTTGATAAATTCCTGTTTTGTTAAATCCAGAAAGTCTGTGGTGCTGTTTCATTTTTCTTTTCAGTTGTAGAAAACAAGGTCACGTTTTTCCTTTTTATGCTAACATTTCCTAACTGCTAGCCTAAATTTGGTAAATACCTTGAGAGAATTAAGCCCTATGTCATGCCCTAATCCAGCCACTGTCAATTAATAGAATAAATTGATTTATCTCCCGTGCACCCAGAATGGGGCTTGGTATTCAAACTGTTGTGCATATCATTTTCTGTGTTCTGGGCTTCAGTGGTTGTTAAATCACAGGCTTAGAATTATTCCGTAATAATTCTAGATAAGAAATACTAGATAAGAAATCTAGATAAGAAATAATTCGTAGATAAGAAATACTTTATTTAGAATTTTGTGGATTTCTTTAGATTAATTTGTAATTTGAAAAACCAGAATTGAGGTTGTGAAATAAAGTGGGCTTTAAATAATTTTTTTTCCCAGTAAAACAATTACCACAAAGCTACTTGGCAATGGTTTTCCTAGACAGTTTGGCTAGCGATCTCTTAAGGATATGCAGTTCTTATGAAGGGTATTTGGTCTGATAGCCCTTTGGCTCCTGTTGGTTCAATATGGTTTGTAGCTAAGAAGCCAATAAGGACTCCTTATTGGAGTCCTTGCTCCTGTTTTTGAAAATGCTACCTGCTCTTTTGGCCTTAATTCACAATGATTTAAATATATACATATCTATATCTATCTATCTATCTATCTATCTATCTATCTATCTATCTATCTAGTAGCTATTACAATATTACCTACAGTGATTAGACAAAGAAGTAGAACATAAGTCATTTTTGGTGCTTTAATTTTATGGAAAAAACTATTAGCTGGTTTCTGGTTTAAGAAATAGCACAATTACTGTACTACTTACTAAAATCTCAACTAAAACCAAAACAACAATAACAAAAACCTTCTGAGTTATGGACTAGAAATGAATTGAACAGTTTTCAACAACTTGTAATTTTTTAATGATATATCATAAAATATAATGGTATATTAAATTTGAAAATGCAAATATTCATCATGACCCCAAAGATAATCTATAATTGAGCAGGCATAGGGGGTTGCTGCTTTATGGTTTTAACTTCAAGCTTCAGGAAGCACACTGATGGCTCTCCATTTGTATCCAAGATAAGCAATTCAATAAACTAGTCTAGTTTGTATTAATTTATAATACTAGTATGTTATGAAAAGTAGGCATCTATTTCTTAAATCCTTTATTAGAAGAGCCACAACTTTTTGGTTAGATAAGAGCAGCAGTGTCCAATGAAAGTAGAATGCAAGTCACATAAAGTTTCTAGTAGCCGCAGTAAAAGAAGTAAAAAGAAATCGGTGAAATTCATTTTAATAATATAGATTCATTTAACCCAGTATATCCAAAATGTTGTCATTTCAATGTTAATCAGACATTTCACTTTTTTTTTTTTTTTTTTTTTTTTACTAAGTCTGTAAAATCCAGTGTGTATTTTACACTACGGCCTGTGTCAGTTTCAACCAGTCACATTTCAAATGTCCAATGGCTGCACGACTAGTGGCTGCCATTTTTTAATATGGCAGATCTAGAGTTTCACTATATTTACATTCAGGAGAATCTACACAAATTGACATTATTATACAGATTTCTGTGCAGATTGGGTCCTGAAAAACATAAGGCAGATCATGATGCTTTTAGCCTGCGTGGCAGATTTGAACTTGGTCCTAATGCGAATATTGTAAGAGAGTTCTAATGGCCTTTGACTTCTTATTGAGGGTAACACATGCCATAATCACAGTGCTTTAGCGTGTAGCATGTAGCCTTCTGTGAGAAATAAATAAATCAAGAAGTCCAGTTAGGTGTATTTGTTTGTATGTTTTCAACCTTTCATTAAATGTTCTCACGATCCCAGAGAACCATCTCAATATACTTTGACCTCTACATACCGTAGTCTTTGGTTATTTCTTATAGTTATTTTTACAACTTCTTAAGTCTACTTGGTCTGTGTTGCTATTTTCATAACCCATGCTATCTATTCAGAACGCGGACTAAGGGTGGTTAGCCGTGTTGGTTTCTCATATCGGAGCATTTCCTTGGGGTATTCATGAACCTGAGGACAGCTTCCATTCCATGCCTGGTATTTAGCTTCTCTTCTTTCTCTTCCCAGTCTGAGAAATTTAGTATATGTGCTGCCGAAGCGAGCACCCAGTCTGAGAAATTTAAAAAACAAAATTAGTTTTTGGTAAGTGGGAGAATTCCAGGCAGATCCTTGCTTATACTTTTAAGCCTATAGTCTCGGGATTAGCTCTCTGTCCTCCCTGAACAGCCACAGCCCACATTTCAGTCTTAGTTCAGGTTCACTCTATGTACCTCCCAATTCACTTAAAAGGGGAGTAAGGTCGGAAGAAAGGACCTGACATCTGTTGAGTATCCGTTGTTGTATGCTAGGTATTGAGCTGGGTGCTTCAGAAATACTATCTCAGTAGCCCTGAGGGGTAGGAATTGTGATCTCTATTTTATTGATGAGGAAATGGAAATCTGGAAGTTATTTTTCAATAATAGATTCTAGGACTTGGCATATGCCCACGTTGTCATTCAGTTTACAAGAAGCCGTGATGCGGTTCCAGAGGTAGAGATTTGTGAATGTGTATGTGTTGTTCTAAATTGGAAGAGACAGCTTTCCAAAGCAACTTTTATCTGTAAATCACAGACCTGACGCCTGTGTTGGGTAGTTGGGGTATTTCTAGATTGTTTGCCCCTACCCCTACTGGGGTTTGTAGTGACTATTCTGAACATTTGGTTTACAGTTGGGACCCCTGATTCCAGCACAATGGCCCAATGGAATCAGTTACAGCAGCTCGACACACGGTACCTGGAGCAGCTTCACCAGCTGTACAGTGACAGCTTCCCGATGGAGCTGCGGCAGTTTCTGGCCCCTTGGATTGAGAGTCAAGATTGGTAAGTCCTTCTTGAGAACCTCCCCAACTTTTTATGTTTTAGTTTGCATCATGAAATATGATCTGCTTTATCTACCTTGACTCTGTACTAACTATTTCATCGAAAAACTTTTGGATACAAGAGATGAGGTAAAGGATCAGGAGATAAGAGGTACTCTTAGTCATGTATAAATATGTTCTATATTAGAAGCACACACGGAACTGTCTTTTGGCACATTGAAATAGCCTGCTTGGTGGTAGACATTTTCAAGGCTGATTTGGGTCTCCTTGACTTTGTGAGAGCCTGTGTGTGTTCCTAAACTTCAGGGACTTGCTACAAATATTTTTTATCTGAGTCAGAACTGTGTCATGGGTAGAAGTTTAGGTCCTTGCTTCCGATTCCCCTTAAAGGAAAGACACACAGAGTAAGAGTAAGAGACTTGTTCATAGAGGACATAATGGCACAGAATTCCAACAACTATTTCCTTTAATGTGTTCAGATCCACCTATTAATTTTGGTTTAATTCATCCTGGGACCCAGGTTTTCCAGAATTTGGTGAGGGGGCAGACAGGTGATTCAGAGATGTTGGGGATCAGAGATGCTGGAAATCCTCGCCTGGGATTTCTTATTTGCTCCTAATAATCTGACCACATAGTTGACTGAGAATTTAAAGCAAACACAACATACCTGTCCACTTTACTCAAATATTTTGTATGTATAGACTATGACAGTGGCTGATAGTATCTGGAATACATTTTAGTAATTATTAAATTGATATTTATTGTTGCTGAGTAAGATGAATCTACAATGATGAGTGAGTTAAAGCATTAGGTTTGCCTTGGCTTTTTCCTCCTTGATGTTGATTTCTGTGTGTGTGTGTGTGTTTGTGTAGGTTTCAGAATTGTTGTTTATCCTTCTTCCTTTTCCTAGGGCTTATGCTGCCAGCAAAGAATCCCATGCTACTTTGGTGTTTCATAATCTCTTGGGTGAGATTGATCAGCAGTACAGCCGCTTCCTACAAGAGTCAAACGTTCTCTATCAGCACAATCTGCGAAGAATCAAGCAGTTCCTTCAGGTGTGATGAGATTCTAAGTAGAGGAGAAACCGAATCTTCAGTGTAGGGTTTTAGCTTTCTTTCCTGGAAGTATTTTTCTCATTTGGCTAAGAGTGAGAACCTGTCTTGTACTTTAAATCAAAGGAGAAGGAATGAGCCCCTTCTCAAATGTCCAGTTCTCACCCTTGAGCATTGTTACCTGAAATTCACTGCTTTCACCAATTGGAGTAATCACGTGATTGTCATGTTAATCACATTAACATGGTAATAACATCATTGTAACTGGGTCCCCTCATAGGAAGATGACTCTTACTTTTAAATGTTTAAAGGTTTGGCCATCATTGGCTACTCCTGGACTGTCAGTCGCCTCCCTGTAAGACCAGGATAACACAC
This sequence comes from Rhinolophus hipposideros, assembly GCF_964194185.1. Classification (NCBI taxonomy): domain Eukaryota; kingdom Metazoa; phylum Chordata; class Mammalia; order Chiroptera; family Rhinolophidae; genus Rhinolophus; species Rhinolophus hipposideros. Next base: position 36,620,648 of record NC_138066.1, on the reverse strand, counting down.
TATCCAAACACTCAGACAACCGTGCCTTCCCCCTTTCATCTCGTCTCCCCTTCATCTTCCGCTGATTGCAGCCGGCTCTGAGGCCTTTGTTCTTCTGTTTCATGTAGTAAATGTAATGCTCAATTTATGCAGAACGTAGCTTTAAGTTAGCAAAGTTCCGTCCATATTGCCTTAGCCTGCCACTGCTTTCCATTCTCTTTCTCTCCTACTTATAGAGCAGGTATCTTGAGAAGCCAATGGAGATTGCCCGAATTGTAGCCCGGTGTCTGTGGGAAGAGTCCCGCCTCCTCCAAACTGCAGCCACTGCAGCCCAGGTAAGACCTGGGAAGAAGCACAGTGCTGTTGAGATGTGTTTTCTTTCCTTGTTGTGTACAAAGATGTGCTTGCTCTTATGAGGTCATTAGGATGTGCACTGACGTCTAGGGTAGAGGTGGGTGTGAAGTGGGTGTGTGGGTTTTTTAAATTTTATGCAGTGAAAAATAACTTTTTTTCCTGAGCACAGAATGCATTCTTCCTTTTTAAAGCAAAAATCAAAACATTACAGAAAAGTACAAGGGAGAAAGTTTTTTAAAAATCTGAATTGTCACTCAGTTCCTCTCCTTATTGTTTCTTCCCAAGAAGCCAACATTAATAGTCTGGTACATATCCCATCACACCTTTCTCCAGGCTCATATAAACTATAGAAATTACACACACGCATATTCTCTCTACTTAAATGGGTTTATTTCCCTTCATCTTGGTTTTTTTGTTTAACATTATGTCATGTAAAGCCCTCTAAGTCAAGTAATGTAAAGCTAACTCATGTTCTTTATTTGCTGCATTATGGTCTGCGGTATAGATTTGCTGTAATTTATTCAACCATTCCCCCTTCAGAACACATTCACTTCATTCGGTTTTTGTCCATTATAAATACTACTCCCGAGTCTCCCTATATATCTTTATATATTCAGGATTTGATGTCTCTACGATAGCTTTCCAGGCTGCCTGTTTTTATCAATGGTATTTTTTTAGAACACAGCCACACATATTCATTTATGCACTGTCTGTGGCTTCTTTTATGTTGCAGTGGCAGGACTGAGTATTTGTGACAGAGACTGTATGACCCACAAAGACAACAAGATTTACCACCTTGCCCTTGGAGAGAAAGTTTGCAGCCCCTGACATACAGCTACCAGTTGTATATTTGAGGCCTCAACCCAGGCCTCGCTGTTATTTTCTTTGTTTATATCACCTGGCATATTCTTAAGTGTCTTTTATCTGTAAAGCACCAAGAGATAGGAAGACAAATAGCGGTGATCCCTGCTACCAGGGCTGTCAGCCTAGTTGGGATTATAGGAACACAGACACTCAAACTCAAAGTGAGAAAAACATATGAGAGGATGTGAGTAGTTTGGCCTAGGGAAGTTGAACAAAGTTTCCCAGGAGAACAAACAGTTGTGCTGAGTTTGAAGGTCAGTGAGTTCAGATGTATTTAGGCAGAAGCACACGCCTGTCTGAGTGGACATTGTGTGGGGAGGTAGAGTGTGAAAACATGCTGTATTCAGGGAAGAATGGGTAGTTTGGGGTGACTGAAGCACAGGGAGGGAAGGTTTAAGTTGTTATGAGATTGTGTGAAACATCTGTCTGTGCTGGGCTGAGATGTTAATACCTGGAAACGGTGGCAGACAATAGTTTTTACAAAGGTATTAGAGGTGGGATTCTGGAGGTGATCATTAATCACATCTACTTTCCCCCTTTAAGTGCAGTCCTAATTGAGAAATAGACGTGGGAGTCGAATACTCATTAAAATATCAGCTGTATTGTTGGTAAAACAAGACTGGAAAGCATGATTTGGGTTGGGCACTATGGGAGCTTTCTGATGCCTGCCCCCTGAGTTAGTTCTTGGGGTGGAGAGGTTGGGTTTGGAGAGCAGCACTTCCCCAGCCATCCAGATAGAGCTTCAGAAATAGCTGTGTACCCACTGAACACAGAGAGATCGGCCGCTAGCACTGCTCCTAGAGCCCAGGCCCTCTCTCCTGACCCATGTGCCCCAGGAAGGCAAGAGTGGGAGGAGAGAGGCACCAGCTTGAGTGCTGGGTTCCTCGAAGATCGCCATGCATGCAGAGTCTTTTCCCCAATCTCACCAATCAGATGAGTCACCCCCTTATGAAGAAAATAAGTAGGAGTGGAGGTTGCCTTCTCAAAACTGCTAAGGCAGGGAACTTTGTATTCCGTGGGCTTGGGCAGGGCCTGCGGGAGAGGGAGAGAATGGTCACCTCTAACATTTGCACGTTTAGATCTATGTTGGAGACTTCCGGTATCAGTGTAGAGAGCAGATTGGAAGTGAGAGAGATTAGCGGCAAAAAGATCAACGGTTGGGGTTTAAAGGAGCCAGTGGCACCAGAGATAGATTTGAGAGATTATGGAAAGGAGAGCCAAGGATTTGGTTGACTCCGAAATGAAAAACAGCTGAGAATTTCTAACTTGGAACACTGGGTATATAATGGCTTCCCCAGACTCTCGGTTCTGTGCCATTGATTGACCTCTCTGTCCTATACCAGGACCACGCTGTCTCCATCACCTCAGCTTTTCCATGGTCTTCTTTTTCCTTTTTAATCAGAAGATGTCCTATTACTTTGACAAAACTTACCATTTTTAAGTTTCATGTGCTATTTGACCTTTTAAAGGTACCAATCTCCCCTTCTCCCCTGAGATAATATCTCCCGATATGGCATTTCACCGCAGGACAGAATGGTTTTTTTATTATTCCACAGAAATATATTTGGATACTCTATACATTTAAATAGGCATCCAAAATTTGCTGTCATAAATTGTGAGTTTTTTTTATATACTTACCCAGAACGAGCTTTTAGAAGGTATGGACCACGTCTTAGCTCAACCTGTGGTCTCCAATGTAGTGTAATACACAGAGGCGGTTTCTAGTGTGACCTAGAGGTAAAAGGCCAAGGACACAGGTAAAACTCCGTGAGAGCTTCCTGCCGGCCCCCGGGGAGCGCCGGCTGCTGAGGGACTGCCCGGTACATCGCGGGGCAGGTGCACTGCTGCTGTGTCCCTTCTCACCATGGCAGCAGTATCTCAGGCCAAACAGGAAGGGGCGTGGGGTGGGATGGAGACTTGTCAGAGGTATTTTTCTCCTTATATTTCCCGCATTCACATGTGTGTGGACTCCCTTCTTTGGCAGCAAGGGGGCCAGGCCAACCACCCCACAGCTGCCGTCGTGACAGAGAAGCAGCAGATGCTGGAGCAGCATCTACAGGACGTTCGGAAGCGCGTACAGGTAAAGCGGGGCTTGGGCCGGATAGCCCACTCCTTGGGGATGTTGCCCGTGGGTCCTGCCTGTATCCTTTCTGAGGTTTTGGATTCATTTTAATTCTTCTTGGAAACTTTCTTTGCCTTTTCCCCAGAGAAGTCTTTTCTACTTCTCTGTGTTTGTTTGTTTGTTTGTTGAAACAGGATCTAGAACAGAAAATGAAAGTGGTAGAGAATCTCCAGGATGACTTTGATTTCAACTATAAAACCCTCAAGAGTCAAGGAGGCAAGTGAATATTAGAGACCTTAAAATCTGTAGAAAGTGAGTTTGTGTGACTTGAGTTTCAGGACTTGTCTTGACGCTGTGTTCAGACTTTGCGGGGAAGGGTTGTAGGGGCCTCTGTTGCTTAAGGGAGCCTCGTTACTAAGGATGGGAGTGTTCCCTCAGCTCAAGGAGGTATTCCTTCCTCCACAGACATGCAAGATCTGAATGGAAACAACCAGTCAGTGACCAGGCAAAAGATGCAACAGCTCGAACAGATGCTCACAGCGCTGGACCAGATGCGACGAGTAAGAACACCTTCCCCTGCGTGTCTCACGCACCTGTGGCCTGTCTGGTTTCTAATGAGTTCCTTCTCTGGAATCGACTACAGCGTGTGGTTAGAGACGGTCTGAGGAAATGTTTTCTGACTTTGTTTTGGTTTCCACCCAGAGCATCGTGAGTGAGTTGGCGGGGCTTTTGTCAGCTATGGAGTACGTGCAGAAAACTCTCACGGATGAAGAGCTGGCTGACTGGAAGAGGCGGCAACAGATTGCTTGCATTGGAGGCCCTCCCAACATCTGCCTAGATCGTCTGGAAAACTGGTAACAGATGAAAGAGAAGTTTTTCCTTTCCTTCTAGAAAGCAGCTAAATTAGGGTCATAACTGCAGGCCCAGAGAGTTGGTATTATAGCTCAAAGGTGGGGACTTTTCATCTAGAAAACTGGTAAAAGATGAAAGAGAAGTTTTTCCTTTCCTTCTAGAAATCTGTGCTAAATTAGGGTCATAACTGGCAGGCCCCAAAAGTTGGTACTGTATCTCAAAGGTGGGGACTTTTGCCTATTCAAATTAAGTCTGAGCCTTAAAGTTCTTACTTCATTTGGACAATTTTTAAAACAAAAATTTATTTATGTTACTATATTTTAAATGTTTAATTTAAATAAAGCGTTTGGTTTAACTGTTTAACACATAGATTAAATTTTAAGTTTTAATTACTTTAATAATCTAAAATGACACATTCTCTTTATAAGGGCAAAAAAACAGCAGCCCCCGGCAGCACTCAGCAGCCCACGGCTGCTCATGCCAACCTCGGGCTGCTCAGGGCAGCCCAGCTCTAGGGAGAGCTGTTGTTCACAATCTTAGCTGTAGATGGCGCAGCTCCTTGGTCCATGCTCACTGGCCCATGTGGGAATCGAACCAGCGACCTAGGCATTAGGAACACTGCGCTCCAACCACCTGAACTGCCCGGCCAGCCCTTTTAAATTTCTTTATTGGGGACTATTGGGGAACAGTGTGTTTCTCCAGGGCCCATCAGCTCCAACTCGTCCTTCAATCTAGTTGTGGAGGGTACAGCTCAGCTCCAAGTCCAGTTCCCGTTTTCAATCTTAGTTGCAGGGGACGCAGACCACCATCCCATGCGGGAATTGAACTGGCAACCTTGTTGAGAGCTCGCTCTCTAACCAACTGAGCCATCCGGCTGCCCTCTGTAATCTGTTCTTTTACACTCATTCAGCAAGCAAACATTTTTAAGCATCCTTGATGTACAAGGCCTAATAGTGAATGTGCTGCACCAGCTTAAATTAGGAGAAACCTAACATGAAGGGGGACTCAGATACACAGAGCATGAAATTAGAAATTTAGGGCAACTCTATATGAGAAGGCCTGTTTGTTCATATCCTTATGAAGGCTGAATTTTGTTAATTTACTGAAATCAGTTTTAAATGCTTTCTGATCAAGGACCACCACCCCTTCACTGCCCCGCATCTTTCACATTCTCATGTAGAGGTCTTTTAATCTTTACTAAACTAATGGGAGAACATCAAGGAGAGACCAATATTCTCTATTCTTGGGGACAGGCTTCATCAGCCTTTGTCTCCCTGTCCACCTTTTCTATATGTTGTGCTGTCAGTGTTTTGAAACATAATGTCATACGCTTTAATCCATTGAAGATTGACATGGAGAGGACTCATGGGGGTCATGCAGTTCAACCCCTTCGCTTGTGCAAGGGGACATTACAGCCTGCGATGGTGAAGGGGCCTAGCCAAGGTCGCACAGGTAGTGAGTGGCAGAGCTAGTTCAAACCCATCTCCTTGGGTTGTCTGATTTCCTGTTTCCCCGGTCCCCACATTTTGGTACAAGGATAAGTTAAGATGAAGAAAGTGAGTGCCAGATTCCCTGCTTCTTAGTCTCTGTATCTGGGTTCTAATACTCATCGCTTTGCAATAATTCCGTTAATACCTCCTTGTAGTGTAGGTTTTAATACTTCTTCTGTGCCTAGCTCCCTCTTTGCAATGTAAAATTTTAGAAAGGGACTATTTTAAAAAGGCAAAATAAATCCCCCTTTTTCTCAGTAGATGCAAAATAAATTCCCCCTTTTCTTATTTAATGCCACTGAATTGTACGCTTACAAATGGTAAATTTCATGTTATGTATATTTTACCACAATAAAAAAGTTCCCCTTTCTTATTTTAGTGTGTTTATATCGATGGCATCCTTTTCCCCTTCTCCAGTTTACCTGTGTACCCTCCCTTAGGTAACTAACTGGTAACTTTCTTATTTTATTGGCAGGATAACCTCATTAGCAGAATCTCAACTTCAGACCCGCCAACAAATTAAGAAACTGGAGGAGTTGCAGCAAAAAGTTTCCTACAAAGGGGACCCCATTGTACAGCACCGGCCAATGCTGGAGGAGAGAATCGTGGAGCTGTTTAGAAACTTAATGAAAAGGTAACCCACAATCCTTGTCCCTTTCCCTCATTGCCCCCCACCCCCTCAAAAATCATGTCCTTAAACGAGAGATTGGCTCTCTTCAGAGGCACAGGACAGAGACTGGTCCACTGCGCGCTGTGTGAACTGCTGTCCTTCTCTTTCCCTTTCAGCGCTTTTGTGGTTGAGCGGCAGCCCTGCATGCCCATGCATCCTGACCGGCCATTAGTCATCAAGACCGGCGTCCAGTTTACCACGAAAGTCAGGTGGGCCATGGCACTTCCACTGTTGGTAGATGTGTTATGGAAGGATGTTCTGAGAAGGAGAGCAGAGTTGGTGGCGAGGGTGGTTCTTCACAGGCTGTACTGTGGTGGGTGTGGAATTTGTTGGCATATCAACTTGCTCTTTGATTCTTCTGTCAGAAGCTATAGAGAGGTCATCGTATTCCTGCGATCTCAGGCCTACAGTCTTAGACCACAGTGTCTCCTTCTGCCCTGCAAAAGGGGCAAAATAATGCTGGTTATTTTCTGTTCTTTGAGCCTACTTTTTCCTGGTGATTTTAAGGAAAAGTGTAAGCCTTAGTCATACAGAAGCAAAGGGGCCACAGGGCAGGTGGGTGGTGGGCCTGCAGGGTGGAGTGTTACTTTCACACTCAAGTCAGACAGGTAGGCTGGGGTTTGCCCTCCTGCAGTGAAATTTCCCTCTTCAGAAACTTGGTGTGGTGTTGGGTTTCAGGTTTAATAGAAAGAATACCAGCTGCGGAACACGTATTCCTGTAATATTTTTCATGAAATGGCTTTTATTATCCTTTGGTGAATCTCTTACAACTTTGTCCAAATTCTTAGTTCTTAGACTTTTTTTCAGTACGTTGGCCTAAAGGGGTGATACTTAACGTCAAAGACAGCACAGGAAGAGGAATTTGGGATTGTGATTGATTTACCTGTTAGAAATGAAGACTTTATGAATTTTATATTTCTTCAGCTAGAGGTTTCTGGGGGCACCTACTGACTTTAAAAAAAAATTGGATTGTTTTTCCTTTGCTCAGAAACTTTTTTTTTTTTTTTGAAATAGATTGCTGGTCAAATTCCCCGAGTTAAATTATCAGCTTAAAATTAAAGTATGCATTGACAAGTAAGTACTCCTTATCTTAGCTCTTTTTTCTTTTTTTTTAAATGAGAGAGAGAAATGAGAACTTTGACAGACAGCATGTGAACTTAGAGACTTTATCTCGTCAGAAATCTTCGTTTTGAACAAAAGTTTTCAAAAGACTTGCAGTGCATTGTCATTTATGTGCTTGAACAAAACCACAAAGCTAATGGTACAGATTTGAGTTGCGATTGCTCTTGTGACCTTGGGCCCTCCTTTTCTTTATTTTTCTTACTTGTAAATGTAATTTATGCATATTATATAAAACTGAGACTATATGGGGAAAATGGATTTTTTTTTTATTGTTCCACACTTCACCACGATGCAGTACTTTTCAAAATTTGACAATGCCTTTCAAAAATTAAAATGCACATACCCTTTGAAGAGATTTGAAAAGAGAAAATGTATTCTTATTTTTAGGTAATATAATTATTTATCTGGAAATTTCATCAGAATGAACTGGAAATAATTACTAATGAAATTGGAAATAATAACTAATGAAATAAGGGACTCGAGGAAGGTGGTAGGTTTAATAAGTAAATAAGTAAGCAAAAATTAATAACTTCATTCAGATATTAGCATTAACCAGTGAGAAATGATCATAGAAAAATTATCTCACAATAAACAACAAAAGTAAAAATATGTTGTGATCAACTTAACAGAAATGTTAAAGACCTTTTTGAAGGAAACTATGATATTTTAGTGAGGAAGAGATATTGTAAAAAGTGAGGAGACAAATCATATTCCTGGATTGCAGACTTTTAATTTTATTATAAAGATGTTGATTCTTCCCAGTTAATACAGCACCAACCAAAATGCAAATAGAATTTTTTTTTTTTTGCCTCTGACTCCCCACCTCTTCCCCCCCCCCCTCCCACACCCCGGGTTTTTAAGCCATTGTTTCTCAGTCTAGTTGTAGGGCACAGCTCCTGGCCCATGCTGGTATTATGAGCCTTGCGCTTCACCTGGCCGAGTTGTTGGTTGGCCGCTCACAGCAGCTCATGGCAGCTCTTGTCAGCTGCCAGCCGTTCACGATGGCTGCTGGCCTCTCACACCTGCTGCCAGGCGCTCACGGTAGCACGCCTCCGCGCACGGCAGCACACAGCTCACATCCACCTCTGATTGTTCTCAGCAGCCCAGCTCCAGGGAAAGCCGTTGTTCACAATTTTAACTGCAGAGGGCGCAGCTCACTGGCCCAGGTGGGAATCGAACCGGCGTCCTTTGTCATTGGGAGCACGGCACTCCAACCGCCTGAGCCACCAGGCCGCCCCAATAGAATTTTTCCTATGAGATTTTTTTAAAGCTCCTGACTTTCAAGTTGTATCTTAGATGAAAAAAAAATAAGCAAAGATAGATTTTTTAAAAGGATTTATTTATTTTTAATTACGGTAAAAAAAAAATTTAACATGAAAGTTACCATCTTAACCATTTTTAAGGGTACAGTTCAGTAGTGTTGAGTGTTTTCACAGTATTGTATGACAGAACTCCAGAACTTTTTCATTTTGCAAAATCAAAACTGAACAATAAATCCCCATTTCCCTCACCTTCAGCCCCTTAGCAACCACCTTTCTACTTTCAAAAACAGTTTTTAAAAAGTAAATAAAAATATTGGAGAGTGGTATGAGAAGCTGCCGCTGCCACATACTAAAATATATCACAAAGTTTCATTTACCAAATGAATATGTTACTGGGACAGGAATAAACTGATTGATCATTGAAACAAAATCCTAAATCCAGAAATAGACTTCAGGGTTATATAAAGAATTAATATATGTTTTAAATGATATCTCGAACCAGTGAGGAAAGGATGGATTATTTAGTAAGTGGTTTTGGCCCACGTTGGAATTGAGAGGATTAGAGTGAGAAGTTAGAGTTTTAGTTTTTACTGTCCATCAGAATAAATACCAGATGTATCTACATGTTTTAAACAAAAGTATCTTAAAAGCATAGGTGAATGTATAATGTAATGGTGGTAAAATGACAAAATGGTAGAACCACTTTGGAAAACATTTTGGCAGTTTCCTAAAAATTTGAACAAGCACCTACCCTATGACCCAACCTTTCCATTCCTAGTTACTAACCCAAGAGTAGTGAAAGTATATGTCTGCACAAAGGGTTGGACATTCATCGATGAATGTCCATTAACAGATGAATGAATAAACAATTTGTGGTATATCTAGAGAATGTAATGTTACTCACCAACAAAAAGGAATGCACTATTGATAGCTGTAACACATGAATAAATCTCTTAATTACACGGAGTGAAAGAAGCCAGACCAAGGGGAAAAAAAGAGTATATAGGCTATGTTTCCATTTATGTAAAATTCTAGAAATGCAAATGAATCTATAGTGACTGAAAGCATATCAGTGATTGCCTAGGGACAGGGGTGGGGTGGAGTGTCGGATTGGGGAATGGATTGCAAATGAGCATGGGGAAACTTTGGAAATGGTAGCTATGTTTATTATCTTGATTGGGCTAATGATTTCACAAGTATATATTATATATATGTATCAAATTGTACATTTAAAATAGTACAGTTCATCAATTATCCATCAAAGCTATAATGCCAAAAAGAATGTTTTTAAAAAAGAAATATAAGTTAGACATAGGGAGATTTGCCTATGAAGACTCTTAAGTTCTAAAATGTGATATATGGAAATATATCTTCTGAAAGATATAAATCTGTAATCCCACTTGGAATGCACTGTTTATTAAATAGTAGCTGTTATTAATTCTAAAATTGTAAGCAAATATATAGCAAAGGTCTTTTAAAACAGTATAAAATAATAAAAAAAGGAAAAGACAGAAATGTGACTATATAAAAGACTATATAATCAAAAACAAAGAGTTAAGAGTATTAAGAGGAAAAAGTTAAGAGGAAAGAGTATTTCCAGCTATATCAAATGGGACGCTCTGAGTTGCAGGTAACAGGAAACCTTTACATAAAATCCAGTGTGGCTGAAATAACAAGGAAATTTGCAACCTGGAATTACTGGAAATGCAGTTAGGGCAGGTTCCTGACGGTGAGATCAGTGACTCATTGATGGCATCGAGGACCCAGAATCTTCCGTCTCTTCTCATCACTTGCATTCTAAGTCTCCCTTCTGGATTGCAACATGGTTGCTTGTAGGCCACATGCTTCCTTGTTCGTGTTCAGCCAGGGAATGTAAATCCAGCCTGAGATATAATTCCTTCCCAGTCTGAGAGAGACAATGTAGGTCATGTCCTCACTCCCCGGGACCACTGCACTGTGGGCATGCTGTGTTCTGATCAGGATCCCCTGGATGTGGGGATGGGAAGATACCTGAGCAGAAGCAAGGTTCTGTTAGGAAGGGGACAGTAGGTGTTGGGGCAGACAACCAGCTTTGTCTACTAGTGTCTACTACTTAAGCGTGTACAGGGTTCTGATATTTCACATATAAAATGTAATTGAAGAGGTTATAGAAATTCCCAGGAGCACAGCAGTTTTTCCATCAGAGTACATTACAGGTATTCAAAGTAGATTTTTTTGAAGAAACACAGGGCCTGTTTTATTAACACCAGTTTGTGTTCTTAACAGAGACTCCGGGGATGTTGCAGCTCTCAGAGGGTGAGTTCAGCCTAGAGGCGTCCTTTTCTTCTATTTAGTCTAACTTTGTTCTCTGGCCACTCAGTCACCTTTTGTGGCTGGTTTTTCTCCTATGATTCAGATCCCGGAAATTCAACATTCTGGGCACAAACACAAAAGTGATGAACATGGAAGAATCCAACAACGGCAGCCTCTCTGCAGAATTCAAACACTTGGTATGTGGGAGGAGCCCAGACTCCCCTTCTCCAAGGGTTGGCAGAGGACTGGGTGGGGGACAGCCTCACGTGACCTAGGTGCCATTTGCTTTTCTTACAGACCCTGAGAGAGCAAAGATGTGGTAACGGGGGCCGAGCCAATTGTGATGTAAGTTTTGTTGGGGATGAAAGCCAACTAGGAGGATTTTCTTTGATGGGGAAAGGAAAAGGGTCTTCTTATTGCCCAGAAATAGAGACATCGACCTGCCATTTCAGCTGTAGTCATTCACTGGGGGCCAAAATGACATGGTTGGAAGTCACACCTGCCGTGAGTTCTCTGGCTTGGAGCATTTCCTTGGTTGTCCCGGGAGTAAGCTTACATTAAGGAGGAGTGGAAAGTCCCTTGTTGCCTTACCCACACCCATTTAGTAGAAAAGAAGCCTGCCACGTGACCTGGGGCTTTCCCAATTCCTCTTCCAGCTTCTGCCAGCTGACGCTGTTTGGCTCCTTCTTTGGTGACTTATTTTTCTCACTAAGGTGGGATAGAAGGTTGTAAGAAATCTGAGTTAAACATTTTAAAAAAGAAAAGAAGAAAAACCTATTTTGTTCTTTATCCCCTTTATTTCTTTTCTGCCTTCCATTGATTTATATTATTGGATTCTTAGTGTCAAGAATAAACTTCAAAAAAAAAGATAGGAAAAAGGTAAATGTGACCAAAAACTAGTTTTTAATTTAAAAAAAAAGAAAGAAAATTGTGACACCCTGTTCTTTTTCTGATATTTGTCCCCCGAACCATTCTTCCCTCTTCTCTAAAATGTAGCAGGCCTTAAAAAAATAAAATATAAAAAAAGATTGAATTTATAATGCTTGACAGTAAAGAGTACACAATGATACAGAGAAATGTATGCGGCATGTTTGTTTAGAAAAAGCAAGATGCAAAATAATCTGAGTAGTATATTAGTATATTTGTTTGAAAAATACATAATACTGTTTTTTGCATGTTCACGTATGCACTGAAAAACTCTGGAGGAATATACACCAAACAGTGCCTATGTATTTGCGCTGCTGTTAGTATCCGAGGCTACTCTATGCTGCTTCTGTAATATTTGTATTTTAAACTGAACATGTATTACTTTTTTAATCAGAAAAAGAGTATTCTAAACATGAATTGGAATTTTGTTTCTTAGAATTCATTGGTAGCTCTTGTTCAAAACGAGGTTGCTATACTGCTGGGAGGAGTACAAATTGTTAGAGTTGCTTTGGAAGACAATTTGGCATTATAAAAATGAACATACTTTTATAAACCAGCAGTGCCACTCCCAGGATTTAACAGTAGAGAAACCTTTGCACATATGTACCAGGAGACATGCACAAAGTGTCACAGCAGCCTGGTCATAAGCCCTCCATACAACTCACATAAATACCCATCAACACTAGGATGGGTAAATGATTTGTGGTGTAGTCATATGATGGAATACTATACAGCTGTGAAAATGATGTACAGCACCACTTGGCTGCAAAAGGTGAATCACTAAGGGCACATAGGGTATGATTCCATATGCATAAGGTTCACAGACACCTCAAACTAAACACTGTGTACATTGTTTAAATATAACTATGGTAAAACTGTAAAGAAAAGCTAGGAAACGATAAACCCCAAAGGTAAAGTAGCAGTTACATCAGAGGGAAAAGGGATGAAGACGGGACTGGGGAAGGATACCCAGAGAATCTCAGCGGTCACGGTCTTTTCCTTAAACTGGGTGGTGGGGAGACAGGTGTTCATCATCTTGTCATTCACTGTGCTTCACCCATTTTGTAAATAGCCTATTGGATCTGTGTAATGTTGTATAATACAACCCACTAAAGATCAGGTTGAGGAACAGAGCCTTGGAGAGTCTTAGTGCTGAAGAGAGTATATGCTCAGAGCTGTGTCCCTGGCAGTTTGTCTGTGGCCACCTGGTGGATTCCCCTTTTTCATGCAGTGAGGCTGTGGCATGTCCTGTCCTCCACTGTGGCTCTTAGTACCGAACGTTCTTGTCGTTACTGTAGGCCTCCCTGATTGTGACCGAGGAGCTGCACCTGATCACCTTTGAGACTGAGGTGTATCACCAAGGCCTCAAGATTGACCTAGAGGTGAGTTCTGCCGCAGAATGGGGACAGGGCTACACTCGGGTGAATCAGGACAAGAACTTCTAGATGGGATTTTTATCACAGAAGATGCAGGGATGACTCTTTGTTAAGCCCTGTTTTTACTTTTGTTATTTTCCTCCAAAAAATCGTTAGTAATCCCATCTGAGAGTAAAGTCTTGCTTGAATGCTTAGAAGACACACGTATACTCAGCTTTCAGCAAACTTGACATGAAAAGCAGTATTTAGAGATTGACGGCAGTTAACTTTATAAAGTTTGGGAAAAATAGTCTTTAAACAGTCAGTGTCTTTAGTATACAGAAAATCATGGCCTTTACATTCTCTTTTCCCAATTTTCTTGATCTTTAAGAGAAAAAGCAGGAATCCTAGTCTTTGATTTCTGGAACCTGTCTGTTTAATGGGCAGATACAGCTTCACTTCTTGGAGCATGCCTTCCAGGTTTTATATGTGGGAATGTGTGGACCGTGATTCCTGCTTTGAGCAAGTCAGATTTTACAAATTTCTGGTTATGTTCCGACTGCAGCCCGAGTCCTATGGCCTGTGTTCAGCACTCTTCGCACTCCGGGTTGTTCAGCCAACTCAGTCACACCTCCTTGAGAGGTGGCAGTGGGTGTGGCTTACAGCATGGCCTTTTATTCTGAACCCCGGGAGATCTGGGGGAAGAGGATTCTGAAGCCGTGAGGGCCCCTGCCTCCCACCTCATCTCCCACTTGCTCCACAGACCCACTCCTTGCCGGTCGTGGTGATCTCCAACATCTGTCAGATGCCAAACGCCTGGGCGTCCATCTTGTGGTATAACATGCTGACCAACAACCCCAAGGTGAGCGCCCCATCTTCTGGAACGACACCCGCCTTCTCTTCTGACTCCTCATTGCCCAGAAGTTGTGATGGTGCCTCGTGCGGGTCAGCAGGCACTGCCCTTTCACCTGCATGAGCAAATGTATTGTTTTCAATAGAATGTGAACTTCTTCACCAAGCCCCCAATTGGAACCTGGGATCAAGTGGCCGAGGTGCTGAGCTGGCAGTTCTCCTCCACCACAAAGCGAGGGCTGAGCATCGAGCAGTTGACGACGCTGGCAGAGAAACTCCTGGGTCAGCATTTTACCTGTTGTCCCTCCTCCCCTCCTCAAAAACGGAATCTGGCTCTGCATTCAGGAAAATTCACTAAGCGAGGCCCTGTGCTGGGGCCAGAAACTGTGCGCTCCCACAGCTGGGAGCGGGCAGTTAGGTGCAGGGAAAGTTGGCCTCCTAATGATCGTTCTGATGAGGTGGGAGGCAGATTTCTTTTCTCTTGGTGGTTGTCTCCCTCCCCCTCCCAGATTTGTCTAATCTTAGGAAGATATTTTAAGTGCCTGTTAGATGGCGGAGCCATAGGCTCGCCATTCCTGTCCATTTCTTCAATAAACTGTAGGTTGGTTTGTAATTTTTTTCCCCTAGAAAAAAATGTAGTAGGATATTTATATGCTACCTGGACTATAAGTAGCTTCATCCCGTGCTGCCACTAAATGTGTGACCCTGTTACACCAGCTGTCCACTTTCTTAGTGAGTGCTGCTGGTCCCCAGGCCACCACACCTGGCTAGGAAGGGCAGGGGAACGTGATACATCATCCACCCCTCTGCCAGGCGAAACAACATCTCAGGGAGGGGCTCAAATGATGGGCTTGGGGGTGTGTGCACATGCGTACACACACGTGTGCACAGTGGTGGCAACCTTCAATACATGAAAACCAGCGGTTTCACGGCCCATTGGGGGACAAATGTGTATGAGTGTGTGTTCTGTTTTAAGAAGTAAGATCTTGATTCAAAGCTGAAAATTATACTACTTTATTCTTTTTTTTCCTTCAGGACCCGGTGTGAACTATTCAGGGTGTCAGATCACATGGGCTAAATTTTGCAAAGTAAGCAATCTTGTTAACGCCTTGCCACAGCTTCTTGGGAATAGGTGTGGGTAGGTAGGCCCAGACACTGGGCCCGAAGGCCCAAGACTCGGTCCAGCAGCCAGGAGGACCTGCCTGAGCGTAGTTAGGCCTGAAGATGTTGACAACACTGTGCCCCCAGGAAGAAAAAAGCTGGGATGGTAGTAGACTTGGCTTTCCCATTATTCTCTTCTCCAGGAAAACATGGCTGGCAAGGGCTTCTCCTTCTGGGTCTGGCTGGACAATATCATTGACCTTGTGAAAAAGTACATCCTGGCCCTTTGGAATGAAGGGTAGGTTGCCACTCTTGTGTTTGGCAGGTAAAAGGTTACCTGCTGTCTCAGCAGGCCATTGGATGGGGAGATCCGTTCAACCCAAACCTTCTTGTTGCTCTTTTTTGGCTCCAGGTACATAATGGGCTTTATCAGTAAGGAACGGGAGAGGGCCATCTTGAGCACCAAGCCCCCAGGCACCTTCCTGCTAAGATTCAGTGAAAGCAGCAAAGAAGGAGGCGTCACCTTCACTTGGGTGGAGAAGGACATCAGCGGTAAGCTTGACTCTCACCCACCCATCCCTGTTGGTGGCAGCTGCTGCTGCGGCTCTTGGGGCTGCTGCTAGTTTCAAGCACCCACTGCCCCCTAGTGGGAAGAGATGGCCTCGCACTCCCTGCCTCAGACTTGGCAAAACACAACTTGGGTGGCTTTTTTTCTCTAAGTTTTTCCAGCTGAAGGATTGGTTTGCCAATTTTGTGTTGCTGGCGCGAGGGGCTGGTATTTGCCTAGGAATTTGCAATTTAAATTTTATTCTTCTCTTTTCTTACCTACCCTGTTACTATAGCTTATGCAAGTATTTATTCAAGTGTTTATTACCTGTAACCCAGCTGGATAGCCTCTCCAGAAGCCAGCTGAACATACCCACAGTGCCAGGCGACGGGGCAGGATATCCAGGGTCTCAAGTGCTAGGTTGGCATGTCTTTTCCTGTCAAGGAAAAATAAATTAGGTAGTTTTCTCTGAGGTCATTTCCATTATCTCCCCTTCCTATATCCCATGACAGGTAAGACCCAGATCCAGTCGGTGGAACCATATACGAAGCAGCAGCTGAATAACATGTCATTCGCGGAAATCATCATGGGCTATAAGATCATGGATGCCACCAATATCCTCGTGTCCCCGCTGGTCTATCTCTACCCTGACATCCCTAAGGAGGAGGCGTTCGGGAAGTATTGTCGGCCGGAGAGCCAGGAGCATCCCGAGGCTGACCCAGGTAGTTGTTGATTTTCCACGTCAGGCATGTAATTCTGGGGCAACATAGGAAATTACAGGATTTTTGGAAGACAGACAGGTGAATGCCTGAGGAATCTGGCCATCTTTATTCCTCTTTATGGAAAAGAACTTTGTAGTGAGTGCTTTTGGGGTAGCTGAGGGGGTTGGAGAGAGGAGAAGACTCAGAGTCACTAGTCTCTGCCCCACAGGGAGCACCCTCCCCCCAAAAAACATACCCAAAACGCTTTGAAGAGAAAGCGAGTCTGCATTCGTCAGTAACAGGATGCCCAGCCAGCACGGTGCTTCTTACATAGTAGGTGCTGGAAGGTTGGCAACCCAGACTTCAGTCTGGCGTGTTTCCTTTTCCCCATCACTGAACAATGTGAGCAGTGTCGAGTGGGATGAAGAAAGGCTTTTGGAGGAAATGAGTGCTAGCAGCATTAGCACATGGTTTAAGAGCAGAGTTGGGGACAGTGGTGTTTGAAAGGCAAGCTGGTAACTGGTGGGAGGCGTGTGGAATTGGTATTTAGAATGTGTGGCTGCTGAAAGTAAGATTTTTTTTAAATGTGCAAAAGCATAGGTGTTTATGTAAGTTATATACAGTTGTTTTACATTAAGCCTGTGATCTCAAGTGCGGTCATCACATGGAGGGGCAGAGGCCTCTAGTTTGCTCCCATCAGCATTTGCTGCTCTTGGCTCTCTGGGTTCTCCCTCCAGATCTTGATGAGGAATCTGTGATTTGCCATTTTTGTTTTTATTGAACTTTTCTTAATCATGGAGCCAGCAGTGGCTTAAGTGATCCTTGGAGGTTAGCTTCCCTGCCCCAGCTGTTTTGAAAAGTCTGTTTTTGTACAAATAGCTCACACACAAGCTGTCCAGCTTCCCTCCCACTTTTTCGTAGGAATGCCCTCTGAAGGATTCCTTGGGGCGGGAAGGGCTGGAATTGGAGGAGGGAATTTGAGCTCATTAACAATTGACTTTCTTTTCCCCCTTGTTCTGGTGTTGAGTTTTGTTCAAATACTCTCGAAAAGTTTAACTCTCACTTCCTGTCTGCTACTTATCTCTCTTCCCACGTTGTGCTTCAGTTGGGAGATCTGTTTATCAGCCTCTGTCACACTACTCTTTGTTCCTTCTGCAGAGGACATTTAGATCCAAGTGTTGGCCCTTTGACTAATTTTGCTTTCAAGATCCAAGTTCCCAATCTGAGGTTGTGCCCTCCATTTCCATCTGTCCTTCCTGCGTGACCGAGAGGCAAGGTCCTTTCCTGCCTGGAGACCTCGGTGTTTCTTCAGGGGCATATGCCAGTCACAAAAATGGAACTAAGTACTTGTGTTTTGCCTGCCTCCTGGGAAGGCTAGTGTAAGCAATGTGCACGGATGGGCTCGGTGTGGTGTGAGCATGGAAATGGGGTCAGGGGTCGTGTGGGGCTGGCTGTTGTCTGTGTATATGGAGCCCCTGTATTAAAATGGGAATCGTGGGAGTGGGTCTGTGACCATTTTCTCTCTACCCCCATCATGAAGATATTGTTATCTCTCAGAGATAGATTATCTGCCCAGGACTCTTCATTCCTCCTTCCTTCTCCAACCAGAAGCCCATACAGTATTTTGTTACAGCTTGAGGGAAAGAGTCCACTCTTAGAAGTGACAAATTCCTTAATCCTACAAACTGGATAAAGTACATTTACAACCTTGTATGGAGCCATAAATCGGCTTTGCTTCTACTGTTCCCTCTAAGGCTAAAGCTATTTTTCTCAGCTACTTTGATCACTGGGGAATTAAATCCTTTTCTGTTTGGGGTGGCAGGTCCCCTCAGGTCAGGGCCAAATGGATTTCTAAGACACAAGAAGCCTGTCTCAGTATCTTCTTTGGATTCTGCAGTGAATGAATCTATTTCTTGGCCCAAAATAAACTTAGATGGCAGAATCTAAAGATGGCGATGTCTTTTTTGAGATTGTCATCATGCTTTTGATCCCTCAATTTTTCCATAAGCCCTAACTAAGCTTTAGAACTGTGCTTCTCTCAGCCCACCACACCCTGCCCCATGCCTCCTACACTATTTGTTTGCCTGAATCCCCTGAATTTCATGCCAGTGTCTCCAAGCTTTCTTGACCTCTTGTTGTAAGCATTTAGCACCTAAAATCATTTATTCTAATCCTCACGTTTCTAACTATAGAACAAGAAATGTAAATCACAGAGGGCACCTCCTTCTCCCTTCCCCCCATCATATTGTAGAGCAAGTGCCTTGCCCCTTGCCCCAGGTCTCTTTGCTGTTGAAGACGTAAGGAGGCCCAGGCCTCCTGTTTTCCAGAGTCAATTGTGCTGCATCACAGACCCCTTCCCTTTATAGAGAGGTTGCTTTTTGTGTGATATAGTCATCCGCTTAGAAAGTTATTGATAACCTCACCTAACAATGTAATAGAGGCAGATTAGTGCCGTTAGGAATAGAAGGTGTAACTCTTGGCTTTGGAACCACAACCATTAGCGGCTCCACGATCTCTGAAAGATTCGGTGACGTTGGTATCTGAGCAGGACGCTGTGCTTGGACTGCATACGCTCCGCTTTGTGTGCAGAGAAGTTATCTCAGAGATACGACCCAGCCAGTATACAATCCTCAGACCACATACAGGCAGTTAAACGATCGCACAATCCAGGGAAAGAATGAACACAATGCTGGCATTCGTCTGGGCTCACGTGGACAAGGGTATATTGAAAAGTCTCTGTAGTGAAGGAAAGCTTTATGGAAAGAATTGAACTTCCTTCCAAGCCGGAAGCGCCAAGAACACCAAATAGTTTACAGTGAGGGAGGGCAGCCCTGAAGGGGGACAGACGTTCAAAACAGTCTCTGCTCAAGGATGGAATGATTTCAAGTCAGGCCTGGTGAGGCAGCCGGCTTTCTCCTGCCTTGTACCCAGAGTGGGGTCCCAGTCAATAAGCCCCCACTTTCCTCTTCCCAGGTGCTGCCCCTTACCTGAAGACCAAGTTTATCTGTGTGACACCGTAAGTGGCTTACCTTCCCAATCTTGCCTTCCTTTAATGTCCTCAGTTACCCCTGGGAATGGGACACTGGGTGAGAGTTTTCCTGCAAAGGGTTGGAAGGCCCTGGGCAATGTTTAATACTCAGTGACTTTGTGTGTTTAAAAAGCTTGAGCTTTTATTTTTCTGTTGGAGACCAGAGTTTGATGGCTTGTGTGTGTGTGTTTTGTTCTTTTTTTTTTTTTTCCTCCATTGTGTCTTGTCAACCCGGCCCTTTCCCCTCCCACGGCTCCCCATTTCCTACAGAACGACCTGCAGCAATACCATTGACCTGCCGATGTCCCCCCGCACTTTAGATTCATTGATGCAGTTTGGAAATAATGGTGAAGGTGCTGAGCCCTCAGCAGGAGGGCAGTTTGGTGAGTATTTGGTTGGCAGACTTTGTCCCTGTGAGGGAAATCAGGCCCCCTTCTGCGATGCCCCATGTACAGAGCCAAGAGCTGGAGCATATGGATTGTAGGAGAAGGTTCTAGAGCAGAACTCTCCAGTAGAGAGGGGATACACACCACGTGTGTGAGTGTACATTTTCCAGTAGCCACATTAAAAACAGTAAAAAGAAACAGGTGAGGTTAATCTTAGTCATATATTTTATTTAACCCAATAAATCCAAAATACTATCATTTCAATGTGTGTGAAACAAATGAATGAGGTTTTTTTCATGCTGAGTCTTTGAAATCCGCTGGGTGTTTTGCGGCTCCAGCCCGCCTCGATTCGGACTAGCCACCTTTCAGGTGCTCAGTAGCTGCCTGTGGCTGGCTCCAGGCGGCCTCATTCAGCATGGCAGCCCTAGATCTTCCTCACACATGGAGAGTTGGGAAGTAGTTAAGGTAGGAAGGGGACGGAGTCCTTCCTGAGGACGAGACCCGGCAGGGAGGCGAGCAAACCTGGATTAGCCAGCCAGCCCTGTCCTGGCCGTGAGGGCAGGAGACTGGATGGTGGCGGTGATGAGGCGTGTGTGCCCGGCCGGCCCAAGTGCTCAGGCGACTGAACTGGCGCTCCCTGTCTGTCCCCCCAGAGTCCCTCACATTCGACATGGAGCTGACCTCAGAGTGTGCTACCTCCCCCATGTGAGGAGCCGAGGACCGGAGCTGCAGAGAGAGATGACAGAGGCACCTCCTGTGTTCGACCACCCCTAAGCAGCCAAACCCCAGAGCGTCTGAATCCCTAACGTTGTGGTTCCAGATTTTCTTTCAATCTCCTACTTCTGTTATCTATCTATGAGCAATCTGGGCACTTTTTAAAATAGAGAAATGAATGAATGTGGGTGATACGCTTTTATCTAAATGCAAATAAGAACGTGTCCTCCTAGACTGTGATCAGGGGCTGTGGAAGGGATGGCGAGAGGGAGGGAAAGGCAGTGTCTTGTCTTCTCTCGCCCCCTGCCCTCCTTTCTCAGCAGCTTGCTGTGGTTGTAAGACAAGTGCCTCCTGTGCCAGCGGCATCCCTCTGCCTATTTCTGTAAGCTAATGCCACAGGCTGCCTCTAGCTACATATGCATACCCCTGGCATTGCACTTTTAACCTTGCTAACGTCTAAATAGAAGACAGGACTTTCAAAGCCCCTAGGTTTCTTTTTAAATTTAAAAGAAAAAAAAAATTAAAGGGCAAAAGACACTGTATCAGCATAGTCTTTTCTGTATTTAAGACAACTCAGTTAATAGCCTCTTTGGTGCTTTAGGCATTCAGCTTTCGTCAGGCTGATACTTTATATAAATCCTGAAATGGGCTTCAGATCCAACCCTTAAAAGACATCTGACACTGTGGCGTGGCCTTTGGTTTTGAAATAGGAAGGTTGAAGGAGAACCTGAACATTCTAGATTTTTTTTTATAAGCAGAGTTTTTATTTTCCCTTGTATGTATTGGCCTGTTGGTAGGTAAGGCTGGGCAGAGGAGCACTTACAACCTGTCCTCCCTTCCCCCGTGGACTTGCACTCCTATTTCAGAGCCCAGGAGGTTTTGTGGGTGCCTTATAAGGGATGGGATGATTCTCCTTCCTTCCCTCAGTCCACCTGACCCCCCTTGTGGCATGGCTCTTTCGGTGTCCAAAGGTCCCTTGTCCTGTTTGTTTTAGGAGTCCTGGTCTCAGGACCTCCTGGAATAAGAGGAAGAGAGTTACAGGTTGAACATGACTCAGAGTATGGGGCCCCAGCCAAGGGTCTGACTGAGCTCAGGGAATGTGGTTCTTATCCCAGTTTCTTGGTGACTTCCCACAGCACCTGGAATCATTTCTTCACTTGGTTAACTCAGGGGCAAAGGCTTACTGATAAACTGTCTGTCCCTCATATGAGGGAGTGAGGGAGTATACACCCAGCCTCCCCCCAGCACTGGCGACTGTCTCCTGCCCCTTGGGGCCCTACAGATGAGGCAGAACAGGTGAAATTGACGGTGTACTTCGAAACACGTAGGAGCATGAGAGGTGGTCTGATGTTGGGGCCGCCTCTGGCTCAGAGGCCTGGCTATTGTGGGTGGTCCAAAACCACCTTGTCTCAGTTGATCAGAGTTTCTGTGGAATGCTGTTTGTTACACCCAAAGGAGCCAGTTCCTGAAGTAGGGGATGAGGACCCTCTCTCCAAGACAAGAGGGTTGCCCTTGGCCATCCATGTCCCCTGTCCTCCTGCCCAGAGACAGTTGACAGGTAGTACAGGGTGCTCCCTTCTCCAGCAACATTCTTTCAATTCATGATAAGCTTGACTCGTAAACTGAGAGAAGATTTAGTTCAAGGGACCCGGGGCAAGGATCTGGAGCAGATGGATATTGTAAAGTTTGGGGCTTTCAGGTAGCATGTGTATCTGGGTTGCACTCTGATTGTAGCAAAGTTCTTTTGAGAGGAGCTGAGACTTGGTCCAGCCAGTCCCTTGAAGAAGCAAATCGTCCAGGACCTGCCTGCTTTCTCCCCACTGTCTGCCCCTGCCCAACCCCCGCCCAGCCGAGGGGGTCCCCTCCATCACGTAACCTACTTTTACAGTGGTTTGAAAGCTACTGTCCTGGCCGCTGCATCAAATGCCAATGTATACTTCATAGTGTAAAAAGTTATATTATTGTGGGTTCCTTTTTTTTTTTTTTTTTTTGTATATTGCTGTATCTACTTAAACTTCCAAAAATAAAAATTATATAGGACCCGTACGACAGTGTGGCAGCTGTGTCTCTGGCCAGTGGAAGTTCCCCTTTCCCTGCTTCAGTGCTGAGGGGGCCTTACACACAGGTCCAGCCGATCTGGAGAGAAGGTGGTGGCCCCCGCTCATTCCCACGTTGACACCGGCCCACTTCTGGGGCATCGAGCACCCCTATATTATACAGCCACCAGCCTCCAGGTAAGGGGGGTCATACTCCTCAGGCACAAAAGTGTCAGAGTGGAGGCCACTCTTCTCCCTCGCCCTTCTTCCTCTCTGCCCTCCTCCTTCCCGGGGCCTTTGCAAGCAGGGCCTCCTGTCTGGGGTCAGATAAGCTACCTAACTAAGAGGGTTGGGATGAAGGTACTCCCACCCCACCCCCAAGGCCTCCCCTTCCACAGTTGTTCCATTATCACCTTCTCTTCAGTTCACTCAGTGGGGACCAACTAAACACCTAACTGGCTGCTGCTCCAGGCCGGCAGTCAGTGGTGATAATTCACAGACATCAGCGCCCACTCAGCTGTTTCCCACCCCCTCCCCTTGTGCCGAGTACCACAGAGCCGAGCAGGGTGTAAGATATGAGCCGCCTTCCCCTGCAGAGATGGAAGAGAGATTAGTGTGCTCAGGCGGCTGGCGGCTGCTTCCCTCCCCACCCACCCCCTCCACCCCAACTCTGGGCCCCTGCGCCTCCTGGGGCAGGCTGCAAGCCCCTCTTCCCTCGCTTTGAGCGCTAAAGAAACTTCATCAGCAGGCCTTGCTCCCCCATCCCTCAAGGGCCCCTAGACTCGGCACCTAGGTGCCAGGGGGAGGGTGTCCAAATGGGGAGACATTCCTGCTCTCAGCCCAGCTGAGAGTCTCCCCTAGTCTCTGGCCAAACTTTTGAAAACAGTGGCAGTGGGATGGTGCCACCTGCTGGTCTCTGGGAAGAGGCCAGAGGAAGAGGGACTGTTGGGCTCTCCTTTGACCCTGGCCCGGGAGGGTTGAGTCATCTTGGCTCTGACCCTGAGCTGCCTGCCAGCTTCAAGATCGAGCGGCAGCTGATAAGAAGAGGCCAGACTACATTTCTTCCCATTCCTCGTGCCCCCTTCTCTCCACTAATTCCTGCCCCATCTTTTCCCAAGATCTTGAGTCTTAGCTCTTTAGTCTTCTGAGAAGTACTGACAGTGTTCGTGGTGGGGGAGAGCGGGTTTCAGCACCCTTAAAACCATAGAAAAGGGAGCAGAATCGTAACTTCGGGCTACACATTACAGCATCAGCTGGCAGGAGGGAAAGAACAAAAGGCCTCCAGCTCCAGCAATTCCTGTTACCCAACCAGGACCCACACCAGCAGTTTTATGAAAAAAAATACATATTTTATTCAAAAACACTGTTTTCACAAATGTATGGCCTATGTACAAAGTACAAAAGACTCCCTCTTTTCATCCCCACCTGCCTTCAGAGAGGTTTGAACCTGGGGCTCCGAATCTTCCCTGCAGTCAGCTGCCCCTGGCTGCGTGCCAGGTAGCCTCAGAGGGTGGAGTGAGTGAGGTTGAGAGCCAAGGCTTCTCACACCACAGGCAATTGTGCAACTGTGATGAGGCCTCTTCCAGATTCACCATCCCAGCAGCGTGGAAGCAAAGATCGGCTTTCACCCCTCACTCCAGATTCCACAGGCATGCAGCAAGCAGCTGATTTTCTATTCTCTCATTGCAGGTTTTTGCCAGGATAGGAGGGGATCAATCCTGCAAGTCCTGGGTTCCCTGTTTACCCACTATGTCCTAGATCCATTTTCCCTTCTGCCTTTCCTGTAAGCAAGAGAGGCGAGGAAAGAAGGCTGGTACCCTATGGAGGGGAGGGGATATTGGGTGGGAAGAGATAGCGAGAGCAGCATAGGCAATGGCATTACGCTCCTGGCTGGAGGCCAAAAGGTCAAGAAATTACACACTCAGAGCAGCTTTGACAGGCCTGACTCCAATGACCCATTTCTGCTGTTAGGGAGATGGCCACGGCCTAGATAGGCTCTTGGTTCACAAGAAGTTTGGAATCCATATTCATTAGATAAGGTATAAAATATGTCTCAGAATTGAACCCCAACCTCCCTCCTGAGGGAAGAATCAACAGACCCACACGTGCATGAGAGCAGATGCGCACACTCACATGTACACACACACACACACACACACACACACACACACACACACACACGGGAGGCGAAGCTCTTAACTCAGGAGTACAACTGAAGCTGAGAGCCCTCACCTGTCCCTACACCCTTTCTTGAATACTTCCAATCAAACAGCTGTTGAGCAAAGGCCGTGGCAGGAATAGGTTTGCCTGCCCTGAGTACCTGACACGACGGAAGCAGCTCAGTCTCTTCCACAACAGAGACAGGCCCCGGGGAATCTTGGAAGGCCTCGATCCGAAGCAGAAGGCGCTGCTGCTGCCCCAGCCACGTACCCAGGACTGCAAAGGCAAGGCAGGCACACCTCACATACAAATACACACACGTATGCACAGGTACACGGGCCGCCTGCAGACGCATCAATACGCACAGCAATACTAAAATCACAATTAACGTGAACCCTTCACATGGAGCATTGTTTCCAAAGACAAGTGTGGGAGTGAAACATTCAGGAGAGCGAGCCTCTGGCAGAGGTGAAGAGACTGGCAGGTGGGGACAGGCGGGGGTCCAGACTGTCCATGGGGCGGCGTAGGAGTTCCTCCACATGCCGGGCTACGTCCATTGTCTCATCCAGGTCGAATTCTCCATCCTGGTCAAGGACGGGGTCAGGACTGGTAGAGAGAGGGGGAGGTCAGAGGGAGCTGGCCTGCCTTACAGCCTCAGGCTCCCGGGGCAGCCCCCGGCCGCCTCCCCACTCACGCCAGTCTCATGGGAACAGGACCAGCTCTGGCTGGACCCCCCACCTCCCAAGTTGAATATGTCAGCCTCTGGCTTTTTGGGAGGCACCCCAGTCTCATTTCTTGCTACCTCACTGAATGATCACAGGGAATTCATTTTCCTCTCCCTGTCTTCATCTGTAAAGCGACGTGGTTGGGCCAGTGAGCTCTGCCCACCTGCAGTGCTACTCCATTAAATCCCAGGCACTGTTCACTGAACACCTACACGGCCTGAGGGCCTGGTAACCTCCAACTCTCCCAGCCACATGTAAGGTAGGCATTTACTCCACTTTACAGAGGAGGAAATGAGGCTTGGCCATGTTTGGAAACTTACTCGGGCAGCTGGCTGGTGGGTGGAGTCAGGATTGGAACTCTGGTCTTTGTGACCCCCTCAAACCTGTGGTCAGCCCCTAGTGCTTCCCGGGCACCCAGACCTCCAGCCCAGGCCACTCATAGCTCAGAAGAGAATAACTTCTCTACCCTTGGAACTCCAGAGAGGAGCAATTGATACCCTGCTCCCACCCGACTCCTACGAACGACCACCTCCTCCAGAGCTGCCCTGTGTGAACTTGTACGCTCTCATTTAGTCCTGACCCCAATCGCATGAGGTAGGTATGCTTGCCTCCATCTTACAGATGAGAAAACTGAGCATCAGCAAGGCTCAACAATTCTCCTAAGATCACACGGCCAGTCAGCATCACAGCAAGGACCCTGCTACATGTAACTTCAAAATGCTCTGTGCTTTTTACTGCTTAATCTCACCCTCCCTGCACCTTGGCACGTGCCAGAGCCTGGCTTAGGCTGGGTGGTCTCAGACCTAGAGACCTTTGCCAGGATCCAGCCTGAGGCCAAGTGCCCAGTTCCCCGCGGAGCCCCGTGAGAACACAACCTACTTCTGTTGGTACATGTTATAAGGAGCCTGGGGACACACGACTGGGGAGGGGGCCTGGTCCATGTAGGTTGCATTGCCCCCAGCAGAGTCTGCAGATGTCACAAACCTGTGGGAGGAAGCAGAGCAGAGCCTCAGTGGCCTCAGGGCAGCGGCTGACTTGGAGAGGGGCTCAGAAGGCCATGTCTTTTTTAGGTGTAGAAGGATAAAGTGCCCACTGGGCCTGGGTCTCCAGCTGCAGGAATGGAGCTCTGGGTACTCGCTCCATGGTGATCAATCCCAGTTCCCTCCCCAGGGTTGAGCCAGGTTTTAAGGGAAAGACAGGCTGGGCCCTTGAACGGGAGGGGGTGGTGGTAAGGGGTGAAGATAGCCAGGGAAGGGGAAAAGAGGCAGCAGGACACTAGAGCTGGCCCTTGGACACTTACTCAGGGACCACTTGCTTGATCTGTGGCTTCACGTATCCATCCATGCCTTTAGCTGCCCAGGGGGAAATGGTGATGAGAACCAAAGTCTCTGGGAACTCGTCAGGGGGTGGAAGCCCACCCCAGGCAGTCTGCCCCCTACACACATCACAGGGAGCTCAGCAGGGAAGAGATTTCCCATGGACCCCCAGTGAACACCTGCTGACAGACCCAGCCTGAGGGCCACCCAGACCCTGGCTTCAATCTCATCCCTCCTTCCATTTCCTTTTCTGGTCCTTTGCTTTCTCTCTCCCCACCCCCACCCCTGCCAAGGAAACAGAATCAACACCAAGGAACAAACCCAACCAATGGATTGGGGACAGGTTAAAGAAGAAAAACCTGTCCACTTTACTTCCTACACTCAACCTGGGAGCAGGATTGAGGGCGGGGAGTGGTGAGAGCACTGGACGAAGACAAGCGTAGTGCATTATCTGTGAGTTTGAATTATCCAGGCTCCTCCCCGAGCACTGCAGCCTCTTCCTCCAAGGGCACAGAAGTGAGAGTCCACTCAACTTTTGACTTTACAGAGAAGAAAGCAGACTCAGAGATTTCTCTTTCCCTCTCCTCAGTTATGAGCCCTGAAATCCTCTCCACATGCTTTGCACCATCCCGTGGACCAAAACCCACAGGGGGAATGGCGCCTGGGCACTTCTTGGATAGTTCCCGCTGCCTAGTGCGAGTGACTTCTTGGGCCCAGAGGCCTGGGAGGACCGGGGCAGGACGCACCAAGCACAGGAGTGTAATACTTGGAGAAGACCTCATCCTTGGGCCGGTCAGGAAACACGTAGATGAGGTAGCTCAGGTCCCCCAGCCGGTCAGCCAGGGAGCGGATGGAGAAATCCCGCGTGGTGAATGGCTTCAGGTTCCACAGGTTGCGGTCAGCTGTGAAAAGGACAAGCTCAGTCCCTCCATCAGGAAGAGGATCAGAGTTATGGGCTTTTAGGGCAGGCTTATGGAGACATCCACGCTTTTATTAGCCTGCACTGCTACCCCTTGTGCTTCCTGGCATAGGGCACACCAGGCAAGTAGATACCAGTAAGGCTGGGTCAGGGTAGAGAAGAGAGAGCATGAAACTGCTGGAGGAGTCACCCAGCAGTCTGGAGTCTAGGGAGCCAGCAAGTCTAAGTTCTCCAAAATGGAAAATGATAGAAAGGGAATGCGTTTCTGAGCACACTCCTTCCATACTCTCAGCATTCCCACCAGGTACCTTCTAAGAATGCAGGAGTGATGGAGGATGGGCAGCAAGGAAATGGGAGACAGCACTATTGGGACTGGGGTGTAGACAAAAGAGGGTACTCACGAGAGTCAAACTTCCAGGCAATGGTGATGCCCCCAATTTCTGAGTCGCTAAAGCGCAATAAGAAGGTCCCATCAGGCTTGTTGATGAGCAGGTCATGGGCCTGTTGCTTATTCACAAAACCTAGGATGGCCCTGGGTGCACGAAGCATACAGTGTCACTGCTGGGCCAGCAGTCAATGTCCCCTGAGCCCATACCCTCCCAACCCCCGTGCCCACTGCTCCTCACCCATCATTCCAATGGGGCTTGTGATGCTTCTTCAGCACCTCCATGACCCCATCAAACCACTGCCAGAAGGTATAGTTCCAGCCCGGCAAGTTCTCCTGAGGACGCCCAGGAAACCCCAAGTCAGGGCTTGTGCCCCTGTTGTCACAGGCGGCCCAGGAAACAGTCAGTGCCCTCTTGTCCTTACTCAGACACTCTCCTAATTCCTCATTCTACTTGTCCCACACTCTGGCAGCCCATAAACTGATACAGCCTCCAACCCGTATCCCAGGAAACCATTGAGTGAACTCGCCTCTGGCCTCTTAGACACAGGGATCCAAGACAATCCCATGGGTGGGGGAAGGAGGTGCAAAGAGTTGTCCAAGCTGGATGAGACCTCCAGTCATTCCTGCCCAATCCCTTCACTGCACAGATGGGGAAACGGGGCACAGAGAAGGGAAGGGGCCAGGCAAAGTAGTTAATAGGACGAGGTCTAGAACCCACGGATCCTGATTCTCAGCTCCGGATTCCTTCCCAGGGTCCTGCTTTGGCTCTCACCGCTTCCTGCATTCCTTGGGGTACTAGTCCCTCCCCCTCTCTCCTGGTTGTGGGAGAGGGTGGGGCTCTGACCTCAGGCCTAACCTGTCTCTGTGGGGGAGGGGAGGCAGGACACAGGTGGTGCCAGGCAGGCAGCTGCCAGCAGGTCCCTCACCCTGTTGAACTGGGACCAGGACACGGACATGCTGTTGTAGTCCTCGACGTGGCTGCTGCTGCTGTTGAACAGTTTCTGTGCCAAGAACACCAGGTTCTCCTTGGTCAGGCCCCGGTTGCTCTGCACTTCGGCCTTGAATTTCATGTTGAGCGCCTCACACAGCTGCGGCCACAGCACTTTATCAGGCACGGCAAATGGCACCCTGCCCTGAGAGGGGGAGAAGAAAGGGGAAAAATAAGGCAGTCTGTGGGAGTAGGAAATATTTACACACAAACACAGACACACAGATACCTAGAGGCAGAGGGGACTGCAGAAGATCCAGAAAAGGAGACAAACACTAGGGAAAGAAAAGCAGGGGGGCAGGAGCAGAGGTGTGCAGGACAGAGACCCAGACCTGGGGATTGAAGACCAGAAGCCGTAGGAAGGTCAGGGACCAGAGCCCGAAGGCCAAGCTCACAGACCTGAGAGGCTCCAGTCCCAAGCCTGCAGCCCAGACAGAGCCCAAAGACAGGCCAAGGCGAGGGCGCTCACACCCACTGCCCTCCTCACCTCATCTGGCTCTGGTCTGGTCCTGGGGTGGGGAGGACCACTGAGCAGGGGCCCAAAGCGGTGGGGCTGAGCCTGGGAGACTCCCAGGGCCAGGAGGTAGGGGTCCCATGGGGACTCACCGGCTCCGCAAAGGCATTGTCCCACAGCACGGTGGCCGTCGCATTGTGGTCCTGGCTGCCGTGAACAATAACAACCACGGGAAGGGACAGGGTCTGCGGGAGTCAGAAGAACAAAAATTGAGGGCGTACGACCACCATTTGCCCTCCGCTTAGGCAAGACAACCAACCCTCACTCCTTACCCACAGTCCCGACCACAAGCCCTTCCTAACAAAACCAAAGCAAAAACAAACAGAAAAACACAACATATAGCTTCTTGGCCCATTGCCCAAATTCTGTGGGCTACTGCCAGATGATAACCTCACAAACAGGCACCGGCAGAGTGAAAGTAGGTTTTCTGATAGCATCACAGGGTAACTGGTCAGACACGGTGTGAGAGACGATTCAGAGCTCTCTGGCTTTGCCAAACCCAAACCAGCTGGGGGGCCTCAGGCAGGCCCTGCACCGGTTTGGGTAACCTGTGGGGGATGGGACAGTGGAGCCTCACCTTCACCTGAAACACAAGCTCGTTGCTGCCTACACTGAACTGAGACTCAAACAGGACCGTGAACTTCTCCTCCGTCACCGACTCTGCACCTCGCCTGTCAGCACGCTTGATCCTCTTTAGTGACTGCAAGGAGACAGGAGCTGGTAGCCAGGACTTAGCTCTGGGTAGACCTTCCCTCCAAGGGCCAGGCCCCGTCCTCACCATGTTCCTGAAGTGGGCGCTGAGGGTTCCGGTGGCTTGGTGGTACTCCATCACACAGCAGTTGTTCAAGATCTCTCCACTGCACTCGCTGTGAAGGAGAATGGGGCCCCATGTCCGCACAGGCCCGAGGCCAGGAGCACGGGCCTGTCTGAGCCTTGGGCCGGGGTCTTCACTCCAGAAAGCCCTGCCCACAGCCTCTGACCCATCCCCTCAGAGCGTTCCTCGGTGTGTCTCCGGCCTTACTTTCTCATCAACCTGAGAGTACCCAAGTAAAGCCTTCAAGGGCAGGCTCTGGGTCTCTAAGGTTAAAAATTCCTTGGGCATTCGAGGTTGATGTGAGGGCCTTCAGTGGCCTCCAGCAGCTTTCGAATGCACTTAAGATAAAACTCATGACCACGGCCCCCAAGGATGCCCATGATCAACCCCTGCCCGCCTCCCTAGCCTCGCTGGGTTCCTCTGCCCTCATGCAGGACGAGCGAGCCACGCTGCCTTGCCTGTATGCTGAACATGCAAGCTTGGTACCGACCTCAGGGCCTTTGTACTCATTCTTCCTGTTGCCCCAACACTCCTGACCTTCTCATTCAGGTCTCAACTCAATTATCTTCTCAGCAAGGCCTTCCTTGACCACTCAGGTACTGTGATGTCACTGTTTTGATTTTCCTTCTAGGGAGGGTCTATCACTTTTTGACACTGCCTTATATTCAAGCGTATAAGATTGTCTCCTCCCCAGCCAACATGTAAGCTCTGAGACAGTGAGAATCTCTTTGTCTTCATCATCCTATCCCCAGATCACATGTAGGCCTTCATACACATGACCAAGTCTCCCACTTCACTCATTCCCTCCTTCATTCATTCACTGCACCCTTTATGGGTGGCCTGCCCTGACCCTGGCACCCCACCCCTGGGTTCTCTGGGCACTCATGTACCTCCTTCAGGACAAGGAACATATTTGCTATGCCCCAAAGTCTTCTCTCTCTGCCTTTTCACCAGCTACCTCCTATTCACCCTACAGCCTGAGACTGCGTGTGGTGCTGCTCCGCCCCCACCATGACCCACTTCCACAGTGCCCTACACGTCTCCCTTGTCACACACCCGGCATCACTTCTCATGTCTGCTGCCTGCTGTGCTGGTCAAGCGGTTGGGGGAGGACACAGCCAAGTTCTGTTTGGGTCACACTGTGTCCCATGCTAAGCACAGATCCTGGAACACCCCAGCAGGGCAATCCTTGTTGACCTACTATGTGCTAGGCACGGCTGGGACTAGGGAAAGCCTTTCAGCAGGAGAAGCAAGGTGTATACCAGGACAGAGAGAGTCAACTGGAGAGACACTGGAACACATGTGCGATGCCAGGACAAAAGGGTGCAGGGAGGGAAGACGTGCTGTCCTATCACCAGGAGCCCAGGTGTAGGACACAGGTCGGCACCCAGATTGAGCTTGGGCAGGGGCAGACATGAGTGTGGGCATGCGTACTTGCGGGTGTTCTCGTTCTTCAGCAGAGACTTGGCCTGCTGCTCACTGATGATGGTGGCCTTCACCTGAGGGGGGTTCATGTGCACGTTCAGCTTCCCACCCACCAGCAGGCGCACGGTGGCTGCAAACTTGGTCTGGGTCTTCAGGACCTGAGGGGGCTGCTTCTCAATGATGAATGTGCTGCGGGGACAGAAGTGACCGGATGCTACCTCAGGGACAGGGCGCTTGTCCCTCTGTGTGGGGAGGCTGCCTCCCATGGGGCTCAGGTGCAAAGGAAGAGCAGCTGGCAGGGACCCTGTTCCCAGGGAGACCACTGAGAGTCAGGTGGACGGCAGGAGGGGAGGACAATGAAATGAACTCGACAGATGGCACGGGCTGCAGAGGACACAGGCAGCCCATGCGTGTCCACAAGAGAAACTGGGCAAGGTCAACACCGAGCAGCCATAGCAACTGGGGACAGAGGGCATGGGGGGAGGAAGTGAGGCAGAGAGAGGCCAGGATTCAAGCAAAAGCAGACCCTGCCTCCCCATGACAACCACATGGGGGCTGGGCGTGGCCAAGAGGCAGCAATCACCTGGTCACCAGGGCCGAGATGATGTCAGTGATGGTGGCGTTGACCTCAGCCAGCATCTCTTCCACCGGGCCGGGGATGGGCAGCTGCTGGCAGAGGTGCTCGGCTCTGCGGATCTGCTGCCGGTTCTGCCAGATGATCTCGGCCAGCTTCTCACACCTGCACAAGGGCCCCAAGGCCAATGGGAAGGACAATGGCTTCACCGCATCCTCGACACCAGAGGTGGGGAGGCTCCCAGTCTGGGGAACCCCTCACCAGGAAGCCCTCGCCAGGAAGGCTTTACACCTTAGCCACCTCTCCTGTGCGCACAGCACAGTGGACCTGCCCCGCCGTCCAGAAACACAGAGAAACACACAGGAGGGACGACGCTGATTCCGACGCCAGCATCACTATGCACACCCCGCTCTGCCCCACGCCTCAACACTGTGACTCCCTTCCCGGGGGAGGAGACATGATTGGGGGACACCAAAGTCTGTATCGGGAACCAGAACCACTGGCGAAGTAAGACCTGTCACAGGGCAAAGTGAAGTGGCTGCACATGGAAACGCGGGAGCAGGAGCAGCAGCCCAAGCACCACCCTGAGCCCCTGCCCAGCCCTTCCTGCCCGCGCCCGCCCGCCTCCCCCACACCATTACCAGGACTGCAGCACGTCCAGGCTGCCCTCGGGGGGCCCTCCGTTCCCCGCCAGCTGCTGTCTCCGCTTCCACTGGATCAGCTCGTCATCCAGAATGATGGTCTGCTGCTTCCGCAGCAGCTGCAGGGTCTTCTGGTGCTTCTCGGCCAGCTCCTGAAGGGAGGGGGGAGCAGGTCCTCTGGGCTCTCGGACAACTCTGCAGGGCCTGGCTCAGGAGACAGGGCCGCCCTCCCCCTGACCTGCTCTGCCTCACAGGCCCCCACAGGAAAGGGGGACCTGGCCTCCTGCTCTCCTGGGAACTGCTCTCTTCCTGGCTGTCCCTCTCTCGGGCACCCCGACAGCTCAGCTCGGGATCTGACCCCCCATGGCTGGGAGGAGAGGGACGCAGACCCCACTCACCACGCGGTACTGCTGCAGTGTCTGGGCCTCGCGCTGCAGCCAGGCCTCCAGGGACACCTGCTTCTGCTGGAGGGCCGTCTCCCGGCTCAGACGCTCCTGGGGGTTCAGCTGGGCCAGCTGGGTAAACTGAGCTAGAGGAGGGGACAGGACAACACGACCGTGATCTCCCAGCTTCCAGCAGGAAACCCAGAGAAACCCCACTCACCCGTTCTACAGGCAAGGCCCTCAAGGGACAGGTCTGACCAATGGCAAGTCAGGGCCTAGCAGCCAACAGTGCCAGAGAGGAGCGGGCTCCACTCCCTGGCCTCCCAACTCTGAGCTCCCCTCCAGGGAATGGGGAGACGGAAGCTTGCGGGTACAGCTGAGGAGGATCCTGCCCTGCGGTCTGTCCTCTCACCCTGGCCCACACTGCCTGGTTTGAAGTGTGCCCTGGCGGTTTAGTGGCTGCGTGAACTCGGACAGATCTCTTCACTCTCCTGTGTCTCAGTCTCCCCATGTGTAAAACGGGAGAATCCTGGTCCCTGCCTCAGTGGGTTGCTGTGAGGATTAAAAAGTAATGATACAGAAAATGCTCAAGACTCTGGCTGGCACGTGTAAGTTCTGGGCGAGAGTTAGTTCTTATTGGTTAATGGGTTACAGGATGGGATTAAAGGTTGATGGAGACCAGCAGCTCTCAGCCCCCACCTCACATGGCAAAGCCTCATGAGGGAAGGCCCTGCTCCCCGGCTTTGCGCCACCTCCTGGAGCACAGCAGCCTGTCCTGGGGGGAAGAAGGAGTTTCTCTAGGTGCTGGAAGGTGCCTAATATGTTTGTCCGGGTTGGGTCACTGTGAGCTCAGTCAACCAACAGGAAGAGGAGGAAGGGAGAGAGGGAGGGAGGGAGGGAGGGAAGGAGGGAGGGAGGGAGGGAGGGAGAGAGTGAGAGAGAGAGAGAGAGAGAGAGAGAGAGAGAGAGAGTGAGAGAGAGAGAGAGAGAGAGAGAGATATGTGTGTGTGTGTGTGTGTGTGTGTGTGTGTGTGTGTGTGGGTCCAGGGCCCATTGGGAACACAAAAGCATCAAGATTCTCTCAGGGAAGCAAGGGTGGACGGAGGCAGTTTCTCTCCATACTGGCTGATAGGAATCTCATCAAGGGCAGGAATAGAGAGTCAGTGAGTCCTCATTACCCTTTTTCAAAAAAATCACTTATGAAGCACTTAAGACATAGGGAAGGTAAAAAGAATACCTGTGTAACCGTCATCCAGCTTAAGAAATCAAACATTTCCATAATTATAGGCACCTGTCCACCCTCCCCGCTTGCAAACCCCTGCCTCCCTTCCAAGGGCCCCACTCTGTTAAGTGCTGGGCTGTCACCCCCTGCCAGTCGCCTTTGTGAACACCCCAGTGTCCTTACTGGGGCTGAGTCAAGTTGACGTGAGTCAGCACGTCTTGGCCAAGTTCCTGGCAGGCCTCTGAAGGCCATGTCACACTGACCTAGGCCCTGCCCCATGGACACACAAACTGGGACAGCCCAAAGCAACTCCTGACAGCCAGGAAGAGCCCAGAACTACAAGAGACTTCAGAAATATGGCTCCAATCTCTCTGCAGGGCACTGAGCAGGAAGAGCACTGTCCAGTAGGGAAACACAGCCGAGTAGCGCGTGCGCCCACCTCAGGAATCCTGCCACCCACAGGGAGGTGGTGGCGACCCCAACACCTGGGCCCAGCCTCCCTGTGCAAGTGACCCACTTAGGTCTCTCCCGGCAATTTGCAGAAGCTTCTGGGAAGGACGCCAAGAGACGTGAGGCAATTGTCTGCTCCATTGGTGGGAGCTGAGCCTTTCTTTGCACAAACAGATCAATAGTCTGTGTTTCTGATGGGTGAACTGGATAAATGAGACTGAACTGACATTGCATGATGGGTACAAACCCAAACCAGAATCCAAACCCAAACCCATAAATAGGAAACAGAACACCCAAGAATAGGACCATCAATATGGTCAACCAGTTCAAAGTCTTGGGTAGAACTGACAGCCTGAATCTCCTGTTTCCTAATCTAGGAATTGGGCCATCTTGTCTGGGGTCAGTGTGGGATGGAATCAGATGGGAGGAAGACATGCTAGAATCATCTCATCAACATTTACTCAACACGTAGTATGATTGAGACAGTATGCTGGTCTCAGGGTACAGAAAACACTGACAGTGCAGGGTTAGGAGGAAAGCTTAAATAGGTAAGTTACAACTGAATTCTAAAAAAAAATTAATAACAAAAAAAAGAAACCGAGAAGTAAAAACTGAAACAGGACAAAACCAAAAATAAATACTATAGATCTCAACTCAACTGTATTAGATATTACATTACATATTAATGAACTAAACACCTTAAGTAAAAGCAGAGGTTCTCAGAATAAATACCAAAGCAAGACAACTATGCACTGTCTACATTTTAAATTAAAAAAAGCATGGAAACAGTATGCTGTGCCTATATAGAATGAGAAGGCTGGAGTAAATTTATTAATATCTGATAAAGTAGACTTCAAGACAAAGAGTATTACCAGAGATTGAGGAAGATATTTCATAATTATTAAAGTGTCAATCACTCAGAAAGACAAAATACTCATCAATTTTTATGAATCTAATAACAAATCTTCAAAATACATAAAGGAAATATTTACAGAAAAAATTGGAGAAATACACCATTTCACAATATAATAGGAGATTTTGATACTTCTCTTTCAGCATCTGACAGACAATTAGTCAAAAAAATAAATAAAGACATAGATCAGTGGTTCTCTAAATGTGGACCAAGGATTCCTGGAGGGCTTCCAAGACCCTTACAGAGAGTCCACAATGCTAAAACTTTTTTCAAAAGTTGTAAGACTTTATTTGCTGTTTTCTCTTTTAATCTCTTATAACTATACAGTGAAATTTTCTAGAGACTACGAGATATGTGATATTATAACAGATTGAACCCGATCTAACTATCTCCTATTAAGCCTAACATTAAAGAGATTTGTAAAAATGTAAAGCAATGCCACTCTACTCACTAAATTTTGTTTTGGAAAATATAGATGTTGTTGGTTTTTTGTTTTTGCCCTTTTTTTGGTGAAATTTTATTATGTTAACATAATGAATATGTATTTATTAAAAGATTTAACTATGTATACTCTTAAATATTATATATCTTATATAATATTATATAATATATAATATATAAATGTACAGTTATATTATATACATAATATTATATACAATATATAAATATTTATAAACTATATTTAAATATATTAATAATATACTTAAATATTTATTTAAAAATAAATATTATGCTATATTTATTAACATTATTGACTTTATTATTACTGCTTTTGAATAAAACACTGTAGAAAATATCTTCTTTTCAAGTTCACCAGATACATTCACCAAGATTGAACACATGCTGAGTCATAACACAAATCTCAATAAATTTTTAAAAATTGAGATCATACAGAGTATGTTCTCTGACAACAATGGAATTCAATGATGAAATGAAAATGAAATCAATAAGGATATGACATCTAGGAAAAAACAAATATTTGGAAATTAAACAATATACTTCTAAGTGTATGCATAAAAGAATCAGAAGAGAAGTTAGAAAATACTTCAAACTGAATGATAACGAATATACAGCATATCCAAAATCATGAGATGCAGCTAAAACAATGTTTAGTGGGAAATTTACAGCTCTGAAATATTATATATATATATATATAATATATAAGTATATATATAATATATATTTATATATAATATATAGTATATAATATATATAATATTTCAGAACTGTAAATTTATATATATACTTATATATATAATATATATACTTATATATAATATATATAATGAAAATAAGAAAGTCTTATTTAAAGTCTAAATAGTCTTAGTCTAAAATTAATTAGTCTTTAGTCTTAGTCTAAAATTAATTAGTCTTTAGTCTTAGTCTAAAATTAATGACTAAGATTCTACTTGAAGAAGCCAGAAAAGGAAGAGCAAAGGAAAAGGCAGCTTGACACTTCTTGTTCTCACTAGGATATGGGGTGGTGCCGCTCTGAGGTCAGTTTGGAATGGGAGGAAGATGGGCATGTTTCAAGACTCCTCAAATTATACTTGGGGTTAATTCCTTCCTCTGAGTTAATTTTTCTTTCCCCGCATCCTTATCATGGCAGCCATTGGCAAACTACAGACCCAGGAGACAGGAGAATTTTCCACTGTCACCTCCTCCCTCCAGCTCCATTTCCTATCAGGGAGACTCAAGCAGAGGCATTCCTGGAATTCCACCTCTCTCTAGCCTGGGTCAACCAGGGGACTTCCAATATAAGTCCCCCCTTTGACTGGCGAACACTTTGTCCATATTCATTGATTCATTCATTCATTCATTCATTCATTCATTCATTCATTCATTCATTCATTCATTGATATATTCACTGAATATCTACAATTAGGGAGAGAATATTGGTTAATGGAGTATAGGGATTTCATGACACATCTCTAGTTGAGATCCAGTTCTGCAACTTACAGCAACCCAGGCCAAGCTTCTTGTTCTCTTCGAACCTCAGTTTTACCATCTGCAAAAGGGATAATACAACTACCTGCTTCCTAGAGCTGTTGTAAAGGTTGAATTGAATAATGTGTGAGAAGGGCTTAGCCCAGAACTGGTGCACAGCAGGGGCTCCGTCACTGGGAGCCATTACTCCTCCCAGTCTTTGGGAAGGTTCTGGGGAGATAGACACCAACCTAGCCCCAACCTGCAAGGGCACACAAAGTGGTCCCCACTCCTATCCTCGCAACACACAGTGCCCATGCTGTAGTGGCCTCACCCTGGATCCTCAGGCTCTCCTGATATTGGATGATGAAGTACTCCTGCGTCTGCTGAAGCTTCTTCAGTTCACTCTCTGTGTCCTGCGTGACCAGTCGCAGCTCCTCAAATGTCTGGTTGATCTGAAGGTGTTTCTGGGACATGGCATCAACCAGGATCCCAGCAGGAGAGGTACCCTGGAGACAGATGGGAGAGAGTGCAGGCAGCAGTGAGCTGGGCAGTGAGGATGGGAGGAAACCCCAGGCTTTAATCCCAAGGAAAAGCTAAAGTAGCACCTATAGCTGGGTTGAAACCACAAAAGCTAAATTCTGAGTCAGAGGAATTACAAATGTCATTTGTGAGAATTGGTGTAGAGGGAAAGGAGGAGAAACAGGTGACCTGGCAGACTATGGCACCTTCACAAAGCACAGCAGAAACTTCTCCTGCAGTTCTGGCCTCCACCAGAGTATCCCAAACAGGGTCCATCTAATTCCCTTCAGAGAGACTAAAACTCATCACATCCCAGGAGTTACCTGAGTTTTCCTACTAATGATGATGACCCCTCATTCCACATTCTTTCACTGACCCAATGCCACGGACTATGCTACCGTGTTTCCCCAAAAATAAGACCTAGCTGGACCGGGATTAAAATAAGACTGGGTCTTATATTAATCAAATGCATCTTTTGGAGCAAAAATTAATATAAGACTTGGTCTTATTTTAATATAATACTGGGTCGTAATGTAATGTAATATAATATAATATAATATAATATAATATAATATAATATAATATAATACTGGGTCTTATATTAATTTTTGCTTCAAAAGACATATTAGAGTTGATGGTCCGGCTAGGTCTAATTTTTGAGGAAACACGGAAGGTGCAGGGGACAGAGTGGGGAACAAGGCTGGGTGAACACACAAGTCTTCAGGGCTTTTCTAATGAACTGTTCTCAGAATAAAATCCAAACTCCTTCCCACAGCCTCCATTGCCCTAGCTGATAGCCTCTGCTTACCTCCACACCCAGTTCCACTGCTGTCCAAGCACACCAGCTACTTTCTGTTCCTTGAACACACAGCATGTTCCTGCCTCAGGGCCTTTGCACTTGTTCCATCACTCTGAACATTCTGGCACCAAATCTTCCTGAGGCTGGCACTTTACCTGGCACCTTTTCAGGTGGCCTTCTCTAAAGGGCCAATTTGAAGTAGCACCACCCTTATCTGATAGTGTCTAGTCTTTGTGTTCACTTTTTCCTTTTGTGCCTGCCCTGCACTAGCATGTGAGCGCACTAAGTGCTAGGACCTCGTCTGTCTTGTGTACCACAAAATCCCCAAGGCCTAGAACATCAGAGCTGTCCAAGAATACGTATGGTGGGAGAAGGAATGATTTCCCTGCCCCCCAACCATGACAACACCTGTGCCATAAACATGTCTTTCTTAATTGGAGCCAAATTCATTTGTACATTTACAGATAGCTCTGTGATTGCAACAAGTCAAGGGACACAAGGGTTGTCCCAGAAGACCCTCTGTAACTTGGTTTCTGCCTCCTCTCTGGCTTTACATACCAGGGCTCCCCACTTCATTCCCTTCTCCCCAGTTGCACTACCTACAAGTCTTCAAATGTAATAAAATGGTTCATGCCCTCCCATATACTATTGTTACTTTTTCACTAAAAATTCCACCCTCCTTCTTTCCCCACTATAGCTCAGATCTCCCTTCCCTCAGGACAACCCCCTGCCAGCCTGCCCCAGTCTGAGCTGGGTATTTGTCCCCTTAGCACTCAATTCATCCGTAGCAAATCTATCATCGCCTGAATTCTTTTCAGGTGGGACCAGGCCTCAGTTTCTCCAGTACTAGCCCAGGACCACAGGACACCACAGGTCCTCAATAAATGTTTACTGAGTGAACTGCCAAATTCCTGAAATCAGTGTCCACAACAAGTGAATATGACCTGTGCTCCAGGCACTATTCTGTGGTCTTTACCTGTATGATATCATTTTATGAAAGTCATTTTGCTTTACTGCAGATAATGTAACATTTGTACCAATGTCCAAGCAGATGTTTAATGCTTTTAAGATTTCAAAACTAGGGGAATTAGTTCCTGTTCTGTCTCCCTGGGCCTCTCCTCTCTGCGCTTGCCTGTGTTAGTTCTTCTGACACAGACTTTGGCTCCGTTTCTCCTCACAGACCCCACCAGAGAGTATTTCTTATCTTGGCCCAGCCCCACTTATTGAATGACAAATGTTTTCCCTGGTGGTTTGTAAGGCCATCACTGACAGAGTTGAGTTTCCAGTGTGTGTGTGTGTGTGTGTGTGTGTGTGTGTGTGTGTGTGTGTGTGTGTTTAGGGCTTCCTCTTCTGTTTCACTGGTCTTTTTGTCTATCCCTGGCCCACACAGTATCTCATTTAATGCTCACAATGACCCTGCAAGGTGGGTCCTATCACTATCCCCACTTCTAATTGAAGAAACAGAGGCTCAGGGAGGTGAAGTAACTTACTCAAGTCATACAGCTAGTAAGTGGCAGAGCCAGGGACTGACTTGACTGAAGCCAGGGTGGTGAGGAGGGGTCACTCTATACCTGCACATAATATGGCCCCTCATACTTGCTCATGTCTCTTATTTCTTTGGTGCTCTCTCATGCCAGTATTTATAAAATACAGTTGTGTCTGGAAAGACATGCAGAAGGACTTCCCAACTCCTCTCCCCATACCCATGGGACACTCACATTGTTGGCTTCTTGGACCAGCCTCTGTTCATTATACAGAATGTGCCGGATGCAGCGGACCAGCTCCATCGGGCAGCGGTCATACGTGTTCTGAAAGAATCCAAGAGAAACTACCAATGACCAACCTCCGCACCCACCATGGCGGTCACAGTGCCATGCTCACCCCTTTCTGGCCTCCAGCCCCTGCCTCAGTTTTCCCTGGGAAGTTTGAGGCACTGTCACCAGACACCTCTATCTCTCCTTGACTTGATTTCCCCTTTCCGATCTTCATTTGGTTTACAGTGCATTAGAAACCCACAGTTTACAAAGTACTTCCAGTCTACCATCTCCTTTGACTTCCACATCATAGAAGCCCTACAACGTAAGCAGAAATGATTATGTCCATTTCACAGATGAGAAAACTGATGCTCAGAGAGGTCAAGTACTTATCCAGAGACAAACAAGTGAGTGAGCAGATGAATCAAAACTTGGGGTATTTATTGCCAAGGTCAAGGTACTTTCCAACATACTCCTGTCCTGGGTTCCTATTCAGCTTCCCTCTTCCCCATAGATTTCTCCTGTTTCCTCCCTTTTTTGGGATGGACTTTTCATTTCCCTGGCACTCTGATGCTTGTATTTAAGAAGGACTCTCTAAGAAATACAAGTGAATTCCAATTAATGCTTGACTGTGATTACCACCCACACCCCTTTCCTGCTTCCACAAAATCTTCTTCTCTCCCCTATATTCTTTCCCCCCATCTCCCATGTGAAGGAAAAGCTGCATCCTACATCTAAACCCTAATTCAAAGCTCTTTTATCCAGCTCTTGCCTCCAGGTCAACTCTGCTCTTCTTCCACCCCAGTTTAGCAACTCTCCCATCAAATGAGCCCCAGGAGGGATGCCTGGTTGCCTCATTCCCTCATTTCTAGAATCTGTCAGTCTTCGTTTCTCCAATAAAGGAATCTTGACTCAATCCACCTCCATCCCTTCCGCTTGACCTGTCCAGAATGCCATTTCACCCATCCTCCTTCTCTTGGAGACAAACACAGCCCACTCTTTGCTTTGTAATATGCTGAAGAAATCTGACAGGTCTGACTTAGAAAGAGGAGGTGGGGGAAATTGAAGCTCAGAAAAGTTGCCGATAAGCTCAGGGTCATATGGTGAGTCAGTGGCCAAGCCAGGAAAAAACCCAGGGGTTCTGATGCTAGAAAGAGAAGGCAACACTACTTCCCTGCAGATGACCTGGAGTTCACACCCACCTGGAGCTGCGTGGCATAGTGCCCCAGCTTGATCTTCAGTAAGAAGCCATCTTCCCCCACTTGGTGCTCTGCCTTCTTCTGCAGCTCCTGCACCAGGCCCTCCAGAAGCTGGGTGGCCTGGGCTTGGTCCTGGGGATTTTCTGGGTCAATGGCATCCCTTGGGGCAGGGCAGGGGAGAGAAGCCTACTGTGATGCCTCCTTGGCAAGGAAGTCCGGCACCAAGAGGGACATGGAAATCCCAGGCTCAAGACTAAAGGCGCTCCAGAGTGCACAAGACTTCTTCCTATCAGCTCCACAGGCATCAGAGTCTAGAAACATCCCATCTCCCCTCCCAGGCTCCCATTGCCCTGTTCCTCTTTCCCAGGAACACCGTCCCTACTTCACAGCGAGGGGCAGATAGGACCAAATCACACCAAACCACAAAGAGAAGACCTAAAGGCCAAGGGACCAGGATGGTAAGGACCCGCGCGGGGGAAGGTAAGGGCCAGGGCACCTACCACGGCTGGCTCTCGATCCACTGCGCTAAGTAGTGCCGGACCTCGATGGGGAAGTGCTGCCCATACAGCACCTGCATCTGGCGCAGCGCATCTCCCTGCAACTGCTGGGCTTGGATCCAGCCCGCCATGTCCGTTCACCTAGGGCGAGCAGAGCGCTGAGGAGGTGCCTCGTTAGCAGGGCGCGGGCTGGGCCTGCCCTGGCCCCACCATGCCCACCCATCCCTGGACCGCAGTCAGGCCAGGCCCCTCCCCTCTCACAGACACGCCTTCCTGTGCGGGAAGAGAGATGGTGAGGAGGGGAAGGCCGCCCAGCCCTCCAACAAGGAACCCGCTGAGGCTTGGGGAGGGGCTCTCGAAAGTCAGGTGCCCTCCTCCTCTTCCTCTCCCCTCGCCCCACCGGGGCTTCCCCAGAGGGGGGTACAGCTAGAAACTGAAAGAGAAACTTGACGGCAGAGGCCCACGGCCCTCTGGAGAGGGCTGCAAGAATCCCCCCACCCTGCCTCTAAATGCGAGTCCCAATTTCTGCGAAGAGGGGATATTCCAGCCCAAAGTTATGGCCCTGACGGCTCCCGCTGGACGGGCCGGGTGCCTGCGGGCACGTGGCTCGGGTTGTTAAAGGGAGAAGGTTGGGGAGTTAGACGCTCCCTCTCGTCGGCGGCGCCCGGGCAGCTGTGCCCCACGGTCTCCCCCTGTCCAGCCCGACAGCGCCCCCTGCCCACCGCGGGCGAAGACGGCGCCCACC
Source organism: Rhinolophus hipposideros (assembly GCF_964194185.1). Taxonomy (NCBI): domain Eukaryota; kingdom Metazoa; phylum Chordata; class Mammalia; order Chiroptera; family Rhinolophidae; genus Rhinolophus; species Rhinolophus hipposideros. The sequence continues at coordinate 36,577,180 of NC_138066.1, read as the reverse complement.
CGCGGCGCCCTCTCTCCATCCGTGTCCCTCGTCCCTCGTCCGCGCTCCGCCGAAACTAAGTCCCTCGCGGGGACCGTTCCCTGCACCCCGCCCGGCCGTCGAGCTCCTGGTCCCGGGTCGTGGGGCCGGAGCAGGAGTCGTGTCCTCCGGCTCCGAGCGCGCCGCCCCGGACGCGCTGCCCGGCCACCCACCTGGTGGCGCGGAGCTGTCCGGCTGCGGGGCAGGCTCTGCGCCCGTGGCTCCAGCTCCCGGCCCGGGCTCCTGGCGGCGGCGGCGACGGCTGTTACTACAGGAAGGAGCAGAGAGCAGCGATTTCCTCCTCAAAGGTCAGCTGCCTCCGATAGACCATACACAGCGCGCGAGCTCTCGCCAACACCCCTCCCAGCCTCTGTCGCTCCCTCCCCGCCTCCGCCCTCGGTCGCTGGCTCCCCGGCGAATGCGCAGCGGCGGCCGCTGCCGGGGCCCGCGCGGTGAGGCTGGGCGGCGCCGGGCGTGGAGGCTGCCCCGATGGCGGGGTCCCCCGGGAATCCCAGCCGGCCCTCGCCGGCGGCCCTGGACTGCGGTGGGCCAGAGGCGCAGGAGTGGCCGGGGAATGGGGGTGGGAGGGCGGGGGAAATCCCGGGCTCTGGAAATCCCAAACCAGGGCCTCAGTTTTCTCATCTGTAAAAAGGGAGGAAGGGTTGGACTAGCTGGAGATGCCTTCCAGCTCTGGCGTTTGTCATCTTTCGAGTCTCTCAATTAAAAAAGTAAATGTGTGTGCGTGTCTTTCTGTGGGCTGAGGACACCGTTTTTGTAACTTAAGAGGCAAAGCCGTAGGGAGGGGAAAGACTGGGGATTCCAGAGAAGCCAGCTCACCGCCAGGGCCCCACTTCCCTCCTTCCATTACCCCCACCGCTGTGCACTCACCCTCCGCAGTTGAAACAGGAAAGAACCTTGGCAGTCATATGTTTGGAACCCCCCGTGATTTTGCAGATAAGAAATGGAAGTCCAGGGAGGGGAAGGGGCTTGCCCAGCATCACACAGTGGGCACGTGGCCTACTTGTCAGGCTATGGTCCATAAATGAAGCTGCCCCTCCTTTCCCCGAGCCCAGTCACAACTGAAGCTGATCTTACCTTCAGAAAGGTCTAAGGAGGGCTGTCTTGAATCCTCACAAGCTCATGACTGCCTATAGGCCTTGCCAGAGCAGGGGACACCCTCCCTGAGCCTTGTCTGGGTCACAGCCCCTCCCTGAGAGCCCCAGAAGGGGCCTGCAGAGTTGGGCAAGGCGGGACTGGAAGCCTTCCATCCCCTTTGCCCAGCTTCCCTCTCCTCTGGGCCTCCTTCTGCCTGGCAGCTGGTACTGGCACCACCAAGGGAGGGGCCAGCCTGGCTGCCCACTCACGGCCCAGCTGGGCCAAGACTTCTGTCCTGGGGGGGATCATTCTCCTCTCCCTCCCTCCCTGCCTAATGCCTTCTTGGATTTGCCCTTTTCTCTCCATTTCTTTCTCCCCTCCACTCCCCCACCCTCTTGCCCCTCACCACCTCTCCACTTTCATTCTTTTTACTTCAGAGAAAAACCGAAGTTTAAAACTGCAGAAGCTGGAATGTCTGGGTCCTACAGACACACTTCCATGTCTGGTCACAGTTTTAGTTGGCAGGATCATGAGGAAAGGAATTGAAAACTGTCAAGGAGTGTGCAAAGGATTGAGGAAAGCTTGTTCTTTTGATGTTCCACAGGGGAGCCCTAGGGAGGAGGAAGCGCAGGCCTCTCTATGCCTTCCCTCCCCCCACCCCCCTGTGCAATGGATTTGGCGGGGGAGAGTCCGACCCACAGAGCTAGGGGGTCACCAGGAATGAGAGTCAAGCGTCATAGCTGGAAACAATCATAAAGATCATCTTACAAAGGGGGAAACAGAGGCTGGAGAGGGGAAGTGACTTGGCCAGTGTCACGCAGCTTGTCAGTGGCAGATCCAAACCCATTGCCACATGGAGGGTGGCCCGAGCTTGGCACTTGTGCCCTCCAGACTCTCCCTTGGAGCAGGTGGGTAAGTCACAGTCGGTGGGAGCAGATTCCTTGGGTTTCCAAGCCCTCTAAGTCACATCTGGAGGGCAGAGGACCACACTTGCCATGCACCCATATGTGGGCATCTGGAAAGGGTGATATGGGGTTGCCGGTTTCTGCAGCCTCCTCCCCAGAGCCTGAAGGGGCCTGCTGCTCCAGCTGGAAGCCCTACCTACTGAACATCTGGCTGGGTTGGGCTGGACTTGGCTAGGAGATGGGTAGTCCTGGATCCTAAAAAGCTACCATTGAGGTGAGTGAACAAAACTGGAGGGATTGGCATAAAAGGACGTGTGCATTGCTTTCAGAGCCCTCCTCTACCCTCCACCACCACCTTGTGTCCAGTGCTGGCAGCTGTTTTCCTGGCTGACCTCTGGCTCCCCCCATTTGTCCTCAGACTGTGAGGCTCTGAATCGCAGGGTCCTTCATCGCAGGTGTCCTCCTCTTGTTTTTTGATTCTCCTCCTTTTGGTTCTTTCTCTCTCGGTCTGTCTTGTTCTTCATTTAATGCTGTCTGGGTGTCTCTCCATTTCTTTGTGCCTCTGTTCTCCCTTTGAGATGCAGTGGGAAAGGGAGGCGCTTTGGCACTTTCCCAGGATAGGCAAAGGCACCCAAAGGAGTGGAAGAGGGAAGGGTGTCAGAGTTGGGTTGGGGGCAGAGGTGACTGTGGTCACAGCTCCGAGTAACACAACTACCCGGAAATGTCAAATTTGGGGTTTCTTTTTGCTTTCAGTCCCCTGGTTTGGTCTCTGCTGTTTCTCACCACAAAGCACCCTAGTGGTTTTAGGGGCCCAGACTATAGAGGAGAAAACTGAGGGCTAGGGAATGGGGTTCAGGAAGACCAGAAACTGCCAACTGTCTGAACTGAGCTCAGGTCCCAGGCTGGCTTCCCTCACTGCCCATCAGCCCCAATTCCAAGTTGCAGCATGACATGGGGAATGAGGAAGGATTTTAAAAAATCTTACAGGAATACATTCCCCCAAAGAAGACTGATCATATTTGATTAGGAATAATAATGACTCCTAGTTTAGTCTGTAGTCAGCACACCATGCACATATACTGAACTGAATCATGGCACATTTGTGTGCCAACATGATTGCACTCTTCAGCTCATCCTTGCAACAACCTTAAAGGTGGCAGGGCCAGAATCATCCCCTTGGATTAGTCTAGGAGAGAAACCTGTCCACAGCTGTCTGGCCAGTAAATGCACAGCTAGCACAAAAATCCAGGGTCTCAGTACGACCTTTCTTGACTTCCCCTAACCCCAGCACACACCCAAAGAGTGAAGATTTCTCCTTTGACTGGGCTAGCCCATAATTGTTCTGTGGCACCCCATGGGGCCTATCCATCTCCAAGACAGCCCATGCTCTTGCTCTGTGTGTTGGTTTGAGTTTATGGAGGAAGGGAAGAATTTTCCCAAGTCCCATTTTTGTCCTGCCCGGGGATACCAGGTTAGTGGAGAAGGCCCTGATGATGCCCTGGGGAGAACAGATTGAGGTCACCTTGACCTAACCATTCCTGGGTGGCGGAGGGAGATGGTACAGAGATGCCTTTGTTTCCTCTGCTGCAAGTCCCTTCTTCAAGGAGAGTTCCTGTTGTGTGGGAGCCAGAGGGGAGGTGGGGTGGTGGTGAAGAGTCTTTCCAAGAAAGCTGGAGGCATTCCAGGAAGAATATCTGTGTCCAGCAGAGAGGGGAGAACTGAAGCCCTTGGGCTCTTAAATGTCCTGTTTCACCCCCACCTTGCCTCTGCTGGCACTGACCACCTCCACTCCAGCTCCCACCCCCAAGGCGCCTGGAAGGGGGCAATAGGCCCATCCATGCTCAGCATACACCGAACTCCCAAGACCAATGTCCCTGTCTCTCCCGGGTCTCCTCACCCTAGTGCCTTCCTGTAGACATGCTGTCCCCATTCTTGTCCATGAAGACAAAGCAGGACCAAGAGAGGGTGTGTGTGTGCACATGGTGAGGAATTCTATGTGAATTTGGAACAGGGGTAGGAGCTGCTGTGTCCTGAGTGAAGCCTGTTCCCCCTTCCTGCCTCTGTCCCCTGTCCTCTACCGCTCTTCAGGGAAGTCAATTTACAGTGAAGTCACCAAGAGAACACAAGGCCATCCCGCCTGAGGCATAGAGACTGTCCTCTGTTTCTGGGAACAGAGTGAGGGGAGGGGTGTGGGACTGACAGGGTGGGTGGAAGAGGGAAATCCTGCCCTCCTTTGCCCAGCGGCCCTGTCCATCTGCTGGCATGAGCTGGGGTAGGGTGGGGGTGAAGGGAGAGTGGGGGTGAATGTGAGTGGGGGAGTGCAACATTTCTAATGAGCGTACATTTCCTACCTAGTCAGGAGGGCAGGGAGGAGCCCACCCTTATCAGGGGTAGGCTCAGAGCCTATTGAGGGAGAGGTGGGTCGCTGAGTGGGAATGGTTGCTCTTCTGAGCAGGCTGGGTTCAGCTGGCTCCCATCCTCATCCACAACTACCAGGCCCCTCTTCCCACTGAGCTAGTGTCTCCTCCTCACCCAATAGGAAAGCTTTTGTGGCTCAGCCAGCCCAGTATCCGAGCCTCACCTCGAGCGCTCTGGGGGTTGTGTGGGAGAGGGCCCTGCATCTCTTTCCCTGCCATCCCCCAACACTTTCCTTTGCTATGATTGGAGGGGGTTCCTTTCTCTCTGTTTCTGTTTCTCCTCGTTCTCTGGTTTCTTACTGCAGAGTCCTACCCACACTTTCCCTGCCCCCTCTCCTAACTCCAACCCTCAAAAACAAGCTCCCCAGCCCCAGGAGTGAATGGGGGATATGAAGCCCAAATGAAGAAAGGGCCAATGGCCCATCCAGTCCTCACGGGCTCCTCACTGGCTGGCTATACATCCATTTACTGCTGTGATCGCGCATAAGCATGGGCCTTCCCTTCACTTTCACTCTGGGCTTCAGCCATGCTGTTCCCCCAATGCACTGGCCTCTCTCAACTCCAAGCCTTTGCCCCTCCATTCCACCTACTTGGAATGTCATCATTCTTCCCTTGGCTACCTGGTGACATCCTCCTCACCTTTCATAGATTCAGTATGGCACATAGGAAAATACACAGGTTTTAGAGCCAGGGTGCCAACCCTGGCTCTGCTGGGCACAGGAGTCTGCCTCTCTGAGCTGAGAGACCTCCTTCATAAAAGGAGGACAGAAAGACCCACATCCCAGGATTGCTGTGAAGACTCACTCCAGCGTAGGTCCTCAGAGACCTCGGCCAGTAGAGCCAGGCATTTTCTTTTCTGCCTTCCTTTCGCCTCATAAATCTTCCTGTATTGTAGGCCTCTTCGTATGGCTCTAACTAGTGGCCTTCAGGGGTGTGTCTCACTGTTTGGTACATACTAGTGGCTTCATAAATATTTGTGGGATTAGTGAAGCTTCATCAAACAGCACAGAGTTACCCCAAGCTCTGACAGTTCAGGGGTTTCCTTGCAAACCCTTGTTTCCCTCACACATCCTGACCCACAGTGCCCAGAGGCTCTCTTTGCTGTTGTCCTAGCCTCTGCATGTTCCAGTCCTACTGACCTGCTTTTCTGCCCGTGGAAGCAACAGCAGTAGCCTCATCTTTGCCTGGTGCTGAACTGACATTTGAGTTCTTAAACTGCCTGGGAAACCAGCAAGATAGTGGCTGGGGTGATACGCTGCTCCCTCCTCTGTCAGCCCTGCCCTCTCTGGATAATGCAGAGGGCTCCAGGACTCTGGGTGGAGAGGGCACAGTGATCCTGTCTCAGGAGGCAGGTGGGGGGGTCCCTGGGGCTTTGAAGAGAGCCCCCCCCCCCCCCGCCGCTTAGCTCTGTCTGGAAGGGAGACCAGACAGGTGAGGCATACAGGAATAAGACAAATGGAGAGTACGTGAGAACTTCCAGGTGGCAATTCCTGCAAGGACCTGCACATCCATCAGTCACATCCCCACCCCGAACTCTACCGCCATGCCCACTTCCTCTTGGCCCAGCAAACTGGCTAGGGTTGGGCTGAGGGAAAGAAAGAGAAAACATCATTCATCAAGTCCCTTCTGCAAGCCATGTATGATGCTTAGTTACTTTCATGAACATGCTCTCATTCTACATTTTCCTTTCAAAACAGTTCATTTTCCTAGTACTTTAATAGGTAGTACAGCATGTGGTACAAAATTCCAAAGATTCGAAAGGATATATGGTGAAAGTTAGTCTCTTTTCCTGTCCCCCAGGTCCCCTTCACAGGGGCAACCACAGTTACTAGGGTCTTACGTGTACTCCCAGAAAAATGCTATGCATTTACAAACATCCTAGATTTTAACTCCTTTGACTTACACATGAGGGAAACTGAGGCCCTCAGAGGAGTCGAGTCCTTTGACTAAGGTCACACAACTGGCAGGTTGGCAGCGCTGGGATTTGGAACCGGATCTAACTACAAAACTCAGCTGTTTTCACCACCCATGCTCTGGCAGAAGTAAGCCCTGGCACCCACGGAGCACCTCCCGAACCACCGGCTGAGATAAAACGCCAGTCTGAGGCCCTAGAGATCTGAGGTCTCTGCCTTCCTGTCTGTTGAGTATCCGATGGCTTCTCCCCATGGCTCCAAGGGCCTGTAGTGTCTTAATAGGGAGGAATCATACCCCTGTGGAAGAAGGGAAGCTGCTGCTGTGTGGCCAGGGGTCCCCCAGGGCCAACATGATTCCTGGGGTCCGGAGCGGTCTGGAGAAGGAAAGTAGATGAGTATGGGTCTCTGGGTAGAGAGGATCATGGTTATGGTTTCAATTATGTTTCCAAAAAATGTCCTCATGATCTCCCTGTGGCTGGGCAGGGCTAGGGGAGGATGTGAAGTGGGGGGTCCTGTTCTTTGTGGCAGTCACATGCCTGTCCATGACAGCGAGGGAGGGAGGGTGGAGTCAAGCTGGTTGAGAGTAGGTCAGAGGTATGGACAAGGCTGCCCACCAGACTTCTAAACTCTCCTTCAAGCCTCTTTCTCCCCTGGGCCAGACCATAGTGGGCCAGGAGACGACACCAACTCTCTGTCTCTCTTCTGTGGACATCTCCACATCTGCACGTGTGCCTCTGGGACCTTTTCTACGTGGGTTCTCTGTAGGGTCTTTCTGGATCCTACCTTCCTGTTCAGTGTTTCTTTCTAGGACTCCTTGTGTGTCATGTCTCAGTGTAGTCTCCCTTAGGAGACTATGTCCCTGAGGCCCAGGAGGAGAGGGTCTCACCTCATCTAAATTAGCAAGTAGGGAGAGGTTAGGTGTTGGACCTTTCCTCCCATCTCAGGTTGACAACAGCCTTGTTTTGCTGAGGAAATCACCCAGAACATTATGTAAGGTGTGTCTCTGCACACAGCCAGCCAGCTCTAGCTTGGTGCCTAGTGGTCAGTCAGAGATGTGCTAGGAGATGAAGAACAAAGAACTGTCCCTGCCCCAGCCTCCAGGGCATTCAAACTACCACCCTGCCACTCAGCAGCTGAGGCAGCTGGACTGAGTCCTAGTTCTGACCAGCCCTAGGAAGAGGGGTATAAATCTTAGCTGTTACTAAACACAATAATGAAAAACAAGTTGACAGCTCTATAGTGCTCTACAGCGTTGGAAGCACTTTATATGTATTAACTCACTTAATTCTTGCCATACTGCAAGGAGGTCAGGTCCTATTGCTATCACTATATTACAACGTGGAAATGGAGGCAAAAAGCTTGCTCGAGGTCACATGGCTCAAGGAGTTGACAGTGAGCCTGGTTTTAGATTCTGCACTTTTAATTACTACACAACCCTCCTGGTTTCTATTTCTATTCCTAGAGCGTAGGGTTTGTTCCTCAAATATTTATTGGGTGTCTGCATGGGGTGGGGTTTTAGGGGGAATGGGCCTGCCATTGGGGGTAGAGAGACATGTAAACAAATTGTTCTTCAACATGAGAGGTGCCATGATAGAGGCATAAATGTGTGGTGGGCAATAGGAAGGGCGAGGTTCATACTGCCTGGAGCAAGTGTCGGCGAAGGACAGACATCAAGACAGCAGGAGAACATTCCAGGCAGAGGGAACAGCATGTGTGCTGGTACGAAAGCTTACAAGGAAGAGAAATGTGGTATGCCCAAATGTCCAAACATCACGGATAGTGACTGTGAGAGAGAGCTCAGGGCTGGTGTTTCCATCCAGCTTCCTGTCCAGGCTTGTCTTCCTGCTCCAGCCCCAAGCTCCCTGTACCTACTCTGTGCAAAGCACTGTGCTAAGTGTTGTCCCAGAATGTGGAATAGAAGCAGGAGCCTGGGAGAGGGAGAAGGACTTTGTGGCTGGTGTTATTCTGGAAGTGAAGGGAAGGCTGCTTGGAAGTGCTGTCAAAGGAGGATTATGGGAGAACTTGGGGTCTTGCAGATCTTGTCCATCCCTGGACGTAAAGATTTTCAGACTGTAGGGAAGGGAGGGTGTGTGTGTGTGTGTGTGTGTGTGTGTGTAGGGTCCTCTGCTCCTTCTGCACCTGCAGCTGGGCTTCTGGAGATCTGATATGCCTTGCTTTGGTGCTAGCCCTTGGAGGGTTGCCAGGGAAACCGTTGGCTAGTTCCAGAGATGTAGTCAGAGGAGAGGCGAATGGATGACTCAGGTTGCCTCCTCAGACACCACATGCCCTCCCCATTACACGGAAAAGGGACTTAGGGACCTCTTTCCCCTGGATCCTACAGAGGTGATTCTGCTTATTCTTCCTTCTTTGAATAGAGGAGTCAGCGCCTCCCGCAGCTCTGACTGGTGGCAGTTAGCAAGGTTCCGCAGGGAGGGAAATGGTGTGAGACGCCCCTGTCCACCATAGATTCACTCTGGAACAGTGGACCAATCCAGTGGGCCTGGGTGAATGTAAAGTCCTGCCGTGGCGGCAGGAGCCTGGCTGAAACGCCCTCCAGGGAGCGAACCCGGGATAATTATTGACGGGCCAGCAGCGGACTTCTGACCTCGGCCTGGGGGGGACAGGACCCGGAACGCAGGCCTCAGCCCTGGGGAAAGGAGGTGGGCGGGCAGCGAAGGGGGGCCAATCCACGCGGCCACAGCAGTCTGGCCCGAGCCCTGCTAGTGGTGGTCGACCCTCCCCACGCAAAGGAGCATGTGCTCGTGGTCTGTGGGACCTGACTGGGGAGCCCGGTGGGGAACCCAGCCCACCTCGGCAACAAGGGGCTGCGCGGGGCACCGGCCTCCGGGAGCGTGCAGCCCCTCGGGGTGCGCGGAGCGGGAGCCGGGTCCCTCCGGGGCGGCTGCAGAGCGGGTGCGAGACACGCTGGGGCTCGCGAACGCGCACCGGGCGGAACCAGGAAGCGGCGCGCGCCGGCGCGGGGCGCGCTCGGGGGGGCGGGCGGCGCGCGCGGCCGGGTGTCCGCGCGCGAGCGGCGCGCGCGCCCCCGTGGGCCCCGGCGCGAGAAGAGTCGGCGGCGGGAGCCGTCACCCCAGGCGGGGACCCTGCGCAGGCGACTCTGCGCGGCGGCCCGGCCGAGGGAGGGAGCGAGCGAGCGGGCGAGCGGGAGGCAGCTGCTGGCGCCCGAAGGGCCGAACGAGGTAGGAGCTGCGGGGTCAGCTCTGGGCTCGGGGCCTGCGGGAGAGGCCGGGGAGACGGCCCAGGCGGGGCCCAGCGCCCCGGCCGCCGAGACGCCCGGCAGGATCGCGCCGCCGCCATCGCTCCGGGGCGGGGAGGCGGCCGCGGTGGCTGCGCGCTGGGTGACCGGGGGGGGGGTGCGGGGGGCCGGGGGGCGTTTGCAGAGGCCGCGGCGGGCGTTAGGTGCAGAGTGGAGGCGGTGGGCGTGTGTCTGCGGAGGGGGGGTGAGGGACCCGGGTGCCCATCCTGAGCGCCAAGAGGGCTGCCGTTGTCCACTCACACTTTCGTGGTGCGGTTCCGAATAGTCCCCGCTGTCTCTTTGCCTTTCCTCCTCCTTTCAAAAGAGGTATCTGCGACTCCCGGGGGTCGGGTGAGCCGGGGGTGCCCGGTGGGGTGGGGGGTTTTAGCAGAGCTTCAGGGAACAGTGCCTTATAAGGACTCAAGGCAACAAATACGATAAGGCTGTGGGTGCGGGACCCCACATCAGGACCCGCCAGGCCCGGGCTCGAGCGTGTGGCAGTGGGATGCAGCGTGCTCTCTTTTTGTAGCCCAGGATAAAGAGTAAAAAAAGTGCTCCTGGTGTCGGGGGTAGATATGGAGAGTGGGAGAAAAGGGAGTCGTGTGTCACAAAAGCTGGTCGGAGGCTATAAAGGAATCTGGCAAGATGGTCAGGCTGATCAAAGAGGAAAGAACTTGTGTGGAGCAAGAGGCGATTGCAAACACTTGTAGCCAGCAGTGATGGAAAAGGCAAAGAAGAAAAACAAGTACCAGCTTTCAGAAAGATGAGCTTAATGAAAACCACAAGAATTTTAAAGGCAAAAAGAGAGCAATCCTCTTTCCTGAGGAGCCATGCCCAGTTCTTTTTTTTCTTGTCTCGTGTGATCCTGTCATAGCTTTGTATCAAGTAAATAAATGTTACAAGTGGGTCATAGAAGGTTAGCGTTGGAAAGGACCAAGCGATTATGCCACATTCTTTTATTGTACAAACGAGGAAACTGAGGCTCAGAGAGGTGGAGTAAGTGGCCTGCTCGGTTCACACAGCTGTGTTCAGGAACTGAAAGGTTGGTCGGGGGACTCTCAGAGCAGTGATCTTACCAAAGCACAGTGAAATGGTAGATCTTTGCCTAAATACAATTTCATAAATTATCTCTGGAATGTCCACGGGGAATACCCCTTGAAAGGGCTAGTGTGTCCCCAAATTATTAAAGTGAGTGTATGTCGTTTTTTTCAGTCTTCAAATGGTGTTAATCATCTGTTTGTATCTTAGATTTCCAAAGTGGTTGGATAGCTGCCTAGGCCATAATAAGCTTTCAGCTGTTGAGTATCTTATCTCAAATAATTTTGTTATTGTTCGGTTAAGATAATAGAACTTTGCCTCTTTCCTCTTGTTCTGTTTTTGTTCGTTTGTTTATATTGTTTATAGGCATGTGCTATAGTTCTTAGAAGAGGATGTATTTTATTTAGGGTTCCTCATGTTTTTCTAATTTTATTTTGTAACACTGTGAGCATTGGATTGGTTCTGATCATTTCAAATGGATTCGACCATTTGAAAGCTTATTTTAAGGCTTCGTGTTTTTTTGTTTGTTTTGGTACCAATTTCTGTCTCATGGAAGATCACAGCTGTTAGAATTGATGGCGTAAATGGGAAAGGGGCTGCTAATTTTCAGAAAAATTTCCTGTGCGACAATTTGTGATGTCTGTCCTTATTTAATTAAAATAGCACCACGTCTTTGGTCAGGTAAATGTTGTCTGGTAGATTACTTGTTTTCTGTAGCCTTTGGAAGATGAAAATTTCAAGCACCTGGTTGAGACATAAGGAAGGAATGAAGAGATCTTTAAAAAAAAAACAACAACACGCAAAACATCAGGGAAAAAAAAGAGTTGATTTCTATCACCAGCAGTTTGCTTATTGCATAACTTGGAGCTAAACTCTGCAGAAAATCTTTGCTGTATACCCAAATAAATAAATTATCCCACCTTCTTACTCATCCTTACCTTATCACTATTCACGTTCTCCAACAGGGTATTAATATGGATTGTGTTAAGAAATTTAAGGTGGATGTGTTTCTTAAATAGGTACTTCATGATATATATGATAAAAGGGGAAAACAGTGCTATCATTGTTTGGAGTGTTACAACATAAATATTTTGGTCAGCACTTCCTATTGAGCCCCAACTTCTCATTTCATCTTCATTTTCTTGCTCTCAATTGATTTTCTAAAATTGTAATTACATAGGCAAACACCACACCAAGACTAGTAAAAGGTGTCGTTTAATGCTCTTTTGGTACTTATGTCAGTTTTTTTCAAGTTATATTAAAATTATTTCAAGTTACACTCAGGTTGTTTGTGGTTTGTATTAGGTTTATGTTAATGAATGTGCTTGTGGTTCATTTGGCTTGTTTTTATGTAAGTAGGTAATACAGGTAGTCTTATTATAAAAGGCAGGTGTTTTAAGTAGGTAAATTATATGTTCAAGATTAGATTGCAGATTGAAGGTAGAATCAAAGGAAGCTTAATTATTCTAGTGCCCTACAAACATGTATTCATAAAGTACAGATTTCTGGTCTATCAGTGGCATGTTTTTTTCCCTATTAAAGTGTAGATCACCACTTTGTCCCTATAAAAAGAAGCAAAAACCTCCCGGTTTTTTATTTGTTTAGAGCATTTGAAACTTATTCTTTTAAAAAGTTATCTGAAAATTCCAGGTTACTGGGCTCTTCAGAAAAACATCCTTTTACTGCATAATAAAGTATCAAAATATTTTGACTGGAACTTCTTAATAAAAATAATGTTTAAAAGTTAGCTCTAAAGTATCACTGTCCCCAATTTTGTGTGGTATTTAAAAGAAAAACTTTTCTTTAAATCTGAGCTTTGTTAATAGAATTGTTCTAAAATCAGAAGTATTTTTTCCCCTGCAATGTTGGCAACACAAGCGTTTTATGCTTATTTCTGGGAATAAGAAAGTCAGATTTAACAATCTAGTTTCTATTGATCAGGCACTTTTTCTGTACATTTCAATCATGAACATCACAGTGATAAAAAGTTTTCTTTTGAAAATTGTAGTCACGCTTAATTATAATGTCCTTATTTAAAGTAGAATATCGGATATGTTCTTATTAATGATGATCCTTTACTACTGAAAGCCTAAGCCAGTTTGGAGAAGATTTTACATATCTAAATCTATGCTATTTTTACTAATCAAAGAGAGGAGTAATTTACAGGTGTTGGATTTTTAGTTGGTTGAATGAGACCCTCACTTTTGGTGGTTTCAGGGTTTTAGATGACGTTTTATTACTTTTGTTAGTTTTGGTCACACCCATGACTTCTATCTTTGAGGTTTGGTTTCCTTTTTTTTTTATATGGTAATATTGGGGTGGGGGTGCTTCCTGTTTGTATTTTCAAAATTAGGTCCACATGTTAACCTTCTCTTAGTATCATATTTTAATTTTAAACATAAAGACAAGTATCAGATGCCATGTGGTTTATCTTTGACCCGTTGTCCTGCTTCATGACAGCTTTACTGAGCTCAGCCTGAATACCCAATTGGGAAGGCAAGACATTCCTGAATCCCCAACTCTCTTCAAGGTTTCGCAGCCTTGGAAGAAATCTTAAAACAACAACAGTAAAATAATAACAACAACAAAGGCGCAATTAACAGAAAAACGGCGCTGTTGGCATGTGTTTCCTCACCTAGAAAATGCGAAGCACTAAGAGTTGAAACGTGTTCTGTGGATCCTTGAATGTCAGCCTTGAAAGAGCGGTTGCCACAGGTTTACATAATATAGAACCCCACGTATTAAGCAGTGACTATAGAAGTTTTTCTGACCTCACCTAAAAGCCATACAAAGTGTCATGAAGGAGTTAAGTAAGAACAAGGAGAAATTTTGGGTATGGTGGTAAAACTTTGGAGGAATCACCCTGAGCCATAAAACTCTTCCTTGACCCTCCTGAGTAATTTTCACGTGGTAGGTTACTATTTATGTAAATATTGGAGTATGAGTTACATGGAGCCTTGAGAAGTATATCCTTGAAAGGAGAATGTAATAATATTGTTTCAGTGATTGAAACAAGTGGCCTTTTCTGGGCCTTCAACTAACTTTATTCTAAGAAGTGTAATGACTGAATAGAGTCCTAATTAAATTGGCTTTCAAATATGTTTGCAGTTTAGGGGTGGCTAATCTCCTAAATTTTCTTTTGGATCGCATGACTACAGGCAATATTACATAAGTGTGTTGTACAGTTATGTATTATGCAATTTGCAAATGGGATTAATACACAGAGTATCTTGACCTCCCATGTTCCCCCTCATATTCAAGAAAGGAGAAGTTGTCATTTTTCACATAGTGCATATTTTCTTTTTTGGATTTATTCATAATAATTACATCCATTTCCCATGTATTATAATAGTATTAAGATGAAAAATACATATATTGATTGATAAAGAACAATTTATTTATTTTTGGAAGCCAGCTTGCAAAATCTACTCCAATACTCACTCTCCATTTATGGTTCCATTGCCTTTGGCACTCTGACTAACTCTTTGTATTTTCCCAGATTTCTATTATATCATGAAGAGAAATATCCCCATATTCTATGCACTGCTAGTTTTTTGAAGTGCTTGTGCTGACTCATTTTTAAAATTATACTAAGATGTAGAGTATGGTTTGAGAGCAGTAATGAGATTCTCAGAAAATATGAAAACTTTCCTTTCTGACTCGTTAGAGAAAGGTTGGGGAAGACAAGGGGAAATACATCAATGAGCCAATCAATTATTGTTATTTGTTGGGATTAATTTGGTGACTAATATTTTCAGTGCCCATCAGGCTAGTAAAAGTGAATTTGGCTTTACCCTGCAATAAATAACAGGACAAACCCAAATGTTTTCTAATACTGCTTGTTTTCCCCTGGTAGGGGATTTTTTTGCATGTGGGAAATCAAGCTGAAGTTACCAGTAACTGCCACATCCATGATTTGTATTAAAAACAACTATTTACCATTCTGGTCTATAGCTCTGCTTACCATGAGCTTATCTGGGGAGATATATTAACATATCTGTATAATCACTATTATGCCATCTTTCAAAATGTGATCAGAAAATTCATTAAAAAGTACCTCAAAATTTGTCCAAAGCCTGAAAAGTAGAAAGATAGTAAAAATAATACCTAAAACACTGCCCACTTCCAGTGCCAAGCAGACACCGTTAGTAGCTCTTGCCCTGTTTTAACTCATGATCCTCAGAGGGGTGGGTATTACCCGCATATGAAAGATGAAGAAATGACCACAGAGAAGTTAAGTAACTTGTCCAAGGTCACATTGCAATAATGACAGGGCTGGATCCAGATCCAGGCCATGCTGATTCCTGAGGCTGCATTCCTAACCCTTGCACTGCAAAGGGCTGCAGGCAACTGTAACTTTGCAATGAGACAATGATTTCCTTAAGGCTTAGATTTATTCGTGTTCCAAAATGGACCCTTTTTTTTTTAATAGAAAATTTTTTTTATATATTTTAATTTTTTTTAGTTTATGAAGTGATGATAAGTATTTTTCCAACTAACGTATATATTCCTGGTGGAAATTATATTAAAACAGAAATGTTTTTTAAATGATGAGGTGGATCTATATTTATTAACATGGGAAGATATTCATGGTAGATTGCTGAAGTAGGAAAAAGTATGATCTCATTTTAGTAAAAATATAAACACGAGCTTGTGTGAATATATGTGCATTAATGTGTGCACACACTCACACAAAGGAATAAAAGTTATCTTTGGATGGCACGATAAGGGTATTTTTACTGTCTTTTTTACATCTTTCTGCACAGTGCAAATGTTTTTAAACATTTGAAGCATGAATTGTTTCCACAATTATAAAAAGATAAAGCCATATCCATTTTGAAAAATAATTCTTTCAATAAAATAGGCTTTAGCAACAGATGCATTCTTTAGGGTGAAAGTGTGGATGGGTATAAAATCTCCATTTCATAAGATCATTAAATAAAAGGTCTGAACATTTGCTGGAAATTCCTGGTTGATGTGAAAGAAAATGAACCTTGACAGAAAGATGATTAGTACCATACATCTCCCGCACAAATACTGGCAGTGTGGTACCCCAACATTGCTGCTCCTGGAAGCTTGAGAAATTGGTATATTCTGGGTCCTCTGCTTGGGCTCTCACTAGACTCCCTTCAGGGCTTTTGTGCGCCGCGTTTCTTTCTGGATCTCAGATCTTCTTCCAGGCTCACAAGTTCATTGGCAGAACTTAGGTCTTTGTAGCCATAGGACTGAGGGTCCTGCTTTCTTGCTGTCATCTGGGTGCTGCTCGCAGTTCCTTCCTTGCATGTGGCCCCCTTTCAGACCCTCTCACTACATGGCAGCTTCCTTCTTCAAGGGCAGCAGGAGACTCTTCCTTCAGGCAGTGCCTTCCAAGGAGTGCAGACCTGTTAGCACCAAACTATTGTATTTTCCCAGCACTTTGGGAGCAAAGAGGTTGTCATTGTCGCTTCCAAGTCATCTTGATTCTGCCCCCACAAAGTTTCTCACCTCTCTTTTCCTTCCCTTCTCTCCTGTTAATTAAAAGAGAAAGTCTTAATTTTAACTATAAGTTGTCCTTTGTTATTCTTTCACGAGCATTATTATACACACCATAGGAGGAGAGCTGTAAGCTGTCTCCTTGGCCTCTATTTACAAACAAAAGGATCTTTCGTGCCAATGTGGCATGTGACGTGTTTGTTTGTTTGTTTATTTTTATTAGTTTCAGCTGTACAGTAATTAGACACGTAAACCCCTCATAAAGTGATAACCCACGTATGTGTTTGTTGACTGAGGACACAAGTATCCAGCTCATTTTATTTACAACTTTATTTTAAAGGGATTTATGGTCCCATTTTTGCTTTATTAAAGCTTTTTAGAGCTACTACTTGTGATTTCTGAGACAGCAAGACTTAAGAATTTTAATTTGGGAGAGTGAAGGCAACTGAAAGAAATATTGTGTGTTTAGAGCTATGCAAAGGCCATTACAAGCCTGTCTCAGAAATGCAGTCCTTTTCATCTGCTGCTTATTTTTTCTCAGCTCTTTTCCTTGGAGGTGGATTGTGAAGTCAAATCTTGGAGATATAATTCACAACCCTAGAGTGTAATGATTTGAATTTGAGAGATCAAGTCAGGGACAAGAAAAACTTCAGTTCCCTGAGCAGAGAGTATAAACTAGTTCAAATAAACAGAGGATGTTCGCTTCCAGGATTGTCAAACTGTCACCTTTGACCAGGGTTGAATTTTCTTTGAATGTTGACAAAAGTTACAGTGTCAGTGGAAAAAGCTTAATGTGAAGTATCTATAACTCAGAATTTCCTTATGTTTGTGTCAGTGAGATCCTACAATTAAAGCTTTTTTTTTCTTTTTTCTATGTCTGTTGAGTTTAAAAAGCCTTCAACGGGGTTTTCCAGCCTTTAGGTGAGAGTAAATTAGAAAGTTTGCGAAAAACTGTTTTGTGTTGTCTAAAAGTCAGAGCCTCTACCTGGTGGCAAATCACTATGTTTTTGTAAAAAATGGGATTTAAAATTCCAACCTAGGAAAAATGTTCTAAATACGCTACTGTCACAAAGGTCATTGTTGCATATATAAAAAGAAACTTTTGAGGACTTAATCTGTTAAAGCACTAAAAATTGGAATTTTGGAATTTATCAACTTTAGCATTCTACAAAATATTCGCCCATAATTTAAACTAGGTAAAATGTTCTCTCAGAAATGATGCTAATTCTGTTTTGTTTTGTCTTGTTTTGCTTCATGTTTCTCAAAATCTTTTGATCATCTTTTAGACTTGAGAAAAGTAGCAAACTATAGAGATCTATAGAAATATACAGCTCTTTACAAAATGAAACAGTCAGTTCTCCCTGTGGATTTGTTTTTAGGATATGTGATTTATTTCTGGTAGAAAGTGAGAGAGAATTATAGAGAGTTGGACATTGTAGAGCCTTACTCCAAAAGGTATGGAAGGCCTAAATATATAAAGATGCAATGTAAATATTCCTTCTCTTATGTTGTTATTGTTTCGGTTATGTAATGATAAATGGAAACTCTGAAGCTTATCCTAAACATACTTTAAAGATGCTTTTATCTTGCAATGAATTTAAATATCAAGTAAAAATACTAAATTCATTATAATATGAATAGAGATTGGCCGTCCTCCTTAACTGTTGAAGGTTATCAAAACAAAATGGAAAATATTTGGCTTCCTGAATGACATGGCTACAGTTAACATGCTGAGTTGGTGATGAAGCATGAGCTTTTGATTTTGCAACACCAGAGCAAAGCACATAAATTTAAAGGAATGGGTTCTTAAGTAAGATAACTTATTACTTTAAGCACACATTCTAAATTTTGTGCTAGAAATGTGACATTGTCAAAATTTATGGTTTTGAATTTTTATTACCCAAATGTGAGTGGCCTAGTTTGGACAAAACTTAGCATTGTGTTCCAGTTATATTGGTAAATTTGAACAGGACAGACTTAAAACAGCGGCTTTTATGGAACAACTTATAATAGAAAATATTGATATATAGAGAAATACAAAAATATTAAAAACTTCTTTATGCCCAAAATGCCAGCAACCAAACGTAAATGACAAAATAAGAAAATGCTTTTAACATATGTAAGAAAAGGTTGTAAGTTAATACTCTTAGCATATAAAGAATACATACAAATAATAAGAAATAGATGGCTCTCCCAATGGGAAAATTAACAAAAGAAGAAATACAAATGTCCAATAATTGTATAAAATTATGTTCAGTTGCATTTGAAATCAAGAAATACAAATAAAAACAATGACACAATTTTTCCGGTTAACAAATTTACAAAGTCTAACAATATTGAAAAAAATAAAAGCAGGGATATGCTTAGGGATGTGGGGAAGCTGACACCTTCATTACTCTATGGTTTGGATGTAAATTGGTGTATTTTTTAAAGTTTGATTTATGTTATTGAGAATCTTAAAAATGTGCATACCTTTTGAACTAACAGTTCCATTTAGATGACATAATCTAAAATATGTTCAAAGATTTGTGTACAAGATATTCCTCACAGTGTTATTTAAAGTAGCAATAAATTGGAAACAACTTCAGTGTTCAGCATTAGAGGGTTGATTAACTAAATTAAGAAATTTCCATACAATGGAATACTATTCAGCCATTTCAAATCATGTTATAAGACAATACTTAATGACTTAGGTAAAGTTCACAATATATAACTAAATGAAAAATTAAATTACAAAACAATCACATACAATTGTGCTTGGAAAAAAGAATAGGCTTTGAAAAAAGATTTCTTCCGGATTGTGGGATTTTGGATGTGTGTGTGTGCGCACGCACGTGCTTTCTAATATCTTCCTGTTTTTCTGTAATAAACAGGTAATAATGAACAGGAAATAGTTTATAATCAAGAAAAAATGTTATTTTTAATAAGTAGATAAAGAAAATGCAATACATATATTTCTCCTTTTATATCTATATAATGGAGTGTTACTCCATTTTAAAATTATATATATATATACGTATATATGTATATACGTATATATATATATATCCCTTCTTAACATATATATGTATATATATAATGGAGCATTATTCAGCCATTAGAAAAAAAAGAAGTCCTGCCATTTGTGACAACATGGATGAACCTTGTGGGCATTACGTTAAGTGAGATAAGTCAGTCAGAGAAAGACAAATATTGTATGATCTCACTTAAATGTAGAACTAAAAAAACCAGACTCAGAAACAGAGCTGACTGATGGTTGCTAGGAGTGGCGGGGCGGGGAAATGGGTGAAGGTGGTCAAAGGTACAAATTTCTGTTACAAGTTCAGGGGATGTAATATACAGCATGATGACTGCAGTTAACAATACGGTGTTTATTTTAAAGTTGCTAAGAGTAGACCTTAAAAGTTCTCAACACACACGCAAATTGTAACTATGTGACTTGATGGACGTGTGAACTCATCTTATTGTGTAACCATTTTGCAATATATACACATGTCAGATCGCTACACTGTACACCTTAACCTTACACAATGTTATATGTCAATTATATCTCAATAAAGCTGGAGGGAAAGTGATTTTTTAAATGATGTTTGTGTATTGATTTATCTTAGAATGAGAAACCTGTTTTGGTTTTCAGTTAGTGTTTCCTTTTTAGGAGCAGAAAAGGGAGTAGTTTGTGATGTCTGTGTTAAGTATTTTGGCATAGTGTACTTATTTGGTATGGTTATAGGACATCTGTTGAAGAATTATATTATAAAATCATTCTAATTGTATTCAGTGTTTTCAGAGTTCAAATAATTTGAACTTGAGCACTGGCTTATTTCCTAAACTCGGTAGAATGCTCCATGTTTTTATGTATAGAAAATTATTTTATAAATATAAAGAAATTATCATTTTACTTGTGTATGTGCTCTTCTAAGTTGCCATTCATTTCGTATTGAAGGTATGTTTTTATCGACTTAAATTTTTTTGTCTAGTTTAACTCTTACAACCCTGAGCATTGTATTATTTCAAAATACGCGTATTTTCTGGATTGCTTTTGTATAGCTTTCTCTTTCATAATGATACCTACAAAGGTTGCTGGGTTTATGGATTTATTTTTCTTGTAATTCCATTAGGCATACTGCTTAATGACTTCTCTAAATGTTTATTATGGTATTCATTTGGGAATATCTGGTAAAGGAAATCTCTAGTGAAAGATACTTTCTCTTGGGTATGTTATTGTTAATACAAGAGACTTATGTTCTACCTTAATTGAATTTACATTGAACAGTTTCTTTGTAACTAGATTTAGTGTTTAAAAGCATTTTAACATTTTAAGGAATTTAAAAGAGAAAAATGAAACTAAATTACAAGTTAATGTTTTAGGAGAATTTTTGAAGCACAGCTATTTTTAGGACTTATCACTTTGTACCAAACAAAATTACAATCTTAAAAAAATATATATTTTTGAGCCCAGCACTTCTACTTATTTTATGTAAAATTCATCTCAGTAAAAATCTACCTTAACTTAGATTATGCCTGGAATTTATTGTAATGAAATTTGCTGTAATAGAATTTTATTTAAGTCAATTTTGAAAATACTGAAACATAAAGGAAATCATATGGTATCTTTTAGTGCTTTTTATACCTAAATACATGAGCAGTTTGCATTCATGAAGCTAAATATTATGTGTTGAAAATAAAATTATAACCATATATTTCCTACTATGCCTTCATTAATAAATCCTGTTGATCTTATGGGTCTCTTTGCTTATCACTTTTTATCTCGTCTGCCTCCTGAAAATGTGATAATCTCATTTAATCCAAAATTATGTTTTCCTGCAGTTTCAGTTCATTTGTAGTTGCTAATTTGCCCTGTAATCTGTTTTATTACTGATATTGTGACCAGTTAGACCAGTTTCTTCTCTTATGTATCTGAGTCTTCATCAAGCCAAGAGATATTTTATAAGGTACATAGATTTAGGGTCTCAAATTTAGCATCATATATTTTGTAATATGGCATCAATCAATTATACAACATTTTAAAAATTAATATATGAAATGAGTTATTACTTTCTTCATTTAGAACTACTTGTTTGTGTTCTGGTCTTTGTTCGGTTTTGAGAACTTGGCTATCCTCACAAAGATGTCTTTTTCAGTCTATAAATCTTAAGGTTATCTTATTAAGGGAACTCAAATGTATGTAAGATTCAAAAGACTGTAAAAAAGATTACTTCTTTCAAAAGTTAACATAATTTTGTTTGAAACTGTTTGATCTGCTTTTTGTCCTTAGCTGCTAGAGGGCTTTTTGAGGTTATGGATGTGTGTGTGTGTGTGTGTGTGTGTGTGTTTCAAATACTTCCAAAGTGCATAAAGAAATGTATTCCAAAATTTTGTTGTAATTTAGCTACTAATGAACTTAAGACTTGGTAAGTACTAAGTAAATATTTGTTGACTAGTGAATGAATGGGTTGTATAATCACATATGCTTTTTTGGGCAGTTAGACAACACCTTGACCCGTTATACTATCTGTGCCAATGGTTCTTAACCACTTGGGGAGTAGGGGACCTTTCGAGACTCTAATGAAACCAGTAATTCTCTTCCCAGTAAAATACACATACACATGTAATTTTGCTTACGCTTTGAAAGGTTCATAGACTCTAGTTACAAGCCCCTAATATAAACAACCAGCTCCCATTGACACAGGTAACGGAGTTGGAAATATGGAGAAGAGAACAAATAATCCATATTTATGGTTAAAACAAACCTCTAGTCTGATCTTGTTATTTAAGCGCTCAGGAGGAACTTTTCCCCCAGAAACTTAATAAATATCAATCCACTTTAACATTTTAAGGGTCTGTATTCCATTGTAGAGCCCTACCATAATTTAGTTAATCTATTAATGGATACTTAGATTGTTTCCAGTTTTTCACTTTTATAAACAACAACATGATGTGGATCTTAGGCTGAGTGGATTTTTTTCATACTTACCAGACCATCTCTTTGATGTAAGCTCTAGAAGTGGAATTGCTGAGTCATTTGTATAGATAGTGCCAGCTGCCCTCCCAAATGACAATCCCAGCAGATATGCCCACCAATAACTAGTGCTTGAAAGGGATGGCCATTTCCCTACATCCTCCGTAACTGAGTATTGCCGGCTTTTATATATGTGCGAGCCTCTCATATCTGTTTGTATTTCTTTGATTTCTAGCAAAGTTGGACAGTGTTTCACATGTTTATTGGCCATTATGTTTCCTCTTTGTGATTTGCCTTTCTATATAATTTGCCTGTTTTTCTATTATAGGTGTTTGAGTTTGCCCAGATCTTTCTGTCTTACACATTACAAGTAATTTCTTCCCTTTTTTTTTTTTGACTTTCAACTTTGTGTAGTATTTTTTGCATTACAAAAATGTTACATTTTTATGTAGTCTAATTTAGTAGTCTTTTCCTCTCTGATCTTGCTATTAAGACATGCTTAGAAAAACCATCCATACCCATACCCAAATTTTATTAAATTTTCATTTATAACATTTTATGGTTCTTTTTTTTGTTGTTTTTTTGCATTTCAGTCTCTTGGTCCACCAGGAATCTACTTCTGTGTAAGAAGTGAGGTGGGAATGTAGTCTTGTTTTCCTAAAAATAACAATAATTAATATTTATTGATTACTCACTGTTTACAAGCACTGAGCTAAATGTTTTACATGTATGAACAGTTTTAACCTAAATCAATTTCAAATGGCTGGCCAGTTATCTAAAAAACGTCCACCATTTCCCATCATATACTAAGTCCTCCTACATATTTAGATCTGCTTGTTGTCTATTCTGTTTTATAGATCAGTGTGTTTCTGAATATACCACATTGTTTTAATTATTGGACATTTAATTTGGATCATTAAAATTTTTTCAGAGAGTAAGAGAGGTAAGAATTTGCCTGAATGTCCTTTGAAATAGGCATTAGGATATATTTTTACATCCTAACTAAAAATGAACTTCACATTCTTTGGACAGATGGTAGATAATCACCAGTAATTCCATTAAAGAAATCACTAAATCTAGTCTTCTTAAACATATCTTTCTATAGAGATTTTGTAACAGAAGAGTAAGTTTTAAAAACAAAATACTCTACACTTTCAACTTAAAATAGTGTTATTTCATACTAACATTTCAGTAAGCACAGTAAGACTACATATATTTTAAATTTTTAATTTAAAAGCTTAAGATTGATTTTAAAAATTTTTCCTCCTAAGCAAAATGTAGGAAGAAAGTTATAAATGTTACAAATAAGACATAGGAACCTGGAGCAGCCGGTTAGCTCAGTTGGTTAGAGCACGGTTAGCTCAGTTGGTTAGAGCGCGGTGCTCTTAACAAGGTTGCCAGTTCAATCCCCACATTGGCCACTGTGAGCTGCGCCCTCCACAACTGGATTGAAACAACTACTTGACTTGGAGCCGATGGGTCCTGGAAAAACACACTTAAAAAAATGACTTAAAAAAAAAGACATATGAACTAAAAAGTTGTAAACAAAAGTTATATATGAACTATGTAAAATATCATATTATAGATGAGTGCTGTCCAATACACATATAAATGTAAATTTATGGTAACCGCCTTAAAAATAGTAAAAAGAAACAAGTGAAATAAATTTTAATTATACGAGGTCTAACAATTAAGTTCACGAACTTGTTGCAACGATGTCTCTAACCCTTTTTGATATCAGAGGGATTGTTCATTATGAGTTTGTATGAACTGGACGGTTAACCAAGATTACTATTTGGAAGTGCTGCAAAGGCTGCGTGAAAAATTTAGACGACCTGAACTTTTCTCCAACAATTCATGGCTCTTGCATCACGACAATGGACCAGCTCACAGGGCACTGTCTGTGAGGGAGTTTTTAGTCAGTAAATAACTGCATTGGAGCACCCTCCCTACTCACCTGATCTGGCCCCCAGTGACTTCTTTCTTTACCCGAAGATAAAGGAAATATTGAAAGGAAGACATTTTGATGACATTCAGTACATCAAGGTTAATACGATGACAGCTCTGATGGCCATTCCAGAAAAAGAGTTCCATAATTGCTTTGAAGGCTGTTCTAGGCGCTGGCATCGATGCATAACTTCCCAAGGGGAGTACTTCCAGGGTGACCGTAGTACTATTCAGCAATGAGGTATGTAGCACTTTTTCTAGGATGAGTTCGTGAACTTAATTGTCATACTGCATTTTTTCTTAAGTATATCAAAATATTATCATTTCAACATGCAATCAGTATAAAAACTTAATGAGATATTGTACATTCCTTTTTTTGTTCTAAGTCTTCAAAATCTAGTGTGTATTTTATACTTATAGTGTATCTCAATTTGTATGCAAAATTTTCACCAGAAACATATATTCAGATTTCATAAAATCTCTACTTGATCGACTGCTAAAGTAGATTCACATACCCAAGTTGTTCCAAACATACTTGAAAGTTTTCCAATAACTAAACTGAGCAGCAACTTTTAAGTTTACATTTAAATTAAAGTGAAATAAAATTTTAAAATTCAGTTTCTTGGTGACACTAGCCACATTTCAAGTGCCCAATAGCACATGTGGCTAGTGGCCATCGTGTTAGACTGCAGTTACAGGCTTCGTAAAGAAATCAAATACAACATAGCTGTCTCCTACTTTTAACATTTAGCTTACAAATAACTCAAATTCAAATAGGGTGTCTTGTCCTCTGGAAACTGAAGCTACTGGTCTATAAGCCAGCAGAAGCTACTCTTACAGGAAGAAGCTGACACCCCTAAATTCCCACCAGACGCCCACCCTGAAACACACACAGACCTACACAGATGCACTCCCTGTTTTGGAAACTGCTGCACCAAAGCGTGGTCGGGCATCATTCATGTCCTTGGAGGCTCTTCTCTTTTCTTGGGAGTTAGACTTCTCCAGTTTGTGCTGTGTCGGACCTGGGATGGGGAATAGACAGGGATGGAAGCGTTATTTTGTTACTAATGGTATCCCTGATTTGAAATTCTAGCATCTTTTTCTTCAGAAACAAAATTATAAAGGGTGATTGGGTTTTGTAGGATTATAGATCAACTGAGGTTTGGCGACTTACCTAGGAATTTTTCAAAATCTCTTTATAACTTTGTTTCTATGAGAAAATGTTCCGTGTTTCAAACAACAAACGTGGAATAGGATTCCATTTGTAAGGTGACCAGGAAGAGGGTACAGGGAAGAGGTTGGGAGTTGCCTGTTGTTTTATTACTGAAAGGTACAAGGGCCTGGATAACGAACTGATGCATCAGCCTATGTCATCTCTTGTCACCTATACCGTGTTTCCCCAAACTAAGACCTAGTCGGACCATCAGCTCTAATGTGTCTTTTGGAGCAAAAATTAATATAAGACCCGGTCTTTTATATTGTATTGTATTGTACCCAATCTTATAGTAAAATAAGACCGGGTCTTATGTTATTTTTTGCTCCAGAAGACACATTAGAGCTGATTGTCCGGTTAGGTATTATTTTCGGGGAAACACGGTATGACCTTGCTTACAACTCTGGAACCAAAAACAACCCATTCTTCTTTAGGTGTTACTCAGCTGTCCAATCATTTTCAGGCTGAGTTGGTTTTTTTTGTTGTTATTTTGTTTTGCTTTGGGGTGTGTGTGTGTGTGTGTGTGTGTGTGTGTGTGTAAATGAGTTTGTCTAGAAAATAATTGGGTTCATCTTTTGGTCTTAGCTACTCTTTCTTTTTATGGTGTACTTAAAGTTAATGCATGAAATTTGGCATCATCTAGTTACAGATGAAATTTTTCCTTTCAAAGTTTAGTCTTACGAGGTACCTAAGGGAGGGGAGTAATTTTTAGTTCTTTATACATGAGGTGGTGATGATGCCAACTGTGTGTGGAAGACCGAACCAATGGGGCTTCAGGAGGCCCACGTGGTAGAGAACTTCGGAAGGTAATCTAGGTAATGCCTACGCCCCAGGGCCCTCCATTCTTCAGTTCTTCCTACTTCTTTATCTTAATGGTCTTTTTAGATCTCTGATTCTAGAAGGAACCTTTGAAGAAAAGGATAGAACATCTGTGTGTTTTGACTATTGGTTGACATCTAAGCCAAATTAATTGGCTTTTTAACGTTAAATAAAACATTCAGTAGCTTTTACTACTAGGTAGGCTGTAGGAACCCCTTTATTTTAATACGGTGCCAAAAGTAGGTTAATTATAACACTGAAAACATCCTGATATATTTATTGAATGTAATTAATTCTTCAATACAAGGGGATTATTTCCATAAATGAAAAATATTTTCCCCAATATAATATGACAACCTATTTTAGAATATTTAATATATTTTCTTAGGTGAAAATTTAAGAGCATATACAAAAGTTATGTTCCAAGGAGTCTGATTCTTTTGTTTGAAACTTTGTTATATTCGTTATATTGAACAAAAGATGGTTGTGTTGACTTGAGAAAACAGATGGTGCATTTTCAAGTATTTCAAAATGTTTTTGTTATACCTAGGTTTTCACTGTGATGGTATTTGTCGTTTTAGTAGAATTTGACCTATATCTTATTCTATGGGAAAAAGAAGAAACTAAATGTTTGCTAGTCATCTGCCACCTTGTGCTGCTGTGCATTGGAGGGTAGGAACTCAAGTCCCATTGTGAATTTTTAACTCTGTGCTCTTTATTTTTAGTACCTTTTGGAGATTGAATCTGCAAATCATCTTCGAAAGATAAATGATTTGATTTGATTGTAGCAACCATGAACGTTATCCTCTAAATAAAACTGTGTATCCTGGAAAAAAGCTGGACTAATACCTCACTGAAATGATCTTAACCATGGAATCTTTGATTAGACCTGATTTGTTTTGCCCATATGTACGATAGCTTCATAAAGATGATCAACTTTATGGATGAACAGATGTCCTGGTTTCATCAGAAATTGTTTTCACATTGTCAGGCCTTTCCCAAAAGCCAGTCATCACCCCTGTTAGTCTGATTTTGGTGAGATGTTTTGAAAACTTATTTCCAAATATTGGGTTGAATGCACAGACTTTGTTGTTTACCTGTAAGATTCTGTAATAGTCAAGTGGTATCCTTTTCCCCCCAACAGAAATAAAAAGAAAATGAATAGCAAAAATGAGAAAGTATAGCTTAGGCTGTATTTATTTAAACTTTCAAGTATTTCATATTAGCTACTAGAATCCAATCTTAAATTCCATAACAGGCATTTCTGTTTTGTTCACTTCTGTATCCTCAGTACCTGGAACAGAGCCTGGCATGTAATATGTGCACAGTAAGTATTCATTAAATAAATACTGTTTCTATAAGAGGGTTGATCCATGTACCTTTGTTTAGGGTAAGCTGATGCGAATCTTTGATAATAATCATAGTTGGTGTGGTAGACACCTTAATTCCATGTATTCCCCTTTAATCTCAATAGAGAGGGTCTATTCAGAGACTGCTTCAACCCTCAGAAGCACTGAAAGTATGCCTTTTACTGCGGAAGATAAAAAGAGAAAGGAAAAACAAATGCTCTGTTTCCTTTGGATTTCAGAGTTAAAGATGGAAGGAATGGGAGTTCACTAGGCAAGACTGGCTTTTTCCCCATTAAAAATAAATATTTCTTTTACCATTTTGACCATTTTTCAGTGTATGATTCTGTGGCATTAAGTATATTCACACTGTCATGTAACCATCACCATCCGTCTCCAGAACTTTCTCATTCTCCAAAACTGTCCTCTCCCCCAGCCCCTGGCAACGACTCTTCTACTTTCTGTATAAATTTGACTACTCTAGGTACTGCATATAAGTGGAATCATATGTTTGTCCCTTTCTGTCTGGTTTATTCTTTTATATATATATATATATATATATATATATATATCTCACATATATACACACACATATATGTATATGTGTATATATATATATACAAGAATATATATATATATATATATATATATATATATATATATATATATATATGCATATGACCCTTTTGCTTGGAGACTTGACAGTCTTTCTTCCCTCTGTATTTCTAGCTTTTGCTTTGTACCCAGGCTTAGCCAGCAATGCATACACAGTAGGTGTTTAAAGAGAAGTTAATTCAGCAGCCTGTTGCATACCGCTAGGGGGTTATTAAAGCTTTGAAAATGTGATTCCTCATCTGTATGTCGGTAGGCTTATCTCCTCTAAGTCTTGCTGATAAACCTGCACTGACAGTAATATCAGAGATTAGTCTTTCTCCATGTTTCATAAAGCAAATTGTTCTCCTTCTTATAGCCTGATTATGAACTGGAAAATTACAGGTACATTGTTGTAATTGTTTCCATAGACATTAACACAAACTCTACATAAAGAACAGGAGGTACAAAAGAGGTTTTCATTCCAGCTTCATTAAGAAATTATATGCTCATACTTGTTTATTTTCTCTGTTTTTCTATTTTCACTATATCTTCTCCCTCCTTGATTCCCTCCCTTTTTCTTTCTTTTTCATTCTCATTTTTCAGAGTAGTTACTACAGAGACAACCTGACTGTAGGGTTTAAATCTAAATAAAGTAATAATGGCTTTCTATCAGTCTACCTGGAGGGAGAGAGGAAAAGAGAGTAAAAGAACTAAAACTAAGGAGGAAATACCGTTAACTTTTTTTTTTTAAAAGAGCAGAAACTAAGTTGTTGAGGAAAAAAAGAAGTATACGGGGAGATCTGAGTGGTAAAGAAACAAAGAGAAGGAGAGAGGGAAACCTTGAAGAATGATTTAAAAAGTAGCCTGTGCAATTTAGATTTCAAGCAGGATCTTAATCTATGAACTATTTTCAAGTCTTCTTACACTGACCATTGAACACAGTAAAGTGATTTTCTAGCACGACATCCCCTGCTCATTTACACTGGGCAGACCACTTCTGCTTGCCTTGATCCATTTTCTAAACCTGTAAAGTGGAGGGTCAACATCTAGATTCAACTATAAGAATTTGGGCCACAGCCATTAGAATATGAAAGGTATTTTTTAAATTCGATTTTTATGATGTCTACAAATGAAAGTGGTAGTGTGCTAGAGACAAGTACTGACAATGAAGAATTACCCCAAACCAAGATTGGCTCCAATTGGAAAGGTGGAAATGGTTGGGATAGAATTTACTAACCTCAGTCCCCTGGCATTTCTGTGACTTTCAGGAGGTAAGAGACTCTTCCAGTCCTTCCTGTTTACATATGAATGGACATCTATTGCCATTATTTCCCTGCTCCCAGGTCTCCCCCATTTAGAAAGTTTACTGGTCACAAATAGAGATTTGCATTTCCCATTCCTTGTCATAGGCCCTCTTTCAATTCAATAAGCTTTTATTGGCACTTAGTTTGGTTTTCTTTACAGCAGCAGCTGCTAATTAGTGACAGTTTTGAGCAAGCAGCTTGTCATTTTTGGCAGGGGTAGGGGACATCCATAGCAATTCAAGACTCTATTTTCATTTGCTAAATTTATTTTGCTACATGGAAATACGTCTTGAATAAAAAATAGTCTGTAGTCAACCATGGCTGAATTTACTGAAATACCTTCCTGAGTTTGCATTCGATCCTGTAGCTAAAGAACTCTCAGGAGATTAAAAAAAAAAAAAAATAGGTCCAGTGTCTGTCAGACCGATGCCATTAGTCCTGAGTCATCCTTCCAACATTAATCTCCATTCTGGATGTAGACCCTTATCCTCTTGTTTTGGCACAATAATAAATCTTTCTGAATTGTATTTGGTGGTATACATGGTAACCGAAGGAGTGGATTGTTGGTAAACCTTGTGCTTTCCGTTTATACTCAACTTCTTTCTTGAGACATAATTAAAGGGGAAAAAAATATTAGTTTGTATAAAGAAAAAGGTTTCTTTGGAATTTCAGCTCGTATTAGCATCTTTGCATTTCATGTTAATTCTCCTCTTTGAAACTGTTGCAATGAGGTACTAGCTCTATTTTACAAACTTGTCACGATGGTTATGGAATGGTGCAGTTTGTGATTATATTTACCTTGATTAGCACCAATGATGAGTCAAAACCTCCGTCACAGTTTCTGTAAAGTATGATTCAGTCCCATTATTCCTGTAATAAGGATTCAAGTTAATGACCTCCACAGTGTTAAAAATAACATCTTGAAGGAAATAACTGACCTACCAGCCATTTCCCCCCATTTAGGTTCTTTTTGTAACATGGAGGTCTACCAAAATTGTATTTAATTTAACACACAATTATTGAACATCTACCACCAAGTACTGTGTTGAGGGAATCAAAATGAATGAGACACGATTCCTGCCCTGGGATAACTTACAGTGTAGTGGTTGAGCAACAAGTAACTCAAAATTGCTTTAGTTCTTATGCCCAGAGTGTAGGTAGAGCACATTCTAATTCTAGAGAGGTAAAAGCATTCCATCTTTGAAAACTGGGATGATCAAAATGATAAAAGGGATAGGACACAAGTATTGTGTTCTTTTTTTAGCTAAAGGCGTTAAAGACTGTATGAGGTATCTTTCACAGGAGTATGGCATTTTCAGGTGTCCCTGTCCCCAATTTCCCTTTGACATGTGGCACACCACTGTGACATTCATCTTCTAAATCAGAGTGATGCCTTCTAAGTCGCATGGCTTGGTGAACCCACATGATCTCCTAACATTTAGCCAATTATTTAATGTACACCGTGCACAGTAACGTGGTTATTTCTGCGTGTTTCATGTTAGTGTCTATCAGTGATTGCAGAATCTACCATTTATACCCAATCTGTAACTTTATGTGTGCATCAGCAGTAGGTCAGTTGATGTTTAATTATTGGTATAATTGAACAGTTAACCAGATGACAACTGACTGCAGTATCCTTTACTATCTCGTCTTACTCAGTAAAATATATCGCAAGTTATTTTCTCGTTTGTATTAATGAGTATTGTCCCTTTAATGAGAAATGTTTCCTGCAGGCAGAAAATCTGAGGTTAGGATGTTCCCTGGTAAATATTGGTGACGGATAATAATGTAGCTAATGGAAACCCAGTAAGGAATTTGGAAGCAAATATGGCAAATATAAACAACCACTTTCCTTCTTATAGGAAATGTCACAATGTCAATTCTGACCACAAGTGGTCAGAATCTAGGTTTTGGCCTCATTGGAAAGTTACCCACCCCCAGAACTGTTCTCGTTATTCTCCTCCCACTCCCTTTAACAATCTAAAGATTTTTTAGCTGATTTCTGATTGATTTAGAGGAATGAAGGTGAACCACCAAACCCCAAATATGGCTTCCTTTGGTTGTTTGAAGGTTTGTCATCTTGATGTTCTCTGACCTTTAGGGAAACGAGTTCCATTTAAAGCATTTTTGGATTGTCAAATAATTTTCCGTATCTGTTTGTGAGTTACAGTTTGTGTTAATTTACTTTGTAGTTTTTATCATAAAGCAGTGTTAAACCACAGGTACGGTCAGGAAAAACTCATTTGGTTGGATGAGGGGTTTTAATAAGTAAACTAGTGGGGTTGAGAGCCTGAGCCTAGATTCTAATCCCGGCTCCTTGATTTACTTGCTGTGGGCAAATTTCCTAACCCATAAAACTATTTCCTCCTCTAGAGAACAGGGATAATAATCTACTGCCTTATAGGCTTTTCATGAGGATTAAGTGAGGGCACATAGTAAGAGCTCCTTGAATATTCAGTATTACCACTGTTACTGGTATTACTGCTACTGCTACCGGTAGTATTTTTTCTCCTTTCTGTGCCAATTCCTTTGCTGTTATGTAAGGTTTGGTGATGAAGTATAGGAAAGACTCGGAAACGTAATAGTTTATTTTGTTTCCAACATGAAATAGTTTCTAGTGTGGGTTGCAGTAGTTAAGTTAGCATATATAAACGAACTAACAAGTTTTTCCTTGAAACCCAAACTGTCTTCCTTTCAAATGAGATAGTCTCGGAGTGGGTTGCACGCTTTCCATCATCAAAGCCTAGAATTTTTAACACAAGAGCTTGTCTCACAAAAAGCCTGATGTTTCTGTTGCCATCACAATGTGAAACTAACGAGTTAGAAACCACACAGAGCCCGGTGACATGCTGTAGGAACCTTTCAAGGACCCGTCACATTTTCTTGTAAGTTGTATGTAGACAGCTAAGCCAGGAACCAATCTGGCTGAGAAAACTTAAGTTTCATTTTTCCTTCCTTCCTTCACTTTTACATTCAAAAGGATCTAATTTTGTTCCCTCTAGGAAGACTGAATGCATAGATGCTCCCTTAATTTAAAAAAGTCTACACGCCAGTATGTTGTTTCTTTGGGAGTGGGCCGATCTTCAGTATTATTCCATAGCTATTTGGGGGTTACTACCTAAAGAAGACTTAAAATCATATTTTCTGTCCTCTTTCCCTTTTTGTTCTTAGTTGTACAGTCTTTTCTCCACATCTAATCTAAGAAACTATATAAGCGTTATTTATGTGCTTCTACTCATTGTCAATATTGAACCTGGCCAGTGCCTTAGCATGTTGGATAACTATTTGACTTTAGTTTGAGAAGAGGAGAGCTAACGATTTATTTTTATATCCATCAACTAGGGACCTTACATGTCACATTTACTATAGCCAAAATACCCTTATTTTTTAGGTAAAAAGTTCTGAGCATTACTATAAAGTCTAGGATGGTTCCAATTCTGTCCTTTTCCTCGTGTTTAACTCCGTATTAAATCTGGTACTTCTTCACAGTTCCACTGCTGTTTTAAAAGTGTAGCTCCCTGTGATCTGATTGTCTTTAATGTAGTCAAGTGAGGCACTTCACATTGCATAGGTTCTGGGTCACACGTTTGCTTTGTTTTTCTTTGGAGCTTTACTGGAAACCAAACACTATTGCGTACAAGCATCAGAAGCAGGAGGGGAAGTTGGCAAGAAGTAGCTGCTTTCTGTTTGGTCTGTCTGAGGCAGCTGACCTTTTGGAAGGAAATCGGTGCTCTTTGCTTCTTCCTGTAACAGTGCAGCCCGTGAAAGAGCAGACACAGAGGGTTCTGCCATTATCCTGGCTGATGTCTCAGGGCAAAAAGCTCCTAGTTAAGAGGTGGGAGTTTTTCAGCGCATCTGTTGTACGTTGTAGGAACATTCACTCAAGTTCACGGTGCTAAGTTGTATGTAGATATCCTAATACACATGTTGCAAGAGAGAATCTATTTCCAGAAAAAAGTAGTTTGTTTTAGCAATAGTAATTGTATCTCATTGCAAAGTTCCAGTGTTAATGCAGTAGTAAATGTTACTGTGTGCACAGTTTTAATTCATCTTAATGTTGGATGTCCTGATATCGTTATTACTTCCTATACTGGATAACACCCCCCACTCCCACCCCCGAGGCCAAACATTTTGATTTTCTAAGACATAGTGAGCTCTTATTAAATATCATTTCATCTCAGAATTAAAATTAGCTTCTTAACACCTGATACCATTGTTGGACCCACCTTTTCTGCAGGACTTGTTTTATTTAAACACAGTGAGTATTATAGTAAACGTTGGTTTTAGCTTCAGAAAACTGCCAGCAGTCAGGCTTCACAAATGGAACATCATCCAGTGAGCAAACAAAGGAACTAGCTGATGAAGCACTTTTTTCTTAAAAGAGAAGATTTTAGTCTTCCATTATTTTAACCAAAACATATTTAGGTTTGTTTTCTATTTTGTTTTTTGAAATGATTTACATTGAAATAACTAACTGTAAGCAAAAATGAAGTAGATTGTGATTATTGGTGTAATAAATGCAGAGGACACAGCTACCTGAAAAGAGGGGAGAAATACTATAATCTTCTGCTCTTCATTTGGGTTCAGTGGGTAGGTGTGCTTTTCCAGTGTAATTTGGTCTCGTTCCCAGGTTTACTGTTGATAGTAAAGATTGTTGGGTAAGTGCTGGTGTTGTACATAAAAGGTGTAGAGTGTAACCTCAGGAGAATTATCTCAAGGTGTCCTTAGCAAGATTGCCCTAAGGTGCTGCCTTCCTGTTCTTAGAAACTGGCCTGATCTGTTCAGCTTTCCTGAGATAGTGAAGAATCCAAGAGGGACTACAAACCTTGCTGTGGCGTTAGATATAGGTTCTGGGCACAAAATAAGTTCATATCAGCAAAACAGGAAGATTTTCCCCCAGTTTCGTTGGCCTTTGAGTAGGAGCAGTTAGAACCCAATGGCTAAGGCTGTGTGGGATCTGACCTTGTGGGCTTCTGCAGGCCTTGAATCGTTACCCTTGAACTCTCAAGGGCCTTTTCATAGGTCAGTTGTGTACAGGTGTGTCACTAGGGGTAAGGGAAGTGTAGTTTTTGAAAAGGATTTCTTGCACGGCTATAAGTGGCTTTTCTATGCAATTCATTCTGTTTACAATTGGGACAAGTTTGGAGGGACAGTTGCTTAGTCATATGAAAGATGGAAAAAGAGCCAAATATGAAGCTAAGTATATACTGTTTCTTGTCTTGAAATACGACTTGCCCAAACATTCATTTTTTTCTTTTTTCTTTTCTTCTTATTTCTTTAGGAGAAATAAACCCTCCTAAATTCAAACTCCACTACCTCTGCAATCACTCGTCTTCAACCTGTTCCCAGTTGTAGTTTTACCTTCCTGTTTTCCTTTTGCTGTTCTGAGTGTTTGGTGTAAACGTTTTCAAACACACACAGAACAAGAGAGAAGAGTATATAATGAATTTCTATAGATCACTCAAGTTAAAAAACATACCAAAATTTTGTTCTTTTTTCATCTACTCTCTACATGCACATTTTTTGTTTTATCTGGACTTCAAAAAAAAATACTTCAAAATATATTTTGTGCCATTTACTTTTACACTACTTCTAGAAGAAGAGTTTATTAAACAGAATAACATGAACAGTTATTCCGTGCGCCACACTTTAAAGGCTTTAAAATATATGTGTATACATATGTATGTATACATAAATAGATGTCAAAATTACAAATTAATTTCAGCTATTAGTAGTCTTGGACCACTACTTGAAAACACATTAAGTTGCTCTGTATTTGATAGACAATGATAGAATTGCGTTTCTTTTTTAAAAAATTTTATAATTCTGAATTTTTACTATTGCATGCTCTACTTCAATTAAGACTACCTAATTTGTAAGAAAGTGCCATCACCTGGATACTGTCATGTTGGGAAATATTTCTTCCTGTGTCTGTTGCATGTCCTTTTATGCTTGGTTCCTGTGGGACAGTGAGTCATACCAATTACTCATGACTATTAAATTTATATTTCAAGTTTTTCATTCTAAACAAAATTTAACAACAAAAATTACAAAAAAAATTGTACCAAAATTTCTTCACCTAAATGTAACAACTGTTCCCAGCTCTATTTGACCTTTTTCTGATAGTTGTCCTCCTGCATATATATTGTGTATGCTTTTCATTTACCATTCTTTTATTTATACTTTTTTTTAAAGATTTTATTGGGGAAGGGAAACAGGATTTTATTGGGGAACAGTGTGGACTTCCAGGCCTTTTTTCCAAGTCAAGTTGTTGTCCTTTCAATTTTAGTTGTGGAGGGTGCCGTTCAGCTTCAAGTTGTTGTCCTTTCAATCTTAGTTGTGGAGGGCACAGCTCAACTCCAGGTCCAGTTGCCATTGCTAGTTGCAGGGGACACAGCCCACCATCCCTTGCGGGAGTCAAGGAGTTGAACCGGCAGCCTTGTGGTTGAGAGCCCACTGGCCCATGTGGGAATCAAACCGGTAGCCTTTGGAGTTAGGAGCATGGAGCTCTAACCGCCTGAGCCACTG
This sequence comes from Rhinolophus hipposideros, assembly GCF_964194185.1. Classification (NCBI taxonomy): domain Eukaryota; kingdom Metazoa; phylum Chordata; class Mammalia; order Chiroptera; family Rhinolophidae; genus Rhinolophus; species Rhinolophus hipposideros. Next base: position 36,541,356 of record NC_138066.1, on the reverse strand, counting down.
GGCCGGCCCCTTATTTATACTTTTTTAAAAAATGTGTCTACACGGACTTATATTTCAACATAGCATTATATTGTAAATTATTGCATGATATTCCATGAGATTAAAACATTATAGCTTAACCATTCTCCTATTTTGGACATTTCGGTTATTTCCAGTTTCTCACTATTATGTATTATATCTAACTAATGGTTGTCCCTGGGAGTTAACCTGGTGCAAAGGTGCTCTTCAAAGCAAATTTTGTTAAGTTGAAACAATACCATAATTCTCAGTGGTAAGAGGGAGATTGTGAACTTTAATTGGGAAAATACTAGAAATGTGTAGTTTTATTAATAAATTGCTTTTTTTAAGGGAAAAAAAATCCCTTAAGAACAAGGGGGAAGGGATTCTCTTTCATCTAAATGGTACGGAAACTCAGTATATTGTTGTGGCTGAAGAATTTTTATTTTCTGCACTAAAGGATTCACACTGTACAAGAGACACATTCTAAGATGAGTTGGTCTTGATTAACAGTATAAAATGGATAGATATTAACCATCATTAGAAATTCTGAGGCCGACAGAGGATTACATGGCAGCCTCAAATCATTTCTTTTCCATAATGCAGATGGCCATTATTCATAGGCTATAGCAAATGTTTTTAGTTATCGGGAAAATGCAGTAATGTAGCTTCTTCCCAATGGGTTGTTCAAGTTGCTAAATGGATGTCAACTCTGAGGAAATGATAACACACGTGCATTCCAGCTGCGGGCCAGGGAGCCCGACGTGTGTGACGGCGTCCTACTGTGTTTCCCAAAAAATAAGACCAAGTCTTATATTAATTTCTGCTCTGAAAGACACTTTAGGGCTTACGTTCAGGGGATGTCCTCCTGAAAGATCATGCTAGGGCTTATTTTCCAGTTAGGTTTTATTTTGGGGAAAACACGGTACGGGCTGCAGCACAAAGTCTGAGAAGGCCAGATTTCTGTGTACTACCAGGGACAATTTCAAGGTGAGAGTCAAACCTCTACTTGGATTGCATGTTTTCTCTCTCTCTTTTTTTTTTTTTTAATTTTTGCCTTTAATTTTGACTCAAAAAAGTTGTTTAATTACTGAAAAGTTGAAAGAATAGAACAATGAACTCATAGACACTTTGCCTAGATTGACCGATTGTTAACAATTATTGCGTTTAGGTAACACCTCTCTCTCTCCTTTGAAAGTTAAGTTGCAGACATCATGACTTTACCCTTAAATCCTTGAGTATGTATCTACCAAGAACAAGGTCATTCTCCTGTGCCTCAATGCCATTATCACTCTCAAGAAATTTAATCATTCTCAAGAAATTTAATATTGATATAATATCCAAGATATAGGCCATTTTTAGATGTAATGTACATTTCAGATTTTAATTTTTAATTGTCCCAGTAATGTCCTTTAGAACTGTGGTTGTTGTTGTGTTTTTTAATTATGTAGTTATCCTGTCTTTTTAGTTTCCTTTCATCCAGAACTGTTCCACATTTTTCTGTCGTTCATGAGTCTCACAGTTTGGATTGGTCTGATTCTTCATGAATAGAGGTTTGTGTATTCTTTTCAGTGCATCACATCTGGAGGCCTAAATTGTCAGTTTGTCGATTGGGTAGTTTGATTACTTGGTTAAGGTGTTGGCCAGCTTCCCCACTGAAAATGTACCTTTTCCCTTTGTGAATAATACGTAATATGTGAGCTAATACTTGGACACTGTGGGAATCCTGTTCCCACAGGTATCACCTAATGATGTCAGCAGTTCTGATGATCTTTGTCTGAGTCTGCTCTATTTTTGAGACGTCTGTTTTTGGTCAAGGTATCTTATAATGAGGTGAGAGTTTTAAATATATGATAACTCACTGATTAATACTTGATCTTTATGTTTAGCAAATAGCCTTCATTCTCCCTTCTCCCTCTTTTCCTCCCTCTCCTTCTCTCTACCTTCCCTTCCTGTATCCTTCCCTCCCAACTTCGTCCCTCCCTCACTTGCTTTATTTTCGTCTCAAAATAATATGTAATGATTTGGCTGTGACGTAAAGATTTATGACTGATTGTCTTCCCAGAATATTATCATCTCTATGTTGCCTGGGCAAATATTTCCTTGTTTCTTTGTGAGCCAAATACTTTTATTCTTTCTGTTCTCTTCTCATCTGTTTAATAATCTGATTTTGTTAGAGAATTGCCTTCCTTATTGCTTATAAAGTAGTGTTTAGATTTTTTTTTTAAAGAGTGGACGGCTCTGGTTTTCATCTACTTTTAGTTTTACTCTAACCTTCTCAGTTGATATTAGGTCAATTTAATATGAACAAAATCTTAATCCTTTATTACTACTATTTAATTTTTTCTGTCCCGCCAAGTTCCTACTGGTAGGTAACCGCCACCACCGAATACATGTAACAAAAAATGTCGGTATTGACACAACTAGGGAACTTGCTTTTGATATTCTATCCAAAGTCCTTTAGTTATTAAACGGTGCTAATACGGTTAACAGTTTTCAATCCTGGTTCCTTGCATTATACTTTTCAGGTCAGAAGCAATGTTTATACACCTTTTATTTCATCCGCCATTTAGACCAAGTCTTTGCCCAGATCACAGCCTCGCAGTATTAGGTTTCTTATCCTATTTTATTACTCCTTTTCTTTCTTTAAATTATGAAATATAGCAAACACACAGAAAAGTACAAAAAATAATAGGACCATCCACCACAAGTCCTCAAGATAAAGGCAGCATGGTATTGGGGTAGAAGTATAGGCTCTGGGAGCAGAATGCGCAGAACCAGCCCAGATGGTGCCCCTTGGTGGTGTAGGACTTGGGGCAAATATTTCACTCCAAAAAGAAACCTGTACGCATTAAAGTCTCTCCACATTACCCCATCCCTTGGCAACCACCCGTCTACTTTGTCTCTGTGGATTTGTCTATTCGGGATATTTCATATAAATGGAATTTACCACATGTGGCCTTTTGCGACTGGCTTCTTTCATTCAGCATAATGTTTTCAAAGTTCATCCATGTTGCAGCATGTGTCAGTACTTTATTCCTTTTTATGTCTGAATAATATTCCATTTATCCATTTTATTTTTCCATTTATACTCATATAATTCACTCATCCATTAATGGGTTGTTTCTACTTTTTGGCTATTATGAATAATGCTACTGTGAACATTTGTATACAAAGTTTTGTAGTCATAGGTTTCAGTTCTTTTAGGCGTATACCTAGGAGTGGAACTGCTGGGTCATATAATAATTCTATGTTTAACCTTTTGAAGAACTGCCAGGTTGTTTTCCAAAGTTGTTATACCATTTTACAATCCTGTTTAATTTGTTGAGCCTCAATTTCCTCATCTATAAAGTGGGGATAATAATAGTGCCTACCTCCTAGGGTTTTGTGAGGATTATATGAGTAGATTCATAAAAGCACTTATTGTAATAAATAATATAGTAAGTATTCAGTATATAACAGTTAATTATAAATCTGAACGGTGGATAATAACACTAATAAATGTTATTTTTCAAACTTATTTCTGAAATTTTTAGATGAATCAAAATATTTTTTGCTAATAATTCATACTTTAATTAGTAGGAGTCAGATGTGTCCTTGGAAGGGACAGGATTCATTTTTTTCCCCTTGAGTTTACTACACAGCAAGTCATTTCATTCTGTGTTGTTTTGTTGTAATATTGATGAGATATCATAGGAACTTAACTCTTGTTTATATCAATTAGCCTATGATAAAATTGGTTACATTATACGTCATTTCGCTTAAAGTCACAGAACCTATCAATGTTAAGTGAGGACTTACTGTTCTTATGGCAGTCTTACTCTTGTTATGTCACCCTTCACAATTCTTAGTTCTGCCATTCAGAGGTGTGAAGAGAACATCCTCCATCGTTCTCATCCATAGAAGGCTCTGTGCCAGTGAAATTGATTTAAAAATGGGAATACAGCACCATCTGTTAAAAGGAAGGGAAAGTTTGTACTGCAGGATATTGGTTAAGGAGAGCAAGAGTTCTTTGTGGAGGACTGACTTTGGAAACATATAGTTTGTTAAAGTGAGTTAAAATCAGAGATGGGGAGAAGGAAGCCACCTTTGTAAGTGTAATGTTGTAAAAGTCAGAATAATATCGAGTACTTACTATGAGCCAGGCACCGTCTTAAGCATTTACACATATTAACTCATTCTTTCAACAACCCCAAGAGGGTCATTAAGTGTTTTTATTCCCATTTCACAAAATAAGGAAACTGAGGCCCAGAGAGATTTAAGAGGTTCAGTCTTTTGTAGGTCTCTATTTAGATGCTTTTGCCATTATCTCCAGAACTTGAACCCTATTTTAGATTCTTTGGCCCTAAGATGGGATGGGATGGAGGATAGGAATTATAAACAGCTTTAAATTATACACATAGCTCCAGCAAACCAAATCCCTGCACACATTTCAAACCCCCCACTCCCACCCCAAGCTATATTTCATTCACTCAGTTGGCCCATTTGCTCCGGGAGCCTTCTGTTGTCTACCATCCATACTTCTCTTTCCCCACAGTTTAGCCATGGCGTGACGTTGGCCAGCTGCCCTAGAAGTGTTCAGACAGAGTGCTATTTTTCTTTATAAAGGTTTATATTTTACTTTTAAAAGGGAAAGCGTCTGATAAAGAAGTACTTATTATTGAGTCAAAATTGTCCCTAAATCCCACCCACTCATGTGATTTATTTATGTTAGCGGACATTTATTTTTATGGTTTTCAAAAAGCCTGTAACATTATGAGCTATTAGACTTTGGAACCTTTTTATAACAAGTGCCTGAGGGTCCACTTTATTGGGCACCCCTAGGACACATCCAGATACATAAAGTTGGTGTAGAAACTTTATGCTTTCAGAAACTACAATGTTCGGCATCCAGGGATGTTGGAGGCTCTTTGGAATGCTGATGAACACTGAGTGCAACTGAGCAAGGCCCAGACAGTTCTCATCTTTGGCTAAGAATAAGACGTGAATCCATTTTCCAGTCTTTAAAGAAGCCCCTGTGGTGATTGACCAAAGATACAAACCATTTCCTTTTTCAGAACATCATGCATTGAGGATGGAGCTGCCCGTAAATAAGCAGAAGAGAGCGTGTGTTAGGGACAGAAGTACAGTCCCTGCAGATGGGAAGGATGTGGAGTAGCATTCGATGATGGCAGGATAAAGACTGGTGAGAAAGGGTAGGGAACCAGCTTATACCAGGTGTAGGCAGAGCCTAATAATTGGGCGTGAAGAGCGTTGACATGTATGAAGAAAAGCAGTACTTAGAGTCTACGTTTTATTGATACAGTAGCGGGGGGGTGGGGGTGGGGGGGAGTGGTTTTTTTCTAAACTGCCTATTTTAAATTGTTCCATGATAATCTCAGTGAGTCACCTCATTCCATGTGTATATAATTCTTAGTTAACAAGTAAAATAAAAATGATTCCGTTTTATTTAGTGTATTTTTATTTTACGTTTTTGACTAGTAATAGGCCAAATCCAATTCTATTAAAGCATTTTAATATAGTGAAATTAAAGTATATTGTATTTAATCAAAATAAGGTGGTTACCACCTTCTATTTCCAGCTATTTACTCTTCAAATGGCATTTCAGAAAATATTATGACATGTTCCTATTTAGAGCCATAAAAATATTCTGACAAATTCTAGGAGCTCAGAATTATATTCTTTGATAAAAATTGAAAAACTAATATAAAACATAATAGTGTGATGTTTACATAGTACCCCTACATATATGGCATATCACCATAGTCTGTCTGTCTTAAAACAGTAATAGACTCCTGTAATATGCCCAGCCAGCAGGACATGTGAAATATTTACCAAATATTTGGCATTTATGTAATTGCTCAGAAAATGTTTATTGACTATTTACCATAATAGCAAGCCACTGTACGAGGCCCAGGGAACACAGTAGTGAATAGATGTGCTTCCTTCACTTATTATTTTTAAGACTTCAGTGGGAAAGATAGGCAAAAACAAATGAACAAAAACTGAAAGGAAAAATTACAAATTATGGCATATGTTAGTTATTAAGGAACAAATAGAACATTGTAAATATAGTCATCCAAATTATAAAATCGTCCAAAGTATAAAATCTGTTTCAATTTGTTGCCTTAGTATTTCATGATATCTTGTTCCGTAATAACTTTGAAAAGAGCTGCAAGATCTGACCAAATTGTGTGTATACATTTACTTATGGAACAAAATGTTTTACTGATTGCTTATGTGCCAGGCAATGGTTTAGGCCCAAGAGAAGGAGCAGTGAACAAAACAAAGTTATTGTGTTCATGGTGATTTCACCTAGTGGGAGGACAGTAAACAAGTATGTGATAAATGTGAGGGTGATAAACGACATGAGGAAAAATAAAGCAGACTGTGGGTAGTGACCAGGATGATGTTTTACGTGGGTTGACTGAGAAGGAGTCCCTGAGGAGAGAAGAGTTTTCCCACAGTTTTCCTTCTTTTGTCTCTTGAGTCAATTCAGTTAATGAATGCAGTATGCAAGATACTTTTTCTGTCTGTTGGTATTGTTCAAATATTCATTAAGAGAGCTATAGTAAGGTCTTAACTTCTTTCCAATTCTTTATCACTAAAACAAATTAGTACCAGCCTCTGGCCCTAGCTCCCTCTCGCCTGCATGCCCAAGCGTCTGCTCGCTCTTTCCCTCCCTCTCCCTCTCCCTCTCCCTCTCCCTCTCCCTCTCCCTCTCCCTCTCCCTCTCCCTCTCCCTCTCCCTCTCCCTCTCCCTCTCCCTCTCCCTCTCCCTCTCCCTCTCCCTCTCCCTCTCCCTCTCCCCCTCCCTCTCCCCTCCCCCTCCCCCTTTCCCTTTTCCTTTCCCTCTCCCCCTCCCACTCCTCCTCTCCCTCTTCCTCTCCCTCTCTCTGTTCTTCTCCCACTCCCACCTTGGCTAGACCTAGGGTTTCCAGGTGGGAATTCCCGCCCATTCTCAGGAAATTTTTTTGCTTTCCTGTTCCCGAATCCTGAGAAAAGTTGGTCAGGAAATCGGGAAAATCAGCTCCTTGAACCCAGGTAGTTGGTAGTATTGGCTGTCACTTTGTGGAAACGATTCATCGATTCATCATGGAGAACAGAAAACAGTTTATATCTCTGGATTTGGGAATGGGAAAGCGAAAAAATTTCCTGAGAACAGGAATTCCTGCCTGGAAACCCTAGCTAGACCCTTCTCTTCTCTGAGAACATTACCAGGAGCCTCTTACCCACCTTAGCTAGGCCGAATCTCTTTCCTGAGAACGTATCACTAATATCCAGAGCTTATTAATATCCAAGCCTCTCTCTCCCACTTGGGCTAGGTCAGTTCTTTTTCCTGAGAAGTATCACTAATAAACCCTGCTTGCATATTCATCAGCTTGCTGACCTTTGATTCTTCACTGTATCAGCAAGAAGAATGGAGACTCCCTGGAATAGAACTTTGGGTGGCCCTTGACATGGAAGCATTCTTTCCAGGCTACTTCCATCTTTGTTCCTGGGTTGCTGATGCCACCAGAGAACAACATTGCCAGAGGGAAGGCTCCATGCATACCCCCAACCCTCACTCACCTAGCCTCTGGAAGATCGCCCAGATTTTCCCTTAAATACCGTAAGGCGATCTGGGAATGTTAAGGCAGTTTTTGAAGGTGTTAACCTGCTGCCTTCTCAGATCGCCAGTGCTCTGACAGTAAACACTTATTCTGTAGCCTCCCCCCCAAAAAAAAACTTTGCACATAGTGTGATGTTATGTTAAAATATGTTAGGAAAAGATCGGAAGGAAAACCAAAATGTTAATAAGAGTTTTCATTGGGTGCAGAATTATATTCGAGTTTTACTTTCTTCCTTGCATTTTTCTGTGCTTTCCAATTTTTCTATAGTAGACTTGAAACATTTTCATGTTCAGAAAAAAGTCAATAAATATATTAAAAAAGAAACAAAACAAATTAGTACCTGCATTCTTTTCTTCATTCCTTTTTCATTCTTCTATATGTGTAAATGCCTAAGCACCTTCATTCATCCATCCATCCCTCTACCTTTTATCCAAAAAAAGAAAAAAATGCTATGGCATCTGTTCCAAGTTTCCAAAATCTTGAAATATGATTTATTTGATTAAAAATTACATTGTACAATTAAATGTTTTCCAGATGTTTGATTATAACAAGGAATTGCTGAAGAAGAGAGTTCTTTTATCCAAGACTTTCTCCTAGTAAACTCGCAGCCATTGAAATTTGATATCTTAGATGATCTTACAGTGACCCCAGCCTTAATGCCCCAAAGCCCTAAATAAAATTGTACACTACTCAAGTGTTCTATAGCATTGCACAAGTCTAAAATAGGTAACTGGCACCCACCCCACACCTCATTGTTGGCTAAGTGACTTGTTCCATAAATAGCTCAGTGTTACGCGATCGGACAACTAACAGATGGGATTTTTGTTTCCTAACACACATATGTAGTCTCTGGTATTCAACAAAATCAAGGTCTGATTCGCTGGACCCTAACTGTAGCATAGCTCTTGGGAGAACTGTGCAAATCAGTATCTAAATTGTTTTGGATGGGATCCAAGATAGCCCTGCCTTATACCAAATTCTACATTATGGATCAGAGTGTTAGAGCAAGATTCAGTTCTACTCCCTTCTGTGTAGATGAAAGTAACGTTGCTGCCACAATCTGGTTAAGCCCAGAGAGTTTCTGACAAATGAGTTAAAAACTCTCAGGTGGGTCTGAGAAGACATCATGGTAGTTTTATAGAACCATTTTTCTGAAATCAAGGGCATGTGTTAAAGACCGACTCACTATTGGAATATAATGGGTTTTGTTTCTGACTCTTCGCTGAGATGTATTGTTTTTACGTCAGAAAGATTTTTAAAGGCTATAATTTAACAGAACATTGCTTCATAAATTCCTTAGCAATAACTCAGGAGGTGAACCTTGGGGTATTTTTCCAGATAAATCTGTGCCCTTTGTGTGCAAAGCATTGTTGCTTAGGTAACTAGTGATAACAACACTCCTCTATATTTTGAAAACATTTTAGAGCTGAAATTCAGTTCAGGAATACTGATCTTCAGTCTACCCAAAACGGCTGAAAAGCATTTATCTTTAGCTTTTATAACTGTGTGAATATCAGCTCGAGTGGATTTAAAAGGGGAAGGAGAGGCAAGCGAACCCCCAAACCACTGATTGTTTGCTTAGCAGATTGTGAGCATGGCTGTGTGGATCCAAGCCCAGCAGCTGCAAGGAGATGCCCTGCACCAGATGCAAGCGCTGTACGGCCAGCATTTCCCTATCGAGGTGCGCCATTACTTATCCCAGTGGATTGAAAGCCAGGCTTGGTAAGTGAACACTTTTCTCCATCATATTTCGTGAAGCACAGCTTATTGAAGTTTGATTGGAAAGTTAACATCATGGAAACTCCAACACTTGTATGTTAAATATATATATATATATATATATATATATATATATATATATATATATATGTGACCTATGAAAAGGTATTATTTTTAACCCCATCTTCATTTTAGGAAGATGGAATGACTCTTGGGATTTAAAAAATAGGATTTCTTCCCTTTAATAGTTCATTCTGACTAAAAACACTAGAGAATTGTGGCTAATAAAAACAATTAGGGGCGGCGGGATGGCTCAGTGGGTTAGAGCACGAGCTCTGAACAACAGGGTTGCTGGTTCCATTCCCACATGGGCCAGTGAGCTGCGCCCTCCACAACTGGATTGAAGACAACCAGCTGCTGCTGAGCTTCCGGAGGGGCGGACGGATGGCTCAGTTGGTGAGAGTGCGAGCTCTCAACAACACGGTTGTCGGTTCAAGTCCCTGCATGGGATGGTGGGCTGTGCCCCCTGCTCAGATTGAAGATGGCAACTGGACTTGGAGCTGAGCTGCGCCCTCCACAACTAGATTGAAGGACAATGACTTGGAGATGATGGGCCCTGGAGAAACACACTGTTCCCCAATATTCCCCAATAAAATTTTTTAAAAAAGATTTAAAAAACAACAACAATTAACAAGTGTGCTTTGGGTGTCTATAGGGTGCCTAGCAGTGTTGTAACTAGTGGAGTTCGTGTGAAAAAATTAAATCCTTTGCCCAGATAGAATTTAGTGCTGAATGGGGCAAATATGTCCATGCACATAATTTAATAAAATGTTTGTTAACAAACTTAATAGAGACCATGGTGTTTTTAAATTTATATGTAATGTATATATACACATGAAGATTATAAGATGATATACCAAAATAATAATTACATCTTGGTGGCAGATTTAACAGGCATGTTTATTTTATTTTTCCAAATTACGGTTTATATATTCAGGGCTGGAGGATTGTTTTTAAATTCTTTTAGAGTTAGTACATTTGGGGTGGCCAGTTAGCTCAGTTGGTTAGAATTAGTACAAAGCCTGTACAAAGCTTTTTAATCGACATTATTGCACATCAGGCAGCAGGCTGTCAGCTGTTCTGCTCAGGGCCTGGGAACGTGTTGGTTAGTTACCAGTCTGTCAGTCTGATCTGACATATTTATTAGGTACTATCGTGATTGGGGCGGCGGGGGGTCCCTTTTGACAGAGTCCAGGAGCAGACAGCCTTTATGCTACTGTTTGAGGAAGGCTGTACACCCGTCAGTAATGTTGTCTTGGAATAATTGCAATTGTGTGTTAGTAGCAGATTTCTCTCCAGAAACTAGAGCGCACCAAAGGAAGGCAATTTTCTAGGCAATTAAAAAATCTCAGCCTCGTGTAATTAACTGAGGAAAAAAAGAAGCTAAATGTAAGCATGTCAATTGCACCTTGCTTAGTGCCGTTCCATTTCCATTTCATTTTCTTTTCTGTTTTAATGATTTGGAGAGTTCAGAAAAACATTAGTAGGAAATTTCTGTTGATTTATATTTTCATTTAGTAGATGTCCCATGTAGTCTTCTTACTGAATGAATATTTAAAAACTTGTGTTGATATTAAGGGAAATTTGAATTTTGTTAGATTAAAATTTTTTTTTCCAATTACAGTGCCATACGATATTATATTTGTTTCAGGTGTACAACATAGTGAGTGATTAGACATTTATATGACTTATGAAATGATCACCCTGATAAGTCTATAATTTTATTTAGTTTTGATTTTAAGAATATAAAAATTTTAATAAAAAATCTTCAGTTCTTCATGTTTATGTAAAGAAAATCTTTTTTTTTTTTTTTAAATAGCAGAGAATTACAAGAACCAGTACTTGGTTTCCATGAGTTTTGTTCAGAGACTGGATCTTCTGAAGAATGGGGTTCCTCGGATGAGGAGCATTACCGCCATTCAAAACAGAAGTGTAGGGCCACCTTTTGTTCCTTCCAGGCTTTTATTTAGTACATATTTTACTTAGTACACAGAGCATACACATTTAGAATGTGGCTTTCTCTACGGCCTTCTCCAAGTGCAGGTTTGAGCATATTATTGGATGAAGTCTGTTATCAGTATTCTGGTACACCTATTTGGGCCCTTGTTTGAAATTAGTGGCTAACTGACTACAGGGGGTTAGAGACGACAGTGCCCTTAGCTTCCACCAGATCTCTTGTTTGGCTCCAGACCTGGGCAGCAGAAATTAAATGATATTTCAATCTGACAGCTGTTTGATTTCTTCAGTGAGCTGAGTAATGTAGTACCACCCTACAGCAATTGTTGCCTAAGGTGATCAAAAAACGAAAGGCAGGGAATCGGGGAGGGGAGTTAAGAATGGGGGAAGAGGGAAGGAAGGGAGGAAGGAAAGGAGGCCATCCAACCTGTCACCCGTTAAATGGCTCTGAATGTAATACGAAGTCCGTAGAATGGTTTCTCTGGTTCACCGGTAGAGTTAGTGGTGCCACAATTCCCAAATCATGTAGGCATCTTAGTATCTCATTTCCAGGGCTCCTTATAAATAGCAATAAATGTGGTTTCACCTGTCTTTACTTAAGAAATTCTCTCATTGAAATTAGCAACACACAGAAGGAGTTGAGGCTGGAAAAAAACATGCAGACCATTGTTGACCTTATGCCCCTTATACCCTGCAGGGGGCAACTATAAACAGGAAGTTATCAGAGTCCTTATTTCCTTGAGTGTACACAAAGCACTTTCCTTTCCCTTCATTCCTAGAAGCAGATAGCACAAGCACCAGAGCAAGTCAGTAGGGGAAAGGAGAAAAGGCAGTGCTTTGTAAAAAAAAAAAAAAAGAAGAAAGAAAAAAAAATTATACTACTTACTGTACAGTCCGTGGAGGTAGTTAGTGGATCAGGGGTAGATTAATGGAGGCGTCTAGTCAATTTGAGTTGAACTGTGTCCTAAAATTTGCAGTGAGCATTATGCAGAAATCACTTTAGCCGAAGAAAAGGTGTGATGCATTGAGGCTGCATTTATACAGGCTCATGTGCATGTCTGTATACATATGTATGTAATTTTTTTCCCCTAGGGACTCAATAGATCTTGATAATCCACAGGAGAACATTAAGGCCACCCAGCTCCTGGAGGGCCTGGTGCAGGAGCTGCAGAAGAAGGCGGAGCACCAAGTGGGGGAAGATGGCTTCTTACTGAAGATCAAGCTGGGGCACTATGCCACGCAGCTCCAGGTGGGTCACACTTAGTCCTCTTCCCTGGGCCGGACTCGTCCTTCATTTAGTACTTCTGGTAGAGATTTTCTGTCTCTTCTTCACCCTGCATTCCTGTGTCACATTCTTATTGTTTGGTTTCAGTGGCTGTAGCCTTTTTTGAACTTTGTATTTGAAAATAACTTCACACTTACAGAAAGTTGCAAGATTGATAGGAAGAACGCCTACGTATGTCCCGATTCGCCTGTTGTTAACATTTGCCTTATCATGTGCTCTCCACACACACCCATTTTTTCATCACCTGAGAATAAGTTAGTTGCACACATCATGTCCCTTTACCGCTAAGTACTTCGATGTCCATTTTCTAAGAATATGAACCTTCTCTTACATAGGTACAGTACAGTATAGTTATCATATTTAGTAAATTTAACATTGATAGAACACCTTTAGGTAACCTCATGTCTGTATTTCCATTTTATCAACTGACTGACTGCCCCTTAGGGCATTTCTGCTCCTCCCCCGAGGCAGTGAGCCCATCCAAGATCACGTATTGCATCTAGGATTATGTCTCTTAAATTTCCTTTAATCTGGAACCATTTCTCAACCTTTCTTTGTCTGTCATTACATTGACATTTAAAAATAATTCATCTCCTCTACTTTTTAAGAGAAAATGTCCCTTCTTTTTGGGTTTGGGTAAAGTTTCCTCATGATTCTATTCAGGTGACACATCCCTGATCAGAATTCTAAATAGGTGATGTTGTGTCCTCAGGGTATCACATCTGGAGACATACAGCGAACATCTCCCCTTCATTGGGGGAAGTAATTTTGATAGCCCAGTCCAGTTGGTGTCTAGTTTCTCCTCGGATGTGGCCTTTTTGAAATTTATTTTGTTTCCAAAAATAGTACCTTAGTACTTTAGGCAAATTAGGATGGAAGAAATAGAATAATCTTACCTTCTTACTGCGATTGGGTTTCCTACGATGTGCTTTTCTTGTCCCTCATTGATATCAAAGGAGCAAGTTTTCTCATGGTTACATCATCATGTCTCCAGGGTCTCTTCCAAGGAGGGTTTAGGCCCATAGCATGGAGTGTGACAAAGTGATGTCTGCTCTTGGATTCTTTCAGAACACGTATGACCGCTGCCCCATGGAGCTGGTCCGCTGCATCCGGCACATTCTGTATAATGAACAGAGGCTGGTCCGAGAAGCCAACAATGTGAGTGTCCCGTGGGTATGGGGAGAGGAGTTGGGAAGTCCTTTCTTGCCCTCTTCTCTCTGGACCCAGGTTTGTCATGGTAACTCAGTGTGTATCTCTTGTTGTCTCTACAAACACAGCATTGTCCTCAGGGGCACAAAAGAAATAGAAGACTGTCCTCTGATCTTTACTGATTTATAACCTTGATGAGATTGCAACCACAAAACAGTGTCAACTGGTGCAAAATAATTTAACCCCAACTGAATAATTTTTGAGTCAAGTCCCATTTATATTCAGGCAAGATTACTTAAGAAAGACTCCTGCTTAGCCTTAACCCCCTTCTCAGACAGGTGTTGGAGGAATGGATCAGAACAGGTCACTTAAATGGCTGGAACCACCAAGGCCTTGTTGATGCTTTCCCTGTAATTTCATTTTGGGGTCTCCAGGGTGCTGCCACTTGTTAAAGGTTCACCCTCTTCCCTCCATCACAAGAAGGTCTTGAGTGAGGACACAGATGATGTGTGTTCCCCACTCTGTCCCCAGCACCTAGCGTAATCCGTGGCATTGGGTCAGTGAAAGAATGTGGAATGAGGGGTCATCATCATTAGTAGGAAAACTCGGGTAACTCCTGGGATGTGATGAGTTTTAGTCTCTCTGAAGGGAATTAGATGGACCCTGTTTGGGATACTCTGGTGGAGGCCAGAACTGCAGGAGAAGTTTCTGCTGTGCTTTATGAAGGTGCCATGGTCTGCCAGGTCACCTGTTTCTCCTCCTTTCCCTCTACACCAATTCTCACAAATGGCATTTGTAATTCCTCTGACTCAGAATTTAGCTTTTGTGGTTTCAACCCAGCTATAGGTGCTACTTTGGCTTTTCCTTGGGATTAAAGCCTGAGGTTTCCTCCCATCCTCACTGCCCAGCTCACTGCTGCCTGCACTCTCTCCCATCTGTCTCCAGGGTACCTCTCCTGCTGGGATCCTGGTTGATGCCATGTCCCAGAAACACCTTCAGATCAACCAGACATTTGAGGAGCTGCGACTGGTCACGCAGGACACAGAGAGTGAACTGAAGAAGCTTCAGCAGACGCAGGAGTACTTCATCATCCAATATCAGGAGAGCCTGAGGATCCAGGGTGAGGAGGGGAGTGAGGAGTAGATAAAAGCTCCGGTCCAATTGGGAGAGAACCAGTTGCATTTCTCTGGCGTAGCAAGAGATCATTTGCATTGAAGACAGTGCTGGGAGGATGAGGCTTGGGGGGACGGGAGACATAAACGCTTGCCTTTGGAGATACTGCGATGTCACTCAGGCTTCCCACACCCAGGGAGCTCCTGGTCTGTTGAGAAGGAGCTCCCAGCCTGGTGAACAGTACTCGACAATGCTTTTGTATGTACTAGGCATTTTATAAATGCTGCTTTGGAAACCTTAAGCTCTCCTAGCAGCGATAGTTTAAGGGCTAAGGACTGTTTGTGGTGACCAACTTTCTTTTTTTTCTCTAATTAAAATTTATTGGGGTGACAGTGGTTAGTAAAATTACATAGGTTTCAAGTGTACAGATCTGTAATACATCATCTATATGTCACATTGTGTTCTCCACTCAGAGTCAGTTCTCCTTCCACCACCATATATTTGACCCCGTTTACCCTCTTCTCCCATCCCCCTTCTCCCTGTGGTGACCGACTTTTCATGTTGTGCTGTGAGGTAGTTCGGGGAAGCTGCCCTGGGGCACAGCACAGGGACGCACCTCAGTAGGCCTTACAGACAAGCTCCCCTTCCCCATGTAAATCCTGTCTGGTACTTGGGTACAGAGAACATGGACTCAGTCTTGAGGCAGTGGAGCCCCAACAGCACCCCCTATTGTCCTTGTGAGAATCTGACAGTGCGATTTCATAGTTGACTCTCCTTGCTTGCACGCCCAGCTCAGAGTCTCAGAGAAGCCCATGCTGGATGAACCAGCCATGAAAACATACATGCATACATACGCCATGTGCTCTTCTAGTAGCATGCATGGGGGATCAATCTTACAAGTATGCTGATATTATGTATTAACTCTGTCTTCCCCACTAGAATATAAATTCTTTGAAAGGGGACTGTCTCATATCTCTGTACCCTGAGACCAGCATACTGTCTCAGTCATACTACGTGTTGAGTAAATGTTGATGAGACAATTCTAGCATGTCTTCCTCCCATCTGATTCCATCCCACACTGACCCAGAGAGGATGTCCCTCTTCCTACATTAGGGAAAAGAGATTCAGACTGTCAGTTCTACCCAAGACTTTGAACTGGTTGACCATATTGATGGTCCTATTCTTGGGTGTTCTGTTTCCTATTTATGGGTTTGGGTTTGGATTCTGGTTTGGGTTTGTACCCATCATGCAATGTCAGTTCAGTCTCATTTACCCAGTTCACCCATCAGAAACACAGACTATTGATCTGTTTGTGCAAAGAAAGGCTCAGCTCCCTCCAATGGAGCAGACAATTGCCTCACGTCTCTTGGCGTCCTTCCCAGAAGCTTCTGGAAATTGCCGGGAGAGACCTAAGTGGGTCACTTGCACAGGGAGGCTGGGCCCAGGTGTTGGGGTTGCCACCACCTCCCTGTGGGTGGCAGGATTCCTGAGGTGGGCGCACGCGCTACTCGGCTGTGTTTCCCTACTGGACAGTGCTCTTCCTGCTCAGTGCCCTGCAGAGAGATTGGAGCCATATTTCTGAAGTCTCTTGTAGTTCTGGGCTCTTCCTGGCTGTCAAGAGTTGCTTTGGTCTGTCCCAGTTTGTGTGTCCAGGAACTTGGCCAAGACGTGCTGACTCACGTCAACTTGACTCAGCCCCAGTAAGGACACTGGGGTGTTCACAAAGGCGACTGGCAGGGGGTGACAGCCCAGCACTTAGCAGAGTGGGGCCCTCGGAGGGGAGGCAGGGGTTTGCAAGCGGGGAGGGTGGACAGGTGCCTATAATTATGGAAATGTGATTTCTTAAGCTGGATGACGGTTACACAGGTATTCTTTTTACCTTCCCTATGTCTTAAGTGCTTCATAAGTGATTTTTTTGAAAAAGGGTAATGAGGACTCACTGACTCCCTATTCCTGCCCTTGATGAGATTCCTATCAGCCAGTATGGAGAGAAACTGCCTCCGTCCACCCTTGCTTTCCTGAGAGAATCTTGATGCTTTTGTGTTCCCAATGGGCCCTGGACACACACACACACACACACACACACACACACACACACCTCTCTCTCTCTCTCTCTCTCTCTCTCTCTCTCTCACTCTCTCCCTCCCTCCCTCCCTCCCTCCTTCCCTCCCTCCCTCCCTCCCTCTCTCCCTTCCTCCTCTTCCTGTTGGTTGACTGAGCTCACAGTGACCCAACCCGGACAAACATATTAGGCACCTTCCAGCACCTAGAGAAACTCCTTCTTCCCCCCAGGACAGGCTGCTGTGCTCCAGGAGGTGGCGCAAAGCCGGGGAGCAGGGCCTTCCCTCATGAGGCTTTGCCATGTGAGGTGGGGGCTGAGAGCTGCTGGTCTCCATCAACCTTTAATCCCATCCTGTAACCCATTAACCAATAAGAACTAACTCTCGCCCAGAACTTACACGTGCCAGCCAGAGTCTTGAGCATTTTCTGTATCATTACTTTTTAATCCTCACAGCAACCCACTGAGGCAGGGACCAGGATTCTCCCGTTTTACACATGGGGAGGCTGAGACACAGGAGAGTGAAGAGATCTGTCCAAGTTCACGCAGCCACTAAACCGCCAGGGCACACTTCAAACCAGGCAGTGTGGGCCAGGGTGAGAGGGCAGACCGCAGGGCAGGATCTTCCTCAGCTGTACCCGCAAGCTTCCATCTCCCCACTCCCTGGAGGGGAGCTCAGAGTTGGGAGGCCAGGGAGTGGAGCCCGCTCCTCTCTGGCACTGTTGGCTGCTAGGCCCCGACTTGCCATTGGTCAGACCTGTCCCTTGAGGGCCTTGCCTGTAGAACGGGTGAGTGGGGTTTCTCTGGGTTTCCTGCTGGAAGCTGGGAGATCACGGTCGTGTTGTCCTGTCCCCTCCTCTAGCTCAGTTTACCCAGCTGGCCCAGCTGAACCCCCAGGAGCGTCTGAGCCGGGAGACGGCCCTCCAGCAGAAGCAGGTGTCCCTGGAGGCCTGGCTGCAGCGCGAGGCCCAGACACTGCAGCAGTACCGCGTGGTGAGTGGGGTCTGCGTCCCTCTCCTCCCAGCCATGGGGGGTCAGATCCCGAGCTGAGCTGTCGGGGTGCCCGAGAGAGGGACAGCCAGGAAGAGAGCAGTTCCCAGGAGAGCAGGAGGCCAGGTCCCCCTTTCCTGTGGGGGCCTGTGAGGCAGAGCAGGTCAGGGGGAGGGCGGCCCTGTCTCCTGAGCCAGGCCCTGCAGAGTTGTCCGAGAGCCCAGAGGACCTGCTCCCCCCTCCCTTCAGGAGCTGGCCGAGAAGCACCAGAAGACCCTGCAGCTGCTGCGGAAGCAGCAGACCATCATTCTGGATGACGAGCTGATCCAGTGGAAGCGGAGACAGCAGCTGGCGGGGAACGGCGGGCCCCCCGAGGGCAGCCTGGACGTGCTGCAGTCCTGGTAATGGTGTGGGGGAGGCGGGCGGGCGCGGGCAGGAAGGGCTGGGCAGGGGCTCAGGGTGGTGCTTGGGCTGCTGCTTCTGCTCCCGCGTTTCCATGTGCAGCCGCTTCACTTTGCCCTGTGACAGGTCTTACTTCTCCAGTGGTTCTGGTTCCCGATACAGACTTTGGTGTCCCCCAATCATGTCTCCTCCCCCGGGAAGGGAGTCACAGTGTTGAGGCGTGGGGCAGAGCGGGGTGTGCATAGTGATGCTGGCGTCGGAATCAGCGTCGTCCCTCCTGTGTGTTTCTCTGTGTTTCTGGACGGCGGGGCAGGTCCACTGTGCTGTGCGCACAGGAGAGGTGGCTAAGGTGTAAAGCCTTCCTGGCGAGGGCTTCCTGGTGAGGGGTTCCCCAGACTGGGAGCCTCCCCACCTCTGGTGTCGAGGATGCGGTGAAGCCATTGTCCTTCCCATTGGCCTTGGGGCCCGTGTGCAGGTGTGAGAAGCTGGCCGAGATCATCTGGCAGAACCGGCAGCAGATCCGCAGAGCCGAGCACCTCTGCCAGCAGCTGCCCATCCCCGGCCCGGTGGAAGAGATGCTGGCTGAGGTCAACGCCACCATCACTGACATCATCTCGGCCCTGGTGACCAGGTGATTGCTGCCTCTTGGCCACGCCCAGCCCCCATGTGGTTGTCATGGGGAGGCAGGGTCTGCTTTTGCTTGAATCCTGGCCTCTCTCTGCCTCACTTCCTCCCCCCATGCCCTCTGTCCCCAGTTGCTATGGCTGCTCGGTGTTGACCTTGCCCAGTTTCTCTTGTGGACACGCATGGGCTGCCTGTGTCCTCTGCAGCCCGTGCCATCTGTCGAGTTCATTTCATTGTCCTCCCCTCCTGCCGTCCACCTGACTCTCAGTGGTCTCCCTGGGAACAGGGTCCCTGCCAGCTGCTCTTCCTTTGCACCTGAGCCCCATGGGAGGCAGCCTCCCCACACAGAGGGACCAGCGCCCTGTCCCTGAGGCAGCATCTGGTCACTTGTGTCCCCGCAGCACATTCATCATTGAGAAGCAGCCCCCTCAGGTCCTGAAGACCCAGACCAAGTTTGCAGCCACCGTGCGCCTGCTGGTGGGCGGGAAGCTGAACGTGCACATGAACCCCCCTCAGGTGAAGGCCACCATCATCAGTGAGCAGCAGGCCAAGTCTCTGCTGAAGAACGAGAACACCCGCAAGTACGTGTGTCCACACTCATGTCTGCCCTGTCCTCGAGCCCTCCCAATGGGCTGAAGTGCCCCAGCTCAGAGCTTTCTGGGCTCAGCCATTCCTATATAAGAGCCCCGTTAGCCCGTCTGGACTCCTCTGGCTCTCACAGGACAAATATTGGGTTCTTCTATGAAGACAGTACAATTTGGTTTGATTTATTTTCATGAAAACTTTTGTACATTTTATGTGTATTTTTTCCTTTTGTATTTTATGGAGCTGACATTTCCTCTAAATGGTGTACATTTTTAAGAGCCTGCTGTGTTTTCTTCTACCCCAAATATATTTCTACCCCGTGTGAGCTGAGGCCCTGTATGGATTTAGAGTTGCTTCTCTCGTTTGCAGTGATTACAGTGGAGAGATCTTGAACAACTGCTGTGTGATGGAGTACCACCAAGCCACTGGAACGCTCAGTGCCCACTTCAGGAACATGGTGAGGATGGGAGAAGAGGAAGAAGGGATTGCCCCTGCTTGTTTGAGGGCTTTGTCACCATAATTTTCTCCTTTGCAGTCCCTGAAACGAATTAAGAGGTCTGACCGTCGTGGAGCAGAGTCGGTGACGGAAGAAAAATTTACAATCCTGTTTGAATCACAGTTCAGTGTTGGTGGAAATGAGCTGGTTTTTCAAGTCAAGGTAAAGCCCTCCCTCAGTTGTGTGTGTGAGTGTGAGCGTGTGTACTTTGTATCACAGAAGACTTGTTTTGGTCACATACCCATTGATCTTTTTGGTTACTGATGAACAATGTGAGGAGACCTCATCCTTAGACCTGTATCTCTTAGGTTCTCTTAAGAAGGAACTAAAAGGGGCAGTCGATTGGCTCTGTTGGTTAGAGCACGAGCTCTTAACAACAGGGTTGCCGGTTCAATTCCCTCATGGGCCAGTGAACTGCGCCCCCCACAATTAGATTGAAGGACAATGACTTGACTTGGAACTGATAGACCCTGGAAAAACATACTGTTCCCCAATATTCCCCAATAAAAAATGTTAAAAAAAAGAAGGAAGAAACAATATAAAATTGAAATAGTGATGTAGGTAGAAAAGGAATCAGGAGAAACCTGAGTAACAGTTGTAGTAAGTTTTAGACATTTGTTACTTGCTTCCCACTCCCCCACCCAGAAATGTCTCCAGACTCTTTTCTCTCTCTCTCTCTCTTTTTTTTTTTAATTCGGGAAGGGGAACAGGACTTTATTGGGGAACAGTGTGTACTTCCAGGCCTTTTTTCCAAGTCAAGTTGTTGTCCTTTCAATCTTAATTGTGGAGGGTGCCGTTCAGCTTCAAGTTGTTGTCCTTTCAGTCTTAGTTGTGGAGGGCGCAGCTCAGCTCCAGGTCCAGTTGCCATTTTCTAGTTGCAGGGGCTCAGCCCACCATCCCTTGCAGGAGTTGAACCGGCAACCTTGTGGTTGAGAGGACGCTCTCCAACCAACTGAGCCATCCGGGAGCTCAGTGGCAGCTCAGCTCTAGGTGCCGTGTTCAATCTTAGTTGCAGAGGGTGCTGCCCACCATCCTTTGCGGGACTCGAGGAGTTGAACCAGCAACCTTGTGGTTGAGAGCCCACTGGCCCATGTGGGAATCGAACGGGCAGCCTTCGGAGTTAGGAGAATGGAGCTCTAACCGCCTGAGCCACTGGCCCTCTTTTTTTCTCTCTTGTTCTACATGTAACTTGGAGAATTTACTCCATTCTTCAGAAATATTTACTATATTCTCTTTTAATTTATCTAAAATTTCTGTAACTGTGCCAATGTGTAAAAGTCATATAATTCCTGGAGCCATTCACATTCTGTCTCCAAGGGTGACATTTACTGAAACTTGAGGTGAGATGAATGTGTTGTGATGGAAGAACGTGCGACTTGGGGGTGCTCAGCCCTGCTCCTGCTGTCGTTTTAGACCCTGTCCCTACCGGTGGTGGTGATTGTGCATGGCAGCCAGGACAACAATGCGACGGCCACCGTTCTCTGGGACAATGCGTTTGCAGAGCCGGTGAGTGGGTTCCTTGGGCCTGCGGGTCTCAGGATCTTGATGCTGGTGTCACGAATCTCTTTCATGTATTAGTTCCCAAAAGAGCACAGGAAAAATGGTGTTTTCCTTGCTGGGAGGCAGAAGAGAGTGAATGTGGAAAATGGGAAGAGCATGGGCTTGAAGTCAGGCCAAGGTTTCGCTTCAAGCTCTACCATTTCCTCACTCTGTGACCATGGGAAATTCACTTTACCTCCCTGAGCGTAAGTGTCCCTGAAGTGTCTGCAACACGGGGATAATAATGCTCCACAGTGTTGTTAGGAAGAGTCAATTGGAGAACATTCAAAATTCTTCGCACATAGTCAATACTCAGTAAATATTCTTTCGGATCGTTGGGTGAGGCCATAAATGGAATTTGGGACTCCCAGGTTCTTTCTAGAGGTTAGACCTCTCTGGAGGTTACTTTAGCTGAGAAGTTGCTTCACATCATCTTCCTTCCAATAAACGAAGGCGACATTTAATGTCTTTTCAAAATTTTAGATTCCGTGGTTCATCCTAGGTCTCTCATGAAGAATGAGATGCTTTGTCTAAAGGGACCAGTATGATTTTGTGGATTTATGCAAATATTATCTTAACACCACTAGTGTGTTGCTTGATGAGTATTTTCAAAAAGTTTCAGTAGGCAAAGTTTTCTATGTGTTGCATATTTCCTGTAGAGCTCAGTCCGGAAAGGCATGATTAAAAGGTTGTAGTTGTTATATGAGACAGAAAAATATGTTCTCTAATGTGACTCTAATGTGAAGAGTCTTACATTCTCAACAGTTTTCTTTAGAGAACAATATTTTTGCTGCAAAGGTGAGATTTTTATCAGAAATTCTACCATGCTTGTGCTCCCTGATGGGTAATGCAAACCCTGACGGAGTTTTAGGCCCATTTTAAAAACTATCTGCCTACATCGTGTTCCTAATCAGCTTCCTGGCCGCATCTTCTCTCTTTGCTTTCCTTGCCTGTCAGCAGACCTCACTCCCCAGGTGACTTTGGCGTCTCTTACAACATGCCATTACTAAAGTATTTTGTCGAAGTAAATAAGCATTTTTAACATTTTCAGTTATGTTAATAAGTAATGTACATCTTACACTTTTTAAAATAAATACATGTGGGAATTTACAGATATATTTGCATGTGTGTCAAATGAGATAAGTACATTGCAGCACTGTTTGTAATAGCTGAAGATTGAAGGCTGGTGCACAGATGTCCGTCTATGGGGGCGTGGTTAAATATATTACTATTCTTCCATGCTGGAGAATATTTAGCAGCCACAAAAGCCAATGAAGAATTTCTTTATGTGCTGAGGTGAGGTCTCCCAGATACAGTAGTAAGTTAAGAAAGCGCAGTGTAGAACATGTGGATTTTATGCTTCCATTTATATTTTTGAAAGGGAAAAATTATATATATTTGCTGGCCTGCATAGATTATCTTTGGAGGTATATGCAAGAAACTAAATTACCTGCCTTTGGGGAGAGGAACTGGGTTGCTAGGGGATAGGGATAGGAAAGTGACTTCACTGTATAACCTTCTGTACTTTTATATTTTTTATCATGTGAAGGGATTGCCTATTCCAAAACAATTTATAATAATTAAAATGAAGTACTATGGCTGAAGGAGATAAAAAGTAGTTTATTAAAAGTTCATAGTTGAACCTATTTCTTATTCAAGTTGTCTATCGTGCAGTTACCATTCTTCCTTAAGTTGTTTCACTTAGAGCCAGAGTTCTCGGTGTCAAGGGCAAGGATTACACTTGTGCACACACATGTATAAGCGTTCTCTCTCTCTCTCTCACCAGTTTTTTAGATTTCTATTCCCATTGATTTACAATATAGGAGCCAGGCCTTGGCCATGTTTTGTTTTCGTGGCTGTGAGAATTGTAGGATCAGACCATAGTTCGGCAGCTCATTTACAGAACAGTATAGCATGAGGTTCCCCTCTAAGTTGTGGGTGAAGAAGGTAAAACGAACCTTCTGAGTTTCCCAGAACTGTACACCCCATGAAACTTTGAATCGATCCTCAGGCTCGGTAAGACAAATATTTGTAACCAAGTCCAGCCATAAGTGTTTTCCTTTTGCAGGTTGAGGGAATAAATCACGTACCTGTCTTCTCACAAGGCTCTGGCTTCTCCCCCTCTCAGGGCAGGGTGCCATTTGCCGTGCCTGATAAAGTGCTGTGGCCGCAGCTGTGTGAGGCGCTCAACATGAAATTCAAGGCCGAAGTGCAGAGCAACCGGGGCCTGACCAAGGAGAACCTGGTGTTCCTGGCACAGAAACTGTTCAACAGCAGCAGCAGCCACGTCGAGGACTACAACAGCATGTCCGTGTCCTGGTCCCAGTTCAACAGGGTGAGGGACCTGCTAGCAGCTGCCACGAGATCAGTCCCTGCAAACCAGATACCTCAGGAGCCTCCCTGCCTCTAACAGAATGTGTCCAAAGTGACGGGAAGCTTTGGAATAGATGGACAGCCACATATTTTTTATGTGGAAAAATCACATCTTTGCATAGTTGAGTAAATTGGGCTTTGCGTGCAGCCAGTGCGTTTTGTAAAGGGAACAGCGCAAAGCAAATGGTAAGATAACTCAGGAGAAGTAAAGCTTTGGTGATGCTCAGAACTCGGTGGCTCTGATGTTCCCTGATGTGTAACCGGAAGTCAGGCTCCCAGGGGGCCCTCAGCCCGCCAAAGGGGATGCTGATGAAGGAAACTTCCTTTAGCATGTGAAATTCAGATGTCATCTGTCACATCTTTGATTTTAAATTTAACTTTTATTTCCTTTCTTACACCCCCACCCCATGTTTCAAATGTCCTAATTCAGAGATCCCTCAGTCTCTTGAGTCTCCTATAAATGGTTGTGTGTTAACCAATTGGCCAACACATTTGCTGGCAATCAGAGGAGGTTTGATAGGGGAGGCAGGAGGTCTCTCGTTGCCATTGCGATAAAGCTTCTGCCTTCCACTAGAATGAGATAACTGCATTTCGCTGGTAATTACTAACTACTGTGTGATGGAGCAATCCCTGTGGCCTCCCGGTGTGATTTAATCGAGTTCAAATTTACAAACCCCCTGGGTATCTTGTTAAAATGCAGGCTCAGATTCGGTAGGTCTGAGATGAGGCCTGAAAATGTGCATTTCTCAGAAGCTACTCAGTGAGGCTGCTGCTGATGGTCCCAGACTCCACCTCAGAAACAGCAAAGGACCAGTCAGCCCACGTACCGGGGAAGGTGCTTGTAGCAGGGGTCCGTGGGTGTTGGTAATGGCTCTGTGGTATTTTCCCCTGCTCCCCTCTTTTCCTCTCTGTTCTCTTTTTTTGGTTGCCAGGACCATTGATTTGGGAAAACTCAGGCAGGCATGTATATTTGTATGATTCTGACAGTGTAGATGTGTGTTTTCTATTTGATTTTTCCAGTTAAAGTCTATACAGGTAATATTCCGAATATTATTTTTGCCTTCTTGTGTTCATTGTTGTATCTCCAACCAGGAGAATTTACCAGGACGGAATTATACTTTCTGGCAGTGGTTTGATGGTGTGATGGAAGTGTTAAAAAAACATCTGAAGCCTCATTGGAATGATGGGTGAGACTTGTCATTTCTTAAGTCAGCAATAGAGTACGAAGGTCATCTTTCTGGTGTCAAAAAAAAAAAAATCACATTCTGCATCTGCTCCTTTGGCCTTTGTGATCCAGGGCTATTTTGGGTTTCGTGAATAAGCAACAGGCCCACGACCTACTCATTAACAAGCCAGATGGGACCTTCCTGCTGAGATTCAGCGACTCTGAAATTGGTGGGATCACCATTGCTTGGAAGTTTGATTCTCGTGAGTACCCCTCCTTTTTTAAGACGAGAGCCAAGAGGGCTCTAGTTAGCTCCTTTTGTTGCAGAATTACTTTAACATATAGTTTGTTTAGTACTTATTGTTTGTTGGGGCCAGTACTAATTATGGGAAGCATGTATAACCATGACATGTTGCTGATAATATGGCAGCCTGTGTAAAATCTTACTATGGGAAACACAAGTACTAATTTTGAGAAACACAAATATATAACTTTGACCTGTAATACAGGAAAGTAAAGTTAGGAAGGTAAAGTTTTGTCCAAAATCTGAGCTGCTTCCCATTCGAAATGTTCTCCTTCCTATTACTCTCAAACCTTGAGCTAATTTCAGTGAAGAATTACTTTGATGATTTGGAATTGTTAGAGTAGAAATAATATGCAGTTTTAATTATTCCTTTATCCTGTCTACTACAAGGATATTGCCATCGATCATTTCCATCCAAAAATGTTAGTTCTTTCCTCTGACCCTCATGGTAAGAGTAGCTTGAGAGGTATTTTATGTCACTTAAAGATTTTAATAAGATATAATAGCACTCACATGTCTTCAGGCCACGGACATGCTCCCTGTCTCTCTTATATCCTTTGTACAGGAAATGGGGGAATCGATAAGTTTCTTCTAGAAAGGGACAGAATACCATTTGGACTTAGAACTCCCTGAGGGAGATCATTGGATCTCTAGGGAAGTGGTGTATGCATTACCAGCTGTCTACCTTTGGCTTTTAAAAGCAGCTACTTGATCTGTATAACCTGTGGTTATTTTTAAGTGGAGATTTTTGTTGGTACAATTTTAATGGAGAGCTTTAATTTGTAGTTTATTTGGGTATTAAGATCTCCTGTTCAGAAGTCATGTTTAGAATATAATTATTCTGTTTATTGATCTAGAGGAAAGAATGTTTTGGAATCTGATGCCTTTTACCACCAGAGACTTCTCTATCAGGTCCCTGGCTGACCGCTTGGGAGACCTGAATTACCTTATCTACGTGTTCCCTGATCGGCCAAAAGACGAAGTGTACTCAAAATATTACACACCAGTTCCATGCGAGCCTGCCACTGGTAACAATGTTCGCATTCTGATTTGTTTTTGTTGTGATTTTGGTTTTGTTTTAGTTGTGATTTTGCTTTTATTTTAGTTGTGTGTGTGTGTGTGTGTGTGTGTGTGTGTGTGTGTGTGACCATCTGTCTGTCTTCCATGAAAATCTATACAATTAGCATTCAGTTACTGCTGTTTGAGCATTATCCAGGGCAGATGTAAATCCTGCAGATGTATATTCTTCAGTCACAGAAAACATATCTGCCACTAACCCCAACTATCAAATTGAAGGAAACAAATTGCTTTTAACATAAACTTAGATCAAACAAAATTAGGTAAAATTTTGTTTTTCAAAACAGAGATGGTTTTATTGTTTTACGAACCTAAAAATATTATGGGTTTATTGTAAACTTTCCAGAAAAGTATAGAAAAGAAAATAGATATCACATGACATCTCTCATTTAGAGATTAATCACTGTAGATATTTAGTGAATATTTTCCTCATCTCTATAGATATGTGTTCTTCATTCATTCAGTGGGTCAGTCAATCACCAGGTGCGTATTAAGTACTTCTTGTATGGAGGTTACAATCTAATAGCAGAAGGAAAACAAACAAGAAAAGAACTAAATATATTTGTGTAGTGATGGGTGCTATGAAGACAAATAAGCACGATCAAAGGGATAGAGAAGTTGCAGGGTGGAGGACGGGGGTAGCGTCTCACTAGAAACTTTCCCTGAGGAGGTGACATCAGAATTGACCTGAACAAAGTGAGGGAGCTGTGTCTAAAGATGTAGAGAGAGAACATTCTAGGCTGAGAGAACACGTGCAGAAACTCTGAGGTGGGATTGAGGTTGGTGTGTTCAAACACCGTCGCGAGGGCCCAGGAAGCTAGAGCTGGATGAGCAGGGAAGAAAATGGTAGGAAATAAGGGCAGATTATTGTCAGGCGTGGAGTCCAAGGTAGAAGGTTTGAGTCATACCACACATCAGCTGGTGTGATCGGATTTTTTTTTCCACTTCAAAATGTATCATAGGCAGAGTTACAGATCAGAAAATAAAATCTTACCACATCATTTTAATGATTGCATAGAAGTCTATTGTATGGTGATTCCATGATACAGTTTATATCTGTTATTTAAGATATTTATAATTTACCATGTTTTGCCACATATAATGTGCTCTCACATATAATGAGCTCTTGTGTTTAATGAGCTCTTGTGTATAATGCGCACCCATGTTTTTGGCGGAAACTTTCAGGGAAAAAATATTTCATTTTAATTTTTTAATTCAAATTTTGATTTGTTTACATTTAGGTACTTGCTTTTGTATTATAAAGGAATTTTAGCATTTATTTTTTTGACATTATGGTCCAAGAAATTTATGTAACAAATAATTTCAAAACACAAGAACAGATACAAAGTATAAGAGATTTTATGTACCGGTAAAAATGTACAATATTTACTCATAGAAGGCCAAGAACTTTTCGTCATTGCAAGTTCATCATAAGTTCAACAAAACCAATTACTGTATTCCAGGGTATTATTTTGTATATGGATATCGCTATTGATTTCTAGAGTTACACTTTTAACTCATAAGCATATGTAAAAGAATTAAAAACATTTATATAGATACAGAATTAGTACTACCCACGTGTAATGCGTATCCTTACTTTTCCCTCACAAATTTGGGCAAAAAAGTGCGTGTTTTACATGGCAAAATATGGTAAGTTATTCCGTTTTTTGTTATGTTTAATACTGAGATAACCTGGTACATGCATCTTGTTCAATTACTTACTTGGGATAAATTCCTAAAGTAGAATTTGTGTAAAAGGTATATGCTTTTTAAGCATTTAGGAACATCTTTGCAGAACTGCCCTCCAGAAAGCAGAATCTGTCTTTACTCCCACAGATGTCTGATGGAGTATCTGCTTTTCCATCCCCCTGCCAATCGCAGAGTCTGTTTATCAGTTTCATGTTCGCCAGTCTGATTGGCATACAAATGGCATCTCAGTTCTTATTTTCATTTCTTTGATTCTTGGTAAGGTCACATACCATTTCACATAATGATAATAACAGTAATAATAAACAGAATACTGGTAGCATTCTGTTGAATGCTTATTGTGTGCCGGGCACTTTTCTCAGCACATTTCACATAGTATCTCATTTAATTCTCAAAACAGTTCTGTGAAGCAGGTGTTATTACTGTCCCTATTGTACAAATGAGGAACTGAGGCACAAAGAAGTATAAAAATTTGCCAAAGGTCACACAGTTAGGAAGAGGCCAAACCAGGATTCGAGCACCAGAGCCTATGTTTCTGAACCTCCACGTTATTAGCTGTTTGTATTTTTTCTGTGAAGTACATTCAGGTTCCTTGTTTATCTTCCTTTTGGAGTTCCTTTTTTTTCTTAATGATGTTTAAGTAATTTTATATAGTAAATAAACCCTTTATGATATATAGCAAATATTTTCTTCATTGTGTCATTGTTCATTTAACATTTAGGTTTTATTTTGCTGAAGTGCAAAGACTTGTAATTTCTATATCACCCAATCTAGCAACCTTTTTCCTCTATAGAGTCTCTTTTATATCAAGCCTTCCCACCCTAAGGTGATGGTTGTATTTCTAGGTACGTAGGAAAGAAGCCAAAATATTTTTAGACTTTTGTGATATTTTGGATTAAACCTATCACTGCTTCTTTTTGTTAGCACAGCTAATCTAGATTTTGAAATCCTACTTTGTTACAGCATTTCTTTGTTTTTTTATCTATTCTGCCAATCTATAAAATTCTCTGTAGACTGTGAAGCACAAAAAGCATGACATATTATGAAAAGGTAGCTCCTGACATTTGAAGCCCTAGAAGAAGTAGGTTCGGATCTCAAGCACTTTGTGAGCCATGTCTCATTTCACTGTCTTGGGCTGTCCCATCCTGTCGGCCATAGGGTAATCTTCATTATCTAATATAGTCAGGATTATACTTATTCCCAGACTCACATTCCCAGCAAACAGGATTTCATTCACTGACTTCAGACTATCACATTCCTACCACCTACTTAACTGGATTTCCATAATCAGCCTTTGTCAAAGGTAACTGTAGCTGGCCAGATCCCTGTCAGGTTTGTCCTGTCACCAGCCATATCCCAATGGGGTTCTGTGGCATGTGAAAAAAGAGAGACACCCCAGTATTCTTTCCAACCAGCCACGGGGCATAGACAACCCTCACTGTGAGGAGTGACTGTCAGTTACTCCCAAATGCAAAAACCCAAGGGGCAGCAAAGAGCATGCAGATATCTGAATGACATTCCTTTCTTTTTCTTCCTTCCTTTCTTTTTCCTTACTTTCTCTCCCTCCCTCCCTCCCTCTCTCCCGCCCTCCCTCTCTCCTCCCCCTCCCCCCCCTCTCTCTCTCTGTCTTTCTTTCTTACCAAAGTTTATTGGGGTGACAATAACCAACAAAGTCACATAGGTTTCAAGCTTACAGCTCTGCAGTGACATTCCCTTTCCTAAAAGAGTAGATACTCAGAGTAACTTTCAGGATCAAGTCAAATTAATTCTTCTCTAATGCTTTGGTTTTTCTGTGCAATCCTGACAAGTGTTTGTATGCTTTCCACTTGAAAACCTCTAGTGATGAGGAAACCAGTTCTTCCCAAGACGGTCCAGTGTGTGTGTGTGTGTGTGTGTGTGTGTGTGTGTGTGTGTGTGTGTGTGTGTTGGGGGGCGGGGCGGTAACTCTAATGACAACATTCTTATATGACTAGAATTTGTCCTCTTCTGATCTCCTCCTGTTGATCCTAATTTTGACTCCTAAAGGACAAGTCCCTCTGCTGCATATGCAACTTTAACTTTTTAGATATTTTTTCTTCTTACAATTACCCTGTTTCCCCAAAAATAAGACCTAGCTGAACAATCAGCTCTAATGCATCTTTTGGAGCAAAAATTAATGTAAGGCCTGGTATTATATTATATTACATTACATTATATTATTATATTATATAAGACCTGGTCTTATAGTAAAATCGTCTGGCTAGGTCTTATTTTTCGAGAAACACGGTAGTATGCAAATAATGCTTGATCTCAGTTTGTGTTGAAGTGTATATTTTCTGTGGTTTGAAGAATTTGTTAACACATCTAAGCCAACTTGGACGATCTCTTCACTTGCAATGTTAGCATTAATTAAGGCTTCTCCTCTGCCAGGTCTTCCTAACAGATTGAAATGTTAAGTGCTTGTATGAAATCCTAAGATAAAATTAGGTGGTTGTGTCCTATTCTAAGAAAAGATGTGATTCGTAGGGGAGATTGTATTTTTATTTCATTTGAGAACTTTGGTTCTCATCACCGTTCCCTGATTCACAGCTAAAGCAGTGGACGGATACGTGAAGCCACAAATCAAGCAAGTGGTCCCTGAGTAAGTGTCCAAGGGCCAGCTCTGGTCTCCTGCTGCCTCTGTCCTCCTCCCCTGACTGTCCTCACCCCTCACTGCCACCCTTCTCTCCCATTCACAGACCCAGCGTTCCCTTCCCCGAAACCTGGCTTGGCCCTGGGGAGGGAACGGGGTTTGGTCACCATGGGACCCGTACCCAGGGCCCACTCCCACAACCAGAGCCCCAAACCCAGTGGACACTGTGTCCTTCTACACCTGGAAAAGACATAAAGATGCCCCCTGAGCCCCTCCCCAAGTCACCTCCTACCCCGGCCGCTGAGGCTCTGCTCTGCTTCCTCCCACAGGTTTGTGACATCTGCAGACTCTGCTGGGGGCAGCGCCACCTACATGGACCAGGCCCCCTCCCCAGCCGTGTGCCCCCAGGCTCATTATAACATGTACCCACAGAAGTAGGTTGTGTTCTCATGGGGCTCCGGGGGAGGAACTGGGCACTTGACCTCAGGCTGGAGGTCTGGTGGGAATCCAGACCTTGGACCTCAGACCTTGGAGGGCTGGTGGGAATCCAGAGCTCCTCTAGGTCTGAGACCTCCCAGCCCTGGCCAGGCTCCAGTATGTGCCAAGGTGCAGGGCGGGAGAGATGGGACCAGAATATATTGGTAGTTTAGAGCGGGGTTAAGCAAATATCATCTGCTCCTAAAAGGGAGACTTTCCTCGCTCTGTGTAAGGACCAGGTGGAGTTTCGATGTGTCTGGACAGTAAGTGTTAGGGGCAGCTGTGGATGGGTGTTTTAGTCTGAGTCTTTCTGTCTAGCTGGCAAAGGACTGTAGATCAGAAGTTGTTCTTTTCCCTGGAAGCCTCGGCTGAGGGTACAGGCAGTCTTGGGCTGCTTACCTGGTGGGGTGCGGGGCTTGGGGTAGTCTCTGCTGCTCGTCATTGGCCTGTGACAACCTTCCCTCCCATGTCATCTCTTCTCTTGCCTTCCCAAGCCCTGACCCTGTCCTTGACACCGATGGGGACTTTGATCTGGACGACACAATGGACGTGGCACGCCGCGTGGAGGAACTCTTAGGCCGACCTATGGACACTCAGTGGATCCCTCATGCGCAGTCGTGACCTCCCATCTCATCCATAGCTTCTTCATCCTCGCCAGAGGAGTTACTCTTGTGGATGTTTTAATTCCATGAATCACTTCTCTTTGGAAACAATACTCATAATGTGAAGTGTTAATACTAGTCGTGACTTTAGTGTTTCTATGCATGGTGGTGCCAGTGAAAGAAGAGAGAGAGAGAGAGAGAGAGAGAGAGAGAGAGAGAGAGAGAGAGTGTGTGTGTGTGTGTGTGTGTGTGTGTGTTGTGATGTTTCTCCCCCTCATTGTCCAGAGTTTAGCTACAGCATTGAGGCTGCAAACAGGCTGTGGTTGTTTTAACCTTGTACAAAAAGGCAGTTCCGTGAACCCTGGAATGTGCCCATGTGTCTTGAGGGTGGCTGAACTTTGGCATGTGGCTGTTCAAGTAAGAGCAGGACAAAGGGAGGAGAAAGCACCTCCTCTCTGGTGAGTCTTTGTCACTGTGTCTGCCAAACAATTGTTATATAACCATGATTGTCTCTGCTTCTGAAATGTAAAAACTGCCTTTTGACAAAGAAAGCCAGTCCTCTCTCCTCTCTCCCCAGTCCCATTTTCCTGGGTAGGGATGGAGGAAAGGGCAATATACAAAAATAGTTGGGGCCAGTGGAGTCCGGGGTTTTCAGATGGGCAGTGGCTTTTTAAATATGCTTAACCCATCTTAATGTTCTCTCCATCCCTCCTCTCCACCCTTTCTGTCTCCCTCTCTCCTTCTCTCACTTTGTGGAACTGCCACCCATTTCCTCTGTGTACACATGTACAGCGATGAACTAGAGGAAAGAAGAGAGGGTCGTATAACCGAGCCTTACAGTGTCGATGTCCTTTGTGTTGCAGCCAGAGTGGAATGCCCATCCCTGACTCTCAGGCACTGAGCATGGTGTCTTGTCACCCATGGAAGCTGTACTTGTCCTGTCTGTCCATCCTTCCTCTGTGCCAGGGGAGGCATGAGAGTGAGACTTCCGAAGGCTTATGGACATGGCTTTTTGCAAATGTTGAATGGTGTTTTTGTTTCTAAATTAGGACTTTGTTTTCCCCTTTCCACCTTAATTATACATCAGAACTCTTCCTGTGTGAGGTACCTGTGCCATTCATACCCAGGTCACCTCATTTTCCTTCGCTGTTCACATATGATGTCTTGGGGAGTGGATGGCAGGAGTGTGGCCTGAACCCAGGGCCAGAGTGGTCAGTGGGTGTTGTTGCCCACCTGGTGGGGTGCTAGGGGATTGAGCATTGGTAATTTGGGGAAATGCAGTCAGTGGGTTTGCTGGAAGTTTGATTTGCTGGAAGCTGCAAAAACAAAACAAAAGCCTCAGCATAATTTTGTTACAGTTTCTTCCATAGCTATACGCCAGAAGGAAGGAATGGGCTACGGCAGGCAGGTGGGAAAAGCGGGGAGCAGGTATAGCTTTTGGGTTAAGCCTACAAGGTCACCCCAGGCCCCTCTCTCTAAAATAAGGACATGACCACGCCCAGGAGAGAATCGCTCTAAAAACCTTATTTTTATACATGTCAGTAAATAGATATTTTTTTTACAAAAATAACTTCTGAACGTATCAGTATTTTGATGTTAAAGGAAAATATTCCTCTATAGTAAATTATTTATTGGAAGATGACTTTTTAAAAGCTGCTGTTTGCCCTGGCTTGGTTTCGTACACTGATTTATTTTTCTATGCCAGGCAGTAGAGTCTCTGCCTCTGAGGAGCAGACTGAGCCTCCATGGAGGCTGATATCGGAGGCTACTAAGCCCCTTACATGCCGCTCAAGAGTCGATTAAAATTCCACCTCGTGGAATTTTAGGGAGTTTTGGGGAAAGGTGAAAAGGAAGCCTGACTGCTCTCGGACCCAGTCTTAAAGAGCCCTCACCAGCCCTGACTCTCAGGCTTCACCAGCACCCGCCTCTGAGTGATGACCTGGTTGTCCCAGCAGCCCTGATGGGAGGGAGGGGAAGGGGTTGCCACACTTGTAGATTGGTAGTGGACCCAGCCTGAGGGCATGCTGAGGGCAGAGCTCTCACTTTACAGTCGGCATTGGGGTTGGAGGTCCCATGCTTGTACAGTTGCTGAGCCGTCCTCAATTTTCCTGAGGCTGTACCTATGGGTGGGAGAGATTTTTGACTGAAAGGTGTGCTCATTATCTGCATTATACTTTCTCTCTTCTCCCTATTCCTGCAAACCGGAAGAAGAGGCGATGGGAAGTCTTGACCACCTCAGCCTCTTGGTCGCTCCCAGACACACACACAGAAATCATCAAAGTGTTCCAACTCTATGTGTGCCATGTGCAGGGTTTTGTAGGGGACGGGGGGAGACAAAGTGAATATAACTTAAAATGGAAGTATACTTTTTATAATTTTTCTTTTTAAAACTTTGTGAAATTATTTCAGATACATATTTTAGTGTTGAGGCAGAGTAGTATATTATAGCCACCAGAAAGAGTATTGTGTACAATTTTACCTGGGGCAATCACAAAACTGTGTATTTTATGTTACAATAAAGGCTTCCTCTGAAGGGACAGCATTGATTCCTGTTTTCGTTTTTTTCTATCAGGTGGCAAGGGAGTGTGGTTTGATAGGAAGAGTTTGAAATCATCAGTGTGACTCTGAAAAAGGGAACTAGTTGGGAGTTGGCTGCCTCAGAGAGCCAGTCTTCAGCTTTGATCGCAGAGGGGGCATTTCTTACCTTCCTGCTCATATGATGTTTTGAAAATTAGAATGATAGTCTTTATCTACTAGCCTCCTGTCTCTAAACTCTTCCTGTTAGGAAACTCATCTTTAAAATTTAACACATTTTTTATTCTATTTTTTATTTTTTCAAAATATGGAACGCTTCATAAATTTCCATGCTAATCTTCTCTGTATTGTTCCAATTTTAGTATATGTGCTGCCAAAGTGAGCACTAAAACTCAGCACATTTAGAGTGCCTGCCCTGAGCCAGGCATTGTGTAGGGGATGAGAAATTGTTTCTGCCATCAAGAGGATTGCAGTCAGGGAAAGGCAACTAACACAATCAGTTATGATAGGATATTGGTTCATGCTGCTATTAAATAAAGGTACCCCAAGAACATAGAGGAAGAGCACCAAACAGCTTAAGCTGGTTCTTAAGGAACAAATAGGCGTTAAGAAAGGAAAAGGCATTCAGCTTTTGAAGTGGGCACGTCACTCAGAAGTGTGCCATCATCCCTACCCCCAGCACCAGAGGCCAGAGCCATTGGCTCAGACATTTTGCCTGACAGGGGAGAGGCAGTCTGTAGAACAGAGAGCTTTGAATATCTCCTCAAAGGAACTGACTGCATTTGCAAGAGAAGTTCAAGCTTAAAGCTGCTCTCAAAAACAGTGGAGGTGATAGTGAAAGGCAATCGGCAGGAGAAAGAGCTTCGTTGGAAATATAGGCTAAACTGGGCTGGCTAGTTTGCTAGAGAGAAATGGGGAAAGAAACAGCTGGCAGGAGCTCTCTCAGGGTCAGGACAAATCTCAAACACTTATCTTGAAACTATGAAGCCTGAATTTGTTTCACTTGTCTTGAAACAAAGAAGCCTTAATTTGATTGGATCAGTTTGTGGAGCAATTTATTCCCCTAGGCATTGTTGAAAAAAAGAAAAAGCAATCATCCAATAATTAGTTTAACATCTGGGTGTGGTTAGGCAAAGAGACAGAGAGACTTGTGAAAAATCACTGACATGCTAGGGTGACTATGGGTATACTCAAATCTACATCCCCATGAAGAACAATAACAGACTTCACACTATGCGGTGGGTGGTGGGGAATAGATAACTCATTAAAATAATCCAGCCACTCACTAAAAAAGTAAGTAACAATAACAAGCCTTGGCAATACATGGAAATAAAACAATACACTCCAAAATAACCAATGGGTCAAAGACGAAACCAAAAGGAAACTTAGAAAATACTTTGAGATGAATGAAAATGAATAGACAACATAAAACTTATGTGATGCAGCTAAAGCAGTGCTTAGAGAAAAATTTATAGCTGTAAAAACATATTAAAAAGAAAATCTCAAGTCAACAACCCAACCTTCCAATTTAAGACAAAAATAAAAAATCTAAACCTAAAGTAAGCAGAAGGAAAGAATAAATAGAGCAGAAATGAAATAGTGAATAGAAAAGTAAAGAAAATCAGAAACCAAAAACTAGGGTTTTTTTTTAAAGATCAACAACAGTGACAACTTTTCACTAGATTAACCGATAAAAAAGAGAATCAGAAACAAAAGAGGAGACATTACTAAAGACGGTACAGAATAAAAGAATTATAAAGGAGTACTATGAACAAATGTATGCCTATACATTAGATAACTTAGATGAAATAGACAAGTTCTTAGAAAAACAAACTACTGAAACTGACTCATGAAGAAATAGACCATCTGAATAGATTTTTAACAAGAGATTGAATTAGCAACCAAAAAGTACCTACAAAGAAGAGCCCAGGCCCAAATGGCCTCACCATTGAATTCCACCAAACATTTAAAGAATACCAATTTTTTTTAAACTTATTCTTCAACATCAAAGAAGTACATTTGATAGTAGAGGACACAGCTGTCCTTATGAGTTCAGCATTTTCATGGAGAAAATTGTACCTGTATCACCTGAAAGTTCAGAATGTTTTTACATAGATAAGTAGGCCCATTAATGTGTTTACTGCTTTGGAATATACAGCTCTTAACAAGCATGTGCTACAAGCCATCTGTTCCTGAAGGCTCTATATATCAAGCCCCCCCCCCCCCCCCCCCCCCCGTCTCCTTTCAGATGTAGAAATCCACTATCTCGCTGCCGGCCCAAGATGGCTTCTGTCTGTAAGCTCCTTTAATAAACTTTAATTCTGGAGTTGTTAGCCTCTTTCTTCAGTCTCTTGGCCCTGTCCTCCTTTGGAGGTCTGTTCTAGTACATGTCGGAAAATTTTCCCCAACACAGAGGACACTCAAAATGAAAAGACAACCCACAGAATGGGAGAAAATATTTGCAAATCATATCTAAGAACTCTTACAACTTAAAAGAGACAACATAATTAAAAAATGGGTAAAGGATCTGAAAAGACATTTTACCAAAGAAGATATACAAATGGCCACTAAACACATAAAAAGACGCTAGACATCTTTAGTCATTAGGGATATGGAAGTTAAAATCAACTCAAGTCATTTTACACCCCATTAGGATGGCTAAATCAAAAGTCCAGACAATAACAAGTGTTGACAAGGGTGTACTGCTGGTGGGGATGTTAAATGGTGCAACCACTTTGGAAACCAGTTTAGCAGTTCCTTAAACAGTTAAACAGAGTTACTGTACAACCCAGTCCTTCCAACTCATAGGCAGTTACACAAGAAAAATTAAAATACATGTCCACAGAAAAAAGGTGTACATAAATGTTCATAACAGCATTATACATAATAGCCAAAGAGTGGAAACAACCCAAATGTCCATCAACTGATGAGTGGAGAGACATATGTAGTGTTGTTTACACACCACATTTGGATGGTGTTACATCCAATGGAATATAATTTGGCAATAAAAAGGAATGAACTACTGATACACAGTACCACATAGAAGAACCTTGAAAATATTATGCTAAGTGAAAGAAGCCAGACACAAAAGACCATGTGTGATATGATTCCATTTATGTGAAATGTCCAGAATGGGCAAATCTATAGAGATAGAAAGTAGATTTGTGGTTGCTTAAGGCTGGGGCCGGGGAGGCTGGGAGGGGAATGGAGGGTATAGCTAAAGGGTATGGGGTTACTTTCGAGGTAATGAAAGTGTTATAAAATTGATTGTTGGTGTTGCACATGTCAGAATATACTAGAAACCATTGAATTGTACACTTTAAATGGGTGATTTGTGTGATGTGTGAATTATATCTAATAAAGTGGTTATTTTTAAAAAGCAAGTGCAAGAGTTCAGCAAGAAATAAAAAGGAGCGAAAGTGGGGTAGGGTGGCCTAATTGTGAGAGCAGGCCTATGCAAAGGAGCTCAGCTGTGAAAAGAAAGGAGGCTGCAAGACTTAGAGGCAGGTGAGGGGTTCAAGGGAGGAGGTTAGTGTCTGACAGCCTGGGTCCAGAGCACAGGTGGAGGGAGGGCTTAACCACGGTCAGCAGAGGAACCTTATTCTAGAGCACAGCTTCTTAAACTTTACAACAGGAAAGTACAGTAGGAGCCTAAGTTCGGTGAGCGCTTTGCTCCCAGTTGCAAAACTACTTAGTGTCTTAAAGATAAAAGTTTGTTTTTCCTTGGGATGAAGCCAATAAGCTAATAAAGATGGTGACCCCAATTACCAGGTAAAGTTAGGACGAACGACGTGTGACAAACGGTGCCGTCAGGTCCACTTACTTGAGACTAGTTATAATTTACCTTGAGACTAGTTGTAATGTGTGTAATGGGTTCTATCTGTTTCACTATAAAATGGAGTGAGATTCTTTTCTGTCTTTGCAATTCCTTAGCGGGTTGCCTGTGCTGTACATCTGTGGGGACAGAGCCAGGAGCGCAGTTTCCAGGCTCTCGGCCTCAAGTGGAAAGGTGCTGGCTCATGTAGTAAATGGCCATCAACTGTGATTGGATGGCCAGCAGCTGTGGCTAGTTGGCCGTCAGCTGTAACCAGTGAGCCATTGGCCACTAATATAACTGCCGTGGCTACGCTAGTAAAAAATGGGGGCTAGCAAGAAGATGGTGGCTGGCAAGCGCAGATTGCAGTTAGGACGGCGGGTTGTGGACAGTGTGGCTCCTGCTTCCTGTTTCTCCAACCCAGACACCAGCAAGAATATAGTAATATGACTCCCCTACCTATGGCTCCGTGGGTGATCCTTTTTGGCCTCACCATGTCCTGCGTTCTTATGTGGGGAGCGGGAGCTGAGACCCTGCAGGCCGCCCCGCACGACAGCATCACATTCTGGTTTAATGCTTACTCAATAACAAACGTGTTTTCTCTCTCTACTACCTTTATGGAGAAGAAAATGTTGGTTTTTAACAATTCTCAAGCTTGAATCTGCTCCAGGATGGAATGTGCCCCACTCCCAACTGAAGCTGCTCCCTGGTGCTCTTTTCCACACTCAGCTTTCTCTTCCTTCACCTGCGCAAGGTTGAGAACCACGGTACTCTGGCCCTAGCTTCCCAAGTCTGCCAGCATGGGCTAGCACCCAGCACATCCCCTTTAGGCAGCCTGCCCCTTTAAGAGCACCCCCCATGTCAGCTCCTCCTTCAAGCTCAGTGGCCGGATTTCCCTGTTGTGAGGCCCTGCTCTTTAAAGCCATGGCTCCATCTTTCTGGCCTTCCGTGTACTGAGACCGGAGTGCTGAGGGGGCCCTGGGTGCTGGGAGTAGGCACAAGTGGCCTGTGACAGGTGCACATGGGACGTGAACCTCTGCCCAGGACTCAGGAGGGACACAGAGCTGGGACAGGGTGGATCCTGAGACGTAGCTGAGCCACTCAGGAGTGGGCAAGACCTGTCATTTGTTAAGCAGCCGCTGTATGCCAGGCACCGCGCCAAGCCCTTTTTGCACCTTCTGATGGGGGTATTATATTCCCATTTGACAGATAGGGAGATGGAGCTCAGAGCAGAGAGCTGAATTTCCTGGGGCCGTACAGGTAGCAAGTGGCAGAGTCAGGGGCTGAACTCAGGTCAGTGTGACTCCAAAGCCTGGTATTCTCTCCTCTGCCTCACCTGCCTGACAGGGGTCCTGGCTTCTTTCTAAACTTCCTTTGTCCTTGGTTTTCCTGTGTGTGGTAGAGTGGGGGTGGGGATGTAAGAAATGGGTTATCCTTTGCCCATCCCCCCACGCCCCCATACCAGCACTCTGGTTCCTTCCTCCTCCCAGGAGCCGCCTGGATATGCTGCTGCTGCTGTTCCTGCTGCTGCTGCTGCTGTTCCTGCTGCTGCTGCTGCTGCCGCCACTGGCCGTGCTCCAGCAACAGCAGTCCCAGGGTCCCAGGCTGTCCTGGCTTGCTGGCCTCCAGCACCATGTGGCCTGGGGGCTTCTGTGCTGGGCAGCTGCCTGGCAGCAGTGGAGACTGGAGCGGAGAACGCTGCATGTGGGCCAGAGCCAGCAGCAGGCCCTGAGGTGGTGTCTGAAGCGAGCCCAGGGTCCCCGCTGTCCCCTTAGGGGGAGCACAGGTGTGTTTTCCAGGGTCTGAGGAGGTGGCCCAAAGAGGAAGAAACCCCACAGGACAGTCAAATCCCAGAACCTGAAGACCTCCCTTCCCCACTTCTGCTGGCAACACAGAGAGGCCTGACCCAGAGATCCTCCCCAGGCTCCAGACTGTTCAAGATGAATTTTCCCATCCTGG
This sequence comes from Rhinolophus hipposideros, assembly GCF_964194185.1. Classification (NCBI taxonomy): domain Eukaryota; kingdom Metazoa; phylum Chordata; class Mammalia; order Chiroptera; family Rhinolophidae; genus Rhinolophus; species Rhinolophus hipposideros. Next base: position 36,501,145 of record NC_138066.1, on the reverse strand, counting down.
GCCCTGATAGTCCCCTTCCCCCCAGGCCTATTTTGGGTCCCTTCCGGAAGGGTCTCGCCAGCCTTGCCTGAAATTCTTGGGAAACTCTGTGGCTTCATGAAGAGTTTATGATGTCTTTGGGGCTACAGATATGAGCGCCTTCCGGAAGCATCTCCCTCTGACCAAGGCCAGCCAGGCCCAGAAGGAAGAAAGTGAGGGGCAGCTCTCTACCTCAAACCAGCCCCAGGGGGAGGCCGCTGTGCAGGTAAACTGAGAAAGCTGGAGCCCAGCCCCACCAGACACCCCTATTTGCAGCCAAACCCTTCAATCAGGGTGGGCAAAGAACCCATAACCTGGGAACTCAGGGCCTGGCTCAGGTCGGAGGCCAACAACCTCTCATGTCTCTCTCCAGGCCACCTTGCTGGGTCTGGCAGCCCTAAACAAGGCCTACCCGGAAGTGCAGGCTCCGGGAGGCAAGGCCTGTGTGACTCCTACGTCCCCTTGGCCCCACCGCCTCCCCTGGCCTTGGCATGCCCTCGGCCAGGTTAGCCCCCCTGGATCCAAGGACCCCAATGCTCTGCTACTGGGAGCACTGATGTCCCCAGGGCTGCGGGCACTGGAAGCTGGGACAGCAGTTGAACTCCTGGATGTCTTCTCGGGCCTGGAGGCCCATGGCGAAGAGCTGGCTGAGGCAATAGCTGCTGGGAACCCAGGAGCACCTCTCCCCAGACGGGCAGATGAGCTGCGGGAGGCCCTAGAGCAGGGACCCCGAGGACTGGCCCTTCGGCTCTGGCCAAAGCTGCAGGTGGTGGTGACTCTGGATGCAGGAGGCCAGGACGAAGCTGTGGCTGCCCTGGGGGCCTTGTGGTGCCAAGGGCTAGACTTCTTCTCTCCAGCTTATGCTGCCTCTGGAGGTCAGCAGGACTCAAGGGTGGTGAGCTGGGGGCAGGGCACAGAGGTCACACCGCTAGCTGCCATGTAGAGCGCCGTACGTTATCATCTCATGTAATCCTCCCCAACACCAGCAGCTGCGTTTTACAAATGATGAAACGGGGGTTCATAGAAGTTGCACAAATTCATACAGCACCCGTTTGTCGCCTCCAGAACCACTGCCTCTTCCCAGTCAGGACCCGAGAGGCAGTGGGCTGAGCCTGGGGAAGCCGCGAAGGAGGGGGTGGAAGGGCAGTAGTGGGATCAGATGCTCAGAGGACTGCAGCCCGGGGTGCAGGCGGAGGGCCTAGCAGAAAACAATGGTACCACCAGATAAAGGGGCTGCTTGTTCCCCGCAGGGGTGATGGGCCTGAACCTGTGGCCAGAACAGCCCCGTGGGCTGTATGTCCTGCCCCCTGGTGCTCCCTTGATTGAGCTGCTCCCAGTCAAGGAAGGACCCCAGGAAGAGGCTGCCACCACCATCCTGCTGGCTGAGGCCCAGAAGGGCAAGGAGTACGAGCTGGTGCTGACTGACCATGCCAGCCTTACCAGGTGATCACCTGCCCCCCCCCCAGCCACCGCAAGCCCTCTGGGACCCTGTTGAGGGCCAGGGGCATGAGCTAATGGGTCCTTGGACCTGACCTTACCCTCACTCCCACCCCGTCAGGTGCTGTCTGGGTGACGTGGTACGGGTGATTGGTGCCTACAATCAGTGTCCAGTTGTCAGGTTCGTTGGCAGGTAGGTGACTTCCAAGGGAGCTGAGGGGCTGTCCTTGTGCCCTGGGCTCCTCTGCCTTCCCCTCCCTTCTCTCCAGGCTGGGCCAGACCCTGAGTGTTCGAGGAGAAGACATTGGTGAGGATATGTTCTCCGAGGCCCTGGGCCGGGCGGTGGGGCAGTGGCCAGGGGCCAAGCTTTTGGACCATGGCTGTGTGGAGAGCAGCATTCTGGGTAAGCTTCGCCATCAGTTCCTGCCCCCTGTTGGGTTGGCTGCCCCCCAGTGCATAACCATCCTGCTGGGAGACCTCTAGGAAGGAGGTTAGACCCAGCTTCCTTTGCTGCTCCTAACAAGAGTCCTTCCCCGTGTTTAACTCCAATCCCTCCTGCTTCAGTCTCTCCCCATTTCCTTTCCTGACCTGTTTCAGATTTAGCACTAAGTTCTGGGTTTCATTAACCCTCTCCCCACCAAGAAACCCCCTTTTTCCCTGTGAACCCCAGAGTGGGAAAGAATGGGGGACGGGAAGGGGGTCGCAGGCTTTGGCTTTGGAAGTTGCCCTGTTCACAGGAGAGCATGTGTGTGGGGTTTGTCTGCAGATTCCTCCGGGGGCTCTGCTCCCCACTATGAGGTATTTGTGGCACTGAGGGGGCTGAGGAACCTGTCAGAGGAACATCGAGACAAGGTAAATGAGGCAGAGACAGTATCTGACTGAATGTCCCCTTCACTCTGCATGTCCCCAAGTGCCATAGGCACAGAGAAGGATGGGGAGGAGTGGGGCAGGGAGGAGTGCTTTCCTATGGCTCTGGGAAGGGAGGGGTGAATCCCACAGACACACGCATGCCAGTGGAACTCCTACCCAGGCATATGCTGGGCACAGTGTGCACACCTCATCTACACGCCACAGACCAGACTTATTCGGGCCATTCTGTCCTCAGCTTGACCACTGCCTTCAGGAAGTCTCTCCCTGCTACAAGTCCCTGAGGTTCCGGGGCAGTGTGGGCCCTGCCAGAGTCCACCTGGTGGGGCAGGGGGCCTTCCGAGCGCTCCGGGAAGCCCTTGCTGCCTGTGCCTCGTCCCCCTTCCCTCCTGAGATGCCCCGGGTCCTCAGGCACAGGAACCTGGCCCAGCTCCTGCAGAGGAGGGTGGTGTCCTGAGTTGAGGCCCACCCACTGCCCCATCCACCCCCAGAGGCTGCCCCACTCTATCCTCTGGGGCCTCTCTGGATGGGGAACCCTTGGCCAGGGTTTTTGACTCTGTGTCACCTGACAGTTGCCCATCAGAGCTTCTGGGATGTAGGAAGGTCTGACCTAGTCAGCCAGTTCTGAGGAGGTGACTTCAGGGGGACAGCCGATACCAGCCATGCCCTGCCCGGAGCCCCCTCTGCCCACTCTGGAGGACATTGCTAGAGAGTTCCCATACATGCTGATGGCTCCTGTGCCTCTCAGCCCAGTGCTCTGGGCAGGCTGGAAATGTTGGGAGTTCATATTCCCAGGAGCAAACTTCAGTCAGCAAGGAGCAGGAGTTGAGAATGCTGCCCTCAGCTTCATTATCTCTCAGTGCGACAATTCAGAAGTGTATTCTGCACCAGTTGGCCACAGTGGTAGCCCTCTTATTTACACAGTTCTTGCTGGCTTTCCTCCCATCCTTACTCCATTATGTGTTTTCTAGGATCACCTCCCAAATAAACCTCTTACACCCAGATTCTTGACTCGGGGTCTGCTTTTTGGGAAAACTACAGTGGTCCCTTTTGCTCTGCTCCTGCCGCAGCCTGCCCTTCCACCTTCAGCTCTGGACACCAGCGCTTTCTCCCTACTCTCCACTGGGGTAGGCCCCAAGCGTGTGTGTGTGTACTCGGGAGCCCTCGGGGACCACTGCCACAGCCTAGATCAACCCAGAAAACACAAAGCTCCCTCCTCATACCTCTCCTCATTCCAAGCTTAACCTAAATGTGAAGGGGCTGCTCCCCAAAAGAGCTGGCCTTGGTTCAGCACAGGTCCATTTCCTGGCCCAGCACCCACAAATCACTTCCATGGGCAGAGGCTGTACTGCAAATTGTAAAGCCTCACAGTAGGAAGCAACTGCAGACACCATGTGTGTCAACTGCCCATCCTACCGGTGGGGACACTGAGGCTTGGCGAGGCTGTGAGGCTCGCCTAAGGCCAAGCTCCTCCTAAGTAGCATGACACCTGCTCCTAAGTCTCTGATTCTGCCTCTGAATTACATCTGGATTCACGCCCCACATTCAGGTTCCTGCGCCCACTCAGCCGGCCCCTACATCAGCCCATGACTCCTCTCTGCTAAAACCCTGCATGTCTCCCCAGCACCCACCTTTGACTCACCGTGGACCTCATTTGCCGGTCCAGCCACCTCTCTCCTCTGTGACCACGAGGACCCCCCTCTGCTATCCCACTGTCACCTCCAGGTCTTTGCTCAAATTGTCCCTCCTGCAGAATGCCTTCTCCCCGAAAATTACCTGGTAGAAATCCCCTTTTCATGAAAAACCTGTTCAGAGTCCTTTCTCCCACTGAGCTATCACTGGTGGGTCTCACCCCCACCTGGACTTTGGAGCACCTTGAAAACTGAGCATGTCACTCCAGCATCCAGTGCAGGGCCTGGCACAGAGCAGGTGCTCAATAGACAGTGCCCTGAATAAGACAGACTCCAACCGTGGTGGCTCACTGACTGCTGATGGCAGGATGGGACCCCATCCCTCCCCTCCAGGAAGGAAGCTGGGAGATCAAAGGAAATCACCAGGTTTGGCTGCTTTCCTCCCATTGCCCAGGTTTGGTTTTCAAGGTTTTCCATCTTGGAGGTTGGTGGAAGGGGCAAAAGGAAGAAAAGAGCTGGAGGAAGGGAGAACCAGCTCACAAGCCTTTTTCCATGGAGGAGGAAGGCCCCGGAGCCTGACAGACCCACGGGGAGTGACGAGGAGTGGTGGGGAGAGGCCTGCTGTCTGGGTGCCCTCCCCCTACCACATATACCCTATGGAGAGTGGGTTTCATGACCACCTCCTCGCCTGCCCCTAATTAGCAGCTGTGCCCCCTACATTGTTCCATGCCAGCGCCCCAGCCAAGGCCTCTTTTGTGCTCTCAGATTCCTGGGTGCAAGTTGGCCTCATTAGTGCCCGGAGACCGCCCCATCTCCAGGGAGCAGGCAGACAGACAAGGGGGAGATCAGGGGGACAGTGATCCAACTCCGGCCTCTGAGTGTCTTGGCGGCCATTCCTTGGGCCCAGCCTGGAGACGGCCCCCCTACACGAAGCTAATCTTAGACTTGCCTTTGTCTGGCCCCAGAGTGGACGCAAGTGCCCGTTTCTCCCCCACCACCTCAGAGCACTATAAACCCCAAGCCCCTGGGGTAGCAGGTCACAGTCGACGGCCTCAAAGTTCCTGGCTATTTGGACCACTGGAGACAACTTCCCGGCTACCCCACTCTGAGATCCAGACACCATGAACCCTCCCTCCACAAAGGTAAAGACCCAGGGACAGAGGGGACACATCATACTAGGGGGCAATGAGAATGCTTGCTCAGGGGTAGAAGAAAAGCTGAGGATATCTCCCACTTGGTCTTCTCCTATGTGAGCTCTGAGGCAGGCTGGAGGCTGGATGGACACTTGGCTGAGAACCTGTCTTGGCTAATATTCAATTGTGGCCTCTTTTCCTAAGAGCTCATGTTTATTGAGTTCTTACTATGTTTCAGCTGCTGTGTTTGCACCTGCCATCTCATTTCATCCTCCCAGCAGCCCTGCATAGTAGGAATTATTTAATACCCAGGTCACAAGTGAGGAAGCTATGCCACCTGAGAGGGTAGGAAACTGGACCAAAGCCACAGAGTCCGGTGTCCCCTGCAAGGGAGCAGGCAGACAACACTTGGATCCTGCCAGTTCTTAATTTGCACGGGTTTGCTGCTGGGCGTAAGGGGAGCAGGAAGAAATAGGGCCTCTGCTTCCCTGAGTGCACAAACTTCAGACACACCTGTTTTCAGATGGAGTGGTAAGCACTTCAATGGGGGTACAATAGAGACTAATCCCTCCAGAGGACAGAGGGATTCATTCTGCCCAGGGGATCTCAAAGGGCTTCCTGGAGGAGATGCTGTGCTGGGATTTGAAGGATGAGGTAACGGAGCCAGATGAGCTCTTTTCCAACAGAGCCCTTCACGTAGCATGGCGCAGAGGCAGGAACACGAAGGGACAGCGAGGGAGGGGAGCAGGCCAAGAGGAGGAGCGCAAACAGCGGGGCAAGGCCTGGGTGTGGGGGCTGGATGTCCGCGCAGTGGTGAGACCCCCCAGCGCCGGATCTCCACCTTTCTAGGTCTCCTGGGCCGCCATGACGCTTCTGCTGCTGCTGCTGCTGCTGCCCCCCGCGCTGCTGTCTCCTGGGGCGGCCGCGCAGCCCCTGCCCGACTGCTGTCGCCAGAAGACGTGCTCCTGCCGACTCTACCAGCTGCTGCACGGCGCTGGCAATCACGCGGCTGGCATCCTTACGCTGGGCAAGCGGCGGCCAGGTCCTCCCGGCCTCCAGGGCCGGCTGCAGCGCCTCCTGCAGGCCAGCGGTAACCACGCGGCCGGCATCCTGACCATGGGCCGCCGCGCAGGCGCAGAGTCTGCGCCGCGCCCCTGCTCCGGGCGCCGTTGTCCCTCTACTACTCCGTCATCTGTCGCGCCTGGGGGACGGTCCGGGGTCTGAGCCCCGGCTTGGGCTCTGTCCTGTCCCTGCCCACTCCCCTCTGCCCGCCAGGAGTCAGCCCCCAAACAAAAAAGTGCAATAAAGACGAGACTCCGTTGGTGTGGCTGCTCTCTGTTCCTGCGTGGTCGCCTCTCTCCCTCCAGGGGGCGGCAGAGTCTTGTGAACTATAAAGAGCCCAGTGGCCTGGAAGCCCGGCTCTGGGGCACCTCAAGCTTGGGCGTCGTTGAACTTGAAACACTCTTGGATGGGGAGCTTCCAGAGCAAGGAACCGTGCAAGGCCCTGGGGTGCGTAGATAACCGCATATGTGCATGCGGGAAGGGAGGATGCGGGATAGACACGTCCCTGGATACTCTGCTAGTCATTCTATGTGAGCCTTCATGGATAGACACAGGAGGGGAGCGAGAGCAAGAAAAGCTGCACAGAGGAGCGGAATCCGGTTGAGAAGGGCTGGGAGCTGAGCATTCGGAGGAGGCAGGGAATAATGAGGTTCAACATGAGTCACCTAGAGTGGCTGCAGCGTGGGACAGAGGGTGTGTGGAGCGGTGAGGCACCGGAGGGGGAGACAGGTTGTGCAGCGCAGATTGTAAAGCCCCTCACGAGTCATCAGGCTTTATTCTGTAGGTAGCTGGGAATTACCAGTTCTTATGCACAGATGGGTGAGATTTTCCTACAACTTTAACTGAACACAGCTGTTACGGGTTGAATTGTGCCCCCTCTCTAAATTCATATGTTGAAGTGATAGCACTTCAGAATGTGACTTTATTTGGAGGGTGGTTACAGATGTAATTAATTAAGGTGAAGTTATACTGGTGTGAGGTGGGCCTCCAGTCCAGTATGACTAGTGTCCTTACAAAAAGGGTCGGAGGGATTTGGACACAGAAACACACATTGGGAGAACCCATGTGAACGTGAAGGCAGAGGTGTGGTAATGCATCTGCAAGCCAAGGAATGCCAAGATTGCCAGCAACCTCCCAGAAGCTAGAAGACAGGCCTGGAACAGGTTTTCCTTCACAGCCTTCAAAGAAAACCAATCTGGCCATTATATTGAACTTGGACTTTGAGCCTCCAGAACTGAGACGATAAATGTCTGTTGTTTAAGCCACCCAGTTTGTGATACTTTGTTATAGGAGTCCTAGGGAACTAATATAACACCCAAAAGTAGAGACACAGAACAATGGGACACTTTTAAGCAATCTACCATCCCAGATGATATTGGACTCAGACCCTTGGGGGGAGGAGTACTAGCTTGCCCTCTCCGGGACATCTTTACATTCTCACTGGCTTTAACTGTTTTGTTGCAGGAAGCAGTTACGCTAAGTCACCACACTAAGCCGCCCCAGTAGTTTTCTACTTATATGGTGCAAAAGTCCTGTGTCTGGTCTCACTTGCGTCCTTCTTGCTGCAAACTGACTCTGCCTACCTTTAAACTATCTTTCTCAGCCCCAAACTTGCTTCCAGCCTTTCTTCAACTTGAATGGCAGCAGAGAGAAGGATTAAATCAAGACCATAGGAAGAAGGAGATTAGGGAGAAATTTGCTCTCCAACACACTTATTTTTTGCCAACACCATGCGTTATGCTACTAAATTCTCACAACCACATGAAGTGAAAAGTTCTAGCTCCATTTTACAGATGAGAAAAGTGAGGCTCAGAGAGGCCAAGTCACACCATTAGTAAATGGCAGAGCCGGGATTGTACCCTGTGGACTCCAAAGCTCTTTTCATCCATCCTGCTGGACTCAGAGACAGAATTCTCCAGGGTGGCCTATGCAAATCGAGGCACAGATGGGGTTAAGTAGTACATTCTAGAAGTTGAGTTCTCAGCCTTTCCAGCGATGCTCAACTGGCAAAACTAGCCTCTTTAAACCCTTGCTGTCACACTGGAGCGCAGGGACTTGAGGGTGCTGAGAAAACAGCCCAACTCCAGCAGGCGGCACTGCGAACCAGATACTATTCCCAACGTGGGCGGTGCGCCGGGAAACCCGTCCGGGCGGAGCCAAAGGGAGCTCCTGGGAACCACGCATGGGGTGTGGCCACCCTGGAAGGGGCGTGTCTGTCGCTCAAGCCCCGCCCCACCTCTGAGCCTCGACTCCTGGTGGGCGTGTCCCGAATTTTCTCCCCGAGAGACACGCGTGGGCTGCTTGCCTCCTGAAGGAGGGCCGCCGAGAGGTGTACGGGTGTCACGGGCTGCCCCTCCCGGTACGGGGCCACGTGGCAGGCGCGGGCCAAGCCCAGGGGAAAGAAGCTGGCCCGTGGGGTAAAGAACCACTGAGGCACTGCGGAGCCAAGCCGAAAGCTTCGGGGTTTGGAGCAGAGACGCGGCGGCGAGAGGGAGGGGAGAAGGCAGGCTGGCGCATGGGGCGCCCCGGCCCGGCCGGCAGCGCGCCCCCTTGGGCCCCGCCGCGCTGAATGACCCCCAGCGCCGCGCCTCGAACCCGCGCCGGGAGGCCATGCCTGTCATGAAGGGGTTGCTGGCCCCACAAAACACCTTCCTGGACACCATAGCCAGCCGCTTCGACGGCACACGTGAGTGGGGCGGCGGCTGGGGCGGGGGCCAAGACTTCTTCAGGGTCGGCTTGGGTCTCCTGGATGTGGTCAGACCCGAGGCATGGAGAGAGAGTGGAATTGAGAGCCTAGGAACTCCCGAAGCCGTGGTAGAGGAACAGAACTGGGAGCACTCTGTGAGGGGAAGCGGGGAGAAGGCCAAAAGTGCGGGGGGCCAAAATGGGGGGTGTGACTGAAAGGCTCTTTGTGCAGCAAAACGGAGGAGAGGCCTTGGGAGAGGCCCAGTACGGTGTAGAGCTCTGCTGGCGGGATGTATGCGGGAATATCCGAGATGCGGAGGTGGGACGAAGTGGCCAGACGCTCTGGAGTCTACTCCCAGACGACTCCAGCATCCCCTTCCTCCAGGAAAGGAGAAGGAGAATGAGAGCGAGAGAGAGAAGGAAAAGATTAGACTTCCGCAGGACCTAGTTTGGATTAAGGTCATGCGCCCCCAAATCGTGGCGCGTCAGTGTCTGAGGGAGGTGAGCCAGAAGGGGTCCCTTCTGACAAAGGGAACTAACTCCCTGTTCGCCGACCCCAGCTTGGGTTCCAGGTTCAGCACCTTGGACAGCCACACTCCTCCTTCCCGGCCTCTTCTCCCGCCATTCCCTTTTCCTACTTTGGAGCCTAAGGATCTCCCCCTGCCCTTCTGGGGCACCCTGGCCAGGATCTGGAAGGTGGGGGGAGAGGTACCTGAGGGCAGAAACCAAGCTGCGGGCATCCTACCCGCCTCCTCACCTTCCCACCCCCCTATACACACCTCCCTGGTTTCCATAGCGCCCATCACTGGGGCAACAGGCCCTGGGATGGAAGAAGGAGGCTGCTGCCCAGGGCCCATCGCCTGCCAGGCACCTTCAATGTCTCCATCAGCAACCCCACCTCCAGACACTCACCCTTCCTAGCACCCCCCAGGACTGGCTGTGTCGCAGACCCATTCCCTCTGTCCCTGAATGGCTTATAGAGTCCCACTGTGGCCTCCCACCTATTGGAACTGGAAGGAGCCAGCTCAGGTCGTACTGCTGGGGTTGCTGGAGCCACAGCTTCATTGCCCAATCCTGTCAGACTTTAAGCACTGGGGACAGGCCCCTAAAATTAGCTAAAGGGATGCTAAAAAGAGGACCTTTCCTGGAAGGCAGAGGATGAAGAAGTTTTTCCCTCCCCACACAAAGATTTGTGAGTTTGCATTATCTCTGCCTTTTGGTTTTCTATCAATAAAATGGGTGTGATATCCTGAGACTCTCTGCCCTGTCCACTCTTGAATAGGATGACAGGGTAGCAGCTATTGATGTGCTTTGAAAGCTGTGCAAATGAGGGGGAATCACTTCACCCAGTCAGTGTGACACTGACTATGTGCCAGGACTTGCTCATGTAACTCTCACAAAACCATGTGAGGAAGATCTATAACCTCCCCCCCCCCACATACACACACTTTGCAGACAAGGAAACAGAGGCACAGAGGAGTTCATTAACTTGCCAAAGATTACACAGTAAGCAGCAAAGGTGGGGTGATGGAGTTCCTGCCTGTACTTACCATGCTATGCTGCCTCCTATAGTAAGAGCGGAGGGATGGAACGCATGACCTCTTGGGGTTCCTTCTCCAAGCCACAGTAGTCCCTGTCCCAGTTCCAGAGCACCCTTAAGTCTCCTTGTCCTTTTGCTCCATCCCTTCTTACTCTCATTTCAGAATATACCAGAGGGGGATCCAGGAATCACATGGAAGCCTGGGAAGCTTCTGGCTCTGTGACCTCTGACCACAGCTTGGGGGAGGTACTGTCTACCTGGAAGCTGAGTTCCCCTCCTGGCTTTGACCTAACCTTGACCTCCTCTGTCTTCCCACAGACAGCAACTTCCTGTTGGCCAATGCACAGGGCCCACGGGGCTTTCCCATCGTCTACTGCTCTGACGGCTTCTGTGAGCTCACAGGCTACGGCCGCACTGAGGTCATGCAGAAAACATGCAGCTGCCATTTCCTTTATGGTCCAGAGACCAGTGAGCCAGCCCTGCAGAGGCTGCACAAGGCACTGGAGGGCCATCAGGAACACCAGGCTGAAATTTGCTTCTACCGGAAGGATGGTGAGGGCCTTGCCTATCCTGCACCCTTGCCCAGTCCCCAGGCTTTACTCAGAGTTCAGTTCACACAGAAGCCTGGGTGCTTATTTCCACACTGCCACAAGCTGACGATGTGACACTGAGTCTCTGACTGTGTGACCTGACCCTCTCTGGCCCTTGGTTCTTCCATCTGGAAGGTGAAGGAATCGGCTGACATAATCTCTGGGGTTCTTTCTAGCTCTAAAGCTTTGCCAAGCCCTTTGCCTATGCCCAGGAACCAAGGGAGATTGAGAGAAAGGGATGTCATGGGCTGCTCACCCTTCCCCTCCATCTCTCCACACCTATAGGTTCGGCCTTTTGGTGCCTCCTGGACATGATGCCAATCAAGAATGAGATGGGGGAGGTCGTGCTCTTCCTCTTCTCCTTCAAGGACATCACTCAGAGTGGAGGCCCAGGACTTGGCCCCTCAGGGGACAGTAATCATGGTAACTGCAAGTCTGGGGAGAAGGCACAAATTGTCAGAGGTCCTTGCCCAAGGTCACATAAGACCTCTCCCTACCCAGCGTCATGGGATGTGCCCCCACTTATCTCTGTACCTTCTTCCCAATAGGAAACTCCCTTGGCAGGAGGGGAGCCAGCTCAAGATGTCGATTTACCAGGAGACAGAGCCGGACTGCCCTACACAGACTGACTGGCCACTTTGGCCGCCGGGGCCACAGAGGCATGAAAAACAATAATGTGAGTCCTGTCTCCACCCCAACATCTCCCAGCCGTGATGCTGAGGCATTCTGTTACTGTCTTCATTTCCCTGTCTGTCTGCTCTCCCTCCAGTGACCTGCTCCTCTGTCTGCTCATTTCTTTGCTCTATCCCATGTCCCCCCACATCTCCTTCCATCTTCGTCTCCCTTGCTTCCCTGTGATTGACATTGCTCTGATGATGACACAGGGTGGGGCTCTAGCAGCAATTATGTCACCTACCTCTGGCTGATAAGGGTTGTCCTGTGGGGGGTGAAATCATAAGTTGTGGGCCTAGGGAGAAAGCCCCCATTGGGAGCCTGGCATCTAGCCCTGTGTACCATTCCTAGGACCCGATAAAGCCACAGGACTGAGTCTCCAAGGCTCTGTGTAGTCTGTGAGGGCTACAGGGAATGGGGTGCACTGTACCAGCCTCCCCTCATTCCTGGGATACGCCCATCCCCCACTGGGCCTCCAGAACCCAAGAGGAACTTGAGGGAGAAATTAGTGACCCTTCAAGCTAGTGCATGTGCCTGATTTGTCATAATCTCCTCAAGCAGGATGAAGGCCAGACCTTAAGATACCCCCCCCCCAAAACGTATTATTTCAAAATGAGGCCTGAGCAGTAGCTCGGCAGGGGAAGGAAGTGTCAGATGCCAGCCCCCGAACCCCTCTCCTTCACCTTCTGTCTTGTCCTGTGGTTGTACTCGCAGTTCCACACGCCCCCGTTGCCCCATCCCCTTCCTCTCCCTTCCCCAGCCTTGGCTCCTCTTTCCCCCAAGTGTCCCCAACTGCCACCCCTCTCCCCTTAGAACGTGCTTGAGCCAAAGCCATCAGTGCCCGAGTACAAGGTGGCCTCCGTGGGGGGCTCCCGCTGCCTCCTCCTCCACTACAGCATCCCCAAGGCTGTCTGGGACGGCCTCATCCTCCTCGCCACCTTCTACGTTGCGGTCACTGTCCCCTACAATGTCTGCTTCTTGGGCGACGATGACGACACCTCCATCACTTCCCGACACACTCTTGTCAGCGACATCGCCGTGGAGATGCTCTTCATCCTGGGTCAGACGCTCTGCCCCACGTACCCGGGGGGGTGGGCTAGAGGGACTCACTTATCCAAGCCTCACCCCATCAGGGGCCTGCAGTACCCAGGTATTCAGAGACCATCCATTTATGGGTCTTTAAGTGCCCTGCCCCCTGCCCCTTGACCCCTGCAGCTTTTAGACCTCTCCTCCCTAAGGACCAGCCAGAAGCCCAATCTGTCTTCCCCTTTTCTGCCTCCAACTCCATTCTGGGTCTCTAAGTGTTGTTCCCAGCTTATCCAGTTCCTTGGCCCCTTGGCCTGAGTTTGTAGGCCAAGACCCCCTAGTAACAGCCTCTTGCACCCCCAGATATCATCCTGAACTTCCGCACCACCTATGTGTCCCAGTCCGGCCAGGTGGTCTCTGCTCCTCGTTCCATTGGTCTTCACTACCTGGCCACATGGTTCTTCGTTGATCTTATTGCCGCGCTGCCTTTTGACCTGCTTTACATTTTCAACATCACTGTGGTGAGTGACCCCCATCCCCCGTGCAGCCTAACCTCCCAGCTTTAGCACAGCACCTCCCATTAAGGGACCCACCCCAAACCCAAACTCAGTCCTTCCCATCAACCTATCTGTGACTACTCGTCAGGCAGCTGCTATGGGCCAAGCCCTGTGCTAGGAGCTGAGCAGGACCTGAGAGGGTCTGTGTTCTCGGGGAGCTCAGCGCACAGCCTCTAAGGGAAGCTGAGGAACAAAAAGCCAAGTAGGGCTACCGAGGCGACCCTGGCCTCATGCCAAATGAGTGGTACTTTTCACATTTTTATTTAACAAACAACGAATGAGCAGTTAGCTGTCTGCAAAGCTTTGTGTGGGGCATGGTCACTGTGGGAAAAAGGTACAAGGATTCAGCCTCCAAGCAGTTAAGCGGGTGAGGGGACAGAACTACTGGAGGGGACAGCAGGAACAAAGAGGTGAATGAAGTGGAAGATGGGGCCCAGGTATTGTGTTTGAGGGCTGGGCACGGAGCTAGCTGATCTTGTAATTCCAGGTTGGAACATGGGTGTGTGTCAAAATGATCTAAAATCTAGACAGAGCCTGGGCGGCCAAAGTACCCCAGTTGGGCAGAGGCTAGGGTAGTGTGGGAAGAGTTCCTGAGGGAGGTGAGAGTAGAGCTAGACGGAGAGTAGGATGTAGCTGGTGGGAGATGAGGAAAGAGAGCATTAGGAGGGAGCATAGCAAGCCCAGGCCAGGAGGTAGAGGCCGTGGCTGGGTTTGGAGGCAGAGAATGCTAAGACCGGTGTCCTCCCAGCTCCCTGGCAACTGTCCGGAGGTGCTTATAAGTGGGTAGCTCTGCATCCAGCTGGTGGACAGTAGGTCTTCTCAAGTCCGGGGTGAGGGAGTCCCACGCCCTGTCCTTAGACCCCCTTGGTTTTGGATGAGGAGGTGGAGAGCTGTTTCCCTGTGCACTCCTCTCTCTGCCACACTCAGCTATAGCAGGAAACCACCTACACACAGCCAGATTTAACTAGCCGCCAACGAGCTGTGGGCCTCTTCTGGCTGTGTACACGTGTGTGCACGCTCCCACACGTGTGTGTGTCTGCACTGAGGCTCCGGGCATTCCGGGCAGAGCTCCCCACCCTCCCCATCCCCCATGCCCACCAAACTATCAGTGGGGCAAACAACTGTCCCTGGGGAGAGGGAGAGCTGAAGAGAGCCCCCTGTTCCTCCTCCCAGGCGGTTCCCCTCCTTTAGTACCTTCAGGAGCACTTTACAGTTTACCAAGTACTTTCACACACATCATCACATAGGAGCCTCACAGTAACCCTCAGGGCAGGTTCTTTTATCTTTGTTTTTCAGAGGTAGATGCAGTGTCTCAGAGAGGTTAAGTGGCTTGCTGAAGGTCACACAGCCAACAGTGACAAGCAGGCGATTGGAGCGAGGTCTCCAGACTCCTAGTCCAGTATTGTTTCTAGCACAGCACCCTGCTTCCCAGGAAAGCAGGATACCTGAGTGGATGGTCTGGCATAAGGGGAGGTGAGGAGAGATATGCGGGGGCTGGAGAAGGCAGAGCAAAGAGAGAGGATGAGGAGTCTCTGGCAGAGCTATGGACTTGAAGGAGCCAGGCCTGGGACAATCTGGTCCAAGGAGAAGGAGAGGTGGACCCCAAGGGAGTGGGGCCCAGGGCCAGGTGACTGGGGGAAAGCCCTAACGGACTCACGTCAGGAGCTCTGGGAGGTAAGGGCAGGTAGTAAGCCTGGAGAGGGTCCATGTGGGGCAATCAGGGCCGCTTACTTCACCTATATGGCTCAGGAACCATGTAGGGCCAGGGCTATGGGGGACGCTCCTGGAAGCCCCTGAGAGGATGGGGAAGGGCCTTCATACCAGGTAACCCAGACACTGTCCCAGAGTCCATAGCCCTAGCCTCCCAGTTGCCCCCATCCAGAGTAGTGAGAAAATAAGCCCCCTACCTGCTCCTCACCTCCAAGATTCGAAGGGCTAATTGGAGCATTAATAAGCACAATGGAAACAGTCATCATGGTAACATTTACCACGATTAGCTAACATTTACAGGACCTTACTAGGTACCACTAGCTCCATCAACCCCCACCTAGCCCCACAGGGCTGAGACCTCGCAGCCCAGGCTCCCTCAGTCCCTGCTCTCCTTCCCTTGACATTTTGGCATGACGCTCTTCTTGCCTGCAGCTAACCCATGAGAGGAAAGGTCCCTAAACCTTCCCCTGTCCTCCAGCCTCTTGCCTGTCCCCACTCTACCATGCTTCTCTATGTCTTGAGGGGTGGCTCCTATTACAATTGCTGTCATCAGGAGCCAGCTCGTCGCCACAGCTGATTGAGCCTAGGACACTGGGGGATTTGAGCAGGGGCTCATTCTTTCTCTTCCCCTGACTCTGACCAGGACTTGCTCCTTCACAGCCCACAACGCTGAGGCAGGATAGCACAGAATGGACTTGGTATCAGCCCAGATTTGCGTTCCAGCTCCATCATACCTTTAGTCTGTGACCTCCAGCAAATCACTACCTCTCTGGGCCTTAGTTTACTCATCTGCAAACTGGGAATGATGAGGACAATTAGACCGAAGGCATACGTTTTTTTCCAAATGGGATTACAAACACTTAGCCCAGGGCCTGACACATGGTAAGTACTTACACAGTGTCAGCCATTATTAGTTTCAGTGTCATTCTCTCCCCCCGCATTTCCTGGTCCCCTTCTCAGGACAGAGGGATGTTTGTCCTGCTGCAGCTTCCCCTGACTCCAGGGTGCTAGGCGGGGGCTGTAACGACCTGCGCCCTGACGCCTCCTCTGCCACACTCCTGCAGACATCGCTGGTGCATCTGCTGAAGACAGTGCGGCTGCTGCGGCTGCTGCGGCTGCTGCAGAAGCTGGAGCGCTACTCACAGTGCAGCGCCGTGCTGCTCACACTGCTCATGTCCGTCTTTGCGCTCCTCGCGCACTGGATGGCCTGTGTCTGGTATGTCATCGGGCGCCGGGAGATGGAGGCCAACGACCCCCTGCTCTGGGACATCGGTGAGCCTCCGACCCCAGGCTTCCACTGACCACCCATCCGCCTGCAGCGTCCACTCGGGCCCCCACTCTGATGCCTCCACCAGTACCCACGCCCGCCACCCACAGTCCTGCATTCATCCAACCAACATGCATTGAGCTCCTTCCAGATCACACATGGGAATCTGAAGACGAGGGCTTTGCCCTGGGGGGACCTCACCGCGTAGCAGGGGAGTAAGACTGGTGATAGGCCACCCAAATACAGTGGGGGACACACTCTGATGGTGGGGAGGGGTTTGGGGGCAGAGCCCCTTCCAGGGGCTCTCCATTGCCCTCAAAGTAGAGTCCACACTCAGAGCACACCCTACAGAGTGCTGCAGCCCTCTCTGTCCCCACCTGGCTTCTCTTTCTCCCAGGTCCCCTGTGCTGCAGCCACACGGGCCTCCCTCCAGCCCCCAGGGTGTACTGCTTTCTCACTTTGGACCTGAACATGTTTTCCTCTCTGGAATCTGTCCCTTTTGTCTCCTCTTCCTCCTTCACCTAGGTGACTTTTCTTTTCTTTGCAGTCTCAGCTAAAATGCTCTGTCCTAAAGGAGTCTTTCAGGAACCATAGCCCCCCCCCCCCCCCCCCCCCCCCCGTTGGCTCTCCTAACGCAGTACGACTCCTAGGACACCCTACACTTCCCTTTCAGTAGCTTGCTTCCCACCTCGAATGATTTATTTCATATCTCTTTCCCCTCAGACTGGAAGTTCCACCAAGGCAGGGAGAATGTCTGGCTGGGTCAAGTCCTAGAGGGTCCAAAGGGCCCCTGAACAGTCAGCAGTGTGGGGAATTGGGAGGCTTGAATTGCGAGTGTACCAGTTCACCGCTGCGAGGCCCACGCGCGGGCAGCTCATGGAAACGCAGTCCTCCACCTTGCGCAGCAGGGCTCCTTGTATCCCCCCACTCCCCAGGCTGGCTGCACGAGCTGGGGAAGCGGCTGGAGGTGCCCTACGTCAATGGCTCGGCCGGCGGCCCGTCGCCACGCAGCGCCTACATTGCGGCGCTCTACTTCACGCTGAGCAGCCTCACCAGCGTGGGTTTCGGCAACGTGTGTGCCAACACCAACGCCGAGAAGATCTTCTCCATTTGCACCATGCTCATAGGAGGTGAGGCCTGGCCTCCCAAGCCCCGGGGTAGCCCTGCTAAGCCCAGCGTGCAGATGGGGAAACTGAGGCCGAGAGAAGGCGAGATGTCCATCCACGTCTTGCATTCATTTATAGACATTTTCTCAGCACCTACTACATGCGGCCCTGAGGGTGGCCACGAACAGGCATGGCCTCTTGCGAAGGGGCTGGGAAACCCAAGCTAATGACCTCATTGGGGTAGGGAGGATGGCATGAGAGGGGCATCAGTTCTGACCTGAGGAAGCTGCCCTCCATTCCTCGCCCTAAGCCAGCACCAGGCACCAGGTAGGCACGCGGGAGCCCACAGGCTCTCCTGCCCCTCCCCAGGAACCCACAGACAGGAATCCAGGGCAGGGTGGGTTTGGGAGCCAGGGGCTGCCCCTAACCTGCTACCTGGCGCCACCGCCGCAGCCCTGATGCACGCGGTGGTGTTCGGCAACGTGACCGCCGTCATCCAGCGCATGTACTCGCGCCGCTCGCTGTACCACCGCCGCGCCAGGGACCTGAAGGACTTCATCCGCGTGCATCGCCTGCCGCGGCCTCTCAAGCAGCGCATGCTCGAGTACTTCCAGACCACGTGGGCTGTCAACAGCGGCATAGACGCCAATGAGGTAGTGCGCGGCTCTCCCAGTCTACGACACGACACGTGGAGTGCGGAGGGGGAAGGGTTGCCTCCTCTGCAGGTTTGGAATGGAGGCACAGTGGGCCCAGGGAAGCGAGGTGCTGTTCGTAAGGGTACACACCCACCCAAATCCACATCTCTTTTCCTGTGCACTAGAATATGGAAACTGCAATGGAGTTCAGGCCCTGGCTAATGTCACGCCCCCTTCAGTTCACATTTCCCGAGCACCTGCTTTGGGCCAGCCTCTGTGCTGGGCACAGGGGGCTCAGCAGTGATTACACTCTTCCCTTGCCCTCAGGGAGACACCAGTCTGGTGAGGGAGACAGACAGGTAAACAAATATTTACATAGTGAATGGGACCCTGCTGGAAGAATGTAGGTGCAGTGGGGCCTTGGTTGTGACTGGACCTATAGGAGTCAGGGACAGTGGCACAGAAGAGGGGACAAGGTGAGGGACAATAAGGAAATTGGCCTGCTACCAGAAGGCCATTCCAGATAGAAAGAGCAATAGGAACACAGGTCCGGAAATGATGCAAAATAGCAGGGTGAGTTCAGGGAACCGAAGGTAGTTCAGTGAGCCTTCAGGAGCAAGGGTGTGAGTGGGATGGAAGGGGGAGGGGGAGAGGAGTGCAAGAGACAGGGCCGGGAAGGTGGGCAGGCCCAGCTCCCAGACTGCCGTGACTGAGATTTTATCCTGCAAAATGTTTAGGTTGGGGAGTGGCCTAGGGATGTAGGAGGTACTTCTGAGAGCAGGTGCCATGGGGACTTGGGAGCCTGGTTGCAAAAGGGGACCTCAGAGTGAGTCTCAGGTTTCTGGCTGGGGCAGATGTGTGGGAAGGAGGTGATACAGGAGGAAGACTGGACTGAAAATAAGAGTCCAGGGTGGGGCCATGATGAGGGGGAGGTACTTGTGGGAGACCCAAGTGGAGTTTGCCCTGGAGGTAGTTGAAAATATAGATCTGGACCCAGATGTGGGGCTCCAGGCTCACAGGGAGTGGGGAAGTCATGGAGCTGGTTGCCATGATGCAGGGATTGTGTGGAAAGTTAGAAGAAAGGCAAGTGTGTAGACTGAGGAAAATTAGTCTGGGGAAGCAATGGTGACAATAGAGAGGTCAACAAGCCAGAGTGGCCAAGGGGCTCCATAAGATGAGTGGAACTGTGAATATTGAGTTTGGCTCCTAGGAAGCGGTTGATAATACTCAAGGTCTAGTGTAACACTGTAGTTTACAGATACTGAGATCCAGAGAGAAGAAATAGATCATTCAAGGTCCACAGGGATTTAGGGCCGAGCTGACTTCTAGTCTCCTGACTCCCAGGTAAAGGCTGACCCACCAGGGATGGTACTTGTATGTGTGGGGTTGAGTAACCAGGACATGTGTAACCAGGTAACCAGGCCAGGCTATGTAGCCATAAGCAATGGACAGACAGGAAAAGACCTAGTCTCTGCTCCAGAACGGAGGTTAGACACACAGAAGCCTTCTCCGAAGGTCAGCAATGGGTAACTTTAGAGGGCAAGTTGGAGCTCTCTCCTTGGAGACTGCTCAGCACACTTGTGGAACTCCAGCAGCAGATGGCCAGAGTGACCTATGCCCCCTCTGCAGTTACTGCGTGACTTCCCAGACGAGCTGAGAGCTGACATTGCCATGCACTTGAATCGGGAGATCCTGAAGCTGCCGCTGTTTGGAGCAGCAAGCAGGGGCTGCCTGCGGGCCCTCTCCCTGCACGTCAAGACCTCCTTCTGTGCTCCGGGCGAGTACCTGTTGCGCCGTGGGGATGCTCTTCAGGCACACTACTATGTCTGCTCAGGCTCGCTGGAGGTTCTCCGTGACAACGTGGTGCTGGCCATCCTGGGTAAGGATCCCACTACCACGTGCTACCTACCCCAGACCCTGGGGAGTGGCCAGGAATCTAGGGACTGGGATACCCTCAGTGGATAGCTGGAATTACTGCTGAGGAGTATTCTTTCTTGGTCCCTTCACCCTACTATACTCCCCTTTTGACTGTTCCCCTCAGATTCTCCCCTAATCCCCTTACAACATCCCTCAACCCATTAAACCTTCCTCAATGACTGTCCCCAACTCAACGGACTCATCCCCATTGACCCTCAATTCCATTGACCTTTACCTTTGAACTGATCCTTCTGACCATTCTTTATTGATCTTTCAGTTTTATTGATCATTCCTCCAACCTTACTGACATCCTTGTTTGACTGTCTCCCAACTTTAACAGTCATTCTCCACTGACCTTTTCCCAACTCATTTGGTTATTCCCACCCGTCCCACTGCTTGACCCACCTTCAACTGTCCTTCAAACACACTGACCACCCTTCAAATCCATTGACCACCTCCCACTAATATCCTCTTGGTCCCTCTGCCCCAGCTGACTGTCCCCATCCCTTACCCACAGGGAAGGGGGACCTGATTGGGGCAGATATCCCTGAGCCAGAGCAGGAGCCTGGGTCACGGGCAGGCCCAAGCTGCGTGCTGAAGACCAGCGCTGACGTGAAGGCACTGACCTACTGTGGCCTGCAGCAGCTTAGCAGCCGAGGGCTGGCTGAGGTCCTGAGACTCTATCCTGAGTATGCGGCTGCTTTCCGGGCTGGCCTGCCCCGGGACCTCACCTTCAACCTGCACCATGGCTCTGACACCAATGTATGTAGACCCCGTATGGCCTCCCTCTCCTCCGAGGTCCCTTCTTTCAAAGCAGACATCCCCCAGTCCCAGAGAGAGCCTCATGTATCATCTTCCACCCTGAAAATGTCCTCTCTCAACCCCAGGCACCCCTGTCCATTGCCCCTTCCATACTTAACATTTTTCAATTCCACCCACCTTCTCCATTGGCCATCACCAATCCCATGGATGATCTTTCACTACCTCTACTTCCAACTCTACTGACCCATCTCCTGTTGGTCACCCCTCAGACTCACTCCAGACTCCCCAAAGGACCCCCACTTTGGAAACAATCCCCCTCGTTTGCTTCTCCTCCATGAAGTCCCTGTCTGGACTGGGCACCATTCCCTGGGGCTTCCTCACTCACCAGATGTTTCCTGAGCCCATTTTGGTTTAGGTACTGGGCCAGGTCTGCAGGCTACACTGTAGGCCTTTGTCTTTTGCTGCTTTCCATACTGACTTTCCACTAAGGATTTCTCTGAGTCAGAGTTGGAGGTATCTCTGACTTGAGTCCACTTAAAGAGGCGCCACATTCTCAAACCCCACAACACTGATGGGTGGAAGTAGGAGGTACTGCACCAGGGGAATGGGCAGGTATGAGTCAACTTGACTTCCCCTCTGTCCCCACAGGGCCTCAGCTGCTTTTCCCGATCCCCTCGGCTCTTCCAGGTAACACTCCCTTCCTGGATGGGATTGAGGTTGCATGGGGGAGAGTCTGGGAATGGGGAGAATCTCTCCTTGGCTCCTCTGCTTCAGGGAGAAGGCGAGGAGATGGGGAGTAAGCATCCACCAGTGTAGGCTGTTGCTTAATGAAGGGGCCTATTGTTCACTGTCCTATGAATAATATCAGCTGCCCCCTCTGCCCACAGCCCCACTCTGAAAGCCTTGGCTCCTTCTCAGACAAGATCTTGCCGTCCATCACAGAGTCTAAGGCTGGGGAAGAGCCTGGAGGTGGTCCCAGGCCCCGCCGGCCCCTCCTGCTGCCCAACCTTAGCCCAGCACAGCCCCGGGGCTCCCTGGTCAGCCTTTTGGGCGAAGAGCTGCCTCCATTCTCAGCCCTTGTCTCCTCCCCTTCTCTGTCCCCATCCCTGTCCCCTGCCCTGGCTGGCCAAGGCCATAGTCCCTTCCCTCATGCCCTGCCCAGGGGCTCTGCTGCCTGGAAGCCCCCCCAGCTTCTCATTCCCCCACTGGGAACATTTGGACCTACGGACCTCAGTCCCAGGTGAGACACTAGCCTCCCCTGCCTTCCCCATTACCCCTGCTGACTTCCAGAACCTTCTCTGGGCACTGTCCCCAGCATTCCAACCAGTGTTCCTCCCTGTCTCTGCACCATCTACCCACCCCGCCCTTCTGATCCAACACAGCTTGCAACCCCACCCCACCCCTTTGACTGTTGCTCCTCCTCACCTCTCTGGCACTGCTGTTCCCATTCACCTTCTGTCTGCTCTGCCCTTCCCCTCTCCCCATGGGACTGATGACCACTGCCCCCGTCCCAGGATAGTGGATGGCATTGAGGACTCTGGCAGCACAGCAGAGGCCCCTATATTCCGGTTTGGCAGGAGGACTGAGCACCCTAGGTCCCACTCTCAGGCCCCTCCGACAGGTAAGGGTCATCAGTGGACTTCAACTCATAGTCACCCATTCATCTGTTATCCATCCATCCATCCATCCATCCACCCATCCATCCATCCCACATGTAGTAAGGGCCTACCGTGTGCCAGGTGCTGTGCTGGCAATACACAGATAAGCCAGATCTGGCCCACACTCCTAGTGAAGGAGACAGCTGTGTACTCTGATAAACGATTTCAGAACAGTATGCCAAGTACAACAACTGAGACAAGAACAGGGCTCTGAAGTATGAGAGGAGAGCTCCCCTAATTCTCCCTCTTAGAGCAGGGAACTCTTGAGTTAGGTCTTAACAGGCAGGTAAGAGTTTGAGGAGTGGAGTAAGGTAGTTGATGCAAAACACAAAGTCATGACAAGAGCATGTTGTGTTCAGATATCAAAGAGAAGATACTTGTCTAGAGCTAGGGGAAGCTGGGTAGTGAGGGGACTGGGGAAGTCATAGGGCCTTGAAACCAGCCTGAGAGTTTGGGTTCCCCATCATCCTGGCGCTAGAGGAGGAGCCCACCCAAGCTGTAGACTCGTGCTCCCTGCATTCATGCTGCACTCCTTCACCCCATTCTGCCTGCAGGGACCAGGCCCAGCCAGGACGCGGCCACTGAGACAGAGGAGGTGAAGGAAAAGGTCTGCAGGCTGAACCAAGAGGTGTGTTGGGCCTGGTTCCTCCCCTCCTTGAAGAATATCATTTTGGGATCAGAGATATGCCTCATATAAGAGCATTTCAGTGTTTGGAGCCAGTCCTGAAATCAAATAGTCACACTCGCTGGATGACCTTGGGCAAGTCCCACAACCACTCTGAATTTCGAGTTCCTCATCTAAAAATGGGGGAAGTGATCTATTCTTTCTAGAGCTATTGTGAGGATGCAATGAGAGCTGACGAATGCCTGGCCCAGTCCCTGGTCCACTCTGAGTACTCAGTGATCTCTGCTTCCCCTCCTTCCCAGCTGGCTCAGGTTGGCTGTCCTGGAAGGAGGGCTTTTCCTCTGCCTGGGATGCTCTCCTGCACAGAAGTCCCCCAGCAAGTCATGATGCTGCAGGCCTTTCCCTTACCCAAGCCCTGGGAAATGAGTGCTAAGCAGACTTGGGGGGCAGAGGACAGGGAGGCTGAGAGGCCATCTGCATTGGGGGACCTGGATCCCAATATCTGATCCCAATATCTGGTCAGAAAGAGCCTAGATGGTGTATGCAGAGGCTCTGTCTCCACCTCCTCTCCAGGGATCTCAGAGCTGTCACCATGGCTAGCCAGGCCCCGCCCTTGGGAGTTGGCCTTCCCTCCTTCTGATAAACATCAGGGTTCCCCAGGGAGCACCTGTTCAGCAAGATTGAGCACCAGTCCTTCTTCTGCTCACAGTTTTAAGCCCGGTTCCAAACTTGAGTGCCTGTCAGCACCTGGAGAACCTGGTAAAATGTAGACTTGTGGACCTCATCCAGTTTCAAATATCTGGGGTGAGGCCCAAAAGTCTGCATTTTCACAAGTTTCTCAGTTGATTCTGTACTCCCTGAGATTTGAAAAACATTGAATAGATACTTGCACTTGCGTGACGGGATCACCTGAAAGTAAATCTACATCTGTCACTTCATAGCTGTGCCATCTCTTTGAGCACATTTTTCTACATCTTGTAAAAGTGGGGCGGTGGGGAAGATGGCAATAGCTGCTGCCCCAATCCTTTTTGGAAAGAGCCTGGGGTGTTTACATTTACACAAAAATAGCCCCTGCTCTGCCTTCTTCTTAGGATGGTCACGAGCAGAGAGTGGTAGTGAAAGAGCTTTGTAAACTGTAAAGGGGGGGTACACTTAGGAGGGTGGTGATTATTATGGCACCTGGGAAACAATTTGATGTGTTTTCAACAGATCTCCCGTCTCAACCAGGAAGTGTCTCAGCTCAGCCAGGAGCTTCGACAAATGATAGACCTGGTGCAGGCCAGGCTGGGTTCCCCAGGCCACCCAGTAGTCTCAGACCCTCCTTGCCCCCAGCTGAGGCCTTCATGCATCTCTCCCTGCCTGTCCGGACCACCGCCTAGCTTCCAGGATACTACTCTTGCTGAGGTTCATTGCCCATCCAGTGTGGGGACAGCAGAGATGAGGACTGTGCCCCCCAATCTGAGACCCTCCGTGTTGTCCCCTTATCCCTCAGAGCCTGACCCTCTGGGACCCTCCCCAGGGCCAGAGACCTCACCCCCAACTCCAAGCCTCATGAGGCACAACTTCCGGTCCAGGTCAGACACGTTCCACTGACCCTGGCTCTGGGCCCAGGCCTGTCTGGGGTGGGCATTGCCACCTGTCATCAGGGAGGTGCTGGGCCCGTGGCCTCCTGCCTCGGGTTAGGAGCCATCAGCTGGTCTGGCCGGCTCTGGATTCTCAGTCACTTCTGACCCTTTTCCCTTTTCCAAACCTTCCCCTCCTTCCCCTCTGGGAGGGGAGCCACCTGAGGCCATGGAACCCAACAAGCATCAGACAGACTGCTGTGGCCATTTGGGCTGGGCTGATGAGATGTCCTGCTTTCTCCCCAGGATCTGGAGGCAAGTAGAGATGAGGGAACAGAGAGATATGGGGAAGGGCCCCAGATCCAGCCCGGGAAATGAAGACTGAGGCAAGAGCATGCAGGATCATGGTGACAGATTGTAGATTCCACTATGGAGATAGCAAAGTGATATTGTGAGGTCTTCTGTCCCAGCGCCTAGGTCTCTGCTGGAGACCTTGAGAGCAAGGTCGCCTTGAGAGGGCTAGGTTTGTGGGGTGGTTGGCATTTGAGGAACCCAAGACTTCTGAGGCTTCCCATTGTCAGCTCATACTGGAGGAGCTCATTGATTCCCACAGTCCACACAGGAAACAAACCGATGACCCCCAGATATGTATTCTTTGGCTCTCAGCATTTTTTTTCAAAATATGGATGAGTTGCCAACATTAAAAATCAGGACAGTTCACATAAAAATACAGATATTCCAGCTTCTCTAAAAAATTTTGAGAGATTTGGCAATCCTGAGCCAACATTCCACCTGGCAATAATCAACTGGTGTTGGGTGGACACTGTCCTCTTTAGAAGTGGCCTGCACTTTTCACTTCTTTGCAGTGCCCACATTTCTTGACCACCTCCTGATGCCCAGCTAGCTTCCCTCATTTGAATTATTTGTCTGATCTCTGTGGTTTTTTTTTGTTTGCAATCCTTGCCATAAAGTGTGCTCACAGGTTTCTGTGTCTCAGTGGGTACTTTTTGGGTCCAGCAATGTCTATTTCTACCCTTGGACCTGGGCCTGTCAACATCTCTGTTTCTCTCTGCAGGCTGTCACTGAAGGTGGTCTCTTCTGCTGCCAGCAACTTGAAACAGTCCCAGCAGCATTCCCTGTTCCTCCCTTGCCCCCAGACCTCAGCCAAGCCTGTTCTACCCACTTCCAATATGGTCTTACTCAGGGCCCTGACTTCTTGCAAACTTGCCCTGTTCAACTCTCTACCACCCAACACCCTGAGCTCATTTTTGGATAGGAAATAAACTTTATTTTTGTAGTTGTTGATTCTGGCTGTTTCTGGAGGTTGGTCTAAGAGCCCCAGGGCTTCGAAGGAACCTACACTGCAGTCATTCCCCGCACCATACCCCAGAGCCCTGTTGCTGTCTCTAGGAAGGGCAATGGTGCCAACGAATCCACTTGGCACCACATTCATGCCACCAGAGGCCCCAGGGATGAGACAGAAACCTTAATGAGTCACTATGGGCCATTATACCCCCTCCTTTCCCCACCCCAGTCACAGTCACAGATTCAGACACAGTATGTGGGGACGGAGTCCTGGCTCAGGCCCACCTCCAGCCCTGGAAAGGTGGCCCACAAGAGTCACCACCAATCCTGGATAACAGATCCTGTACTTGTTGCAGACCAGGTACAGAAGGATCTTGGGGAAGAGCTTGTCACCAGCCAAAAACCTGGTAGGAATCCCACTCTGCCCATCCTCTTTGCTCTTCTAAGCCCTTTCTTCCCTCTTAACTTTCACTTCTTTGATGATCGTTACAGGGGTGGGAAGGGGTGAATGTGATGAATGTTGTTAGAAAGAGGTGCCCTGGTGACCTGATGGAAATAGGCGTGGGCAGTTTTGTGGCAGGTTGTCTCAGACAGGTCAATTGTCTAGCTCAGGCTCCAGAGTATGGTGTTGGCTGGTGTCATAGGAACAACGCCCACAGCCGTCTCTGGGGTGAGCTTTGATTCCATACAGGTTTTGAGTAGTGTCCCTCGGGGGGGAGATGCAGGGGCAAAGGAGGTATGGTCTGTGTTGGGGGCCAGGCAGTGGGCAGAAACAGAAGTGGCCCTAATCCATAGTGAGGGGGGGAAGGAAAAATAGAAACAGTCCTGATCCACACGGAGGGCAAGGTGGGGACAAACAGAAGTGGTTCTAATCTGTATTTATGGATGGAGAGAGACAAGGCAGAAATAGTCCAGCTCGGTATTTGGCATCAGAGACAACAGCAGGCTCTGGTTGGGTGAGAGGAGAGGCAGAGGCAGAGGTGATCCTGGTGTGTTTTGGGGTGGAGCCAAAGGCTTACTGCTGGTCAGTAGCCTCCATCTCTGGAGGCTTTGATTTCACCCAGTAGCCTCCAGAGAACCATTCCTACAGCGCTTCGATCACCTTCCCCATCACAGAATGTCCCCAACAATCGGGCTCCTAGGGCAGACTTGGCCCAAAAGTGCAGACAGACAGGGGCTTCTCCGAGTTAGCGAGAGCTCAGGACTAGTCTAAAAGGCCTCATGTGCATATGCATTCACACCGAGTTTTTCCCTTCATAAGTCTGCACACGCAGCTTTCTGCCCTTTTGCAACATTCCACAACGCGCCCGTAGTCTGGGCGCCCGGAACTGGCGGTGACGTTGTTAGCAAGCCCGGCCTTAAAAAGTTCCCGGCCCGGCTCCGCCTCGCCGGCAGCCGGCTCCACCCTACGCCCAAGTCCCAGGAGGCCACCGACTCCGCCCACCGCTGCGAACTACAAGTCCCGCTGTCCCTCGCGCAGGCTCTCCCGCCTCTCCCGCGCCCCCAACAGGCATCGCTTTGTGAGTCGGCTAAGACTGCCTCCCATTGGTCTCTCCGCCTTGTCAGTCACCTGGGAGTATTGAGGGGCGGGTCGGAGATGGAGATCCGGATCCGGAGCGGCTGAAAGGCGGAAGTGGAGGCCGGAGCCTGGGACACCGCCGGGGGGAGAGGAGCGGAGCCTGTCCGAACCCCGGCCCCAAGTAACGCCGCCGCTCCGGAGCCACAGTGAGTGTCCCTGTCCCGAGACTCAGTGTCTCGCTCGGGTTGAAGTCTCTTCGGGGCAGCCCTTCCTCCCGCCCATCCCTGGCTTAGGGAGATACTGACCCCTCCCCCGACCCGTAGCCCCCTCTTAAGGAGCTCCCCAGGCGTCGGGGCAAAAGGGGAGCCTTTCTTTACTTTCCTTACTTGCCCTTCGTGAGCCTTGGGAAACCCTCCTGGCTCCCCTCTGGCCTGTCCAGTCCAGTTGTGGGAGGCAGAGACCCTAAGTTCCGCTCCCACTGCTCCCAGAATTGGAGGAATCTTTGCCAGGTGTGAAGGAGCCTGTCCCCCTTCTCTTTTAGAGGTGGCGAGGAGTGCTGTCTGTCGCCGTTTTCCTCCCAACTATCCCACCAAAACAGTTGTCCCTCCAACCCTCGAGGAATTTTGTGTCGATTTCCTGGAAGTGGGGGTGGGGGTCCTGGGTGAGAGCATTCCACTCGCTCACGTTCCCGCAACTCCTTACTTCCTCTCTTCCCTCAAGCCGGAGAGCCAACCGAGATCTCAGCAGAATTTAAGGTCTGGGTCACTTTAGGAATGAGCTGTCGTCTCCTTGTCTTGCTGCCTCTGCCCCCAGCCCTGCCCTCTAGTTGTGTTGTTCTCTAGCTGTGTTATCCTCTGAGTGTAGCTCTCTTCCTGCCTCTGAAAAATTTAGCTGAGCTTTGCTTTATCCTAGTTACAGATCACAGATCTGGGGGGATCTGCCCATTCATTATCTTCTCACCCCCCTCCTCCTCCCCCCATGCTCCAGGCTCAGGGGTGTCCTCCTAGAGCATAGGAGTGGTGTCCAAGCTGCCTCAGAGGGACGCTCCTCCTGGGACTCTTGTCTGCTGGTCTTTAGGGAAGAGAAAAAGACCAAAAATGAGGCGCCTGAAATTGAAGGGGCTTGGGCTATCTCTTTCACACACACACACACACACACACACACACACCACACACTCCTCCCTAATCAACAGGTACATGCCACTTCTGGTCCCTGGGTCTATCTCCAACCCCTGCTGGACTTGGGCAGATTGTAAATTACAGAAGAATAAATTGAGATCACAATGACACCTACTGGTTTTTAATGTGCTAATTTTTGTAGCCCAAAGAATTCCCATACATGCCAGAAAGTGCTTATTTCCCCAGCCTTTCCAAGGGACGGTGGTACTGACATCTGATCCTTGTCTATTGCTGGGAACTTCGGTGTGTGAAATGGCTGCTGTCTCAGATCAAGCTGGGAGGTTCTCTGTTATGTGGCCAAAGTACAGGCCAGAGACTGTACCTTAATGAGAGCAGCCTGACTCTTTGAGGCCATGACTGACCCTAGCTATCTACAGCAGAGGAAGGGAGGGAAAACCATGCAATCTTTGGGGATTTCTGTAGCTCTTCAGTGTTCTAGGCTATCTTTACTGCCCTTGGATACTGCTTACAAGTGCTAAAGTCTTTTTACCTTGAGATCTTTTTGACAATTTCTGGACAGTGTAACTGGTGTCTGACTCCTACAAACTTTTGAGCTAGACCTGGGATGCACTTACTTCATTTTTTACTGAACAACAACAACAAAAATTCCTTATCAGGGTCAACAGTCAGATCACAAGTTCTCTATCTGTGTGTGCTTCCTTGGAGGGTCGTTGGAGACTTCTGTGGCCAACCCAGTTTCTCTAATCTGGTCAGTCTGTGCCTCTGAGGGCAGAGCCAGAGAGGCCTGACTGCTTACCAGCCATTGATCTCTGACCAAACTTACCTCCTCAGTAGTAGGCTGTGGTTTCTGGAACTCTTTGGGAGTGCCAGGGTGAGGCTGGCCAGTCTTTGAGGGGACCTCTTTTTGTCTGGACGTGCTCTCCCAGCTCTGAATCTGAAACAGTCTTTTGAAGGAGAAGCTCTCCTTTTCAGAGAGACAAGGAAAGCACCAGTGCCCTGAGTGGTAGGCAGCCACTTCTGGCATCCAGAAATCTCAAGAGATCTGACATTGCTTGGCAGAAAGAGAGAGGGCTCTGTGTGGGACAGAAGCCCCTCCTCATGCCTTTACTCTCCTCTCTTGCCTCTTACAACAAGTGGGCCTTTTTCTGCCTTGATACTATAGAGGGGCGGTAATAACTAATTTTTATAAATCATTTTCAAGTTGCAAGGTTCTTTTCTCACGTGTTCCTCTCAGAGTACTGGGAGATAGTGGGGTTTGTATCTCCACTTTAGAGATGATGCTGAAGGAATTTAAGTAGCTTGCCTTAGATCATACAGTGAGAAAGTGGCAGAGCCACGACTTGGTTTGGGATTAGATGTGCTTCATCCTTCCTAATGGCGGGCCCTCTTTTGGTCTGTTTGTTAAAGGAGTGAACATGCAAAGTGAGCAGACAGTAGCCCAAGTGCAGACCCTTAAGTATTCCTCATCATTGGCACTCCTCCTCAGCTGCTGGTTTTCGTCCCTACCCCTACCCCACTCTCCTAGCCTGTTTCTTGATCCACTGTTTCCCTGCTTCTGGAGACCATGGCAGTTATGAGTCCCCAGTCAGTACCCTTCAGGACCTGAGAGTTTGCTGACATCGGCATGCCATTAATTTATTAGGAACCTGAAAGTTATGATGGCTACAAAATGAAAGTAAAAGTGCGTGGACTCAGGGGTCCCTCTGGGCACAGTTAAGGGTGTGGGGAACCAGCGGAGCTAGCATCTGCTTAGCCCTCTGATTCCCCCACCAAGTACTTAGCCCCACCAAGCAAGTACTTTCTAGAAAGAACCTTGCCTTGTGAAGAGAGGCAGTGTGATGGGGTGGAAGGCATTAGAGCTTTGGAGGAGCCAGACCTGAGTTGTCATCTGGAATCCCCCACTTACCAGTTGAATGGCCTTGGGTTTGTTACTTGACCTGACTGAGCCTCTGTTTCTTCCAGTAAAATGAAGATACAAAATATCTTGCAGAATTAGAAACAAAGGGTAAAGAAGCTAGTCTAGTTCCTGGCACAAAACAGATACTCACAAAATAACAATTTTGTGGGTCCTTGGGGTTTTGAAGGTACATCATAACTCATCTGTGGGATTCTGATTCAACATTTATACCAAGTGTTGTTGCTGTGATGCCTGGTACTTTTCTTGTTTCATAACAGAATTGGTATGGGTTGTGTTCCCATTTTACAGAATAGAATGTCAAGGCCATGATTGTGCTTCTTCCATTGAGGTTTTCAGACCCTGATGGGGTCATGTGCTGTGGATATTCAGAGCCATAGACTAGGTGAGGTCTTTGCATCTTCTCGGCACTTCCGTCTTACTCAGTTTTAAACATTTTTATATTAAAACAGCTCTGGATCTACTATAGATTGGAATGCAAAATTTGCATGCGTTTAAGCTAAAACAGGAAACTTGAAGACAGTATTTTGGTTGCAGCAGGCTGCTTTGTGTTCGAATCTCAAATTCCTGGGATTTTGCATTTTCTCTCTCCTACCTTGCTTGAGTCAGGAGTACTTTTGTTGAGGCCATTTGAAAAACATGGCTTCAGGTAGGGTTTGTAAACTAGAATGTTCCCAAATCCGGTGCCTTGGCAGAGGAGAATCGGAATATTTCTTAAGGAGTCCTCCGATTACTAGCCTGGTATTACAAGAGATTAGTTTTCACAGTAAATATCCCCATCTCCTGTATATACTGTGTTTCCCCGAAAATAAGACCTAGCCGGACAATCAGCTCGAATGTGACTTTGGAGCAAAAATTAATATAATTAATATAAAATTACATTAGGCCGGTATTATATATTATATTATACCCAGTCTTATAGTAAAATAAGACTGTCTTATATTAATTTTTGCTCCAAAATACACATTAGAGCTGATTGTCCGACTCGGTCTTATTTGCGGGGAAACACAGTAGAAACAATATACAAGAAAAGCTAAACTTTCAAGCTGTGTTCAATATGTGCCAGGCACTCTGCAGAGCCATTCGCACATGCTTATTCCTTCCATCCTCACAAAAGCCCCAGGCGGAAGGTATTCTGTTTAATCCCTAATGGTGGGGAACTCAGCAGTAAGTGCCTGAGCAGGGGACCGAATGGAAAGTCTGGTCCGGCCTCCAACCCCATGCAGCACAGCCCCTCCTTGCCCCTCCCCAGGCTAACTGTGAGCTCTTATCCACCTCACCTTCCTGGGAGCTGCGCCTCCCTCCCTTTTTTCTCAAAGCTCAGTTGGAATGTCACTTCCTCCATGAAGCCTTCCGTCCCCGCAGGTAGGCTGAGGGCTTTTCTCCTCCCTGTGCTTTCCTCCATTGCCCCTTGTCCACTGCCTGTCAAGTGTGTGATCCCCATACCGGCACCGATTGTGTCCCATTTATCTGTGTGTCCAGTCCTCCCATGTCCGCAGTGTGCTTTTTAAAGGGCAGACATTCATACCTGCCCTGGAAGCAAATGCCTGCCTCTCCTTTAACACACACTTTCGAAGCTCAGCAGCTTGGATGCGGTGATCTGGGCTTCACCCTCACAGCCCTGTGATCCCAAAGCCTGGAGCATTTCTTCGGACCATTCTCTAGAAAGTTGCTCACAGATAGAAAAGCAAGCAGGCAAATAGGAGGAACATTACAGTGTAGAAGATAGAGGAGCTGTGGAGGAGGTGGGGAGAGGTCCCCAACTAAATTCCAGAGGGTAGAGCTCTCCAAATCTCCATTTCCAGTGACGAGTTTCACTGGAAAAGGCTGGCATGGTTTGGCCTTCCATCGTCTTGTTGACTATCTCTGCAGCTGTGTGTGGTGAGGCAGCAGCGCCCCCAGGCCAGGGCTCACTTAGCGAGGGTCAGTGGAAGTGAATTTCACTCTGGTCTGCGGGTGCTGCTTTGCACATCTGCACAAGGCTCCTTTATGGGTGGGGGGAGGCTTCAGGTGGCGTCCGCGGTACAGATGCACAGTGGTGAGGGCAGCCCTGCCTTGTGTAACCCACAGGTCTGGCCTTTAAATCCCCCCGCCCTGTGCCTGTGGGATTTGGGTATCATCATCTGCTTGTCTCGAGACTCCTGATAGGGCTCCCACCAGCCTCCTTCCCACTCACCCCTCGGCCCAACTCCCTGAAAAGTTAACTTGTCTTTACAAACAGGAGTTTGTGGTCACTGGAGTCCTTGGATCTCTTTTTGTCCCAAGATGAGCCACCGTTTTTCTAAAAAAAATAGTAAACTTTTTATTTCAGAGTAGTTTCAGAAAAACTGTGAAGGTGGTAGGATTTTCTCACAAACCCCTGCACCCAGTTTCCACTGTTACTACTAACACCTTACTTTATTTAGTATTGTGCATTTGTCACAGCTGACGAAGCAGTGTTGACAACATTAACTAAAGTCCCTACTTTATTCAGATTTTCTTAGTTTTTAACCTAATGTCCTTTTTCTGTTCCAGGATCGCATCCAGGACACCACAGTACTTTTAGCTGTCATGTCTCCCTCCTTAGCCTCCTCTTGGCTGTGACAGTTTCTTACACTTTCCTTGTTTTTGATGACCTTGACAGTTTTGAGGAGTACCGGTCAGGTATTTGATAGCGTGTCTTTCAACTGGGTTTTGTCTGATGTTTTTCTCATGATTAGACTGGGGTGATGAGTTTTGGGGAGGAAGACCACAGAGGTAAAGTGCCGTTCTCATCCCATCATATCAAGGGAAATATAATCAACAGGCCTTATCAGAATGGACGGCAGCCTTGATCACCTGGCTGAGGTGATGTTTGGCAGGTTCCTCCACTGTGAAGTGGCTGTCTCCCCTCCTCCCTCCCATACTATCCTATTTGGGAGAAAGTCACTAGGTGGAGCCTACACTTGAGGAGTGGGGAGTTCTGCCCTTCTCCTAGAGGGCAGAATATCTCCCTGAATTATTTGGAATTGTTGTATACAAGAGATTTGTCAGTTCTCCCCCATTTGTTTACTTATTCAATTATTTATATCAGTATGGACTCATAGACATTTATTTTACACACTGATTTATAACCCAATGCTGCTTTATTTTATTGCTCAAATTGTTCTAGCTTTGTTCGTTGGGAGGTCTTTCAGGTCTCTTTGACTTACCCCCATCATTGGGGTTTTTTGGTTTTCATTTTTTTAAGCACCTCCTTACTTTGCAGGCATTAGGATATGCCTTGTGTATATTTCCTGCCCCAGTCCTACAGTCAGCTGCCTGTCCAGGGCCACTGCTTTTTTAGCAAACATTTCCTCTAGGTATGTTGATGTGGGGTTACACAGATGGGTTTAAGGTATTTCTTCTCTTGATGGTTAGTAATAGTCACTGAACACTCTGGAATTCGGTAAGGTAGAGATGCACCTGGGAAACCTACTGTGTGAGAATCCTGGGAGTTGCTTCTTTACTCACCCATTCATATTTCTCATATCCCTGTCTAATGCTTTGCCTGATCCAAAAAACGGTCGGATGTGATATTTACTCTGGAGTTCACTATCCACTTAGGAAGATGAGGTAATAATCCTTCTCTACTTCAGGCTCTAAGTTCTCCAGCCAAACTTTCCAGGACTCTGGGTCTGAGAAGAACACCCACGTGGACTGGGCTGGCTTTTTTTTTTTGGCTGCCACTCACAAATGGCCCTCCCCTTTGGGAGGGTGTGTGCAGGGCTTATGGCTCTAGGCGGGCTCAGGGCAGGCTGTCACTTTGAGCTGTGATCCTGAATCATTGACTAGCTTCAATCCTTCCGTTGAATTGTCATCCCTCTGAAGATGTGTAACTGGAACCCTGCTGGAAACACTAACTTGGGATCTTAACAGGAGTTGGTTTACAAGCCTCTTGCCTTCTATTCATAGCTCCATGTGTGTTCTCTTCAGGTGGCTCTGTCAGGAGCAGCCCTGGTGTCGGTGTCGGGAGGACGTGGGTGGCCTCCCTACCTCTGGCTGCTTTCCTAGTTACCAGTCGCTCTCTGAGCTTCTCTGAAGGCCGTGGTGATTAATGACTCCAATTTCCAAACCGCTAGTATTTTCAGCCTGGTTTTTAAAAGGAACTCTGGTTTTTTTGTCAGCTGTCCTAGTCCTGTCCCCTCCCCCTCTTCACAACTGAACCACCTCTTCCCTTTCCTGAAAGAGACTTTGAGATGTTTTGCATTGTGGGGCCTTCTTTTTTTTTTTTTTTAAGGAGGTAAAGTTTGCCTGATTGGGGATTTCAACTCACTGCTGAACTTTTTTTTTTTTTTTTGGATGGTGGTGATCTCCTCCATTTTGGTGGCTTTGGAAGCCAGTCTTCAGAGAATACAAGATTAGGGTCATTCACAAGACACAGGACATCAGGTATGAGCAGGACACTGGTGAAAGTTATAGTTTTAGTCTATTTGGACTGCTCTACCCAAATCCCACAGCCTGGGTGGCTTATAAACAAGGAAATTTATTTCTCACAGTTCTGGAGGCTGGATGTCCGAGATCAGGGCGCCAGCATGGTTGGGTTCTGATGAGGACTCACTTCAAGGTTGCAGACTGCCAGCTTCTCACTGTGCCCTCCCATGATTGAAGGGGCAAGGAAGCTCTCTGCTGCCTCTTTTAAAAGGGCTCTACTCCCAATCAGGCGGCTCTGCCCTTGTGGCCTGGTCACCTGTCAGGCCTCACCTCCCAATGCCATCACCTTGGGGATTAGGATTCCAACGTGGGTTTTGGGGGACACAAACATTCAGACCATAGCAGTTGTCCAAGTAAGCATTCTCTCCAAATGAGGGGCACTGAAGAGTGGAATGTAGGGAAACTGGCAGCAAAAGGAATGCGAGACTAGTATCTGAAGATTTCGATAGAGGAATCCACTTCCTTCATGGGGACTTGGCAGGACGGAGCTTCCCTGTCCTGTGAACAACGCTGAGTGCTTGCTCTGAGCCAGGCCCTTGGCTAAGGGTCTTACGAGGCCTCCTCTTCCCAGCAGCTCTGGGAGATGGATACCAGTCTCCCCATTTCACATGTCAGGAAATGGGTTCAGCAACACAACACCAGGTCACCCTAATAAGTGGTGGCCCTGGGACTTTAACTGAAGTTTGTCCGAGTCCAGCATTTACTCTCTTCACTCCTGTGCAGAAGGAACCTATCTGGAGTAGTGAGGTGTCTCCTCTGCTGGGCTGTGGCTCTGTTTGGGGATCTGAGCTGTCTGGCAGAGAGATGTGTATTTAAGCCTTCAACTGCCCCCATTCTCTTGCCAAACCTAACCAGGCCTCGGTACACCACATTTATGAGCACCTACTGTGTGTCAGGCTTGATGTGTTGTGCTGTTAAAACAAAGGAAACTTACAGTCTAGCCTTTGAGAATTGTATTTTGTGGCCCTTTTCATCTACAAAGTGCCGTTAATTTCTCTCACCTTCTCACTCCCAACCCTCAAGCACCCAAATTCGCCAGGCTCTTGCCACCCACAACAGTCTTCTGAAAATTTGGGGTCATGGAAATAGAAGTGTGCTTCATTCATTAAAACTTGTGCAGACCCATTCATTGCCTGGTTTCTTCACCTGGCAGCATCCTACATTTTGTTCAGCAAAAATTACGAAAGGAAAAGTTGGCCTAAAATATTGTTCTTTGGCACCCAGGCTCTGGAGAGCAGCCATGGTCCCTCAGATCTCACAGTGGGAACTTTGACCTTGTTTCTTGTTAGTTGGGCAGCCTCTGACCACAGTGTGTGCGGTAGCTGAGCAAGAGGAATTTGGTTTGCTGGTATCTGATACCGGCTTCTCTTTCCCCCTGCTTTCCTCTAACGTGACCTCTGTCCTCTGCTCTCTGTTTAGGAGCTGAGGGCAAGACAAAGAGGGCAGCAAATTAAATTGGCTTTCTTTTGATTTTTGTTTTTTTATAAAGACCGGAAGGGTTTGTGAGAGGTGTCCGTTGCTGTTATTGGTATGAGTAGCTGGATGGACAGGTTCTGCTGAGGACCCTGACCTTCAGCAGAGGTTCTTGGAGTTTTTCTGGGTTTGGGGCAGCAGCACAAGTGACAGCTGTCCTGGCTGGTACTCCTGGCCCTACAGAGACCCTCCTGAGACAGAGGGGAAGACAGGCATTGATGAGCTTCCTGTCAGAACTGTCCTAAGTAAACAGTAAGTGCATGAGCAAAACAAAAACGGGCACTTTATGAGGCTGTGGATCAGCAGGGACCAGTGTCCCTCCAGCTGGCCTTCACATAACTTGCCCTCCATCCTGGGACCACAGCAGGTGTAGGGGGTGCCGGGGAAGAACCTGTGCGGTGGCTGGCTCGCTCCTAGCATCCCGCTGGCACCGGCAGGTGGTGGGCTGGGTGGTGGGGTGCGAGCCATCACCCAGCCTCCGTCCCATCCCCGCCATGCCCTGTCGCTGGATGTGTGCCTATAGATTTGTGCTGCAGAAAGTGGGCGACTTCAAGTTGAGCTTTTGCTTAAGGCTTCTTGTAGAGCTGCCCTCTGTGGGGCCAGAGAATCTGCCAGAACCTTGCTGACTGAGCGGTGCTGAGTTGGAGGCCAGGCCCTCGTAGGGAGAATAATCTCTTAGGAATATCATTGTTAGGGCCCCTGGTGCCTCTTAGAATCAGTGGGCAGGACAAGCCTTGCTGGTGCAACTTCAGGCTGTCCCCTGTCTGGCTGGCCTTCCTTCTGAACCTGCCACCCAAACGCCTGGCTCCTGTTGGCCCTCAGTACCGGGGAATGAGAAGCCTAGAGCTGCCCATGAATCCTGGGGCTCTTCTGGACAGTACGGGCAGATCACACGGACCAAGCTGTGTCAGCAGCTACATGGAGATGTCCCCCACCCCACCCCCAGCAGCCTTCTTCCCTGTGGGTGCAGGAAGAGAGGGAGCAGTGGGTGGAGGTTTCATCCTTGGCCTGAAGTGAGCGCTGACTCTGCTTCCCTCAGCCTTCCCAGGGAACCCATCTGTTGTCGAGAGCTGAGAAAGCAGCTTGGAGCTCAGGGAAGGGCTTCTTGGTGTTCTTCCTGGGCAGGTATTCTGTTCCTGGAGGGGCTTCCACCTAACGCAGCTTAGCATCTGTCCCGAATGTCACTGCAGGCCTTCCCACACTGGGGCCGGCGCCGTAGGAGTAGCTGTGCTCTGTCCTGGCTGACTGCTGGCAGGGCTCCCGGCTCAGCCTGGACAGTGCTGCAGGGCCACTTGGTCGTGTATATGCAGGGTTCAACCTCTTGATGCCCCTGCACACTTGCCCCTTTGCAGGTGTTGGCGGCCTCAGCTAGAGCTCTCGTGGACTCCATCGGGGCCTTGCTGTGTTGTATAAGTCTAGGCACTCAGCTCGATTGAAAGGGGAGTGAGATGAAACTGATCCCAGGTAAGAGGGTTAGGTGACTGGGGACAGATTTAAGGTCCTGTCCCAGTGGTATAGGACCCAACTCACTCTGAGTCCCCCTCTGGGATGATTTCCCTCCCTTCCCCCTGGAAAGGGGGGAGTCCTGCTGTGGCTGTGTAAAGGCCGCAACCCCTTCCTCTTCTGTTGCCATTTCCCTACTTACGGGTGGGATGAGGAGCCCCAGCCCTGGCCTGACACACCCCATCAGAGTGCTTCTTAAATCTCAACCTGGCTTCCAGGGCCAAGCTTCCTCTGTTACACTCCCCAGGGGAGACATAGCTCCTGTGTGGAGCCATCCCTTGTCCTGGTCATATGGGGGAAGACACCTGTCTCTTTGATTCCATCCTCCCAACCCCACAGCCCTTTTTCTTCTTAATATCTTCTCTTACCTGGTTGGAGAGTGCAGCCATCACACTTTCGTAACCTTCTTCGTCATTGAGAAGACATGAAAACATGGGCTTCTCTTTTTAGTGTGATGAGGCTGTAAACAGCTCTACAATTCTGTAGCCCACAGTTCAGTATGAACAATAAATATATATGCAGCAGTCATATTTGTGCTGGATCCCATTCTCTTGTTTGTTTGGGTATCTTGGTTCTCTCTCGGTCTTCTAATTTAGGTGTCATCTTTTCTATTGTCTCTGTTATCCTGAATTTTGTTATACTAAAGAGGAGGCAGAGAATATTTTATGTACAGGGGAGCTAGATTGATTTCATATCATTTGTGAGCTTTAATTTCTCGTTATTGTATGCAAATTCTATACTAGAAACCTTGTCTGCCTTTTTATTGACACGTAACTTACATATAGTAAGGCTTACAAATCTTAAGTGGACAGCAAGCCGGACATTGACATTCGTATACGTCTAGGTACCTGTCTCCCAGATCAAGATATAAAACTTTTGCATATAGCCGTGTTCTCTTTTAATTTGATATAAGCTCATTTTTTCCATAGTTAAGAGCCATATTTTATTAAAGCATACATAGAAGGTGGCAGCCCCCGTTATTCCATTTACAATCGTCCTAGTGGCCGTAATGACATTGGTAATATTCCTGGGTTCTGTGTCTCTGAGGAGGGAGCCTTGCTGGAGTTAGGAGTCCTGTGCTCAGCCTCTGCTACCACCTGGCTGTGACCCTGGGCAGGTCACCTTACCTCACCTTCATCTCCTCTAATCGGGAAGGGGAGGATTAGGTCTTCAAGGACCTTTTGAGCTTTGACAACCAATGAGTTGAAACTAGTTAGTTAACCTCTTAGTAGAATAAACCTGGCACCTGTTGGAGCCTTACCTTCAGCCTAATACTGTGCTCTGTATGTGATGCGTTGTTTCATTTAACCTTTCCACAACCCTGTGCAATTAGTATTAAATAATACCGTTTTATAGATAAGGGACTGAAGTCAACAGCGGTCACTTGTCTAACTTGGCCAAGGTGACTCAGGTGATAAACAGTGGAGCCGGCTTAGACCAAACCTGGTTCAGTGTCCCAAGTCCTAACCTGCTAGTTGTGCTGGGAATGGTGTGTAGGTACTTCCCGTGGCTCATGGCTTATGTTGCTACAGATTCTTCTTTCCCCTGGGTCTGCAACCAGCTAGAGGCCCCGGTGACTCTGGCAGAGCACAGCTGCTCCTGCTGAATCTGCCCTCTGGTCCTGTGTGCGGTAGTGGTGATTTTCCCCTTGGAGGAAGAGCCTCCCGTTCTTGAGTCTACGGGAAAATCAGCTCCCTGGTGATCTGAGCTTTTAAGGTCTTCCACCTTAGCCTTTGAACCTAATTACCTCTCCAGTGGCCCTTTGCATTCTCTTTAAGCTAACAAGTTGCTCTGCTGTCAGCTTATATTGCCCTACTGTTCTGGTGTTAACTTTTCAGGAATGCTTTTTTTCAGAGTAAAGTGTCACTAGCCAGAATGACCTCCAGGGAAGCCTGGGCAGGGCCACTTGGTTCTCCCCGCCCCCGCACCCCCCCAGGCTAACCTTGAGTGAGCCTTGGGTGAGTGAGTCTCCTGCCCAGCCTCTGGTCAACAGAGCCTGATGGGTGT
Organism: Rhinolophus hipposideros; assembly: GCF_964194185.1. Taxonomy (NCBI): domain Eukaryota; kingdom Metazoa; phylum Chordata; class Mammalia; order Chiroptera; family Rhinolophidae; genus Rhinolophus; species Rhinolophus hipposideros. The sequence goes on along the minus strand of NC_138066.1, from coordinate 36,461,393 downwards.
CCCTAATCAGCTCACTATCCAGGCTGTGCTGGGACTGTCAGCTAGAGGAAGTCACTGAAGCAAACAGGAAGCATGAGAGACACCCATCAGCTTTGGAATTGCTCACCCTTTTACCAGGAAAGACACAAAGTATGACGCGGGTGACTTCATGGATTAGAGAAGAGAAACGTGCGAATTTTGAATGGAGGCCGGAGGGGAGGGGTCACATTCCAGCAGCGCCTGGAGTCTTGGAGAAGGCTCCCATTGTTGAGTGAAGCCAGGAAACAGTCCCCACCCCTAATCTGATCCACCTGTGCGGTCCACCACGCTGATGGGGGTGGAGCCTTTCTGTCTCTTGCATTCCTCCTTCCTGTATCCCCTGTGGCTCTTGTGCTTCCATCAGCTGCCTAGAACCACTTGGGGAACTTATTTGAAAAGCACTGATTTCTGGACTCCGCTGATAGAGATTCTAATTCAGTTGGGCAGGGTTATTTTCTGAATGCCCCAGGTGATTCTGATGAAAAAGTTTGCGACCCACTGATCTGTAGTGTCCAGAGCAGGGGAGAGCGGTGTCCTGCTTTTTCCCTCTCGTTCCCCGAGAACTGTGTGAGCATATGCCCATTATGCCTGTTCACCGGGCCAGAGTGTTGAGGAGCTTGGATCCCTTCTGCCCTTTCATGTGCGTCGTGGGAAAAGGCATAGGGTATGGCCCAGTCCTTGCATTCGTTTCCTGTGAAGATGTGAGGTTATGAATGGTTTTCCTTCTCCATGGCCTCTGAACAAACCAGGGTTCTGATTTGGAGGGGGTGGGGAGCAGGTCATGCCAAAGAGAATCTTTTGTCATGGATCTGAAGCTACCCATTTCAGCAGCTTCATGAAAATATCCGGGAGGAAATTTATTCTACTTGTGTGTTTTTCTTGGTGCTGAAGAGACTAGTTAAAATCTTTGGCCCGTTCTGTATCTTTTAAGAAATTTTGACTACAACTTTGGCTCTTAAAGATAATTTGAGTTTTGACTGAAAGAAGACTTTTACTATGCCATTTTTGGTTATAATTCTATCGCCTGACTGTACCCGTGGATGATTCTTGTCACTGGTGGGAAAGAAAGATCCCCACATTGAGATTCCTTCCCCTAGGCGGCAGGCCAGCTCCTCCTGTAAATTCACCTGTACCACCTGCCCCGGAGGGGACTGGACAGCGTAAAGCTTCCTGGGGCCTGGGTGGGTGCCCTTCATGGCAAAATCAGCTTCCTCTGTGCTTTATTGTCTGGGAAGGTTTGCCACCTCTGTTCATGTGATCACCCAGTGGGGCCAGGAAAAGCACGAGGCAGCAGACCATAAAAAGTGCCAGGTGTGCCTGCTCAGGTGTCTGGAAGGCAGGACCAGCATCCAGGTGGAACATGTCACCAGCCAGTTTGTGCTAGGCGGAGCGCTGAGAGCGCTTTAACAACAAGCAAATGCAGGTACTGGACGCTCCTCCAGACCTTCAGAACCTCCAGGGGCTGGCTGCACAGGTGATTCTGATGTGTGGGCGGAGCTGAGGACCACTGCCTAAGAGTTATTTGTCTCTCCTTCCAGCTTGTTAAAAAATCGCGTTCTGTGTGGGCAATTTTAGAAACCCACTGGTTTGACAGGGACAAGACTTAGATGTCGTCTCTATTTTTCTTGACTCGTAGGTGCCATTGACTCATGCTGGTAGCCCGCAGCTGCAGCTGCTTTGGTTTTTTTGGAATTGGGGACTTCGCCTTCTGTTTCCCTCTCCCCACTTGTTTATACCTCCTCCAGTGGCCGAGCCACGCTCTGTTGCCTAGCTAAGATTCTGTGTCACGTGGATTTGTGGTAACAACCAACTTATAATTCCATTGTGGTTCCCTTCTTGCTGTCGCCCTGGGTGGCTCCTCCCATTGTTGGGAGTCCTCAGGGACTGCAAGATCACTGTGACCGTCTGCCAGAGCCAGACCTTGTTGGGCCAGCAGAGCTGCTGCCACAAGAGTCTCATTCACTCAGCAACCCTGACCCAAACACGGGGTGGGTGTTGCCTCCATCTTTTTTCCGCAGCAGGGAGAATGGCAGGGAGACAGCTGAGCATACAGGCAACCCGAGATCGCTGGACCAGGCTGTCACCTGTGTGCTGGGTGGCCTTGAGCAGGGCATGAGGCTAGTCATCTGAAATGGCCTGTGTTTTCATGTGTAAAGGAGATAGTCGTTGTATAATTGCTCAGTAAATGTTAGCTGTCCCTGAAAATTATTTCATGTGATAAACATTCTTTGAATGCCCAGTGTGTACCTAAGGATGGTGAGGAAGGCATTTCAGAGAAGCCAGAAGCATAGACCTTGTCTCAAGGGCCATAGAGTCTTGCAAAATCACTGAGGGGAGGTGAAAAGAGAAAGCATCTTAAGCTATAAAATATTTCAAAACGGGCGTTTCTTGTTACTAATTGAGGGCCCCCTCCGCCCCAAATACTTCCTTCCTTGTACTCTTGGGGAAGAGGTGGCCCCATTTCAAACCTCTTTTCCTTTGGTGCTGTCCAGAAAGGAAACTCTTGTTCCTGGTGAGTGAATCATTCTTCCTGAAGCTCGCGTTTTTAATGCGTTGCTGGGAGAACTTGGACGTGAAAACCGATTTGAGGTTGCACAAAGCGAGCCTTCTGCTGTCAGCTTCTTGCACAAGCGTAGCCCACTGCTTCCCACAAACAGCAGCCCACTCTCCATTTACACCCTTGTCCTGTGACTGTAAGGGAGTACGTTCCCCTTGCTCAAGGGGCAGGTCAGGGCTGTCCTTGGGATCCTGTTCCAAAGACCCCTCCTGCATAGACTATTAATGCAAAGGGCAGTCTGATCACAGTCTTTTCTTTCCGCCTTGAGTTCAGGCTCTGTCCAGAGCGTTCAGGACCTGATACCTACCTACTCACAGTCCTCGTTTGTAAAACATTCTGTATATGTTCTGATATCTTTTAGTGTAAGTCTTCCAGAGGCTTCTGGAGGTAGACGCCTCATCCTTCTTTGCAGTTCCAAAACCTAACAAAAGAAACCTTGCACCTCCTAAGCTCTCACTAGACGAGTGACTAAGACGTTAGTGCGGGAACACCAGCTGCTGGGGGTGCAGGTCTTGGTGTCCCGTGTTTCTCTCCGCCCTCCCATGCCTCCCCCTTGTTCTTCTGCGTCACCCTCTGCCTCTGCCAGTAGAGAATGGAATTGAGATCTCTATTTAAAAGGGAAATTTGGCAGCCGTTCTGACTGCCAGCAGAGCTCTGGCATTGGTGTGTGTTTGGTTTTGTGTGTGTTTTGTTTTTTAATGTGTGTGAGACTTCTAGCCCATAAAAATGAGAGAACTGCAGGGGGGAGGCTCAGGATGCGGCTTAGATTCCAGTGCACAGTACAGGCTCAGCTTGAAAAAGTCAGCCCTTCTGGAGACGGCAGGACAAAATGGCTATTTTGATAGCTTGCGCCAGCCAGGCGCTGCTCCCTGAGTGCCCAGGAGGTTAGGCAAGCACCTTGTCTGCTGAGCTTTCTGCTGGGACTCCCTGTGCCCTGATGGCCGTCTCCACCCACCCTGGCTTTGCAGAGGCGGTGTGCTCATAGCCACCACACTGCAAGTTCATTGTGTGTTGACCTCCATCCTAGTGTCTTCCTGGGCGATGTTTTGGTAGCCCAAGGATCCTGTTGACTTCAGTGTCACCAGACTGGCATATGCCCATTCCTCTCCTGTGCATGCATCTATGTGAATGCACATAATGTGGGCTTGGGAAGTCAGTGTGTTTGCTCAGAAGCGTGAGCCTAAAGTGGGGAGACCACTTGTCTCTTTACTGCTCAGATGGTTGTAGAGCAAATATATTTGTGGTACAGCCTAGTCAGGGCTCTTCTCCTAACTTCTGGGGGTGGAGGGCAGGGAATTGGGGTGATGGGAGGCGGTCAGCCAGGTTTTCAGGGAGGGCAGAGGGAGAAACGTGTGATTTAAGAAGGGCTCATTGCGCAACAGTCTCTGGGCTAACCCAGTGCTTCTGATTTCTCCCCTGCAGTTGGAGGCCCCCCTCCCCACTAAGTGCCTCTTTGCATAGCACCGGCCCCCGCCCCCACGCTCACTGGTACCACTACAGCGGGACGGGCCATGGCGGGTCGGGGAGGTGCAGCGCGACCCAACGGACCAGCTGCTGGGAACAAGATCTGTCAATTTAAGCTGGTCCTGCTGGGGGAGTCCGCGGTGGGCAAATCCAGCCTCGTCCTCCGCTTTGTCAAAGGACAATTCCACGAGTACCAGGAGAGCACAATTGGAGGTGAGTGGTGCAAGGGGGTGTGGGGGCTCAGGGAGGCCAAAGAAATGCCTTGGCATTGAGGAGAAGGGAGTTACTTGCCCAGAGAGACTAAACCTACCTGGGGCAGCAGCGTCTCTCCTCATTTGGGCCCTGGAATCAAATCCAACAGCTGGTCTCCATGCCAGAGTCCCAAGAATTAGCTGGGAGTCAAAACTGCCTTCCTCTCCTCGTTCTCTCTCTTTATTATTTGTGTCACCTTGGCAAAGACCCTTCCACTGACCCAGCCTCTGGGAAGGGAGAGGCGGGGTCTAGACCTCTGTGGGTCCTTCTGACTGTGCCAGGCACTGCGTCTGCCCTGGCCTCTCTCACTTTCCAAAATGGGGAAATGGCCTGGTGAGTGGGCTGGTATTTCTGAAGCTGACCTTTGCCCTTTCTTGGGCTCAGAGCCTGTCACTGATTTCCCAGTGGTCAGCATTGAGGATGTAAGGGTCTGAGCTCAGCCTCCTGCCTTAGTAGCCAGTGTAAACCTTGAGGGGCCAGGGCTGACCTTGGGCTTGGGTCATCCTTTTCTCTACCCTCTTGGTTGGTAGGAGGTTTCCAGGCAGCTGGAAACAAAATGGGCCGTGTCAGCAGTCTCTGCTGCCTCCTCAGCACTGGAGTCAGGAGCTGGAGAGGGGGAAGTGAGGCAGTGCCCCGTGCCCTCAGGGAGGTGGGGGGAAGGCAGACACGAGAGTGGACTTTCAAAAGCAGAGCTCTGGGATCCTCTCTGGGTCCTGGGCAAAGGGGACTCCACCTGCCTGTCCCAGCTCTTGGACTCCTCCTTTGAAGCGTATGCACAAGTGTCGCGTTCTCCTGCCTCCTCAGGCCAAAAGTAGGGTCACTCTGTTCCCTGAAGGTCAAGCCAGTTAGAAATGGGTTGAGGTCAAAGCTGGGGGGGTTGGCTAGCCAGCGTCCCTGGAGGTGGCAGGGGCGGTTGTGAAGCCAGCCGCCCAGCCTCCGCCTGGCAGTAGAACAGCCTGTACTTTCAGGCGTCCCCAGCATAGCTAAGTGTATGAGAGTGTCCTCAGGAAACAGAAGGCCAGCGGCAGCCCTGGGCTGGAGCACACTGAGGGGATAGAGAGGTTTCCAATTGGACTGTTCTCTCTGAGGGAAGGGAGGAGGAGGAAGAGGGTGGGCCCACCTGGCTGAGCTAAGAGTCAGGTTTCCCTGGGCTTTCTGTCTCTTGCCCCTTTGCCTCCTTCCTCTTCTGAGTGCTCCTGAAATGGCTCAGGTGCAAGCCGGCTTCCCTTCTTCTCCTGCCCTTGCCGAGTGTGGGTCTGTAAAGTCTGTGCACTCCACAGCCCCCTCGACACAGACAGAAATAGAAATTCCACCAGCTCTGCTCAGGCCTGCTTGACTGCCACGTCGGGGGCTTTTCTGTGCCCATCTCAGTAGAAGGCTTCTGAGTGCCAGAGCCCAGCTGCAAGAGTGGAGATAAGTGGGGGTGGCTTCTCGAGCTCCTTCTTGCCTGGTAACACCACCTTCCCTCTTACAGCGGCCTTCCTCACACAGACCGTCTGCTTGGACGACACAACAGTCAAGTTTGAGATCTGGGACACAGCTGGACAGGAGCGGTATCACAGCCTGGCCCCCATGTACTATCGGGGGGCCCAGGCTGCCATCGTGGTCTATGACATCACCAACACAGTAAAGATTTTCCCTTCTTGACCTTTGTTCCTGGATGTGATGTGGGCAAATTTCCTGTTGTTTGGGGGTGTCTCACCAGAATCACTGGGGCTCTGCCAGCGCGAGCTTTTCCAGGGAGTGGCCTGGGCAGAATGCCTCCTCTGTCCCTTTGACATTTGGCCCTGTCTCCCCAGGATACATTTGCACGGGCCAAGAACTGGGTGAAGGAGTTACAGAGGCAGGCCAGCCCCAACATCGTCATTGCGCTCGCGGGGAACAAGGCGGACCTGGCCAGCAAGAGAGCCGTGGAATTCCAGGTGGGGGGCATGGAAAGGGCTTGGGGGAGGTGTGAGCAGCTCCACTCAGCTTTCCCCAGGCCCCTCAGGGGCTTCAGGAAGGGCCCTATGGGGAGGCAGCAGCAGCACTTCTATCTGCCGTCCTCTCATGACTCGAGCATGGACCGAACGGAGTTGCCTGCCTCTCCTTGGTGGGTAGCGTGTGTGTGTGTACAGGGAGCTGAAGCCTCTGCTTGTTTGTTCTGTACAGTGACTTTTAAATGAAATTATTGAAGAATACTTTTTTCATGTAATACCAGCATATAGTAAAATTTAAACAGCACAAGAAGGTATATAAATGAAATTTAAGTCTCAAACCTAGAAAATCAATCTCCCGCCCCCCTCCCCAGTTCCTCAGTTTCTCATCTTTCCAGAAATAGGCACATGTGTATGAATCCCTTTCTTTACATAGATGGGAGTGTGTTCTACATACTGTGTTTTTTTTACCAGTCCCTAACGGATGGACTTCTAGGTTGTTCGTGCTGCAGTCAACATGCACGTACTTCTGTGCTTTTGTTCAAATGTGCAACTATATTTGTAGGTCACTTTCTAGAGTATTTCCTAGCCTAGTGATTTTGAGAAAGAAGAAGACAGAATGGACATAGGGAAACCTGAGTAAAACATCTGCCAGTGTTTGTGAGCTGAGAGGCGCTGTACCTAAGTGGGGGGTATGGGGCCAGATGTCTCGGCGGAACCCAGAGCAGGAGAGCTAGCAGCCTGAAAAGCCCCTGCACAATGTTGCTATTGTGTATAAGGCACTGATCAGGGAAGATTTTTTTTTTATCCTGGGCTCCAGCCCCTACCAACTGTCCCCACTTCCCTCCCACCCCCTTTCTCGCCTCTATCCAAATCAGGAAGCACAAGCCTATGCAGACGACAACAGTTTGCTATTCATGGAGACATCAGCAAAGACCGCAATGAACGTGAATGAAATTTTCATGGCAATAGGTGAGCTGCCTCTTCTGCCTGCCTCTTCTCCCACCCCCACATCGGGGCATAGAACTTGCCTGCTGTTCCGTAGTAGATTCCTTCACCAACAGATCTTTCACCATTTTTAATATTCTGATAAAATCATTTTCTTCTTCATCTGACTCTCAGATATAGATAGTTCACTCCAGAAGTTTCTACAGCCTGGGCCAAAGTCTCAACATTTCATTTCCTGACCTCTTAGCTTGCCACCCATCTAAAACCCTGTGTCACCATCCTACCCACTTCTTAGGATTTTTTTTAAGGCCTTTTGGCTCTGGAGTCATCCTGCCTGGGTTTGAGTCCTAGCTCTACCACTTATAAACTCTGGGTTTGGGCAAGTCATTTTACCTCTCTCTGCCTCAGTTTCCTGAAACACTCAGAATGCACTTGACACATGGAAGTGAAGCCCTCAGTATGTTCATTATTACTGATTGGGTGGTAAAGGCCAGATTCTACTCAAGTGGACTTGGGAAACAGTATTAGCCTACCCCCACAAACATTTTCTCCTCTCCCAAACAGCTAAGAAGCTCCCCAAGAACGAGCCCCAGAATGCAGCTGGTGCTCCAGGCCGGAACCGAGGTGTGGACCTCCAGGAGAACAACCCAGCCAGCCGGAGCCAGTGTTGCAGCAACTGAGCCCCCTTGCCCACCCACTGCCCCCACTTCCTCCGCCTGAATGACCCGACTGGAATCCACTCTAACCAATCGCACTTAACGCCTCGGGCCACCACTGCGGGGGCAGGGGGAGGGGTCCACCATGATTTCACCATATAATTTTGATCATAGGCCGGAGTGAGTTATTCCACCTGCACCGTTCTGTACAAATACTAATTCAATTTTAAGTCTTAAGTCACTTTTTTAATATATATGATCTTCTGCTCTTCCCACTTCCTGCCCTTTCTACTGCTCTCCCACTCTCCCTTTGCTGGTAGTAGCCACGGGCCCCTGTTCCTCCCACCCTTGTATATGGGGAGGCAGGGGTGGGAGCAACTACCCTCTTTTCCTCTTGCTGATTAGCAGACTCAGCAAGAGCACCATATCCTTACCGTGTTTGGAGTGGGCTTGGTTCTGGGTGGTGGGGCAGGCCCTGGGGCTAGGGAAGGGAGAGGCAGCTCTACCTTCAGCTGGCTGGCATCAGGGAGCAGCCCCCCACCCCCACCCGCCTACCCCTGATTCACAGATGGGAGAGAAACCACAGCATTATTGTGACAGCCACGAACCCACTGCCCACAACCCACCCCACCCTCCTCGTCCTTGGTCACCCTGACTGACCTCTGGCTCTGAGCCCTGTTCTGACCAAATCACGATGATGAGTATTTGGGGGTGGGTGGGTAAGGGGGGTAGTGGGAGGGGATGGAACCAACTTTTTCTGTATTTTGTATTGTATGTTTTCTTCAACATGTAACCAATCAGTATCTTGTCAATATAGTCAGCCGATCGATCGACCTCTGCTTGTCTTGCTTGTCTTTCTCTGGCAGAGCTTATCAGACCATATCCTCTCTAGCTTACTTGAGGTTAATTTACAATGAACCACTGAATTTTGTTAAACAAAATCCCCCCCCCAGGGGGGAGATGCTGGTGCTCATGGTAACCAGGAGAAAGAGGCCCTTGGTTACCAGTGCTACTGGCATGGGGTTGGGGTAAGACTGACTTGGAACTGAATCTCACCGAGTTTGAAGAGGGCCCTACATTTGCCTCTCCCCCACCCCATCCAGATTACATTGGGGTGATTTGCAGTCTGGGTTTGAAAATAGTTGGTCTCTGAAACACCAAAAAAAGCTCTTTGGGGTTTTCGGTTAGTCTGTACCAGGCCTGTGAGGGACTGGGTCCTCTTCCCTGAAGAGGAAGAAACACCTATGACCTCTGGAGCTGTGGACTGAGTGATGGTCAGGCCAAGACAGCTGCCTCACACCAGGTCTAAGCCATCTGCTCCCTGGTCTCCAGGGAGCCCTCTGCCGGTTCTGGAACCAGGTGACACGTAGGCCCTCCCGGCCCTCTGCTGCTCCCTGCTGGCGCTGCTGCTCTCATCTGCCAAAGGTTGAGGATATTGGTCCAAGCAGTGAGCTGAGCTGAGTAGGACAACACGCCCCCGACCCCCACCCCCAGCTTCCACCGGCCACAAAGGCCTAATTCTTGGTGGACCAGCACCTTGAGGGGCCTTTCTTGCCTCCCTCTACCTTCGTTACACTTCCACCTCTGACCTCAACCCTGATAAAAGACCACAGACGCCAAGGCTGCTGCTCACTAGGGTGATGGTTTACCGGGTCAGGCTAGGTTGGAACCCTTCTTAGAGCCAGGGCTCCCGAGTCTCGAAGATGGACCTGTTAGGGCTCCAGCGGAAGGCAGCGCCTGGCACTGGCCACGGACACACAGCTGGCCCGACGGGGTCAGACAGCAGGTCATGGCTGCAGGACCCAGGGATGATGGTAGCTGCATTTGCTGCTGCATCGTCTCTGTCATGCGGTAGCACCCCCCATCCGGGTTGTAGCCCTCCGTTTGCCGCTGGCCCGTCACCATCAGGCACTGGCCGTCCACTCGCACCACCAGCTCTTCTGGGGTGAAGCCGTGGGCATCCATCTTCATCCGGAAACCATTCTCCACCTGGATGTCGTCCCATGCAGCTGCCACGTCTTCCCTGAGCAGCTGCACCGGCAGTACGGCCACTCGGTTCTGTTGGGCGAGGGCTGCGCTGGGGGACCGCGACATCACCTGGCTCCCGTTGGGAAGACCGCTACCGACCCGCTGCATCCAACTGAGCAACTGCTGTTCAAGGGCACGAGGCCCAAGTGTAGCGCTCTACGCAGGACAGGAAGAGGAGGGCCCCTCCTGCCCCACGCACGGCTCTACTCTGCCTTGGCTCCACTCCTCGCGGCTCAACTCTGTTCAGTGGGGCTCCCTTCACTTCTGCAGTATCGGGTCAGCTGTGCACGTCCTATATCCATAGGTCAGGTTGTCAGCCACCCTGGAGCGCCCCCTGCTGCTTTTACCCTGGATCCTGCCCTTTCTCGGGACCCTCCCCATCGCGGGCAGGGAGCCCAACTGGGTCCGCTAAAAGAGGCTGGGCTACGTGGGCCCCACACCAGAGCGGAAATGAGTAGAGTGGAGATAACACTGAGATGTCAGGGCTTTTGTCCTTCCAAGAATCAGGCCTAGGGGCAAGAAGATTGTCCCTTGGACAGAGCCACTGGAATGTCCTGCCTTTCTCTGACCAGGCACAAACCTGTGACACATTGGGGACTTGGAGGTGGACACAGTCTTCCTGGCTTCCCTCATTTATCCATGCTGGGTCTACCGTGCGGCAGGCTCAGCTGGGTTCTGGGATCACAAAGATGAAGACGCGGGTCCAACCCTCAAGGTACCCATGGTATTGGGGAAGAGACGTTACCACACGTAGGGAAAGGCTTCTGCCCTTCCCTGCTTCTACCTCATACCCTCCTTGGCAGCCTTCTTCGTGACCACAGCCATGCCTCTGGTGCTGCTTTATAATAAACCCTTTTTGTGGAACTATAACGTACATACAGAAAAGTACACAAAAGGGTACAGTTGAAGTATTCCAAAGAGAAATACACGTGTGTAACCACTTCACATATCAAGAACTAGAATTGTTGCTGCTTAATCTCCTCCGTAGCTGCAACTCTGTCTCTGAAGAGGTGGGACAGGAACAGGATGGAGGTGGGAGGGAGATGTACCAGGAAGCCAACTCGACCCCAGACGCTAGGTCTGCACGTCCACCATCGGGTCTTAGGAGGGGAGTCCCCCAACCAGAGCCTTTTTTCTGGGATGCTTCTCCTTATCCCCAAGGGGACAGCAATCTTGACTATCCTGAAAGCCTTCGAGAGAGATTGGAAATGAAGAGGGGTTCAATCTGGGGTGCTGACTTGGACTTCTCTTGGCTGTCTGGGACCAAGAGACAGGATAGAAAAGTCTGGAAGCTGGAGTCAAAGGGAGCAGCGGTGGAAGACTACAACTCCCATAATGCTCCGAAGCAGCGACGCCTGCGCACTGAGCGCCGGTTGCCCATGCGGCCCTAGGGCTGGGAGCGCTACGCCGCGCTCCGCTGCGGGGGAGGCCATGGCGGAACCTTCCCAGGCCTCCACCCCGGCCCCGGCCGCGCAGCCCCGTCCCCTTCAGTCCCCAGCCCCTGCCCCAACTCCGACTCCTACCCCTAGCCCGGCTTCGGCGCCGACTCCGGCTCCTACTCCGGCACTAGCCCCCGCCCCAGCTGCAGTTCCAGCCGGGAGCACCGGGACGGGGGGGCCCGGGGTAGGAAGTGGGGGTACCGGGACCGGGGGGGATCCGGCTCGACCTGGCCTGAGCCAGCAGCAGCGCGCCAGCCAGAGGAAGGCGCAAGTCCGGGGGCTGCCGCGTGCCAAGAAGCTTGAGAAGCTAGGGGTCTTCTCGGCTTGCAAGGTGGGGGCGGGGCCTGGGGTGAGAGGGCGGGGCTTGGGACATCCTAGGGCTCGGGTGGCAATGGGAGCTCTGGCTCGGAAGCGGCTCCCCGTCCCTGGGGTACAAGGTTATTGACTGATCCTTCTGCCTCCAGGCCAATGAAACCTGCAAGTGTAATGGCTGGAAAAACCCCAAGCCCCCCACTGCACCCCGCATGGACCTGCAACAGCCAGCTGCTAACCTGAGTGAGCTGTGCCGCAGCTGTGAGCACCCCTTGGGTAAGGCAGATAGTGCCTTGGAGCTGGTGGCGGGGAAGAGGCAGGTGCCGGGTCCTGCTCGGAGAGGACGACTTCAATGCCGCAGAGCTTCATCTCTTAAGATGCCTTCTAAGGAAGAATTGGGTTGGGAATGTGTATCTCCCCGGGGAGGAGAAAGGAAATCTGCCAATTCAGAAGAAACAAGGGGTCACCCAGGGCTGACACACAGGAGCAGTCAGTCTTAGTGCTGGTCATAGTGTTTGGAGAGACTGAGTGTATCGTAGCTGGCTATGAAGAGGGGCAGAAAACCCTGTTGATGTCTTCTGTGTGTTCTTCCCAATTCTACCACCTGTTCTTGTAGCTGACCACGTGTCCCACTTGGAGAATGTGTCAGAGGATGAGATTAACCGGCTGCTGGGGATGGTGGTGGACGTGGAGAATCTGTTCATGTCTGTTCACAAGGAGGAGGATACAGACACTAAGCAGGTCTATTTCTACCTCTTCAAGGTGAGCTTCCTCCGCAGAGAGTGAGCGAGCAAAGGAATTGAGGCTGGGAACTCTGCATCTCAGAGCTCTGCTGACCTCTACCCCTCCCTCTTCCTCTTCCTCTAGCTCCTGCGGAAATGCATCCTGCAGATGACCCGGCCTGTAGTGGAGGGGTCTCTGGGCAGCCCCCCATTTGAGAAGCCTAATATTGAACAGGTGGGATGAAGAAGGGGGCAAGAGAGTTGGGGGCATTTGGAGGAGTGGGGAGCCTGTGTTCTCCATCCTCATCAAACTGAGAATGGGAGAGGTTCCAAGAGGGGAACATGTATTGTGCCAACCTCGGGGTGTGTGTGAGAGGGGCCAGTTTTTCTTCACATAGAGCCTCAGAATGAGAGGAGAGCATTGCTGCTGCCCTTAGGAAGTCTCTATTTTTGGATAAGAAGCCCCTGCTGGCTGCTCACACCTCCTTCCTGGTTTTGTCTCCTGCCCACCCCTTCTCAGGGTGTGCTAAACTTTGTGCAGTACAAGTTCAGTCATCTGGCTCCTCGGGAGCGGCAGACGATGTTTGAGCTGTCAAAGATGTTCCTACTCTGCCTTAACTACTGGAAGCTTGAGACACCTGCCCAATTTCGGCAGAGGTCTCAGGCTGAGGATGTGGCGACCTACAAGGTCAATTACACCAGGTAGGCCCAGCCAGCATGAGGGGAAGCTTGAAGGCCCAGCCTGAGCTCAGTGGTTTCCACTCTCACTTACCACTTCCGCACTCCCTGCAGATGGCTCTGTTACTGCCACGTGCCCCAGAGCTGCGATAGCCTGCCCCGCTACGAGACCACTCATGTCTTTGGGCGAAGCCTTCTCCGTTCCATCTTCACTGTTACCCGGCGACAACTGCTAGAGAAGTTCCGGGTGGAGAAGGACAAGCTGGTGCCCGAGAAGAGAACCCTTATCCTTACCCACTTCCCCAAGTAAGGCTCTTTCTGGTCTATCATGATTTAGCCCCAAGTTCACATCCTCCCTGATGTCCCCTTTTTTCCAGGAAGGCTTCCTGAGTTGGTCCTTCCTCTCCCTCCATGAGCCTTCTGGGATCTGGGCATCTACCTGGCAGATTTGCCCATGGCCCAGACACAACTTGCTAGCATTTGCCTTTGTGTGTACTAGGCTGGGGATGGCAGGTACATGGCCTGAGTGCTAACACTAGCCCCATCCACACCCCTGGTAGACATTAGTAATTGTTTCCATGGGGCCTGGACACAGCCTCAGAGTCCTTTCTACCACAACACTTCAAAAGACCAGAGTTTACACTTGAGGTAAAACCAGTTTCCACTCCTAGTTCTTTCAGTAAGATTTTTCTCTGTTCTGCCACACCTTCTTCTCATTTTAAACGTGCTCATAGCTGTCCAGTTCAAGAAGCTTTTACTGACTAATCCAGGGCCTCCCGTGCCCCTTCTGCCCCCAGATGGGAATAAGGTGGCAGGAAGGGGTGGATTCTGGGCCCTATTTTGGCACTGAGGACCAGCGTGACTTGGTGCCCTGTCTGGCCACACAGTACAGGACGGTGCCAGTTCAGCTCCTGTCTCCTTCATCGGTGCACTGGCAGACTGGGCCTCTGGTCTCTGTCTTGGATTTTGTACTGCCCTCCGGCCTTCGATCAGGGTCTCCCAGAAGGAGGAGGACTGTGCCGCCCCCTAATCTGAAGGCAGAAGTTGTCCCTGTTCTTAGGCTCCCAGTTCCTGAGAACAGGATCTGTTTCTTTGATCCATGTCCAGTGCCCTGGTGTCTGGCCCAGGCTGGTCCCTTGGTTGGCCAGAGTGTGGGACAGATTGTCCCCTCTCCACAGGTTCCTGTCCATGCTGGAGGAGGAGATCTACGGAGCAAACTCTCCGATCTGGGAGTCAGGCTTCACCATGCCGCCGTCAGAGGGGACCCAGCTGGTGCCCCGGCCAGGTATGTGCCACAGCAGGTTCTGCAGGATATCTGCTTGGCCTTCCTGGCTGAGCTCAGCCCCTGCTGGGGACGAGGCGCTGTGAATGGCAGCAGTGGGGACATGCAGGAGGGCTCACCTGAGGGTTGGAGGGTCTACATCTCTTTTTGGGGATCCACCAACACCTTTGACCCCTGTCCCCCGATTCTTCTGTCTCTCAGCTACAGTCAGTGCAGCGGTTGTTCCCAGCGCCCCCATCTTCAGCCCCACCATAGGTGGGAGCAGCAACAGCTCCTTGAGTCTAGATTCTGGAGGTGCTGAGCCCATGCCAGGTGGGTACCTGACCCCTGACCTCTGACCCCATTCACCCTTCCCCCAACCTCTCTTGCTGTCCCTGGGAGACCTTGCCAACCTCTTCAGCAGGTGAGAAGAGGAAGCTCCCAGAGAACCTGACCCTAGAGGATGCCAAGAGGCTCCGTGTGATGGGCGACATCCCCATGGAGCTGGTCAACGAGGTCATGCTCACCATCACTGACCCTGCCGCCATGCTGGGGCCTGAGGTAAGCAGCGCAGCTTGCTGGCCATCCGGGGAGAGGGCCTCATGGACCTGAGACCCTAGCTCACTGCTTCTCTTCTGGTGCCTAGACGAGCCTATTGTCGGCCAATGCAGCCCGGGACGAGACAGCCCGCCTGGAGGAACGTCGTGGCATCATCGAGTTCCACGTCATTGGCAACTCGCTGACGCCCAAGGCCAACCGGCGGGTGTTGCTCTGGCTCGTGGGGCTGCAGAATGTCTTCTCCCATCAGCTGCCCCGCATGCCCAAGGAGTATATCGCCCGCCTCGTCTTTGACCCGTGCGTTCCCAGGAGAGCCGCAACCCCACAGCACCACCCCCCGGGCGCCGGTCTTTCTTGGCCTGTCCACCCCTCCCCAGGCTTCTTCCTCCAACTTCGGGAATTCTTGCTTCTCAGTTCCCAGCCCCAACTACAGCCCAGGCCTCCAGGGCTGTGGAGAGCTTGGGAACATTTGGGGGACAGATAGGGACTTTGACCTGTTCCCTCTCCCCTCAGGAAGCACAAGACTCTGGCCTTGATCAAAGACGGGCGGGTCATTGGTGGGATCTGCTTCCGCATGTTTCCTACCCAGGGCTTCACCGAGATTGTCTTCTGTGCTGTCACCTCAAATGAACAGGTGAAGGTGAGTGCACGCTCCCAGCCCCAGCCCCGACCCCATCCACCACCCGCTTCTGAGTTGGGACCAGGTCGGAGCAGAGGAAATGGTGATGCCGCAGCCCCCATCCCCTTTTCGTGGCCAGACAGTTCCTCACTCCCCCACAAGGTGGCACTTATACTCTAATACCTGCATTAAATAAACGCCTGTTGACAAATGGATCCCAAGAATCAGTCACACTTTTAAATGGACGTGAATTTCTTTCATCACGAGAACATTTACATACGTTGGGGAGTAAGTAATTTTTACAATAGCCTTGCTGGGTGATAGTCCTGGCTTTGTCACAACAGACCCACTAATAGAGTCCCTGCTTCTCCTTTTTACATAACCCAGATCTGCACGGTGCCTCCTTGGTCCTGACATGTGTGGGAAACAGTGTCTCCTCACGCTTCAAATGCCCTGACAGTAGGGTCCTTGGTGTACCCCTTCCCTTCCCCCCATTTCTGAGGCCCAGGGAGCAGGGAGCAGTAGCCTGTGGACAGCAACTTTCTGGTTGGTTTTGGATCCTGGCCCTGTCATGGCTGGCTGCCTGACCTTGGACGCATTTCCCCATGTAGCTGAGTTTCAGTTTTTCCTTCTGTAAAATGGCAGTAATATCTACCTCATGACTTTACTTGAGAATCGGCCTACAAAGCGCCACGCACCGTACCTGGCCCAGAGCGAGCACTTAGAAATGGAGCGTCCTGCACTTTTCCCCCCCTCTGCTGGTCCCCTTTCTTCCTACCTGCCTTGGATCTCCTGGGTACCCCACCTCCTTCCCAACCTGCCCCCTCCTCGCTGGGTTCAGGGCCCTCCTGAGGCCTGCCCCTCCTCCCTGGTAAGCCCTGCTTCCTCCCCCGCAGGGCTATGGGACTCACCTGATGAACCACCTGAAGGAGTATCACATCAAACACAACATCCTCTACTTCCTCACCTATGCTGATGAGTATGCCATTGGCTACTTCAAGAAGCAGGTGACCCTCGCCTCACCCCACCCCACACTTGCCCGCCACCTGGGGTAGGGGTCATTCTGTTTAGCCTCCTGGTGTGGATGGACTGGGAGTCCCTCCCTTTGTGTCCCCTGTGCTGTCCAGCACCCGTGGGCACATCCTGCCTGCCTGTCTTCCTCCGGCTGCTGCCCCAGCAAGTGGGGTCCTGTAGGGCAGCGGGGTGGCCGGCAGAATTTGGAGGCTCTTGGGGGTGAGTTGAGAGGGGCACGTGACCTGGAATCTTTCCTGGGACAGATTGAGCCTTCAAAGTGCAGAGTGCTGTGCTGGGGACCTCTGGAGGCGGTTCAGGAACTGGGGAGAGTGGGGGAGGAGCTGTTAAGGTTGGAAAAGTCTTGCCGATGGGTTGGGTCATGACTCCCACTCCCTAGGGCTTCTCCAAGGACATCAAGGTGCCCAAGAGCCGCTACCTGGGCTACATCAAGGACTATGAGGGGGCGACACTGATGGAGTGTGAGCTGAACCCCCGCATCCCCTACACGGAGCTCTCCCACATCATCAAGAAGCAGAAGGAGGTTGTGTGTGTGCGTGTGCGCTCACCCATGGGGCTTTTTGTGGAATGTGTGTGTGGGGATGAGCACGTGTGTGGACGTGTACCCTGTGTCCATGCACGTGCACGTGTGAGGTGGGGCCAGGGTCTTGGTTCCTGCGCTGCCTCCAGGGAAGTTAGGAGGGGAGGCACCTGGCCTCAGTGGTGCGGGCTCTGATAATGGCCCTGGGAGGGTAGTTGCTGGGGCTGGGGTTGGCCCCTCAGACCCTTCCTTCCTCAGATCATCAAGAAGCTGATTGAGCGCAAACAGGCCCAGATCCGAAAGGTCTACCCCGGGCTCAGCTGCTTCAAGGAGGGTGTGAGGCAGATACCTGTGGAGAGTGTCCCTGGCATTCGTGAGCAGGGGCCTTGGTGGGGGAGGAGGCATGCTGCTTGTGGTGTGGACAGGCATTCTTAGGGATGTTCTCCCCACTCCCCACTTTGCAGGAGAGACAGGCTGGAAACCGCTGGGGAAGGAGAAGGGGTGAGTATTGTATGGAGGGAGAGGGTGTTGGGGGAGGCAGAGGGACCAGGACCTCAGACTTGGCATCTGTTGCCCCAGGAAGGAACTGAAAGACCCTGACCAGCTCTACACAACCCTCAAAAACCTGCTGGCCCAGATCAAGGTGCGGAGACCAAGCTCCCTTCTGGGAGTTCCTGCGCCAATGGCTTATGGCTTTATGACCCAGTCTGGGGTGGGCGGCAGTCACAAGCTGGGCCTGGGGCCCAGTGGGCTTGGCCCTAGCTCTCCTGTCCTCTCCTCTCCAGTCACACCCCAGTGCCTGGCCCTTCATGGAGCCCGTGAAGAAGTCGGAGGCCCCTGACTACTATGAGGTCATTCGGTTCCCCATCGGTGAGGATGCCCCATCCCAACCCCTTCCTTCCACTTCCGCCCCCAAATCTCTTCCTGCTCCTGCCTTCAGTGGGCCGCACAGCCCCTTTGACCCACTCTCCTCGGCCTCCTAAAGTCATGCCCTTCTGCCCTGCTGCCCCAGACCTGAAGACCATGACGGAACGCCTGCGCAGCCGTTACTATGTGACCCGGAAGCTCTTTGTGGCTGACCTGCAGCGGGTCATCGCCAACTGCCGCGAGTACAACCCCCCGGACAGCGAGTACTGCCGCTGTGCCAGTGCTCTGGAGAAGTTCTTCTACTTCAAGCTCAAAGAGGGGGGACTTATTGACAAGTAGTCCCCCACCTTGGACCACTGCCTCCACCTCAAATGTCTCCACCTCGGGTTCTGATCTGATCCCTACGGGGACCCTGGTGCCCGGGTTTCTCTCAGGTCCCTCTACCCAGGGGCCCTTCATCCCCTAATCCTGCAGCCCGGCCTGGGCCCTCAGGCACCCCCATGCCTGTAGCTGTCTCACCCTTCATTGTGTCTGACCTTGGGAGGGGCCTCCTGGGTCGGGGGCTCAGCCCTTCTGCCGTGGCTGGTGGCCAGAGGATGAACCCTGCCCAGCCCTGGTGGCCCCCAGCCCTGGTTCTTACAGAGCTGTGGAGTCTGGGCCTGACCCAGGTCAGCTTCCTCCAAGGCGAGACTGCCAATTTTAGCTTGAGTGAGGGGCCTCCAGGGGTGGGAAGTTTAACCTGGAATGTAGGGGCCATGCCTCGCCCTGCGGTGTTCTGTCCCCCAGTGGTTGGGGATATGGGGACCATTCGTATCCTGGCATTAATCCCTTGGAGGGATCAATAAAGCCTTTTCTTTTTTTTTTTTTGCTGTGTGATTGTTTCTTCAGTAGAATCCCAGGCCTCAGCAGCCTGACCCTGTTCCCACCAGGACCTCTAGCAAGCTGGAACCGATTAAGCTCAGGTGGTGCTGGGGACACCTCCCCAACAAGCCTCATGACTAGTCACCGTGCCCCTGGGGTGACAGGACTTGCCTGGCTGCAGCCCCCGCTTCTCCCCACTTCTGGCTGTTTCTCATCCAGGTGCCAGGGTGACAGGAGTCCAAATCTCCACCTGGCTGCCTTTCCCTGGGTGACATGGTTACAGCTGACTCCAAAAGGAGTGGGGGTGGGGTGGAGTGGTGGAGACTCTGCTCTTGGGGACAGGGGTGGCTGGCAGGACCCAGAAGTTACGAAATGGTACTTTCCTGTCAGCAGTTCTGTTCCCACTCCGAGGACCATGCAGTTTTTTTCTGTGGGTCAGGGAAGGGAGATTCCTAAGGCCAAGCTTCATCTCGGCTGGGCTGGCTCCTCCCCTCAGTTTCAGTTTCCATTTTCGATCTCAGCAGAGCCAGATCTCAGCAGAGCTCAGCGACAGGCATCTGGGCTACGCTGCGTAGGGCTGCCCCTGGCAAGTGGTGCAGGTGAGGTGGGCAGGGGTCAGGTGGAGTCCAGTTACTTGTACCTCCCCTCTGATGAGATCAGCTTCCTGGTAGGTCCTCGTGCCCTGTCCAGCCTTAAGCAGGATGGATGGAGTCTTGGACAAATGGAGTTCTCTGCACCGGACTGGGCTGGTTGGGAGTGAGTGGGGGACAGCTTTGAGGGGGTCAGGCCCGGGAGGGGGCCAGGAGGGCCAGGGGTCTGAGTGCCCTGCCATTCCCAGAATGGAGCTGCAACCCTACCAGTGGGAGGTGATCATGCCTGCCCTGGAAGGCAAGAATATCATCATATGGCTGCCCACGGGCGCCGGGAAGACACGGGCAGCTGCTTATGTGGCCAAGAGGCATCTCGAGACTGTGGACAGAGCCAAGGTGGTTGTATTGGTCAATAGGGTGAGTTGCCTGCTCTCCCCTCAGTGGGCTCTCAGCTCCCGGGGTGCCTCTCAAGAGCCTCCAGAACACCAGAGCTGCTGTGGCCATCTCTAAGCTCAGTTGTGTGTTTTTTACCCATCCCACACCTTGCCTCCTCCCTATCCCCTTTCACCTGATCCACCTTCCTCTCCCCATCTCGTGTCCACCCCCAGGTACACCTGGTGACCCAGCATTGTGAGGAGTTCAGCCGTATGCTGGGTGGGCGCTGGGCCATTGCAACCCTGAGTGGGGACATGGGGCTACGACCCGGCTTTGGCCACCTGGCCCGGAAGAATGACCTGCTCATCTGCACAGCTGAGCTGCTGCAGATAGCACTGACCAGCTCCGAGGAGGACGAGCATGTGGAGCTCAATGGTGAGAGCTCTGTGTATCCTAGACCCCCTCTTCTAGCAAAAATGTTAGATTTTGTGGGAGTAAAGTAGGTGTTCTTCATTCACCAAATCCCAACATAACTTCCTTGGAGAAAAAGATCTGTCTACAGTGCAGGATCTTGGGCAAATCCCTTCCCCCAGCTAAGCCTCAGTTTACTAATCTGTAAAATGGAATTAAATCATCCCTGTCTGGCTGGCTGTTCTCTGGGGCTTGGCTGCAAGTTGAAGGAAGGGAGGAATTCTCAGATGATTTGTGGGGAGCACATGAAACAAAGCTTATGGGAGGAAGGGCTTTGCAAACATAGGTCACGGCATTCCTCATGTGCCCCCAGAGTTCTCCCTACTTGTGGTGGATGAGTGTCACCACACGCACAAAGACACTGTCTACAACGTCATCCTGAGCCGGTACCTAGAGCATAAACTCCGGAGAACACGGCCCCTGCCCCAAGTGCTGGGTCTCACCGCCTCCCCAGGCACTGGCAGGGCCACCAAGCTCGATGGAGCCATTGAACACATCCTGCAGGTCAGCTTTGGCCCATGTGACCCTCCCCCAGCCTGACCTACCAGGGACCTTTCTGGCCTGCCCTACCCTATGCCCACCCAGGCTCCCCCAGGCAGGGTCCGGACACACCTTCCCACCTATGTTCCAGCCTTCAAAGACTTCTTATTGCACTTTATTCTAATTCTGGCTTACAACGTTCCATGTGACCTAGCCCCTGCCTACCTGTCCAAGCTCATTTCCTTCACCCTCCCTCACTCCTGCTATACTGAACTTCTCTCTGTCTCTTGATCATATCAGACTTGTTCCCATCTCAGGACTTTTGCACTTGCCATTCCTTCTGCCCTGAGTGCCCTTCCCCTTGCACTTTACCTGTCTGGCTCCTTCTTGTCATTTCAGGGAACAGCTTAAATGTCACCCCTTCAAAGTCATCCCCCATTACCCCCACTGTACTCGGTCATATTATTCAACTTTATTATCTTCAGAGTTCGTTAACACTATCTGAAATTGTCTCATTGTGTTGTTCTCTCCTAGTTTATCATGTCTCCCCAACTCCAACATAAGATGCTGTGATTCCGCAATATACCTAGAACAGCACCTGGCACAGAGAGGGCAAGCAAGAAATACTTGTTAATAAATAAATTTCCACCCACAATGGCCCTGCCTCGGCTGGGACCCATCCTGCCCCCAAACTCTACCCAGTGTCCCTACAGGACCCCCCTTATTCCAGTAAACCCCTCTCTGTCGCCCCAGCTCTGTGCCAACCTGGACACGTGGCGCATCATGTCATCCCAGAACCACCGCCCCCAGCTGCAAGAGCACTGCCACCAGCCCTGCAAACAGTATGACCTCTGCCATAGGCACAGCCAGGTGTGTGGAGGGAGGGCATGGGGTTGGGGTGTGGTCTGGAGTGAAATTAGGGCACCTGGGATTGAGCCCTGACTCCATCCTTACTACTAGTTCTGTGACTTCAGGTTACTTGCTTATGTATCTGAGCCTCCATTTCTTCTTTCTGTAAAATGGAGCAGATGCAGCCCATGCCTATAGCCTGCTCTTTGGTTTCACTCAGATGCCACCTTAGGCATCTATGTAAACCTTGCGCTTTGCAAACCATACAGCTGCAAAGGGGCGCTGTATGGAGAAGGGGCGCTGTAAGGAGAACACCAAGCTCTCCTGCCATTGGACACTGACTGGTGTCTGCTATGACAAGGCTGGACAAGGACTAGACATCACTGTGCTCAGGCCAGAGGTCAAGGGCACGTAGGGGGTGGAGACCCAGGTGTGGGAATCTGACCCCCCACGCCTCCCCACCCCGCCCTCGCCGCCAGCCAGGACTTCACACCACAGCTGGCCTCCCTCCGGAACTCCCTCCTTTCCAACACGGACTGCAGTAGCCACACAGCACGCAGAGAGCAGCCCTCCCCACCCCAGTGCCCATTCCTCCATGTGTATGGTAATTCCCTCATGCTTTCACTCTTCTCATCCAGGACCCCTTCGGGGACATGCTGAAAAAGCTCATGGACCAAATCCACGACCGCCTGGAGATGCCCAACTTGAGCCGGGACTTCGGGACTCAGATGTACGAGCAGCAGGTGGTGGAGCTGAGCCAGAACGGTGAGAGGGGTGGCCCAGGCGGTGGATGTGGGGGCTGGGCAGCCCGGAACGAGCCTGCCTGGGCGGAGCCTCTAGGGGCGGAGTCTAGGCTGTCTTGGGCCCTCGGGGCGTGGCTGCTCAGATCCTGCGCCTCCTGCCCGCCTGCAGCGGCCGAGGCCGGCCTCCAGCAGCGGCGAGTGTTTGCACTTCACCTGCGGCGCTACAATGACGCGCTGCTCGTACACGACGCGGTCCGTGCGGTGGACGCCCTGGCGGTGCTACAGGATTTCTACGACAGGGAGCGCACCACCAAGACCCAGATCCTGCGCGCAGAGCGCTGGCTGCTGGCGCTGTTTGATGGTGAGGTTTGCTGGGAGGAGGGGGATCGGAATGGGGCTAGCTGTCAGAGGCCAGCCAGGGCCCGGACGCCATCGTGGGTTGGGAAGGTGCCAACGAGGGTACTGGAGCCCCATTTTTATAACCAAAACTCAAAGCTGTGGATATGACGAAAGATGTATGTATGCCCTCATTTGTGAAGGTTTGCATAGATGTGAAAACTAATTTAAGTTCTTGACAAAGATTTTTTGAAAACCATTTCATTGGGACTGTCTCTGAAAGTCTAGGGTGTGTGGTACCTTTGAACTGGGAAAGTGAGGTGTTTAGAGGGTGAAATTTAAGGCTAGAGGCCTTGGCACGGGTTGGAGGGCAAGGATCTTTCTGAAGAGACCTGAGGTTGAGTCAATCCTGGGTTGCAGAGGTCAGCATGACAAGGTCAAGGGTCATCCTGGTAGCAGGATTGAAGAGGGGTGCTGGATAAGGTATGTGAGCAAAGGATTCTAGACTGTAGGTCCCTGGTGTAAGGCTGGGTGGGCAGAGGGTATCCTCACATGCGTTCTTGGTGCTGCTCAGGAGAAATTAGGCAGGAGCAGGTATCCTCGGGCCCCCTCTGGACTCCTGCAATCCTAGCCCACCCACCTTCATGCCCTGCCCACCTCTGGGCCTGAGTCCTATGCCTCTGGTTTGGGGTTTTTCTGGCAGACAACAAGAATGAGCTGGCCCTCCTGGCAACCCATGGCCCAGAGAACCCCAAACTGGAGATGCTGGAACAGATCCTGCAGAAGCAGTTCAGGAGCCCTGGGAGTCCCCGGGGCATCATCTTCACCTGCACCCGCCAGAGCACGCACTCCCTCCTGCT
This sequence comes from Rhinolophus hipposideros, assembly GCF_964194185.1. Taxonomy (NCBI): domain Eukaryota; kingdom Metazoa; phylum Chordata; class Mammalia; order Chiroptera; family Rhinolophidae; genus Rhinolophus; species Rhinolophus hipposideros. The sequence goes on along the minus strand of NC_138066.1, from coordinate 36,437,981 downwards.
CTGGCTCCAGCAGCAGCCTGGTCTGCAGACAGTGGACATCAGGGCCCACTTGCTGATAGGGGCTGGAAACAGCAGCCAGACCATCCATATGACCCAGGTATGGGCTTTGGGGAAAGGAGCTGAGGCTGGGGGCATTCCCCAGGGGAGAAGGGGACAGGGTCTTCAGCACATAGAGATGGGGGGACTGATTATTCCCAGGCAGCGGGCGGAGAGCTGGGGGAGAGAGGTGAACACTGAGATTGACTTCAGGGCTGAATGTTCAATCTGAGGGTCTCTGGGGGCAGAGAAGCAGAAACATGAGGGTCTGCGGGGCAAGAGATGAGTGATGTCCTCAGGACAGAGGATCGGGGGTCTGGGGGTTCTTTGCAGGAGAAGAGTAGGTCCTGAGAGCTCCTAGAGTACAGAGGCAGTACAGTCCCTAGAGAAGCAAGGGGTTAGATGGTCACCTGGGAAGATGGAGAAGATCCTGGGCGTACTTGGAGATAAAGGTAGAGACTCAGGGTCCCTCGGGAAAGGGGCCAAGATTGTTAGTAAAAGGGCTGAACCTATTTCATGTGCCTTCCTTTTTCTCCTCCTTTTTCACCCCTAGAGGGACCAGCAAGAAGTGATCCGAAAGTTCCGGGATGGTACCCTGAACCTCCTGGTGGCTACGAGTGTGGCAGAAGAGGGATTAGACATCCCCCAGTGCAATGTGGTGGTGCGCTATGGGCTCCTGACCAACGAGATCTCTATGGTCCAGGTGCCCAAACCATCCCTCTCAACAGCCTTTGAAGGATCCTGTGTGGGACCCCAGCCCCACTCAGGCCCCTCTTTTATCTCCCTCCCCAGGCAAGAGGCCGTGCCCGGGCTGATCAAAGTGTGTACTCATTCGTGGCAACCTATGGCAGTCGGGAGCTGCGACGGGAGCAGACCAACGAGGCACTGGAGACTCTGATGGAACGGGCAGTGGCTGCTGTGCAGGAGATGGACCAGGCTGAGTACCAGGCCAAGGTCTGTGAGCAACCTGTGGGCCCTATGGGGAGGGGGCTGTGGTCGTACTGCCTGGAGGATCTCTGATGCAGACACATACACATTCCTGTTCCACCTTCCTCTGGGGGCTAACTTTGCCCACCTGGGGAAGGTTTGAATCCAAAGAAGGGTAGAGGCCAGGCAAGGGGTTGCCAGAGAGGCAATGGCTGTTTTTCCATAGTGCCTTGGGAACAGGCCTTGTGCAGGGCTTTTAATTTATCCTTGTCAGCAAATACTTGGTGTATGTGTGAGAGCTGCCTTACAGCCCTTTTGGAACCAAGCAGAGGGAAACAAACAAAGACACATGCAGAAAAAGAGCCCAGAACCAGGACTTAAATCAGTCCCCTGAGTGGACTCACCATCGTCTAGCCTTGCAGAGGATGGTCCTTATTTTCTCCTGTTCTCCCAACATGATTATTAATGGTACCTCATGTTAGATTCAAAGAAGTAGCTTTGCACAAAATCCTTCAGAGTGGGGGCAGAATCAGTGAGAAAGCTTGCCCCTTTCCCACTGTTGCCCCCGACCCCAGTATTATTTGTCTCCACCGAGCTGCTTCTGAAAGCTCCAGGGAGGGTTGAGAAAAGTCTCTTCCGGGTACTAATGATCTGAGGTCTTTGGAAGCCCTTTGTCTTCGTGGGAGCATTCCTTGGGGTCAGGTCTCTTTGGCCCTCAGCCATGCCTGGTGTGCCCTCCCACCCCAGATCCGAGATCTGCAGCGGGCAGCTGTGGTCAGACGGGCAGCCCAGGCGGCCCAGCAGGAGAGTCAGCGGCACCAGTTTCGAGCGGAGCTTGTGCGTCTCCTCTGCGTCAACTGCATGGTGGCCGTGGGCTACGGGAACGACCTGCAGAAGGTGGAGGGCACCCACCATGTCAACGTGAACCCCAATTTCTCGTGAGACCTGTGGAAGGGGCTGTCCAGACAAAAGGGAGGGTGGGGTACATTAAGGGTTAGATAGGTTTTATCACCACCCTATTTTATAGGTGAGGAAATAGAGGCGCAGTGACTTGCCCAAGCTCACACAGCCACTGTATGGTTGAGCAAGAACTGGAATTCAGGGTGCCAAAAGCCCAGGGGCCACAAACTGGCCCCCTGGCCCTCCCTACTGTGAAGACATCAAGAGGGGCTGGTTGTCCCGCAGCCATCTCTTCATCCTCTGCCCCCTAGAGGGTAGCCTTCCCCCATCCTCCCTTCATTCATGATTTCAGTAAATGTGTATTAGGCACCTATTGTATGCCAGGCCCCCGGGCCAAGGGTCTTCACACAGATTCTCTCATTTGAGCAGGTAGCATTTCAACTGGGTCTTGATGGATGGGTTGGGTTTGGCTGTGAGATGATGCCAACAGACAGGGATGACAGGAGCAACACGGGTTGACTTGAGTGGAAGAGATTCTGAAGGAAGACAGACGAGCCTGTGGAGGCCCTTGAAGGTCAGACCTGAAAGTTTAGCCTTTATCCTGTAGGTGGTGGGGAGTCTTCGATGTATTCTGAGCAAGGAAATGTCAGAGTCAGATTTACATTTTTAGAAGATACTCTGGCAGTTGGCAGAAGGAAAGTGTGGGGGTGGGAGCGAGGATGGGATGGGGTGGAAGGATGGCTCTGGGGGATCCACTGGGAGGCTGTTGAGGTCATCCAGGTAGGTAGTGCTGAGTTCTGAACTTGGGCAGAAGGGAGTGGAATGGAGGCAGAGCTTATGGACCTCTCTGTGCCTCTCAACAGGCAGGAAGGCCCAAGGCCCAGGCAGAGACTCGGAAAGTAGGATGGCATGTGGTCTGGGGCTGGGGGTCCATGAAGGCTGTGGCTACTCCATTCCTTTCCAGGATCTACTACAACGTCTCCCAGAAGCCTGTGGTCATGGACAGAGTCTTCAAGGACTGGAAGCCTGGGGGTGTCATTAGTTGCAAGACCTGTGGGGAAGTAAGTGCTGGGGCCATGGCTCTCAGCTCGTCTTTAGAAGTCCTCATTCTGAGAGAGGGGTCCCAGCCGTCAGGGTGCCTTTACTGGGACGGGGGAGACAGCCCTGGCCCAAGAGCCCCAGTCTGAGGGGGGTGGTCCAGCCCCTGTGTTAGGGAACCCACAGTGTGATGGGGGGGATAGCTCTGTTTGAGGTAGGAGACATGGTCCCTACATTCAGGGACCCTAGCTTGAGACAGAAGCCCAGTCTGAGGGCAGAGACTCAGACCCTGCCGTCTCCATCCCACCCCCAGCTCTGGGGCCTGCAGATAATCTACAAGTCAGTGAAGCTGCCGGTGCTCAAAGTCCGCAGCATGCTGCTGGAGACACCACGAGGGCGAGTCCAGGCCAAGAAGTGGTCCCGCGTGCCCTTCCCTGTGCCTGACTTCGACTACGTGCAGTACTGTGCCCAGAGCCTGTCAGACCTCTCCCTGAACTGACCGTCTTGTCACTGCAGTGCCCGGCTCAGGCTGCAGGGGGCGGGAGAATCCGTAGCAGCCACCATCTTCCCCTGAGCCAAGCCTGTGTACAGGTTCCTCCTGCCTGAGTCACCAGCTCAGGGCCCCCATGCTGACCAGCCCCAGAGGAACCCCACGTGCTCCAGCTCCCGCACTGACGCAGCAGCTGAAGGGTCACAGCTGATCTGACGTCTCTCACATCCGCACAGATACTTTCAGACACACTGGATGGTGTGGCAACGGGGTGGAGGGAGAACTGAGGCAGAAGAATAACCACACTGTAGAGTGGTGCTCCCTTATCCGCGGCTTCGCTTTTGCAGTTTCAGTTACCCGCAGTCAACTGGAATCTGAAAATACTAAATGGAAAATTCCAGGAATAAACAATTTACAAGTTTTCAATTGTGCACCATTCTGAGTAGTGTGATGAAACCTCGCGCCATCCTGCTCCGTCCTACTGGGGATGTGAATCTTTCCTTTGTTGAGCATATCCACACTGTATATGCTGCCTGGTAGCCACTTAGTAGCCATGTAGGATATCAGCGATCAATCGAGGTATCTAAGTGCTTATGTCCAAGTAACCCTTTGTAGCCTAACGCTCTGTCCTAATGCCTAAATCACTCACCTCACTTCGTGTCAGCACATAGGCATTGGGTCATCTCACATCCTCACAAGAAGGTGAGTACAGTACAAGAAGATATTTTGAAAGAGAGACCACATTTACATAACTTATTACAGTATGTTATAATTGTTCTATTTTATTGTTGTGAATCTCTTACTGTGCCTAACTTATAAATTAAACTTTATCCTAGTTATGTATGTATGTACAGGAAAAAACATAGTATGTGTAGAGTTGGGTACTATCTGTGGGTTCAGGCATCCACTGGAGGTCTTGGGACATATCCCCCACGGATAAGAGGAGACGACTATACTAGAATCACCAGTTTCCCTTGGCCCCTTGACATTCCTTCCCTGCCAAGGCTATTTCTATTTTATGAGGGTCCCCATAAATTAAAAAAAAAGAAATGGAAAATTGCTGTAGAAAATGGTATTTTTAAAACAGACTTGTTGAGACATAATTGACAAAATAAACTGTACATGTTTGTAGTGTGCAGTTTGATCAATTTTAACGTATGTAGGCTCCTCCACAATCAAGATAATGAACAGCCTCAGAACTTTTCTTGTCCCCATTATAATACCTCCTCCTTCCCCCATCCACTGATCTGCTTTGGAGTATATTTTTAATGTTAAAAGTGTTGTTATTTTTTAACACCCCGTTTTATGGCTATCATGTAAGCTCATTTGGAGGGAGCATCAAAAGTCTAAATTTGAGAGCCATCAAAAATATGAGGTCTTCCAGGAAATTCTCCATCCCGTAAGAGGGTCCAAACCCAATGCCCCCCTCTCCATCTTTTCCTAACCCCCATGTTATCTCCCCCGGGCTGGGTAGAGGTCAAAAGAATTTGAGGTGTAGACATGGGGGTGGGGGAAGTTGTAAAGGCCTAAATTTTCTGTTCTCATTTTAACAAGAAAGAAAGAAAGAAAAAGAAAGGCAAGATCTGGGTTGATTCTTCAGGGAAAGGGCTATTTCTGTAGTAAGAGGCCCAGCAGGCAGGAGTCACCTTCAGGAGAAGGGAGGGGGCTAGGGCAGAGATTTGAGAGCAGGATGGCAGTCCTTCCTGCCATCTAACCTCCTTCTCTCCTGCTACAATCCTTGGTCCTACCTCAGGGTATATGGGAAATAATGCTTTCTCTCTTCCCCAGTATATTCTTTCTTCAGTCCACCTCTTATCTGATTGAGAGCTGAAATTCCAGTTCTTGGCTTTCTGGCCTCCACCCCTCAACCCCCACAAAGGGGTATAACCTTGTTTCCCAGGGCCCCCTTCCTCCTAATCTCCAGTGTCCAATGGCCCTGGCTCCAGGAGTCACCCTTCTCCTTCCTATCGTATCTTGGCTCCCCGGGGTCCCTTCTGCCCATCTGCTCCCACTTTGCCTTCAGTTGTTACTGCCCCTGCCAGCAACGTGCCTTTTACAGGTCAATAAAATTAGCGACTGGGGGCAGAAAAGGGGGGGTAGAGGCCTAGGGGTGCTAAGCTGAATGGCCTTGAATGTGGCTGGACGCACGTTGTCCTGACACCTGTCATTTCAGGGCTAAACAGTGACAGCTGAGGGACCTGAGCTGGCGTTGAGGGTGGAGGGGCTGTGTTGCAGGGAGAGAGATGAGATGGACTGAGAATAAAGATGACCTGGGCACCGAATGGTTCCCTCAGTGGCCTGAGCTCCTGGATGAGAGACCCTGACTTTACAGGGAATGTCCTGTCGCACACCCACCTCACCAGGCTGGCTGGGAGAGCTTTCTTGAGCTCAGATGAAAACGGAACTCAGACAAGGAAGGGTTCCCTGGCTTTCTTCTTTGTGTGAGGGTCTTTATTTGGAGCCACTGCCTCCGGGGCACCTGGACAAGGCTTCCTGAAGGAGAGGATTTCATGAGCTCCTCAAGACCCAGGCATCCTATCTTCCCAATCCTCAGAACAGCCAGAGCTCTAGACTTCCCTCTTGGCCCGGATGCTCCTCCCTTCTCCCCCACCTGAATAAGCTGGTCCACCCACCCTGGTGAGACTCTAGGACTGGCTCAGCCGCGGGCCCCCTCCCAGGCCCCGCCCCCGGCCCCGCCCCGCCCCCTCCCTGGCCAGCCCAAAGCCGCTGCGCTCTCGAGCGCAGCAAGAGCAGGTGGCCGCGGCGGGCTCCGTCTCTGCCCCGCAGGTAAGTCAGCAACGCGGTTTGGTCCACCCTGAGGACCTCGAGGGCAGCGCAGGATAGCAAGGCAGCCCCTCCCGCCTGTCCTGTACCCTCGTCTCAAAACTGGGGGACCCCAAGAGGCAGTGAGGATATCCCTATTGGTTCTGCGCATGGAACCTGGGCATCTAGCGGATGGGACTAAACTCGGGGGAAGTTTAGAGGATCCTGGCTGGTTATCCCTGATGCCGAGGTGGGCTCCAAGGGATGAAAACAGGCAGAGCTGGGCATTAAGCACACAGTTTTCTGGAAGAGAGCAGGCTGGGGGTAGTGACTGCAGGGCTCCAAGTAGGGACCCTCATTGACTGGCATGTCCCCAGCAGCATCCTACCTGCCCCAACGGCCCTTAGTGATGGGGTAACCCAGACGGCTGTTGTTCTATGTGCAAATGAGGTAAGGTCCACTGCTTAGCGGAGCTGGGGCCTGGGTTTTCTGATGAGCCCCAGGGCACCTGCATCATTTATTTACACTGGGGTACAGATTGCAAGGGTTATGGGGATTAGGGAGCAGGGAGCCCAGAGTCCTGGGGACTGAGCAGATCTTTTCTGTGTCCATGTTCCACAGCCAGGTGGGAGAGCTGATCACAGAAGTGGCCCTTATTGTAGACATAGGGCGCACTTGCACTCTCCGTGTTGGGATTTGGGCTGTAGGAAAGGGTTCCTGCCTCCCCGAACCTCAAGGAAGGCTTCCTGGAAGAGGAGTTCTAGGGCTGAAAGCTCAGCTGTGATGCTTAGAGCTCTGAGACACAAAGAAGAGTTAGACTTTGGGCCTTGGTGCTGGGTTAGCGTACAGCAGAGGAGCCCAGATTATAGAATGGAAGTAGGTCAGAATGCTGCGATGGATCCAGCCAGGGCCCAATGGACCTTCTAGCTCATCACAAACTACCGACAGACCAACATCCAAACTCAGGTGGGAGGGCTTCCTGTGTCTGTTTAATTTCCCCATTCCATTGTCTCCTTCTATCATATACACTATCGTCAGGAAATTCTTTCTCATATCTGACCTTCATCCCTTCTGCTTCTGTGCCAGTTTCTTGCTTCTGGAAGGCAATGTGCTATAGTAGAAAGAGTGGGGGCTTTGGGGTCAGTTAGACGAGTTCTATCACCTCTACCTACTGTGTGACCTCGGGCAAGTTACTTAACCTCTTTGAGTTCACTTCCCACCTGTAAAATGGGGATAATAATAGAACTCACCTCATAGGGTGGCTGCAAGGATTAAATGAACATACGCAATAGAGCGCTTAGCACAGTGCCTGGCGCCTGGTGAGGGCTCAACAAGTATAAGTGTCCCCTCATGTGTAGGACAGCAAAGCCGATCTGCAGGGGGTGGGGGTGGGGGTTAGAAGTTTTTTTTAAAACTTGGCCAGAGAGAGCAATGCCCTTCACCATCACCACCGTACCAGCCCCTGCTCCCTGCTGGTCCCTGGATCTCTGCTGAACCTGTATAGTCTGCCCAGGACCCCTCACTTCCTCATCTCTTAATCACCCTGTTTTTGTCTTCAGGGTGAGGAGAGGGACCACAGGGCAGGGACCTGTGGCAGCAGGAGCCCACTTGGGACGATGCCTCAGGAGAACAAACTGGCTTAGAGACCCAACCGAAAAAAATGCCCCATTGTCATCACCTTCCGGCGCTGCCCTCCAATGGAATAACAGCTTCAGTTCCTGGCCTGAGCCCTGGAGGCCGCTGGGGAAGGCTGGATCTAGTAAGCACCCTTAAATCTGGGCAAGGGCAGGGATGTCCATGCACTAGCTGGGCGCCTTCAAGGGCTCTGCTCTGGCACTCCTCTGGCCGTCCCCCTCCCGGAGAGATGAGGAGTCAACAGGCCCAAGGGAAGGAGCCTGTTCATCCCCATCAAGACCACATTCCCCACACCTGTGACTCTGAAGGCCCCTGCCTAGATGGCCGCCAGCTTGTTCCCAGCTCATGCAAGCCTCTGCTGTGAGCCTGTTCTCCACAGGGCAGGTTATGCCACGAGCTGTGCACCCTAGACCTGAGGGACAACTAGAGATGGCTAAGGGACAGCTGTTTGCAGGGCATGAAGATGGAACTAGGAGGTGAGGCTGGGTGTCCACCTACATGTATATGAGTCCCTTGTGGTGCAGAAGGAGCTGGCAGTAGGAAGGGGGTGCTGGCTGGGGCGAGGGTGGGAACGGAGCTCTCTCTCCCTCCATAACGTTGTCCTGCAAAACTCTCAGGAGTCAGAGAAGTCTAATTGGAATCTGGTCTTCCAGGTCATTGCGAGCGTGTATTTATCAAGGTGGGAGATTACAATATATTTTAATTAAGTTTGTTAGCTTGATATGAAACTTTTAAATATTTAAGCATATATATGCGGACCCCGTTTGTCCTCTTGCCCCAGACTGTGCAAATGTTAGGGGTGGGCTTGGCAGAACCTGTGACTAACTCTGCTATTTGGTCAATTCCCGTTCTGCTGTCTGTCCCCCAGTACAGTAGTGCCCCTGTAAAACTGGGCTTACGACATGCCCCCCACCACCACCAGGAAAGAGTTCCAAGGTGAAATGAAGACTGTCAGCTGTCACCAACAAGCAGTCCCCCCCTTGGGCCTCCTGACCTCATTCTCCACCCAGAATTGGGACAGTTTTTGAACATGTCCTGTGATGTTTACAGAGAAAGGATGAGGAGCGAGGTTGCCTATGTCCTTAAGTGTGGGGAGGGTGCAGGCACTCACTGGACCCAAGGAGCAAGGAGGGTGCTAAATGGGGCCACAGCAGCAAGAAGGATGGAAGTCAGACTGAGGGAAGATCAGGGCTGGACCCCACCATCCCTCCAGCTGCCCTTCTCAGAGGGAGCTATGCGTGCAGCCAAGCGGGGGGCCGAGTATCTGTAATGTGCGCCCTCCCGTAAGTTTCCATCTTGGGCCTTGGATGGGGAAGAGTGTGGGGGCCAGCTGGCCAAGCGGTGGGAGTCATCCCTGGTGGGAATGTGTATCTGTGTCTGTGTCTCTGTCTTTCTCAGTCTCTCTCACATTGGTTGCAACTGTACTTGAGGACCCTGTGGCACCTGGACACGCCGTCTGTTCAGTAGAGAGACATGCGGCCTTTTTGTGCCCATCTCTGACTCACGCAGTTCTGACGGGGCTGTCTGAGAATCAAACCTGCCATCTTGGCCTCATTAGTGCTGTGAAGTGCTTGGTGAAACTGGACACACACAGTCACACATGCACTCATACACGCACACATTCACACTCAGATATTCACACACCCAGGCACGCATGCCACCTACACTAACTCACAGATGTCTCTGTACAGAGTCGCACACTCCGAAACACCGCGTTAAGTGCAATCTTGGGAGTGGACCCCCCCGTAGATGCAACCTGACACATGCGCTTTGCAGACCCCTGAGCCTTCACCACAGTCCCAGTCTCATTCTCCCCCTCAGTGGCTTTTCATTCACCTTGGGTGACCCACCAGCTCCAGTGGCCAGGGGCCAGACACCTGCAGTGTTCCGTGTTGGGGGCAGGAGGCAGCAGTGCTGCCCTCCTGGGACTCTCTACAAACTGCACTCAGCTCAATGTCCGGCACCTCTGCTCCCCCGAGTCTCGCAGGGTCCTGAGTCCCTCTCAGTCTATCTGACCCTGTGTAGTTCTGTGAGCCGCCTTCTGCCTCTCAACCTGCAAGTGTGTCTCCTGCTTGCTCTCTGCTTTGTCCTTGCCCTGCTCCTGTGCCTGTTATTTTCTGTCTCTCCTCTCTCCCTGCCTCTCAGTCTCTTTTTCTATGTGTCTTTCTGTCTTTCTCTTTTCCTCTTCCTTTTTCTCTGTATGTGTATCTCTGTCTTTCTCAATCTCTCTCTCTCTCGCAGTCTCTGTGTATGTCTCTGCCCTTCTGTCTCTAACACACACACACACACACACACACACACACACACACACACACACACACACACCCCTTCCTTACTCTCGATCTCTCTCCTGTGTCTCAGCTCTGTCTCTGATTGTGTGGCATCTCTCTAGTCTGTCTTTCTGAGTCTGTTTCTGTCTTTACCTCTCTCCATCTCTGTCTCTAAGTCTGTGTGTGTCTCTCTGTTCTCTCCCTGTCTTATTCTTGTGAAGTGTCCCAGAGGAACAGGACAGTCAAACGTCTGTGAGTGTAGAAGAAGATGGCAAAGCATCTGGGAAAGGGGCTTGCCATCACTCTGGGCCCCTCCAATGCCAGGCAAAGAGTGGGGGAGGATATCAGGCTCTGGAGAGGATAGACGTTGGCCCATCTCCCCCAGCTCCTCTGCTGAGAATTTAAGATCTTGGGGGCTTTGGCTCCAGATTCTGAAATGTCATTTAGTGACAAGGCCCAGGAGCACAGGACTGGGGGTTCAGGATGATGAGGGAGAGCGCCCCTGTCTGTTTGGTTGATCTGATTGACTTTGAGCCAAGGGAAAAAGTGTTGGGGACTTGAAGTTCCCCTCACAAGAGGCATTAACCAGAATGGGGCTGAATTGACACTTTTCTTTTTCCTCGAAGCAGCCAAGCTCAACGCACCCACCCCAAGCCCCAGCTTCCTGCTCCAAACCACCACTGTGCTCCCCACCCTGTTCCAAACATTTCCGCCAACTGCCCCTGGGCCGTGGGGCCTGTTCAAACAGCCTCCCTGCCCTCTCTCCTGGCCTCTCCACCTCGGCAGGCCTCTCCTCGCTGCCATGGTTTCTTGCACAGGAGCGGCTGTGTTGGCTGTTTGTTTATTTGACTAAGATTTTTGGGTGGGGTGAAGACCGACTCCACTGATTCTTCTCCCCACGTCAGATGCCCAGGCAAGATGCCAGGCTGGCCCCACCATGCTCCCACTGCCCCCACGGCCCTACCTCAAGCTCCCACATGCCTCTCCTACATCCCCAGGCCCCAGACTTTACTCCTCTCCTGATCTCAGGTCTGTCAATTCCTACATCTGATGCCAGCTGCACTCCTCCCACTGGACAGACAGGATAGGGAGGTACAAGACACACCTCTGCACACACCCACCTTGTCCCTCACCTAGGGAGGGACAGGGGAAGGTGCTGGGAACTGGAACCCTTCCTTGGATTCTCTGGGGGGATCCCAGAGAGGAACAGATGGCGTGTGGCCTTCAGCATGTGGGCGAAGTCTGCCCACCTCTCTCATTGACTGAGGCTTGAACCAGTGCTAGAGTGAGACTTCAGCAGAGGAATAATTCCCTCATGAGTTTGGGGCCCCTCCCAGGATCCATTCCAGAAAGATCACTCTGGTACCTCAAGGGTTTTTCCATCCCTGGATTTTGTATGGTGCTGTACTATATACAGAACTATCTCATCCTGCCCCCTGAGCACCTGGAGAGGTGACAAAATCTCCATTCAGGCAGAGACTGGACTCGAACCCTGGTCTCCTCACTCCCCATAGCCAGGCTTCCTCCCCGGACTGAGCCAGAGCTGCTCCTTGGGCAAAAAGAACTCCAGGCTGCAGCCATTTCTCGGCTCTCCTTGCATCTCCCCCTCCATCTTTACTGGGCCCACTTGTGTCTCCAGTTGGGAAGAGAGTGTAGGAGCAGGTAGCATTCTGTGACCTCGTTCTGAGATCTGCTGTCCTAGTTAGCAGCTTCCTGAGGGGAGAGGGAAACGAGAAGCTTTTAGAGATGGTTTCAACCATCTGGGTGCGAATTGGGAATGAGATTGTCCCTAGGTTGAGACTGGGGACAGCTATTCCCGGGCCTGCAGGATGAGGTGTGGGGGCAGAGAGGCCAGAGAGGGGATCAGGAAGTTTCCCCAAATAGCCTGGCCCACATCCAGATGTGGGAGCCAGGCTGGGGGGGGGGGTGCAGCCCAGCTGGGGGCAGCTGGCCCATTGGCACATGGCTCTAGACCTTGGGAAGCTGGGCAAGAGGCAGAAATTAAGCAGGACTGGTACTATCTCCTCTTTTCTCTCCTGCTGACATGGACTTATCTGGAACTTACCGTCATGAGTAAGTGGGGGATAGAGTAGAAGACTTTCCCTTTTCTCTCTCAGAGGCCCTTGTAAACCCCAACCCATTCCCCTAACCCTCACCCCAGTGATACTGATTTATTCGTTCTTTAAACAAATGTTTATTGAGCACCTACTGTGTGTTATACTTGCTAGGACCTGCTCTGGGATTTCAAGGAGGAATAAGGTGAATAAGAAACACTACAAGGAGGCAAGAAGGAAATCTACCTTAAGGAGGGCAAGGAGGGAAGGTTTCTCAGGATGTGATATTTCAGCATCAGCCTGAGAAGGGGAGGTAGGACCCAGGAGGAAAAGAGTGATCCAGGCAGAATGAACAGGTTTCTAGAGGAGAGCATACTGTGCTCCAGGGAGAGAAAGAACCCAGTGTGGCTGGAGTATCAGAAGCAAGGTAGGGAGTGGTACAAAAACAGATCAGAGGAGCACAGGATATGTTGACCTGGACATTTTGACCCCAAGGATGTTTTGAATGCAAACATTTTAAACCAAACATACCAACACTGGAGACTTTTTTAGAAAGTATTTTCCAGTTTGAACGCTATTCGTCCAACTTAATTTCTTGATCAGATTTTTCAATTTTTTTTCTCTATGGTACAGTTAAACAAATTTCCACTTGTTTTTTCATTCCATTTTAATTTTACGGGAATTATGTTCACTGGCGTCAATTCTGTATAAATTTTGCTGCCAAGATTTGATTCATTGATCAATTTGGCATCGATCAAAAGCTCCTGACCCCAGTCTCTGCTATTGTGAAATTTACTGGGTAAACTCCTCTCCAATTTTGGAAGATTTAAATTTAAAAAAAGACTTGTGGTCAAGACTGGATTCTTCTGTCCATTTTAGTCAATAACAAATTTTGTTGTATCCGGTTCTAACTAGCATCAGTGTTACTTTTACCAGTAATAACCTTAGGGTTTGGGGGAGGTACATAGGGCTCAGATCTTCCAGGCTGAAGTAAAAATTCTCTTAAAGGAAAGGAGGAGGTTTTGAAGGTTGGAGGCAGGAGAGTGACACGATAAGATGTGCCTTTTTAAAAGACTCCTGGCCATGTGGGGAGCAGACTGGGAGGGCAAGAAGTGGAGAAGTGGAGGCAGGGAGGACACTGGGGAGGCCGTTATGCCAATCCAGGTGGTAAAGAGAAGGGAACAGATTGAAGAAAGATGAAGGAGGTAGAAAGGACAGGGTAATGACTGTCCCACTCCCCAGGATCTCAGCACAGCCCTTCCCACGTGCCCAGCGTGAGCTCGATGTCATTCCCCACACCCTCAGCTCCTGCCTCTCCCTTCCTCCAAGGCCCCAAACACCTCAGAGTCTGGCCCCTGGAGTTTGCACAGGGTGGAGACCATGAACTGGGGTGTTTTCCTTGGGGCTCCTTCCCCGTCTGTCTCCTGCCTGAATGCAGCCAAGGGAGAGTCAGGGATGCCCAGCGGAGGTTCGGGTGGGGGGGACTGGAAGGCCTAGGGGGTATGGCTCTTGGATCCACCCACCCAGAGCACGTGGCTGGAGCAGCCAGAGTGGCCGCAGAGCTGGCGGTGAAACAGCCCCAGACACAGGGTGCTTGTCCGGCCCCTGGCTCCAAGCTCAGGGTGTGACCCTGGGCAGGGGTACAAAGAGGCCTCTGTCAGTGCGTGCAGGGCACAGAGCCCATCTAGGCCAGGCCAGGCGCCTGAGGAGGGAGGGAGCTGGGCCTGGGGCTACTTGAAGAGAGAACGCTTAAAATGACACAGACCCGAGGTTTGCATGTCCTCTGGGACAAGTTACTTTCTCTGCTGGATCCTCAGTCTCCTCACCTGTAAAATGGAGTCTTAATCCCAGCCTCCCAGACCTGGTGCATTGTCTGGACCTCCTTGGTTGACTGACTAAAGCATCACCTTCCTAGAATCCCATATTTTTAAACATTATTTACCTTGTACTTGTTTGTTAAAGACTTTACAAATATTGATTCATTTAACCCCAGTAATGACCCTCTAAAAGAGGTACGATTTATCCTTATTTTACAGATGGGGAAACTGAGGCACAGAGGTGGCCAAGGTCACACAGGAAGTGGCAGAGGTAGGATTTGAACTGGGGCAGTATGGGTACACTACAGTGCGTCTCTTAAGGAAGGGGTGGGCATCCCTTAGGCCAGGCTTCTAAAGGGGGTGGGACCTGACTCCAGCTGGGATGCAGGAGTATGATGGAGCGGCTCTGTGCAAGGGGAACATAACTGTGCAATGTCTCGCGTCCCAGGGCCTGACCCCTAGGGCAGGGCTAAGAGTGCAGTGGGAGGGAGAGGAGTCAGACTCCACTGGAGGAGTCCCAGGACCAGAGACCCAGGGCAGGAGAAGAGGGTAGAGCAGGGATCTCTGGAGAAGTAGCTCACAATCCTGGCATCTTTGGCCCAGGTGTGGCAGCTATGCCAGGGAAGGCTGGGGCAGATTTGGTCTTCCTTCAACAAGGACCAGTCCTCTGTGGGGTGCCAGGCTTGGTGCCACATACTTGGAGGAGCCAGCTCCACCCCAGGGAGCTCAGGGTCTCGGCAGACACGAAGCGTGGACATGGAACTGAATGGCAGGGGGACTCAGCTAAGGGTTGAGGGTGGTGGGGAAACAGTCCAAGCCTACAGATGGGGACCTTCAGGTTTCAGGAGTAAGCTTAGGCACCTGTGCAGGACTTGACGGGCTGAGAAAGGAGGCGGGGCCTCTCAGGCTGAGGGTGAGAAGGAGGGATAGTTGTACTGAAGCAGCAGGTGGTCTCCGTGGGAGTGGCTGGGGTCAGCGCTAAGGGCTCTCAGCTGGGATGTGCTCTCTGACACGCATCTCTAGACCTCTCTATGCTGCAGAATCACCTGGGCACTTGTTAGAAAGGCAGATGCTGGGCCTCTCCCCACCCAGAATCGGAACCCCCGGGGTTGGGGCCCAGCCCAGGGTGCCTGACAAGCCCGGGTGCTGCTCATGTGGCCAACACTTGGAAGTACTGCAGGGCGCGGGGTTCTCACCCCTGGACACACATCAGAATCACCTGGGCAGAATTTAAAAGCCCCCGTGCCCAAGCTGCACCCGGGACCAATCCCAGCAGAATCCCTGAGTAGGGGCCCAGGCATCAGAAGTTTTCCAAGTTGCCAGGCAATTCCAGTGAGCCACCATGGTTGAGGACCCTCAGGCAGGCCTGTCCTTCATACTAACCAGGTTTAGGCTGCACTGTCCCCTGCTCACTCATCCTCTCTGACCTTGTGTGTTTATCCCTTATTAGTGTGCCTATCGCTCCTAGATTGCAGGCATCATGAGGGCCCCTCAGGACCGCTCCTCACTGCTGGCTCCCCAGGCATAGAATGGAGGGCCTGACATATAGTAGGTGTTCAACAAATGTTTATTCAGTGATTTTACTGAGCCTCTACTGTGTGCCAGCCACAAAGGCAGGCACTCTCCCTATATCGTCGCTTAATTCTCCTATCAAACCTGTGAGATAGATAGTAATACTATTGGGCCTGTTTTACAGATCAGAGAGGTGAAGCAACTTGCCCAAAGTCTGATGGCTGCAGAACCATGGCTGGGTCCTGAGCCCCAAGCTGCCTCTCAGCCAAGGTCCTGGAGCAGCCCTGCTGTCGGAAGCAGCCGGGAGCCTGGAAGCTGGACAGAGGGCCTGGGGGGCGTGGGCCATCCTTGGGGCATTTCTTGGAACCTTTCAGTTGAAAGGTTCCTTCATGGAGGTTCCTTTGAAAGACCTCCTTCATGGCCTGTAACTGCCATGTGCTTCCACTCGCTGGACCAATTTGAGAGGAAGACTCCTTGATGTGGTCGGCAGCTGCTCCCTGGCCAGCAAAGGGGACCTTGGCCACCCCATTGTCTCCCTCAGCCAGTAGGCTTGGAGGCTTGCCCCTCCCTTGTGCTCTAGACGACCCTGGATTTTCAGGGTCATCCTCACCCACCCTCTGCCTCCATCCTTCTGAGGTTAGGATGGGTTAGGTTCAGTTTCTCATACTGGGGAAGGGGAAAGGACCCCCAAGGTCTGGTGGAGTGGGCTATGGTGGGAGGATTCTCTTGAACAAACTAAATGAAAGCATCAGGAAATGAAAGGTGGGTCAGGGAGACTCAAAGATCTTAATTTCCACAGGGTTGATCCTGGCTAGTAGTCAGGGCCTCTCCCAACCTCTTTTGAATGCAGCTCTTTAAGTAAGAGGGAAAGGTAGCCAAGGTCCCAGCGAGGACCCCTGGGCCCTCAGCCTTTCCCGTCCCTTCCATGGGGCTGTATGGGGAAGTCCCCCCAGTAAGCTGACTGCCTTCTAGACTGCTGCTACTGCAGCTAATATTTTGAGAAGAGGGCCACTCCTGCTGTGGGCACCCCGGTTCCCAGCCTCCTGTCCTGTAGCTCCAGCCTCTCCTACACAACGCAAGCAGCTCTGCCAAGCTGGGTGAGGAGGTTGAAATAATTTCCATTGCACTGGCAACAAACACAAGTTGGATACAGCTCTGGGCTGAGAAAGATTGAGGACAGGCTGGCAGCATTGGAGGCAAGACGATGGGCAGGAAGGGAGCAATTTAGTCTGGGCATGGGATGGACACCCTGGGCTGGGAGAGGGGATCATTGGTGAGGTTTTTGGGGTTCCAGGCCCATTTGTCTTCTTTTTCTTTTTGCCCCATTAGTTTCCAATGCACAGCTGAGAGGAAGTTCTTACTGTAGTCTTATCAGTGTTCCTCCTATTTTATGTAGCTAATGTCATTCCTCACATCACAATGGCTCTGTCCAGCTTGCAGGGTATTTTCTGTATGTTATCTTATTTAATCTTCTCAGCTGTCAGCCTGGGGTTATTATGATTATCCCCATTTCACAGATGAGGAAACTGAGGTGTGGAGAAAAGGACATGTTCCCAGCCACAGGTTAGTGTCAAAGTTGTAATTTAAGTGCATGTTTGCTGACTCCACATTACTCTAGTTCTCATGGGGCCCTTCAAATTCCTCCTGCAGACACATGCTCACCCTCTCCCTGATTCCTCCCCCTCCCATCTCACCACAACTCAGAAGCAGGCTCGTCTGGGAGAGGTTATCCTGTCCATCCCCCCTGCCTCTAGCTGGTGCAGGGGGAGCCTCTGCATGGCTGGTATCTGGAGTTTGTCCAGGAGAGGGTGACAGTGGCAAAGTTGGGGGAGTCAAGGGTGTCAGCTGCTGTTGTTTCTTTTTGAGCAAAGACTTTCAAAGTTTAATGTGATAATCTCATCCTGATTACTGCAAACTGAGGACCTTTGGCTCGTCCAAGAATCCATTACCAGCCTCACATGAGGAGCGGGAGAATGCGCTGGGCCCTCCTGGCTTCCCTGCTCTCATCCTCACCCCCATCCTCGTGCATACTGGGAAGGACTGAGTCTTGGTTTGGTTGTTTGGTTGTTTTTTCTTTTTTCTTTTTAGTGGAAGGAAGGTGTTTCTAGATATGGTAGGGATGATTTGTGCCTCCCTACTTCAAGACCTGGACCCAAGCTTTGCTTTTATATCTGAGAAGTTATTGTTCTCATATGGGGGTCTGGGTGTGAGGCTGGTCAGTGGGCACAGATAATCAGCCCAGGTAGGGACACCGGAAGTCATCACATCCCCCTACCCCGTTTGACTGGCTGGGAAACCGAGGCCCATTGCTGTTGTCTTCACGTCATGCCTGCCCAGAGTAAACCAATTAGCACCGTGTCTGGTTCTGTGTTTAGAGTGCCTGTCTCATTATTTGGGGATTTATGTCTCGGTCACTGTGAAGGACAACTGTCCCAGTTTCCATTGGGGGGAGTCTGGCCAGCCCTGGAGCCCAGCAGTGGCAGGAGGTGGTGCCATCCTGCTTGAGGCAGGATGGGGATTTAATTTCAGGGGGATTTGCAATGGGTGAAGAGCCGCCCTGGGCACATGGTAGCTCTGGGCTATTTTAGGAGGCAAAAGGCTGGCCCAAGGGGGGAGGGAACACAGTGGACTTGTTCAAGCCATTAGTGATTCTGCCCTTTCAGTGGGAATGGAAAGGACCCGTGATGGGCAGGGCAGGCCAACTTGAGGTTGGGGCTTCTCTCACCTGCCTGGACCCCAGCGGCTCAGAATTATGCTGCCACCCCACCCTAGTCCAGGCTATGAGAAGACTAGAAACTGCTGGCCAGGCAGACATCTATGGCTCCTGGCCTAAGCCCCTTTGCGACAGGCTTTGCCTCAGCTGGGCCCTTGGTGTTATTAGTGTGAACGATTAATATAACCATCTCATATTTTTTGTCCAGCAATTATGGAAGGTGCCCTGGGGCAGGGAAGAGGGCATATCCTTAAGGTCAGGCTCACCTGGGCACCTGTTCTGTATAGACCACTTCCAAGCTGGTAATATGGGTTGCAAAATCCCTTCACCTCTCTGAGCCTCAGTGTCCCTGCTTCTAAAGTGGAGATTATAACACCTCATTAATGATGCCCGTATTATTAATTGGGCATATATTATGTCAGAGATGATCTCACATCACCCTCAGCAATTTTTTTTATGTATCAACTGCCTCATTTTACAGAGAAGGAAACTGAAGTTCAGAGAGGGAAAGTAACTTGCCTCAGCCCACACAGCCCATTCCACTTCTTGCACCCACAGTGAGAGTTGGTTCATTCCTCAAACCCAGCGGTTTGTACTGGTGGCCTTCGGTGTGCCAGGCTGGGGATTGATCACAGACAAAACAAAGGAAGAGGAGATAACAGGATGAGACTGGGCAGCAGTGAGAACTGAGCGGCCCAACTAGAGACTCGGTAGCTTTATTTAGACTAAGGGTCATTTTTTTGGCCAGGAAGAGGGCAACAGCCAGGGACCTGAATCCCTCCTTGGATGAGTGGTAGGTGGGCAAGGGGCATCAGCAACACGTGGCATCTTTAACTCTCATTACCAGGAAGAGGTTTTCTTTATTCTTCCTTCTTAGCCCACCTTTATAGGAAAATATTCACAGGGCATATTGAGATAAGGCCTTTAGAAGCACCATAACATAGAAGAAAGAGCC
This sequence comes from Rhinolophus hipposideros, assembly GCF_964194185.1. Taxonomy (NCBI): domain Eukaryota; kingdom Metazoa; phylum Chordata; class Mammalia; order Chiroptera; family Rhinolophidae; genus Rhinolophus; species Rhinolophus hipposideros. Next base: position 36,418,871 of record NC_138066.1, on the reverse strand, counting down.
TAGAGTTTGTAGTCAACCAGATAGGGTTCAACTCCACCCCTTTCTAGCTGTGTGACCTTGGGCTGGTAAACTAACCTCTCAGAGCCTCCCTCCCTTTTCAGAGGAATACCACCTTTCAGAGCTCTTGGAAAGATAAAATGGGTTGATAAAGGTGTGGGAAGGCCCTGGAATGTAGATGGCCCACAACGAATGGCAGTGTTTTGTCTGCGTGTGGGGTTGGAGTTTAGGAGTGTTATTCCTAGGTATCTAGGTGAAGCCACGTCTTTGTGGTGGCACTAAGCTGGCACCTGTGGTCCTGCTGAATGATTTCAACAGGCTGGGCAGAACGGGAGAGCCAGCAAGCTTAACATAAGGTCTCTTGCTCACAGTTCAAGGAATCACTCTCTAGACTAGATGGGGAGGCTGAACTCAACAACGTGTCACACGAAAATAGACCTGGGGGGTTTCATGGCCCCTCAGCTGTGTGACCGAAGAGTGCAGAAAAGTTCAGGGACAGCATAATCAAGGACAGGGTTGAGGATGGGGAAGGTGATGCTATCCCTTTTTCTGTTCTAAGGAGGACATTGAAAGCTTAAAGAAGTTTAGGGGGATGTGACTGGAATAATAAAACATCTACAAGCCATTTATTCAACAAATTTTTATTGAGTTGCTTAGTTCAGGTCAACATTGCAAGGGAACTGGGCAGGATTAACCCACTGAGTACAGTGGGCTGGTCAGGGCAGGGTTTGGGAGAGACAGTTCAATACTGTGATAAGTACCGTGCTAGTGACCCATATAAGGTGTCCTGGGAGCTCAGAGGAGGGCCTTCCTGGAGGAGGTGGCCTTGGGGAAGGGGAAGAGTAGTTGAAGGAAATGGGTCTCTTTAGCTGGGAGGGGAGAACTCTTAGGAAGAAGCTGCCAGCCATGTTTAGCTGGCTATAGAAGGTGGAGTGTATTTTTCCCAAATGACTGGGGAGCAGATCTAGAGTCAGTGCATGGCATTATAGGAAAGCAGCTTTCAGCCCCCCACAGTGATGAGATGTCTATCATTGAGAACTATCCAACAATGGAGTGCGCTTTCTCTGGAGGCAGTGAGCTCCCCATCGTTGGCATGTTCAAGCAGAGGCCAGAGGGTAAAGTCAGGGACAAGTTACAAAAAGGCCAGGATGACCTCTAAGATCCCTTCCAAGTCTGAGCAACTAAAGTTGTCCATGAACAGATGCAGGATGTGGACTGGATTGAGTTAGAGGATGGGTGCGCTGCAGGATGACACAGGGTGTACCATGACTGTCATCCCCACCCTGGATGGATTGATTGATTGATTTTTACTAACTGCTTTATTGAGAGGCAGGTCACACACCATACAATTCACCCATTTACAGTATACAATTTAATGTGGATTTACCGCTAGAGGGGAAAGGAATCCATGCATTCATTCAACAACTATTTATTGAGCACCTATTAGGTATGCATCAAGCTTTGTGCTGGTGCTTTGGGTCCCTGGGAAACAAAGGCCCTGCCCTCATGAGGGAGACAGGTAAGGATCCAAGCAGAAGAATTGTGTCTTTGCCTCAGCAGAAGTGCTAAGAGGGAAATTAACCAGGGGTGGGGCCGGGAAACGGGGTTCTCAGGAGATGACTTTGGAGCTGAGGCCTGAGTGACAAGGAAACAGCCCTGTGAAGGTCAGGGGGAGGGAACTGCAGGGGCAGAGCCCTCAAGATAGGAGTGAGCTGGTGGGTGTGAAGGCCAGGAAGAGGTGCTGGGAGACTGGGGAGCAGTGGGCGAGGCGTTGCGGGGCTCCCCAGCTTGGGACCTCCTCTCTAGAAGACCTGGTCCTCATGAGGTCGGCCCTGGGCACGAGGTGGGTGAGCAGCACTGATACATCTTCTCTGGATACAAAAGACAATTCTGTCCCCTTTCTTTGGGACTCGCTTTCTTTACTGTTACTGCCTTCCCAATAACAGAACGATGGCAGAGCACACTTAGGAGGCCATGCCACCACCCCCTGTCTCCTGCCCTAACCTGCTTGGCTTTATGCTTCTTCACTGTACCCCCATCGTGGGCCGGCCCCAGGGCACTGATTTCCTGGGAGAAATCAGAAACGACCCCCAGCTGCTGCACACAGGTGAGTTTTCCCCAGCAGGCCCGCTGGCTACCTCCCCTGACCTCCGGAAACGGTTCCTAGGAGCCCTCTGGAGTTTCCCATCTGGTGCTCACTTCCTGTGTGACTTGGATTAGTTACTTAATGGCCCGAGTCTTTCATTTCCTAGTCTGTAAAATGGGGATCAAACCAGTCGGGCTGAGTGGTTATGGGGATTGAATGTGATCCCTCCTGGCACCCAGTACATGCTCCATGAATGTCAACTTTCTCCTTCTCTCTGGGCTTCCCTCTAAAAGAGGGGCAATCTGCAGGGCGTGGGGGAGGCCAGGGGGAGGTAACCACCTTGGGGTCCCCTTCCCTAAGCTGTGGGACCCCTGGAAGCTGAAGGGCACTCAGGCCTGGCCGGCCAGGGGTAGAAAAGAGATTCTCCAGTGGGCCCAGCCCTTCCGCAGTGAGAGCCCCTGGGTGTCCCCTCGCTTTCCTCCCCAGGGAGCCACACCGCGCAGGCCCTCCGCCGGCCCACTTGCCTGTGCTCGGCTCCGGGCGGCGCGGCTCCTGTCACCTGCTCCGTGCGGGCCGCCCAGGGGCGGGCTCGGAAGACGCGGCCGCCGCGTCCCGGGACGCGCGGGCCCGGGACTCCCCCGCCGTGCACCTCCGGGAGCCGCGGAGCCGGATCACCCCGGGGGCGGCGGGCGGCTGCATGCGGCCCGTCTCCGGTCGGGAGCTCCCTTCAGGTAGGCGCTGGTGGTCCCCATCCCTGACCCACGCGCTGCTCCGACTGAGCGCCCGAGGGGGCCGCGCACGGGTGGGGTTGGTTGTAGGTGACCCCGTAGGGCTGCAGGCAGCAGCCAAGACCCTGCCCGGCCTTGTGTGTGGGCAAGGTGGGGAGACAAGAACCACAACTTAGCCGGAAACTTCCAGCTCCCGGTAGAGGAAGGGCGGCTGCGGACCACAGGGCACAGCCGGTGAGACCCCCACCCTCCAGAGAGGACCATTCTCTGGAGATGAGGTTCAACCTAATCATTCACTTTGTTTTTCCTAAGGAGTTTAGAGAACCCAAAAATCAACCCACCCTTAGCAGCCCCTGGGATAGAATAGAATGGAAGGGGTGAGGTAGGTGAGGTCTCCTATTGCCTTTTTTGGGGTGCAAAGAACACCCTTGCCAAACCTCTCCACCACCAGGGTCATTCACAGTCATTGGAGGCCTTCCTGCCCCGCCCCTCCCCCTTCAAGCAGATTGTCTCATCTTCAGCCATGTGCATAGGCTGGACACTCCTTGCCTGCCTCCCACCCACAACTCCCAAACAGTCCTGGGACCTCCCAACCCTCCTCCCTTTGGCTCCAGGATTCATTCCCCCAGCCCCAACTTGGAAGTGCGGATGATGGGGCTATCATGGGCAGGGGGTGGGGTTTGGGGGAGGTGCTGCTCAGTATTATGGAGAGTTGGGCTGGTGGAGCAGGCTGTGGATTAGGCTGAGCTGTGCCAGGATCCTGGGTGGTGTACAGAAGAGGGGGGTGTAGGGTTTGGGGTACCTCCTGTACAACGTCAGGTTTCCTAGGCCTTTCCTGGCAGCATAGGCTAAACAGGGAGGTACTGAGGCTAATACTCCCTTTCTAACCACCCCACCCACCCACCACCTTAGAAGCAGCTGCTCTGTGTTGTGACTGTGGACCCTGCAAGGAGAATTGCAGGTTAGATAGCAAGAAGGACTTCCTTCCTGAGGGTGGCTTGAGGGTCTTTTCAGGGAGTCTCACTGCCTAGGAGAGGAAGCCTCTATCTTTGAGGGTGTCAGGTGGGCCTCTGGGATACCCAGACAATAGGGGGTGAGGACAGCAGACTGGGGGAGGGGAAGTGGTTGGGGACAGTGACCTCATCCCTGAACCATCACCCTCCCTCACCTCCCATACCCTCTCTCTCCCTTCCTTGGAGCTGGAGTGGTGACTTTCAGCACCTCTTAGCCAGCTCACTCCTGAAATCCCCAGCACCCAGCAGTCCCCAGGGAAGGTGGCAGGCTTTCTCTGTTACCACTTTGGATGGCAAGACAGGCATGGCGACCCTGGTTTGCCTGATGGAACCCCCACCTGGCCCCTGACACCTGGACCAGCTGTTGCTCAGCCCCCAGGGCATCTTCCTCTGGCAAAGCAGGGATGTCTAGACTGGGGGTTAGCATGGCTGGCCCCACTCAGGCTATCCTATCCTCTAGGTGGGGGGTCTCTGGCTCTTCTGGGGAGTTTTGGGTGTGACTCTGGGTGACCGCAGCTCTCTGAGCCCACAGTATGGTTGGGGTGGGTGCCACTCTGTGGTGGCCACACACTAAAGTGGATTGTTTCTTCACCCCAGGAAGGTATCAGTCTTGGGAGAGGGGAAGTGGCAGGAAAGAGGGAACAAAAGGCTCAGTGGCGGCTCCTCGGGGGCATCGAGGGAGCAGCCAGGACAGGAACAGAGAAGGTCTCTCTTCTTCCAGACACTTCTCTCTGCAGCTGGGTCAATGGGGAGAGTGGAATCCCACACTCCTTCTTACGACCCTCTAAGTGACAGTGATGGAGTTCTCCAATGTCTGCACCCCCTACCCCTGAATCATAGGGTGGGAGAGAACTGGCTCTATCACCTGCTTCTCTTTTCGACTCTGAGCCTCAGTTTCCTTATTTGTAAAGCGTCCCAGGGTTGTTAGGAGGTTTAATGGAGGCAATGTTTCTACAGTGTACAAAAGGCAATGGACACTCACCACCTGGCAGTTCTTTCCCCATACCCACCCTGCTGGTCTCCCCCAACCCCCACCTTAGAGGCAGCTGCTCTGTGCTGCCACTGCCACACTGCCTGCAAGGGACCTAAGAGATTAGCTCAGCCCTCTCTCTTTAAAGACGGGAACTAAAGCCCAGAGGGGCAGGGACTGGCCCAAGCTTGGCCAGCCAGCCAGGCTCCCTTCTCAGAGGCAAGATCTAGGACCTGGCTGGGGGAGGCAGGAGAGTAAATGTTGGCAGTTGTGGGGGAAAATGCCAGAGTGTAATTGTGCTCATTAAAGGTTTGGTGAGGGAGCCCTTCATGCCTGTCCAAAGGTTGGGGACAAGCAGAGAACCTTCCTCTCCTGTTAACCTTTTGGCAAAAGCAGCTCTTTCCTAAGGATCCCCTTCCCTAGACTGCAGCTGAAACAACTCTGGCTCTGCATTTTATGGTCTCCAACCTTCTTTCTATCCAACCTTCTTTGGATAGGCAGGCAGAGAATTCCAGTGTCTGAGGGTCCCACTGACACCGGGCCCTGAAGTCTATTGTCACTCAGGAAGAAGTGGTAGAGATGGGACCCTGCCTGAGTGCTCCCTTCCCCCAAGCCCCTCCAGCTCCATATGGAGGACATATAGACAGACAGGAGGCAGGCAACTACCCTGGCCTCCATCAGAGAACCTCCATCAGCTCCCCAGCTCTGGTATGAGCCTGCCTTCAAGTGGGTAGCTCTTTTCTATCATCCAACCCCCCACCCTCCCTGCTGCAGCCTCAGCCCATCTCTCAGGGAAGGTGAGAACAGAGAGAGATTTACCCCCTACTCCTGTGTAAATCACAGACAGACAGACAGACACCAGCACACTCTTTTGCTGTGCTTTTACTTGGTCTTTTCTCGAGTTAAGTTTAGTTCTTCTCCCCCTTCTTCACATCCCTTCCTCCCAGCCTTCTGAGTCTGGCTCCACTCTTCCTGACCAGGGTGTGGCACCTCCCTGCCTGGCACCTCAGCCTGATAGGGGCTGGGCAGCCTCAAGCCTCCCCAGGAGCCCTTCTTTGAATCCCTACCCAGCAGTTCAAATCAGGGCTCCCCTCCCCACCCAGCAGTTCAAATCAGGGCTTGGCAGTCTTTAAGGAGAAGTGGGATAGGGCAGTAAGTGGTTAAAGACTTGGGCTCCAGGGTCAGACAAGTGTAGGTTTGAGTCAGTGAAACCTCTCAGAGCCCAGTTCTCTACACTGTGACGTGGGGTAATAGGTTAATAATAGTGCCCACCTCATGAGGTCGTTGTGAAATTTAAAAGAGATCCTCTGTGTAAAGCACCTGGCACACAGTAAGCTCTCAATAAAGTGGTTGTCTTTATGAAGAAGAGGTGGCCTTGGCATCTGGCTGGTAGAGAGGAAGGCAGGGAAGCTTCTAGACGCAGCTCTTGCACTGTCTTTTCATGTATTTTGAAGAAAGTCTATTCTGCTGTTCTGGGACTCAATTTCCTCTTCAGTTAATGAGAACATGTGGACCGGGTCCTGTCCAAGTGTAGGTCCAGCTAGGGTGAGTCATGCTGGTTCTGAACAGGGGCCAGTGCAGGGGTTGTTGACCTGCTGATGCTCACAGCAGGAGTTAAAAGCCATTTGTGTGCCCTGAAAACTGCCTACCCCTCCCAATGTTCTGGGTGGGAGCCCTAGCTTAGCTGGAGTGGTATAACTCCTGAGGGGACAGCTGGGAGGGCTGGGTCAAGCAGGGCAGGCTGTGGCAGGCCCAGCAGCCTGGCTGGGGGGACACAATTAGCCCGGGAATCCGGGAGGGCCCTGTGAGCCCAAAGGCTGTATATCACAGAGGTTTAATTAGCCCTGTGGCAGATATTTGTCTGCTGTTTTGGGCCCTGTCCTCGGTTTGCCTGTCATAAATTGCACTGAGATTAAAAAAAAACCCCTTTCCTCTAGCTGGCGGGGCAGGCAGCTCCCTTGGCATGGCCAGAAAATTCTCATTCTCCTGACACACCCCTGGCCAGTTGGACCCCCACCTCTGACACTAGTACCTGGTATTTTCCTGACCCTTCTTCCTGTTGGGAGGGTGGGGGAAGAGTTTTAAAGGCAGAAGAATAGCTATGATAACCTCCATCTACACGTGAGAGGGTGCAGAATGTTGGTGGCGTCTCAGTGAAGCCTGGTGGGGGGGAGCTTCTCCCAAGGTGATGGGAGTGACCTTCCAGTGTGCCCTCTGTGGGCAGAGCTATTCCCTGGGCTCCAGATATGGTCCCAGGAGCTTGGCACGGCTCAGAGGGGCAGCCCAGTTGCCCCAGGAGTGTGGAGGAGTCGGGTCTGCCCTGCCTGGAGGGGTACTGAGTTCCACCTCTGAGCTTCCTGCTAGGTGCTCTCTGCGCCACCTGGACGCTCCCTCTGGTACTGCAGCCCAGCCCCACCATCCTGCAGGGTCTGCCCTCAAAGCATCAGGCACCAGTGAGCACATGAGGGTCTGACCCATGGTGTATTAGTTTTCTAAGGTTTCCATAACCAAGTACTACAAACCAGGTAGTCTAAACGATAGATGTTTATTGTCTCATCGTTCTGGAGGCTAAAAGTCCAAGCTAAGTAAGGTATCATCAGGATTGGTTGCTTCTGAGGGCGGTGAGGAAATCTGTTCCATGCCTCTCCCCTAGCTTTGGGTCGTTTGCTGTCAATCTTTGGCATTCCTTGGCCTGTAGAAGCTTCACCCTGATCTCTACCTTCATCTTCACATGGCGTTCTCACTGTGCCCATGATTGTGTCCAAATTTTCCCTTTTATAAGAACACCAGTCATATTGGATTAGGGGCCACCCTACTCCAGTATAGCCTCGTCTTAACCTAATACTATCTGCAGTGACACTATTTCCAAACAAGGTTGTATTTCATATTCTGGAGTGCTGGGGGTGAGGATTTAAACATATGATTTGGGGGTGGGATGGACATAATTCAATCCATAAAACATGGTGAGTCTCAGTGTTCAATGAGATGGGCACAGCGACCCTCACATTGTGATACAGGTACACTGTGACGTGCACACAGTGAGCGACAGAGTCACCTAAGCAAATGATTGGGTCGCAGAGACATTCACAGGGAGCCAGGTACACCATGACAGACATGCAGGGTGACAGACCAGGTGACTCCGCTCACAAGCTGCAAAACAGACACACCACAGATTAATAACAGCTGGCTTTTATAGGACACCGAGGAGTGTTTCTATAGATCAGCTCATCCAATCCTCACAATGTGCTTATGACTTAGGAGCTGTTATGAATCACCCCCATTTTACAGACATAGAGATGAGGGGACTGAGGCTCAGATCACACAAGCCGCAAATGGGCGGAGCTGAGATTTGAACCTAGAAGTGAGTCAACAGAGTTCGTGCTCTTAATCACTGTGCAGCTCTATTCCATTCACACGCAGTCCCCACACATGTAGTGACAGACCTGTTATGAGGGATGACTGCCCACAACAGTGACAAGCAGCTTACTGAGAGCAGGAGGTAGGTCAGGGGCAGATTCTTGGTTGTGGATTTGAGAAATTCATGTTCTTTATTCAGATATGTGCTCCACCACTGGATGTGTGGACTTATGAGAT